>NC_143512.1:16283178-16934845 GCF_031878675.1 Megascapheus bottae | reverse complement strand
TTAAAGACAAGGGGAGGCATTGACTATTGCATATGTTCCAGGCATTATGCTGCTCATTCTTTCCAGTTATTTTAACTGCAGTTTGTTCCAAATTCACTTTCATTTCTCAGCTGGGTGTTATAGGCATGAGGACAGAAGAACGAAGTAAAAAAGAATGGAGAGGAAAGAGAAATAAAATATTTTTTGCTTTCTTGCTTTTCCTGGAAGTGTTGTTTGAGCAATAGACAACTCCCCTTCCCCTCCCCCCAAAAGTTGCACAAAGCATGGATTTTGTGACCCTCCAACATAGGATCAGTAGCAGAGTCCTGTCTCCCTAGCACAGGTCTGAGTCACACTGCCTGAGGCAACTCCTCCAAGCCATAGCCTCTCACCCAACACTGTGATTTTATAGGGAGTAGTACTTCATACTGTCACATTTCCTGCCGTGGTCCTATGTTCCCATGTCATTTTCTCAGTTCCCTGAAGATTTTTAGGAAAGCTCCTTACCTCACATTGTCTCTGCTCACTGACAAACTTGTTTATCTAATTAGCCTCTGACAGGTGGCAGTCTTTACCTAAAGAACATCTATTTCATATATATGTCAACTAAAGTGCCAGGAATTTAGTAAGAAAACTACAATTTCAGAGCTAGCAGGAGGCCTAGATATATCCACAGACATAACTTCACTAGTGTTTCAAAAAGAGTCGTTACACAGAGGACAGCTAAGAGATGTATGCTCTCACATCTACAAAAATAATTGAGGAAGAAAGTTAAATGACTTGTCTTGCTAGCTTTCTCAAGAAGGCTATATGCATCACACATGCAAATATATTCTCACATACATATATGTCTGTGTATAGGCACATGTGCAAATGTGTGTATAAATGCACGTGAAAATATGTACATATATGTACATATACACACATTCACTCTGTTTTCATCATACAAAATCAAGGGGGTTGTTAAAACAAAGATTTGACTCCATACACAGAAAGTTTTGTAGAACATGGGAATACTAATACAATTGTGGGGAAGAGAAAGTAGTTAAAATATGCAGAAATCTGAGTGAGAAGACCAAAGAAAAAAAGAGAGACCAAAGTTGGCAGGTTCAGAAATGTGTCACCAGTAATTTTTCGGTGTGGGTGTGCAAGATTTCTTAAAATTCTTTTAAAAAGTAATTGGATCACCACAGTCTCTCCCTGCACTCTACAGCTCAGTGGTTCTATTTCCCTATACACCAGTAGGTTTAAAAGAACAGCCAGGGCTTTAGGAAGGCTAGGGTCTTTGTTGGCCTTAATAAGAGAATGGGGGCCGAGAGTTTGGCCTAGTGGTAGAGTGCTTCTCTACCATGCACAAAGACCTGGGTTCAATTCCTCGGTACTGCATACATAGAAAAAAGCTGGAAGTGGTTTTGTGACTCAAGTGGTAGATCTCTAGCCTTGAGAAAGCTCAAGGACAGTGCTCAGGCCCCGAGTTCAAGGCAGGACTGGCAAAAAAAATATGAGACTGGTTTAAGTGCGAAAGTGGGAGGAAATTGAGATGTCCTTGATTCATAATGGTGAGGAGAAGAGTCTTACCCATGAGGTAGTGACAAGCTGGTGGAAGAAATGAGCTTCAGAAGCTAATTGAAAGGACCTCCAGGATATTGAAACAAAAGCCATATAATGAATGATTGTTGTCCTTAATGTACTATGTTGTCTCTCATCTCCTTTGCTGTCCCTTGGTTATCTCATATTGGTATAGTATCTCACTTTGTTATCTGATATATTGAATTTATTTGTATTTGGATATTTGAAATTTAATAGGGAAGGGGGGAAAACCAAGACGGGTGGAGGGTGTGGGGGGGGGAGGAAATGGATACCAAGACATGTGAAAGGGTATCAATGTATGTGAATTAATGCACCTTCTATCTGGCAAATATCATGTAACCCTTTTACTAATTACAATAAAAAATAAATAAATAAATAAAAAGAAATGAGCTTCAGAGAAATGGACCGGGCTGGTTTCTGGTAAGATGATTATTTTCACATATGTGTAGAACGAAAATTGATGGAGGGATTTGGAATGGTAAAATTGAGATATTTTATTATAATTTAATTCTACTATTTATTTTGAGAGTTTTTTGGCTTTTTAAATTTTTTCTTTATTATTATAAAGGTGATATACACAGGGGTTAGAGTCATGTAGGTCAGGTAACGAGTATATTTCTTTTTTTGCATTTTTTATTGTAATTAGTAAAAGGATTACATGATATTTGCCAGATAGAAGGTGCACTAATTCACATACATTGATACCTTTTCACATGTCTTGGTACCCATTTCCCTCCCCCCCCCACACCCCCCACCCGTCTTGGTTTTCCTCCCTTCCTTATCAAATTTCAAATAACCAAATACAAATAAATTCAATATATCAGATAACAAAGTGAGATACTATAACAATATGAGATAACCAAGGGATACCAAAGGAGATGAGAGACAACATAGTACATTAAGGACAACAATCAATCGTTATATGGCTTTTGTTTCAATATCCTGGAGGTCCTTTCAATTAGCTTCATACTATATGGCCTTATGTATCAAGATTTTGCTCTATTGCAGATCTCTGCTAGTAGAGCTCAAGGTTTCTACTGATTATGTCGAACGAGGACGAGGGAAACCATTGAGCATAAGTTCCTTTGAGTCTGGCTTACTTCACTTAATATGATTTTTTCTAAGTCTTTCCATTTCCTAACAAATGGGGCAATGTCATTCTTTCTGACAGCAGCATAGAATTCCATTGTGTACAAATACCACAACTTGTTGATCCACTCATCAACTGAGGGACATCTAGGTTGGTTCCATATCTTTGCTATGGTGAATAGTGCTGCAATGAACATTGTTGTGCTAGTGGATTTAGTATGTCCTTGTTTCTGGATGGTTGGGTAAATGCCAAGTAGTGGAATTGCTGGGTCATAGGGGAGTCTATGTTTAGCCTTTTGAGGCACTGCCACACTGCTTTCCATAGTGGTTGAACGAGTTTGCACTCCCACCAACAGTGTAGTAGTGATCCCTCCTGGCCACATCCCCTCCAGCATCTGTTGTTATTCGTTTTCCTGATCCTGGCCATTCTAACTGGAGTAAGGTGGAATCTTAGAGTTGTTTTGATTTGCATTTCTTTTATGACCAGAGATGTTGAGCATTTCTTCATGTGTCTATAGGCCATTTTTGTTTCTTCTTCAGACAAGACTCTCTTTAAGTCTTTGGCCCATTTTTTAATGGGATGGTTGTTACTTTGGAGATTAGTTTTGGAGTGATTCAATTTTTTGAGTTGTTGATATATTTTAGATATGAGGCCTTTGTCCGTTGTTTGGTTGGTGAAGATCTTCTCCCACTCTGTAGGCTTCCTGATTAGTTTACTAGCTATGTCCTTTGCCATACAAAAGCTCTGCAGTTTAATGCAGTCCCACTTATCCAGCCTTTCTCTGATTTGTTGTGATTCTTGGTCCTTATTAAGAAAGTTTCGACCTGTGCCAAGGAGGCCTAGTGTATCTCCTATTCCTTCCTGTAAAATTTTCAGTGTGTCAGCTTTTACCTCCAGGTCTTTGATCCATTTGGAGTTAATTCTAGTGCAAGGTGACAAAGAAGGATCCAACTTTAGTTTTCTGCAGGTGCTTAACCAGTTCTGCCAGCACCACTTGTTGAAGAGGCTGCCTTTCTTCCATTCTATTTTTTTGGCTCCCTTGTCAAAGATTAGATGGCCATAGGTCTGTGGTTTAATATCTGGGTCCTCAGTTCTATTCCATTGCTCTTCAGGCCTGTTCTTGTGCCAGTACCAAGCTGTTTTGAGAATTGTAGCTCTGTAATAGAGCCTAAAGTTTGGAATTGAAATTCCTCCTGTGCTGTTCTTTCTGCTAAGAAGTATTTTTGCTATACGGGGTCTTTTATTATTCCATATAAAATTTTGAATTGCCTCTTCTATTTCTTTAAAGAATGCCATTGGGATATTGATGGGTATTGTGTTGAATTTGTAGATAGCCCTTGGCAAGATTGTCATTTTCACAATGTTGATTCTTCCAATCCAGGAGCATGGGAGGTTTTTCCATTTCCTTACTTCTGCTTTAATTTCCTTTTTTAGGGTTTTAAAGTTTTCGTCAAAAAGGTCCTTTACATTCTTAGTTAAGCTAATTCCTAGGTACTTTATTTTCTTTGAGGCTATTGTGAAAGGAGTTGCTTTCCTGATTATTGCCTCGTTCCTCTCACTGTTGGCGTAAAGGAAGGCAGTTGATTTTTGAGGGTTGACTTTATAGCCTGCTACTCTTCCAAAGTTTTGAATCAGCTCAAGGAGCTTGGGAGTAGAGTCTATAGGATTCTTTAAATACAGAATCATGTCATCTGCAAAGAGGGATAGTTTTATTTTCTCTTTCCCTACTTGGATCCCCTTTATGCTTGCTTCTTGCCTTATTGCACTGGCTAGGAATTCTAGTACTATGTTAAAGAAGAGTGGAGAGAGTGGGCATCCTTGTCTCATTCCTGATTTTAGAGGGAATGGCTTTAGATTTTCACCATTAAGTGTAATACTAGCAGTGGGTTTCTCATACACAGCCTTTATTACATTGAGGAATGTTCCATGGATTCCTAGTTTCTCCAGAGCTTTTAACATAAAGGGGTGTTGGATCTTGTCAAATGCCTTTTCCGCGTCTATTGAGACAATCATGTGATTTTTGTCCTTGCTCCTGTTGATGTTGTGAATTATATTAATTGATTTGCGTATGTTGAACCAGCTTTGCCTCCCTGTGATGAATCCAGTTTGATCATAGTGTATAATTTTTTGATGAGTTGTTGTAGACGGTTGGCCAGTATTTTGTTGAGAAGTTTTGCATCGATGTTCATCAAAGATATAGGTCTATAGTTCTCTTTCTTTGATGAATCTCTGTCTGGTTTGGGGATGAGGGTTATACTGGCTTCATAGAATGAGTTTGGTAAGGAACCTTCATTTTCAATTTCATTGAAGAGCTTGAGGAGTATTGGTGTGAGCTCTGCTTTGAAGACCTTATAGAATTCAGCTGTGAATCCATTTGGCCCTGGGCTTTTCTTAGGTGGAAGTTCTCTAATTGCCATTTCTATTTCAGAGCTTGAAATAGGCCTGTTGAGTTGGCTTAGTTCTTCTTGGTTCAGTGTGGGTATGTTGATATTGGCTAGGAATTTATCCATTTCATCTAGATTCTCAAATTTGTTGGCGTAAAGGTTTGAGAAGTATTCCCTCATGATATTCTGGATCTTGGTAATTTCTGTCGTGATATTACCATTTTCATCTGCAATTTTGTTTATTTCGATATGCTCTCTTCTTTTTTTGGTAAGATTTGCTAAGGGCTTGTCAATTTTGTTAATTCTTTCAAAGAACCTACTCCTTGTTTTGTGATTCTTTCTATAGTTTTTTGGATTCCAAATCATTTAATTCTGCTTTGATTTTAATAATTTGCTTTCTTCTACTGGGATTAAGGTTGGTTTGTTGCTCTTTTTCCAGGAGCTTAAGGTGAGACATTAACTTGTTGGTTTGCAATTTTTCCAACTTGTTGTTGTAGGCACTCAGCGCTATCAATTTTCCTCTGAGTACTGCCTTTGCTGTTTCCCAAAGGAGTTGGTATTTTGTGTGCTCCTTACTGTTAAATTTCATAAACTGTTGGATTTCGGTTCTGATCTCTTCGATGATCCATTGGTGATTTAACAATGTGTTGTTCAGTCTCCATGAGTTACAGGGTTTTCGTTGGTGGAGATGTGTGTTCAGTTCCAATTTGATGCCTTTGTGGTCTGAGAGTGTGCATGGAATAATTTCAGTGTTACTGAATCTGACCAGGTTTGTTTTATTGCCTAAGATGTGATCTATTTTGGAAAAGAGTATATTTCTTTTTAGACAATGTCACCCTTTTCCAACCCCCCCACTATTTCCCCCTATCCTCACCCCACAAATTATATAGTTCAGTTTCAATATGATGTCCAGGAAATGCCACTGCTGCATTTGTTCACCCTTTGTCTTCTATTTCCATGCCCCCTTTACCTTCCCAAACACAGCTAAGCAAACAAGAAGAAAAGAAAACAAAACAGAAAAATCCCTTGTTTCCATTTCCTGGAGTTCATTTCAATCATTTGGGGATGTCAGCAAGTAGAAGGAGATTTGTCAAGATGGGGGATATAGTCCTTTGCTTTTTTCACTAATTTGTTCCTTCCTGACCTGTGTCATCATGGGACATCTTTGATAAAGTTTCTTTTTTGTTGGATGTTTTTTGGTAGGTTGTGGGACTTGAACTCTGAGCCTGGGCATTGTCCCTCAAGGCTACTGCCCTGCCCATAGGGCACACTTCTGGTTTTCTGGTGGTTAATTGGAAATAAGAGACTCACAGACTTTTTAATGCCCAGAATGGTGATCCTCAGATCTCAGCCTCCTGAGTAGCTGGTATTACAAGAGTGACCTATCATTCCCAGCTGATAAAGTTCTTATCTCTGAGTATCACCAAACCATATGTGTGAAATTGAAAATCATGTTACCTATGTTTTTTAGAAAACAATGAAGACACCATAGGAACTCCATCGCATTATTTTTATCAATTGTTAGTTTCAGATTATGTGAAATACCATTTACAATATCTCTTGATTGGATGAATGCCTCCAATAATAAGTATTGATCATCTGAGTCTATCTTCATGAACACATCTAGCAAAGAAAAACAACTGTCCTTCAGAGGCCTCTTCTGGCATAGATTATAGATCCTGCCATCCATACCACAGGAAGCTCCAGATCCTGCCCACACCTGAGCCTTTTCCACCACTCATTCTGTCTCCCTTAACCTGATACAAACTGAGGATATGCTGCATGCAGTGGGGCTTTGCTTAGCTTAACCTAATCAGTTCATTACCCAGAACTCTCCAGAACATGTGGCTACCTGGAGTTCATCATAGGAAAGCTCTGGTTTAGTGTTTGTGTACTATCCTTGTTAGTGGAGCTGAGTATGTGGGCCCCTCTTTAATGGCAGTGATTGCTTTGCAAATGGGTGTTTCCTCCCGAGTAGATTAAATTGCTTTATTAAATATTACGGTTTCCAGGCACTGATGGCTCATACTTGTAATCCTAGCAGACAGAGAGAAGCAAGAAGAGCAGTTTGTGAGATTCTTAGCTAAATATGGAAGTGGAGCTGTGCCTCAAGTGGTAAAGTCCTTGGTCTTATGAGAAAAGGTAAAGGACAGTGCCGAGGCTCTAAGTTCAAAAGTTCAAAACAATAACAACAACAAGCCTATAGCTATGCTGTTAAAGAAAAGCTTACATGTGAAATGTGTCTATCATGTCCATTTATAATGAGCCATTTGTCTATTTGTGCCCATCATATGTAGGCATTAGCTGCACTTTGCAATGTGATAGAAAACAAATCCTTGGAGAGGCAGCAAACCTTTTCTAGTGATCTGCTGATCACTAGGACTGATGTTTGTTTAAATTAGCATCTTGTTAAACCTTATTTTTCATAGCATTTGTTCATTGCTAATATAAAGACCACCTGGTTCCACATGCTACTAACACATTAAAAAAAGAAACCATGCAATCTCAGATAAAATGCAAACCCCCAAAATACCATAATTAACCAAGTGTGGTGGCTCATGTCTGTAATCCTTATCTACTCAGGAGACTAAGATTGAGGATTGAGGTTCAAAGCCAGCCCGGGCACTAAAGACCATGAACTCTTTCTCTCCAGTTAAACCACAAGTGGTGTCAAGGCTCAAGAGTAGGGCAGTAGCCTCAAGTTGAAGAGCTCAGAGACATTTCCCAGGCCCAGAGTTCAAGCCCCAGGAACAACAAATAAAAGTCATAACTTCTTTCATGAATAATAGTAATTAGTAGAGTATAAGCCAATGTCCATTATATTTTCAATAAGGTTTTATTTGTTTGCGCAGCTCCTTGGGCTTGAACTAAACGCCTACATGCTGTCCTTGAACTGCTTTTGCTCAGTGCTAGCGTTCTACCAAGTGAGCCATAGGTCTTTTTCTGGCTTGATGGTTAATTGGCAATAAGTGTCTCATGGACTTTCCTTCCCAGGCCAACTTTGAACTACTATCTTCAGATCTTAGCCTCCTCAGTAGCTAGAATTTTAGATGTGAGCCACCAGTACCTGGATAAGAAGTAATTCTGATGCAGTGACTTAATTTTCAAACCCTTTTGGTTTTCCAGTGCAGTGAATATTATCAGTGAGGATAACTGAATAGGAATTCTATATTATGAGACAAATATAATCATGAAAGAAGCAATAGTCATGGAAATTTTTAATGGATGAAATCTTTTTCCTCATGTGTGATTAATGATGTAGATTAACAATGTAGAACGAAGACATAACTAGGAAGCAGCTTTCACCAGAATACATTTTTCCCTTAAAATAGCCTTTAATTTATTGGAAAGACATCTTCATAACATGTAGCTATTTCATGTTGGATCTTTTTGGTGTGTATTAATTTATGGCAGATGGGTTGCTATTTATTTGTCAGTCTTTTGTTCTAACGACATTACTGCTATCTTTGAAGGGAGCTCATATGGTTTGGTTTGCTTATGCAATTTCTCTTCTCTTTTCTTCATAATTTTTTGAAAGTGCGCTTCTTCTTCTAATTGTTTCTTTCTCAATTCTTCATCCTCCAATGTTGCTTCTTCTTCCCTGAGAATAGCCATCTCTTCCTGCCACTGTTAAAAGGGAATATTTGATTTACATGTGATTTTTCAATAAAATAAAATTTATCGATTTAGATTCTCCAAATGACAAATCTTAAGCCCATTTTTCTTCTTAGGATAATTCTCAGGCTTTCCTCAGGAATCTTACCCTCTACCATACTGGAAAAACATGAGCCATTTAGAACATATAAAAGTCTCACCAAAACATGCACCCCCTTAACATTTTAAAACTTAACTAATCATTCAACAGAAGAGATATTATTAGGATTTTTATTTCTATATTTCAAATGATTTTCATGTCTTCATCAATATTGACATTTACACAAGAGCATGAAGTAAAAAACAAAACCTCAGTCAGGTGCCAGTGGCTCATCCCTTTATAATCCCAACTACTCAGGAGGCTGAATTCTGAGGATTGTGGTTAGAAGCAGAAAAGTCCATGAGATTCTTTTCTCCAATAAACTACTCAGAAAAGGCTACAAGTGGTAGACTGCTAGCTATGAGCAAAAAAGCCTAAGGATAGAGTTCAAGTTCTAGGACCAGCAAAAAAAGAAAAAAAACAGAAAAAGAAAAGAAAACTCAATCTAAAAGAAAATAAAATGCAGAAAATGCAAAGAAAAAGGGAAAAAATCTATGCTAGCATATCATTTAAAATCAGAAATTAAACAGTGGTGAAGTAAGAATTTCCAACCAGTGAGAAGAACATTTCTAGGAGATTCATCTTAGCTGACATGAAGCCATGACAACAGCAGCATATGTGACATAATGAATGAATAAATGAGATGTTAAGTGTAATTATGACAAATGATATAAGTATCACAATGAAGAACTATTTCTCTTCTTCTAATTCATTTGAGGAGTTTAGATGGAATGATAGACCATCTTCGAGCTGAGTAAAATGGCCAGGGAAAAAATATCTCTTTGCATGAAATGTTGGAAATTCTTAAGAATGGTGTCCACAGTTCTATTTGTGCAGGTGGGTGCAGGGCGGTGGCAGGTGTGGGTGTGTGAGTACCAGTCCTAGGGCATGAACTCAGGACTGTCACCGAGCAATTTAGTTTAAGGCAAGCACTCTACCACTTGTTTGTCACTGGGCTTGAATGCAGGTCCTTGTCACTGTCCCTGAGCTCTTTTTTTTGTTTTTGATTTTGTTTTTGCCAGTCCTGGGCTTGGGCTCAGGGCCTGAGCACTGTCCCTGGATTTTCTCAAGGCTAGGGCTCTACCACTTGAGCCACAGCACCACTTCTGGCTTTTTTTTGCTATGTATGTGGTACCGAGGAATCGAACCCAGGTCTTCGTGCATGCTAGGCAAGCACTCTACCACTAGGCAAAACTCCCAGCCCCCCTGAGCTCTTTTTGACTCCAAGTGAGCCTCTACCACTTTGAGCCACAGCTCCAGTTCTAGCTTTTGAGTGATTGCTTAGAGATAAGAGCTTCACTGGGAATGTTCTGTCTGGCCTGGCTTTGAAATAGCATCCTTAGATCTCAGCATCCTAAGTAGATAGGCATGAGCAACCTGGCACAGGTTGCTTTATAACCCTCATCTCATGCATAGACACAAACAATGAAAGCCTGAGGAAATCAACATCTATCAACTAACTTACAATTTACTACATACACCAATGCCATGAATCATGACTATTATTTGTCATCTGAGATGTATTGACAATCATAAGTAAAACTAGACTTTACAGTCCACAGCACATCATTCAGCCTCACTAAAGACAATACATTGATCAATGTGCTCAATAGTGCATATTAAGATGAAAACATTATATATGTTTATATTAAGTTTATATAAAGTTTTAGTGACAAGAAACACAATTCGTTATCATACTTAAGACTAACTACTTACAGTTATTAGTTACATTTGAGCTCTCAGGAAGCAATTTTGCAAGAACTATATGAATCGTTGAGACAAAACATCCAGAACATTAAGGCCTGAAATTAATGTTTTGGTTTAGTCTAAAAGTTTTCCCATGTGAAAAACTCATGCCCTACTCTTTTGCATTGGGAAAAGTCAATAGACAATTAAGTTCTTATAAACTGTCACTAAAATAGAATGTTTTTGTTTTTTTAAACAACATGTATTAATGTACCAGATTAATCAAGAAGGGTTCATATTACTTCTATCCTCTTTCCCCTCATCCATAGAACTTGTTATGGCTAAATAAAAATCACAAGGACAACAAAATCTTTCTTTTCATTAGTCTCCTAAGAAAGTTATCTTCCTCTTATCTCAACTGACCCTGGCTAGCTCAATTTGGTGAAAGTGTTGTGTTGTCTTGTCTTTGACAGCTATCATCATCATGTTCTGTACAATTAAGTGCATGCAGTTAATGACTGATGTTGATGGGAAATAAAACAACTTCACTACTTTATTAATCCATTCACTCAGCGACTCAATCATGGTGCTATAGAATACCAGAAATATAAAAGAAACCTTTACATTTGCTGAATAATTGGTATTTTTGTTGCCTATTACAGCCACTCAACAAAAGTCAGTTTAATTAGCTGCCAGTGTGTGGTTTTGTTTCTTCTCATTATTATAGATCCCATATTGTGGTCCTCAATCTGGCTAATGTCTATATACTACAGGCTTACACAGGTATAGAAAAGGGAATAAAACATAGATTTGAAATGTAGGGATCTCTTTGGTACAGAGACTTAGTAATGTACTACTCAGAGCTATACAAGCAATGGAATTGCAAGACAATACATTTTTCTTATTGGTAAAATGTTTGTCAGGGCAATTTCAAAAATTAAATTAGCTAATATAAGAACATCAATGCTACCATTACCTTTCTCAAATAAAAGCAACAAGTACTGTTTTGTAGGCCATATATCAAACAACTTGTATGCTAAAAGTTCTCAAGCATATTCCAAACAGAAATTTTTAACCCTTCTTTGATTCATTATAATCAGTTTAGAAAATGGTTGTTCCCTTGGACAACTGAAGATGACAGCTGTTAGAAGCTATTTCTAAGCTTTTTCTCTATCATTCAAAATGCCATCCTCTGTCTCCTAAAGAATCCCTAAGCAGCAGAAAGTTGCATCTATCTATCTATCTATCTATCTATCTATCTATCTATCTATCTATCTGTCTATCTATCTATCCATCTATCTATTCATCTGTCTGTCTACCTATCTATTATATGTATTTAGTTATTACTACCTTTTACAGTCTACTCTACATCATTAAGCTAAAAAGAAAAGGAAAATTAGAAATTTTTGAGAATATCCTTCCTGCATATAGTAGATATAAGTCAAGCAAAAACTTTTTTAGGGAACAAGAGAACAATATACTAGGTCTTATTTTTGAGATTATAAGCTATTAGTAAGACCCCAACTTTTTTTTTCATGAAGAAAAGTTTATTTGAAGTGCCATCTTGCTTCGGTGACAATAGGGAAAAGGAAACTGATCAAAATCTGAAATACCTGGTCTGGGTTCTTGGGCCACATAAAATATTTTTTATTTCATTCTCAGGATAATTTATAGAGGGGTTACAGCTACATTTGTCAGGTAGTGGGTGTATTACTTATCACACATTGATACCCTTTCTCATGTTTTTGTCCCCATTTTCCTCATCCCATCCCCTCCCAATCGTTTTCCCCCTTCCCTACCCTATTTCAAATAAACAAACATATATACGATATACCAGGTAACAAAGACAGATACAGTAACAACATGAGATTAATCATAAGGGCAAAAAAGAGAAGAGAAATAACATTGTACAGTACGAACAATTATCTCACAAGATAAACCTCTTGTTTCCATATCCTAGAGTTCATTTCATTTAGTCTCATCCTATATGACCTTACATGCATAGTTTTTGAGCTATTGTGATCCTCTGCTAGGAGAGTCCTGGATGTATACTAATTACTACAAATGAGGAAAACCATTGAGCCTATGATTATTTGGGTCTGGCTTACTTCACTTAATATGATTTTTTCCAAGTTGTTCCATTTCTTCACGAATGGGGTGATGTCATTCTTTCTAATGGTAGCATAGAATTCCACTGTATATGAGTACCATATTTTCTTGATCCATTCATCTACTGAGGGGCATCTGGGTTTGTTCGATATCTTAGCTATGGTAAATAGTGCTACAATGAACAACGTTGTGCTAGTGGCTTTAGTATGTCCTTGTTTCTGGATCATTGGGTAAATGCCAAGAAGTAGAATTGCTGGGTCATAGAGGAGCTCTATGTTTAGTCTTTTGAGGAACTGCCCTACTGCTTTCCAAAGTGATTTACAATCCCACCAACAGAGTAGTAGTGATTCCTCCTGGCCATTTCCCAGCCAGTATCTGTTGTTATTTGATTTCTTGATCATGGCTATTCTAACTGGAGTTGGTTTAATTTGCATTTCTTTTATGGCCAGAGATAAGACCACCAACTCTTATAGCTACTATTAGATTGGCTTAAATATTAACTATGTGGTAAATGACTATATAACATGGAAAGTAAAATAAATATATCCTATTTTAAGATATTATAATTATTAATATGAAAATAAATCTGGTGATATATCATTAGTCTAGAAATGCAATGTTATGTCTAGAATCTGATAAATAGCATTTATCTACTAGTGAGGAAAGGAATTTAAACACATCTTATGTTAGTGATTCTATATGGTATTCAAAGAGAACACAGAAAACAAAGGTCTCACTCTCCTTCTCAACTGCTACTGCAAAAAATTATAGAAATAAAATAAGAGGTGTTAGGTAAAAAGGTGTGTTATCAACTAAATACAGCTCAATGGATTAAAGTTCTTCGGCGAATAGTCATACCAAGAACAAAATGATTATAAATCTTTCTGCTTTGCCAAGGGAAAAAATGGACACTGAAAATTGAGTCAAAGGAATATTGTTCCATTATTAAAACTGCACTGCCAAAAAAATGTTCACTATTATCAGACTTGTCACAAGAAATCAGTGCTAATTCAGAAAACAGAAGTAAGCTAGTATTTCACAAATGATAAAAGACCAAGTTTTCTATGACCCACTGGCCACTTCACAGATCTCAGTATGCAAATAATATTTTGAGGTGTGACGTTTGGAAATAACCAATCCTGATTTTACTTTTAGTTTGTGTGTGTATATATGACAAAGAACTGAAGGATTCTCACTATTTGAGCCATGCTCCCAAGTCATAACTCTACTTTTAACTACTACATGTAACTTTAAATCTGGAGTATCATATAACTAAAGTATGTAACTAAAATACCATATAAATATATTACATAACTAAAAATATCTTGAAAGAATAAAGCTATAATACATTCAATCTTACATGATGGTTGATGATTTTTGTCAACTCTTTATCCTCCCGTGCAAAGTAATCTGGATATGGAAACAGTGGAATTGCCACCCCACGATAGTCCCTTCAAAAGAAGACAAGAACAAAGTAAATATTAGAGATAAATATTCTTTATCTACAGAAAAAAAAAGAAAGGACTGATTTTAAGTCCTAAAAATTCATGAGTAAACATTTTGTTTCTACATGGTTAAAACAAAGTACCTGCTTGCTAATTATTAGAAACCAGCACAGTACCACTGGACATTCAATGAATGTTAGTAAGTTTGCTGAATAACAGATGAACACATGGGCATGAGCATCTGTTTTGGTGCACTTTAATTTCCAAGCTATCATTTGACTCTATCACATACATCTCTGTGTTGGCAGAAGTGACAAGACACCAGAGACAACTGAGCTCTGTCAGAGTCCAATACTGAGAAATATGTTTAGCAGCAAAGTGCAGGGCTTCACACTGCATACAGAGAGGGTCTCTCGATTAAAACATTAAAGGAAACTATGACCCTATGAAAGCTGAGGAACCAGAAGCCATGCAGGGACTGACTCTCTGGTTAATTATATTCAGCCTGTAATACATGGGCACTCCTAATGCTCAAAGAAATATGCTAAATGCTGTGAAAGGATAAATGTAGAATTTAAAAATTAGTGAAATGGTAAAAATATTCAAATAACTCCTTTACATTCCTTTTTAATACTATTCTGAAAGTTAAAGAATGCAGATAACCTAACATGAAAGCACTTTTAAAAGGAAAAAAATGGATTAACTTATGCATCTGGGATTTCTAGTTACCTCTCTGGAATCATTTGTACCAGAAAAGAAAAAAAATGCACTTATAACTCTAATGCAAGGTGACATGGAACATGGGAATTGGGAGCATTCTGTGATAGCTACAAAAAAAACTTTAAAAACTTCTCCAGAAAATAGTTCATTTTTCTGTCTTTACGAGGGTAAGTTGGAAACTGAAATGGAGGAACTAAGGATGAACAAATGAAGCAGTGATACTAGACACTATGTTGAAATGATTTATACAACTTGTGGGTGGGGACAGGGGGGAAAAACAGAGAGAGGGAGGAGAGAGAGACAGAGAGGAAGGAAGGGAGAGAGAAGGAGAGACAGAAAGAAACAGAGAGAGAAACAGAAAGGAAAGGGATGACATTGTCCCAAAAGCAGCGCACTAATCTGACTTAATTGTTATTACAAAATAATGATTAAAAAAGAAGGTTTTGAAGAAGCAAAATGATTAAGTGCATGGGCTCTACTCAGGCAAGAAAACTAACATGTCACTTCAGTCTTAGCATAAAAGTACCTTCCTTATTTTGTTTTTGCAGAGATTAAAAAGAGATAATACGTAAACTAAATACTAAATAAATTCCATCTGTAATATCCTCATCATTATCATTATCAACAGGATTAAGAGAAGAAAGCCAGAGATCTTGGCTGGCATTATCAATCACAGAAAAAAGAAATGAAGGTTAAGACGTTTGGAAAAGGCTTACATGAGATACATTTTAACTTGGAAGCCCAAAGAGGCTTTTCCAGAAAAACAAGGTATTGTAGTCCTATAGTTTTTGACTACATATTCTCTCTCCATCCTTCACATTTTTCTTACCTCTTTTCTTGTTGGTATCTTTCTCTTTCCTGTCTAAATGTCTTTTGTGTTCTGTAAGGGAAACTATAAGAACACAAGGATACTGTCACAGAGCTTACCGTCACATGACTTAAAACGGCCTTGATCTTTACCTCAGTTTGACTTAGCTTAAAACTGCTATACTTTCAATAATAGGCCCTGACCTCTCTTTTCTTAGAATATTCACTTTAGAAGGTTTCAATTGTAATTTCTCTTTCCAACATTTTCAATATCAATCTTCACTTTGGCTTTATAACCCAAGTATGTCGCTTCTTCAATTCCTGCAGCCTTTCCTCTGAAAGATAATGATCAAGGAAGATAAACCTCATTTCCCTCTCAGTGGGAAGTAAAGGAGCCCGTAAAGAACAATTAATACCACAATGACCTTCTCACAGAAGTGATGACTCCACTGTCCACCAACTCATTCCCACTCACTCTTCCCAGCACCTACCACACTCTTCAGCCTTCAGCTTCAAGTCTTCAAGCACTGTTTCCTACTGAATGGTTGGGAGTAAAACTGTGCTAAGTTACCTAGCCCAGTTTTTCTTTGGTATAATCAATCCAAGAAGATTTTATTTTGAGATGCTTGCATAATTACATTTGGAAACACTGGTTTTTTTCTTTTCTTTTTTTTTTCCAAAATAAGCCACATTCACAGCATTTAGAGAAGACAATTTTCTTTCTTTCTAAATTAAAATGATTTCTGAACAAGGCAGTTTCTTTTATCATTCTTTTTCCAAAGTACTTTCTTAGAGTCCCTGCTTAAAAAAAAACAACATATATATATATATATATATATATATATATATATATATATATATATATATATTCCTGGGGCCAGGAGCACAGCCTAGTGGTAGAGTGCTCGCCTAGCATGTATCACATACATCGAAAAAAGCTGGAAGTGGTGCTGAGGCTCAAGTGGTAGCAAGCTACCCTTGAAAAGGCTCAAGGACAGTGCCCAGGTCCCGAGTTCAAGCCCAGTACTGGCAAAAAAAAAAAAAAAAAGTTAATCCTTCTTCCTTTCCTCGATTCCTTCCTTCTTTGTGTGCTTCTTTAATCCCTTCCATCCTTTCTTCCTTCACTCCTCTTTGTTTCTCTATCTCTTTCATTTCTTGGTTTTCAAATTGCTTCATTTTGTCATAGTTAGCTAAATAAAACGATTTTCAAACAATTTTCTTTCTTTCTTTCTTTCTTTCTTTTTTTCCTTCTTTCTCTTTCTTTCCTTCTTCAGTTTTATTTCTTTTCTCCTATGTCAAAGACCTTTCTCAAAGAAAGTGCTTTCCTTCTTTTCCAAAGAATTTGGTTTTCATTCCAAGTAGCTTGAATTGCTCTCTAAACAAACCTCTTAAGTTGTTTTAAAATGTGCTTTACTTTTCTTTCCAAACAAATATCACCTTCTTTCTCCTTTCTTGATTTTCCTTTCTTGGTTTTGTCTCCAAAGCATCCTAAAAACAGCACTTATTTCTTCCTTGGTTTAAACATGTGCTTTCTCTCTTTGCTAAATTAAGCACTTTCTTTGCCAAAGCACTTTCCTTTGTGCTTTCTAAACATAGAACTTTCTATTTTTCCTTTCCCTGCTTTCTTCTCTCCTGAATCAAAGGGCTTTCTTTCATGGTTTATCCTAATAAAGCTCTTTCTTTAGAAGAAAATGAAATACTTCTGAAAGAAAGGGGAAAAAAGAAAAAAAAGAAAGAAAGGGGAAGGAGGGAGGGAGGGATGAAGGGAGGAAAGGAAAAAGAAAAAACAGAGGATGGAAAAAAATGAATGAAGAAAAGAATGAAAGAGAAAGAAAGCAAGGAAGAAAGAAAAGAAAGAAAAAGGGAAAGGAGGAAAGATGAAGAAAGGAAGAAAAGAAAGAGATAAAGAGAAAGATAGAAAGGAAGAAAGAAAAAGAGAGGAAAGAAGGGAAAAGAAAGGAAGGAAAGAGAGAAAGAGAAATAAAGAGAAAGGAAAAGAAAGAAAAGGAAAGGAAGAGAGAAAGCAAGCAAGCTTTGGAAAGTAGTTTGTAAAGAAAGATGAAGTGCTTTGGAAAAGAATGAAAGAGCTTTATTTGAAAAGGAAGAAGTTTATAAAAAGATGAAAGAAAGAAAAAACAAAACTGTCTTGTTAAAAAGTGGTTAGATTTACAAGATAAGAAAACAAAGCATATTGTAAAATAAAGAAACTTGCTTTGTAAAAGAAAGCAAGTAAGTGCTTGAAAAGAAAGGACTGTAAAATATTTTGTTTAGTAAGAAGAGAAAGTGCTTCGGAAAATAAGAAAGCTCTTTGGTTTGAAAGCACTTTCATTTAAACAGAACAAAATAAAATGTTTTGGTAAAACCAAGAGGAAAACAGTGCTTCAACTTAGAAAGTACTTTGACTTACAAGGAAAGAAAATAAAACGCTTTACAAAATGAAGAAAGAAAGTACTTTACTTAGAAAGTGATTTTCTTTGTAGAAGAAAAAAATGAAAGAAATAAAGCACTTTGTTTTGAAAGTACTTTATCAAGAAGACAAAGAAAGACCTTTGGGAAACCAAGGAAGACAGAACAAAGAAAATAAAAGCATTTTGGAGAAAGAAAGAAGTAAAGAAGGATGGAAAGAACCATTCAGGACTCTAAAGCTCACATGGAGATACATAAACATCTCAGAAAACTGCTATAAATCAGTAAAACACTCTGGAGCACCTAGTCTTTCGAGGAAGGTTATATTATTAGTTTGAGGTATTAGATGTTCTTGGATGTCATGCATGCATGGTGTCCCTGGAGAAGGCATTTGTAACAAGCCCAATTTGTCTACTATTTTAATGATGAGAAATGTACAGAGTTATTTGCCAAAAAGGTAGACGAGATGGTATAAATATTGCTGAATAAATTTGTTTTGTTTTTAATGTCGGCCAGATCTGTCCTGGGAACTCACAGGTATGTAACATCCTGGCAAGTCCCTATCCCCAGGGAAAAGTAACACACACACACACACACACACACACACACACACACACACACACACACACACACACACAGGTCTCAGGACTCTACTATGTTGTGTCTCACACTGTGACCTAACGTTTTTATGTTGAAGCTTCAGCTCAACAGATAAAATATTGCTTTGTGTAAGGCCAACTACACTACCTATTGTAATCATCTAATAAGTTAGGATACTTTATCATTTGTAACATCTGAATGGCTTACTTTGACATAATTGAACTTTTCAAAAACCATTGTGGGGCTTGGAGTTTGGCCTAGTGGTAGAGTGCTTGCCTGGCATGCACGAGGACCCGGGTTCAATTCCTTGGTACCACATACATAGAAAAAAAGCCAGAAGTGGTGCTGAGGCTCAGGTGGTAGAGCTCTAGCCTTGAGAAAGTCCAAGGACAGTGCTCAGGTCCTGAGTTCATGGCCCAGGACTGGCAAAAAAAAAAAAGAGAGAGAGAGAGGAAAAAAAAAACCATTGTGATTTCTGTTAGTTACTATAGAGATATAGTTTGCAGTCAATCAATGAGCCAATAGAAAGCCATCATTCTAAGAGCCAGTAATTATGTCATAAAATCTACTTGAAATATTGATGATTCAGCACATGAAATGCCAAAGTCTCAGAGAGAAAGGAGTCCCATGGAAGTAAGAAACATTTGGATGGATATATTTCTCTCTAGGTTATTTCCCCTTCATTGTTTGGAGCAGAGTATGAAATAATCAGAAGAGTAATCTCAGTTAGAAGCAGAGAACCCAGCAGAGCTGCAGTCTCAGAGGACTTCAAGGAAAAAAAAATGAGACTTTGGAGCTGCCAATGTAGGTAGAACTAAGAGATCGAGCTCTAGAGAAGTCAGAGCCACGCTCATCACCAGGTTTCCCATCTAGGGTTTTGTGAATTATTAAACTGAGAAAGTTGTGAAGGCAGGCAAAGAAGTCACTTAGAAACAATGTGCAAGTCTTCAAAGAAACTTTAGGATAATAAGGACTACATAAGCAAATTTAAGTATCTGATAAAAATGATTAGACATTTGTCAGGTACCCGAGGTGCCTGAAATCCTAGCTACTCAGGAGGCTGAGATCTGAGGATCATGGTTCAAAGCCAGCACAGGCATGAAAGTCTGTGAGACTCATTTCCAATTAACCACCAGAAAACCAGAAAGTGGCATCGTGGCTCCAATGGGTAGAGCGCTCTTCTTGAGCTGAAGAGCTCAGGGACAGCACCCAAGCCCTGAGTTCAAGTTCCATGACTGACAATACATACATACATACATACATACATACATACATACATACATACATACATACATACCGCATTGTAAAATTTAAGATAGTGTTTTTTGTACAATGAAGGGGAAGCCCACTGGTCAACAAAGGATTGAGACGTTCCTATTTTAATAACATTAATTTCTGGCTGATGGAAACATCATTGCTGGCTTTGTAATATTATTATAATTATCCTTACTATTATTAAACTGTACATGCACCTTACATATTTCCTGTATAGATTACCAACTTATGGAAATAAACTTAGGTAAAAAACTTACTTTTGCATTAGCAAAATGTGCAGCACCATGTTGTTTTGTGTATACTCTCTGGTTAAAGAATTAAAAACGTACTGTTGTATGGGAATTTAATGAATATGGATCATAAGTTCTTTCGGTGAGAAGCAGAGTTAGGATAAAATGTAAGTAGCTTTCTCACACCTGGAGAAGACCAGAATTCTCTTTGGAGTGTCTTAGGAATGCCTAAGGAAGATCTCATCTCACAAACCATCCCTGGAAGGTTTAATAATCTGCTAGCTAGAAGACAGCATCCTGGCTGATTGTTGCTGGACTGAGTGACCTCTGGTCATCGGGGAAGAAGCATCTCTTGGCCTCCATCTAGAGTGTCTAATGTTTTGTTTCAAGGTCCCTGCCTGCACAGATGGGGGGTATGTGTAGAGGAACCGTGTCTCAGTCAAGATGGAGCTGGGCTCTTTTATTTTCTCCAGTGCATCATTCAATATTTTGAATATATTTTATCTTATTGTGCTTTCTTCTCTTCCTCTTTCTCAGCTTTGTTCCTATAACAGCACCGGCCAACTGTTTCTTCTGGTCTGTTTGATAATGTGTCACTGTCCTCTGATATTCTTGATAGGTTTAGAATATGCCTAGAGAGACAGGGGACAAAGCTACTGAGCTATTGAGGTCTCACTTTTCTGTCCTTCTGATCCTAGTGAAGGATCATTTGAACTGTTTATCCATAGGATGTCAGGGGAAAAGATCACTAAGAAATGGTAAGGCTGTACACCACAACAAAATGAGTTGCATCCCTTACTTCCACTGTTCACTCTACATTGCACAAACCTGTCTAATATCTCTTCATTTTCTATAGTTACTTTCACATATTTTCTAATGGCTTACAGGGAAAGAAAAACAATCCTGTGCTTATCATGGTTTTTGTTTTCTTAAGGCATAATTTGTTGAAACAAGACCAAAAGCCAGATAGAATTCATATCGACCAGAACAATTTCAAGTCTCCAAAAGCCTTATATGTTTCCAATGCCTTCCCTGCAACTAAGTGCACGAGGATCCGTTTATACTCAAAATAAGATCTGAAGTAGACTTTCCTGGAAATTTTCCCCAAGTTCATTCCAGTTCTCTATTCTTTTCCTTTTCTTGAACTCTCAGAATAGGTACTATTCTGGAGCATTTTTGCACCAGGACAGTGCTCTAGGGCCACAGAGCTACTTCCAGGTTTTTGGTGGTCAATTGGTGGTAAGAGTATTGTTGATATTCCAGTATAGACTGGTTTCAACTATGATCCTCAGAACTCAGACACCTCATCAGGATAATGGGTATGAGCCCCCATCACCTGGCAGAATTCTCAGTAACCATTGCTCATTCTGGAATGTGCTGCTGTCAGAAAGAATGACATCTCCCCATTTGAAAGGAAATGGAAAGACTTAGAAAAAATCATATTAAGTGAAGTAAGCCAGACTCAAAGAAATATAGGCTCAAGGTTTCCCTCATTTGTCATAATCAGTAGAAACCTTGGGCTCTCCTAGCAGAGATTTACAATAGAACAAAACCTAGATACATAAGGTCATTTAGAATGACACTAAATGAAAGGACCTCCAGGATTTAGAAACAAAAGCTATATAATGAGTGTTTTCTTTAATGTACTGTTATCGCTCATCTCTTTTGCTATCCCTTGGTTATCTTATATTATTACAGTATTTCACCTGGTTATCTGATATATTGTATATATGCGTATTTGGTTATTTGAAGTCGGATAGGGAAGGGAGGAAAACAAGATGAGGGGTGGGGGTAGGGGAGGGAAATGGGGACCAAGACATGAGAAAGAGTATCAATGTATGTGAAGTAATGCACCTTCTATCTGGTGAATATAATGTAACCCTTCTATTAATTACAATTAAAATATATGAAAAAATTCAAATATTCAGAGACATTTTTATCTATAACGGTCATACTCTGAACCTTACCTAGTCAGATTTAGTCTTTTGTGTATCTTTTTTGTAAAAAAGGAGGCCAAAAACTGTTAATTTTATGCTATGTGAAGGGAAATTGTTATTCCAATTGAACAGTTTTTCTTTTCCACCTGAAAAGGCTGGTTGATGTACTTGTAAATTATACCTGAGTATACTTTGAACATTATTTGTTTTGCCTCTGTCCCCCTGTAACCTTGTCCAACTATAGATCCAATAGATTAAAGTTACTTATAAAGAACAAGAGTTAAAGTATTTCTACAAGAAAGTTATACCCTGTTAATAAAGTTAATGCCAAGCCAAGTGCTGGTGCCTCACATCTGTAATGCTAGCCATTCACCACTCAGCAGGCTGTGATCTGAGGACTGGAGTTTGAAACCAGTCTGGGCAGGGAACTCCATGTAAGATAATCATCTACACGTAACCAGCAAAAGGCTGTAAGCAAACATGTGGCTCAAGTGGTAGAACACTATCTTTGAACAAAATAGCTCAGGAACAGAGCCCAGGCCCTAAATTCAATTTACAGTACTAGTACATATGTAAAAATAGTAACACCAAATAAATTTGCTGTTTCTTACCTGCTGCTTCTTACACTTTGGTTAGTAAAGAGCCTACTGAGCAACTCAGCCAGTCATAGCCTAGGATATTTTACTTTAAATTTCTTTTCAGTTCCCTCATCAAAATGTTCTGTGGACACACTCTACTGAGTCCACTGAAAAAATACATCCTGTATTCCTAGCCACAAAAGTTGTAATTCTAAAGCAAACACAGTCTGCTCCTAAAATTACAGATCCATCTTCTGATACAGTTCACCTGTAATTCCTCCAATTGCTTTGCTCAGACTCACTAGAGTCAGAGTTCTTTTCATCATCCTTTTGTAGGCACTGATCCGTGTAGTTTTCACCACAATATTGCCATATGCTTGGTGTCAGAAAGATAAAGACACAGTAAAAGTATGTTATACAGGTGACTTCACAAAGCAGACAGTAGTCGTCAGAGGAGGTGTGGATCCCAGAACATCTCTGAAGAACATAGCTGGAAGATGAGCAAAAGTAAGCCTAGAGTTACTGGAAAAATTCTATTTGATTGGAGTGAGTTAAATATATTCAAAGATCCTTTTATAGACAAGGGTAGGGACAGCATCGCTTATTTCCATTTTGAACATGTAAAATTCAAAAGTTCAGAGCCTGGTTTTTCTGCAAACATTCTTTTCTTTGTCTTTTCATTTCATTTGCTACTTGCCCTGGGACTTGAACTGGAACTCTGAACTCAGGACCTAGGTGCTGTCCCATGGTTCTCTTGTTGGAGTTAGAGCTATACCACTTCAGCCATAGATCCACATCAGCCATAGCTCCAGTTATAGGTCTTTTTACTTCCTTCCTTCCTTTCTTCCTTCCTTCCTTCTTTCCTTTCTTTCTCTCTTCCTTTCTCTCTCTCCTCTTTCTTTCTTTCCTGCTCCTCTTTTTCTTTTTTTTCTTTCATTCTTTCTTCCCTTCTTCTTTTCTTTCATTAGTAGTGTATTGGAGATAAAAGTCTCATGTACTTTCCTACCCAGGCTTTGAAACACAATCCTCAGATCTCAGCTTCCTGAATTGCTAGGATTACAGGTGGGAGCCACTTATACCCAGTTTGAGATTGTCTATGTTGCTATATTCCTGGAAATACTCCTCCACTCCAATCTCTATTGGGATCATGGCTTTCTCTCCTACTATGCCTCTGTTTTATGACTTATTTCCTCCTTTGAGAGGGCACATAGTATATTTGATTATGTCTCTATTCTACTATCAAATTTACTAGATTAAGCCAAGGTATTATTTGTTAGCTCAACTATCCTAATTGAAGAACATGATCCATTTGAACAATTTTACATGGATTTTTATTATTATAACCCAAGTCTGTATGAATAACAAGGAATTCTTATAGAGCAATTCTCTAGAATAGAATAGATATTGCCCATTAGTACAGAAAGGGAACTGTTCCACTATCCTCTTATTTCTGGTGTGATTTTGATAAGTCTTTTGCCATCTTGATACTCAGGCACTTGGAGTAATCCTGCCAAGTCATTTATGCCAGTCTCATCCAATGTTCCCTTTAAATGAGACTCTGATTCTTGCACCACATAAGTGACACTGAATCGGTCAAGCCATGTCTGAAACTGTGAAATGACAAGTGTAGGTTGTCATTTGTTGTCATAATTCACAGTCAGTCATAGAGCAATGGGTAATTAACAGAGTGCTCTGCCAGACATTCACTTTCTGAGCAACATTTAGGCCTCTTTAACTTGAAATCTTGCCTTTAGTTCTTTAAATGAAAATCAAATGATTGATAATTGTTTTTGAATTTCACGTAACTTTGAGAGATGTTTGGACCTGTATCTTACTTTACCTATTCATTGCCATTTTGTTTCTTTTTTATTTTCATGCTACTTCAATTTGATCTTCCAAACCTTCTGTTGTATTATCAATTTCTATTATTTTCTAATTTTTAACATCATTTTTCTTATTATTCTGTCTATAGCTTTCATTTTTCTTGGATAGAGAAAATTCATTTTTAAGGCAATTTTTATCATTTTTGACCTAACTGCTTATTTTAGTTTTCTTGGTGCTTTTAACATTTTACTTATTTGGTCTCTATATTATTTTCAGATTAATTTGTCAAATATTTATCTCATATTTTATTAATTTTATAAATTTTCTGAGATACAATTAACACATAAATTTTGAATTTTAAGCACATGAATAACTTGATATCTTTACACACATGTAAATACATACTCCTGGAATCATCATCACATTCAAAATGAAAGAAATAGCACTGTAATTGTTTCTCATGTCCCTTTTATCAATTACTTATGTTTAAGAAGATATTAGTAGAAGGATGATTGGAAATTCTGGCTATCTGGGCGTGCTGAAAAATAGCTCTCATTATGGAGTGATTGTGTCCTGATTATATTAGTTACATATTGCTACATAACAAATTACTCCATAATTAACTGCGTTAAAGAATAGACATTTCTCAGTTTGTCTGGGTCAGAAATTTGGGCAGAGTTTCTGTCTCAGGGTCTTTGACAAGGGAACCATCAAAGTGCTGTCAAAGGCCTTGGACATCTCGACACAATAAGAGAGAAGTATCCACTTAACACTCAGCAAACCATTGTCAGAAGTCTCCTGGCCCTTTCAATTAGTCTCATCCTATATGACCTTATGAACAAGAGCTTTATCTTGTGTGGTTGTTATTCCTAATGAACTATGTCATTCCTCTTTTTTGTTAGCCTTTGGTTAATCTCATATTGTTATTATACCTGACTGTGTACCTGGTATATTGTATATACATTTGATTATTTGAAATAGGAAAGGGAAGGGGGAAAAAAAGATAATTGGGAGGGGGGGGAGGAAGGGAAATGGGGAAAAAACATGAGAAGGGGTATCAATGTGTGAGAAGTAATGCATCTACTATCTGGAGAATGTAACTGTAACCCCTCTATACATTACAATAAAAAAATTAAAAACAAACAAACAAACACAAGTCTCCTGTCCCTGCTGGCTGCTGGTCACAGACTTCAGTTTCTTACCATAACTTTAGTCGCTCCTTAGAATAGCTCAAAATATGGAAAGTAGTTTCCTTCATAGTGAGTCAATGAGAAAGTTAGAAAGGGCCCGTAAGTTAGAAGCCGCAGCAAGTTTGAAACTTAATACTAGGAGTGATATCTCATCACTCTTTCCATATTCTATTCATTAGAAGTGATATATTGAGTCCACAATACAATCAATGAAGAGATAAGAAAGACCATGGCTATTCAGAGATAAGGATCACTGGAGGCTAACTCAGAGCTGCCTAATAGAAGAGCAAGACCATTTTATTGGAGAAACTCCAAATATTGGCATGTTTGTGTATATTCTTAGCATGGATAAAGGCAGGAAGCAATCTCCTATGGGTATGGGTCACTATTAACCATGGGATGAAAAGGAGACAGAGGAGATATAAAATATAGGCTCTGAATCTGACAGTTCTATATGAAGTTTTTACCTATATTCAAGACCACAACTGTGCATTCTGAAGGCTTTTAAGTGTAAAATTCTGATTAAAAATGATTGCCCTGACAGATTTAGCAAGAATATTTAGGGATGTGGGACCATTTCTGGACTAACTGAAATAGAATGGTGATAGTGATTGTGATTGGAAGAGTAGTATTTACCAGAGGAGTAGTTGATTGCCATAGCAACTATATAGATTACGGAAAGAGATTAGAAACCATGAGGCTTTCTTTCTTCCCTACTTCTAAGTGATTTCACTGTTGCTAGTTAAATCATATAAAACTTTAAATCACTAAATTTGTGTATCTCAATATTTTACTGTAAAGTTCTTGACTGAAGTTTTGACAAGCTAACCTATTTTTAAAAATGAGATGTGGAATTAACATTATCTATTAGTAATACTGACAACATAGTCTGAAAATTGTTCCTTCCCTCCTTCCCTCCCTCACTCCCTTCCTTCCTCCTTTCGTTGCTTTTTCCTTCCTTCTATCCTTTATTCCTCACTCTCTCTCTCTCCCTCCTTAAAAAAAAAGAAACAAATGTCATTGAGATTTCAGAATTTATGCTGCTAAGGCAGCACAGGTACTGATCTTGCTGCACCAAGAGGACTACTTTCCCCTTAAATCATCTGCCTTGTATTTACAATTAGCCTCCACAGGACATGAAATAGTTTCAAATAGAAAATGTGTAGGTAGAGATTATATTGTGACCTAAAAGGGTACTGACTGCAAAAGAGACTCTGCTGTGGGATGAAAGGGGAGCTTGAAGAGCACAGAAAGAGCCTATTTTCCCAAACAGATGATAAGATTATAGCTCAGTTGAAAGAACTGAGATCTTGATAGAATAGATATAAAAGAACAGCACATATTCACATGTAGAAGACTGAAATCAACTGAAAACAGATCAAAGACTTCTAACCGGAAACATTGGAACTACTACAGAAAGGAGTAACAGGAATATCAGAACATATTGGCATTGGTAGGAACTTTCTGAGTAGAGTTCCAAGGGCTCAGTCAATCAGAAAATGGACAAATTGGATTATATCACACTAGAAAGTTACTGCACAGCTGAAGACATAGTTACTAAGCCAGAAGGCCATCATAGACATCGGGATCTTCACCAACTGTATGTCCAACAAAGGGGCGAATTATCCAGAATGAACAAGGAGCTTAAGAACTAACTCCTCCCCAAATCAATAACTCAATTAACATATGAGCAAAAGATCTAGAGACTTCTCAGAAGAAAAAAACAGGAATAACCAATAAACTCAGGAAGTAATGCTCAAAATTCTAGGGTATAAAGGAAATGCAAATAAAAACATTGAGATTTTGATTTACCCCAGTAAGATTGACCAAGATAGAAAATTTGAACAATAACAAATGCTAGCAAGATGTGGGAGAAAGGGAAATCTATTATAATGTTTGTGGAAACATAAACTAGTACAACCATTCTAGAAGATGGATTAGAGATTCTTTAAATAACTAAACAAAGAACTTCATTAAAATCCAGATATCCCACTCTTGGACACATACCCAGAGCATTCCAAGGCAGGATACACTAAGGACACTTGTGTACCCATCTTTATCTCTGCACTATTCACGATAGCCAAGTTAGGGAAACAGCCTGGATGCTCTACGACTGATGAATGGGTCTAGAAAATGTGATACACATATACACATCTATTAGAATTATGTATGTCTTTCGCTGAAAGAAAATGGCTGAATCTGGAACAAATCAGGTGAAGTGAAGCAAGCTAAGGCATAGAGAAACAAACCACATATGTTTTCTCATATGTGGAAGTAAGATCTAAAATACAAACATAAATGACAGTGAATACAGGGTTACATGCATCTATACATAAAAACTGACTAAAGGACAACATACTTGAAAGGAATTCAGTCATGTAACACGTAATAAACTATTTAACAAAATTAGTATTGGGATGCTGAGAGGGAAGATAAGGAGAGGGAGAAGAACATACAAATGGAGAGAGAAAGGGTGCAAAAACACTAATGATATTTATTGTATATATAAAAATTAAACTACTGAATTTGAGGGTAGAGATAAGATGGGGAAAGATGGGGAGGAACTATTCAAGGGATGACATTAATCAAGATGCCCTGACTTCTGGAACTGAAACTCCTTTGTACATCTACTTAATAAAAATAAATATTAAGACAATGTCACATATCAACTTAGCTGCACTATATAAAATCTCACTAGAGACCAGAAATAAGTTGGGTGCTTTGGTTGTTATTCTACTATTCAATTGTATACATAAGTACTCTCCTTAGATCAACTCTCCTACTGGCATGTAAATATATACACAGGGGCACAAGGAAAATTTCTAAGTCTTATGATTGAGAATGTCAGTCCTGTATTGTGCTGTCTTTTAACACATGGAAAGTAGAAGAAAAACCTCAAGTACTCTCAAATTCATAGTGAGGTAAGGATGTTGATCTCATTTATCAAACCCCGGTGCATAGAAGAAAAAACATACAAATATTAAGAAAAGTAAATGTTAAACCTGGTATAGTGTTACATGGCTATAATTCTAGTCTGTGGGAGACTGGAAAAGGAGGATTATGAGATCAAAATTAGTTTGGGCTACTCTAAGTTTGGGCTACTCTAATTGTGTGTGTGTGTGTGAGAGAGAGAGAGAGAGAGAAAGACAGAGACAGACAGACAGACAGACAGACAGACAGAGACAGACAGACAGAGACAAAGACAGACAGAAACACAGAAACAGAGAGAGAGGGGGGTGACATTATTTCCAAGGAAGATAATTTGATACAAATGAGGCATTTAACAAAGGGTGCATCTTCTATTGACTGTTTTTATATACTTTTATAGTATTTTTAGTCCTCATTCTTACCAAGATTTAGAAAGAAAAAAATTGAGTGGAACTACAAAATCAATCAACCTATGTCCCTGAACGACATATGCCCCATTAGGCTGTGAGGGAATAAAAAATAAATGTTAATTGGGTTGAGCCTCTGCTGACTTGGGATCTATCTTCTGTAGCTAACACTACACTGAAATCTTATCTGCCCTGTTTTCTTAGCACTGGGTCTGTTTTATTTGAAAAGCTATCAGTGTCTAATTCAGATGTTGCATTTGAGTATTTCTTCTCTTAAACTCAATGCTCTTTGGTTTTTTTTTCATATATTTTTATTGTAATTGATAGAAGGGTTACATTATATTTGGCAGATAGAAGGTACATTAACTCACGTACAATGATACACTTTCTCATGTCTTGGTCCCCATTTCCCT
Organism: Megascapheus bottae; assembly: GCF_031878675.1. NCBI lineage: Eukaryota > Metazoa > Chordata > Mammalia > Rodentia > Geomyidae > Megascapheus > Megascapheus bottae. Next base: position 16,905,493 of record NC_143512.1, on the reverse strand, counting down.
CCCCCCCACCTCCACCCCTCATCTTGTTTTCCCCCTTCCCTATCCAGTTTCTAATAACCAAATACAAATATATCCAATATATCAGGTAACAAAGTAAGATACTGTAACAATATCAGATAATCAAGGGATAGCAAAAGAGATGAGAGATAACATAGTACATTAAGGACAACAATCACTCATTATATGACTTTTGTTTCTATATCCTAGAGGTCCTTTCATTTAGCATCATACTATATGGCCTTATGTATCTAGGTTTTGCTCTGTTGCAAATCTCTGCTAGGAGAGCCCAAGGTTTCTACTGATTATGACAAATGAGGGAAACCATTGAGCCTAAGTTCCTTTGAGTCTGGCTTACTTCACTTAATATGATTTTTTCTAAGTCTTTCCATTTCCTAACAAATGGGGCAATGTCATTCTTTCTGACAGCAGCATAGAATTCCATTGTGTACAAATACCACATCTTGCTGATCCATTCATCAACTGAGGGACATCTGGGTTGGTTCCGTATCTTTGCTATAGTAAATAGTGCTGCAATGAACATCGTTGTGCTAGTGGATTTAGTCTGACCTTGTTTCTGGATGGTTGGGTAAATGTCAAGCAGTGGAATTGCTGGGTCATAGGGGAGCTCTACGTTTAGTCTTTTGAGGAGCTGCCATACTGCTTTCCATAGTGGTTGAACAAGTTTGCACTCCTACCAGCAGTGTAGTAGTGATCCCTCCTGGCCACATCCCCTACAACATCTGTTGTTACTAGTTTTCTTGATCCTGGCCATTCTAACTGGAGTGTCAATACTCTTTGATAGTCAAACAAGTGTTCTTTCATCTCTAACACAGTATATATGCCTGATGTTAAATACTTTCTAAAATATGCCTTTTAGCTGCTCTATTTTTTTAAATAAATGCTTCTCCTTATTATGATATAGTTAAACCTTAAATCTCTAGTAGCCTTTCATTGCCTAAAAAGGACATTTTGAAATCTAATGTTGATTTGTGAAGGTCAGTATTTTTCAGCTATAGATTTCTTATTTTATTTCATTTTTACTTTGCCCTCATTTATCAGCTAAACCTTTAATCATTATTTTCAATAAACTGTCACAATCCCCTGCTTTAATGACTTTGTGTACTCTCAAAGACAGTGTGTATGTGTGTGTGTGTGTGTATGAGCACATGTGTTTTCATATGAAAGGATATTTATTACACACTTAAGGCCAAATTTAAATACTTTATCATCAGTTAAATATTTCCTAATTTCTTACACCAAGAAGTTTATTTCCTTCTAGAAAATACTACAGCACTTTACTTCCATTATAGCAAGGATTTGTAGTTAGAATTTGTAGATATTAATGAAGAACACTTAGTACATACTTTTAAAGCTCAATGAATTCAATATACTACAGGTATGACATTTTTTCCTATTTATAATAAGAATTATAATTTTAATTGCCTGTTAAACACAGCTTATTTAAGAAAAATTTGTTTATTAAAAAGTGCTAAAATACTGGGAAATGTTTTGATTATTATATTAACTCTTAGTAAATAAGTATGTTCTGACAAAGGAAAACCCCTATAGATCCTTATTCAATTTAGGATGTGTTTTGTATCTCACTTAAAAAAAGTAAAGCTGGCCACAAAATCATAACTTAGAAAATAATTTGGCTTAAATTTGTAGTGGAACAACTATTGTAGTGGAATAACCATTGTTCTTTCTGTCGCAAAAATATTTCATATGCTCAAAGAACTGCAATAAAATACCACCTGAGCTGATTCTGTCACCATCATTTCAGGTAATGAATTCTGTGGCAATCATTTTAGATAGCAAGTTGATAACAACTTGTGTTGTGGATTGCATTTTCACTAGGTGATCTTCCAGTGTCCTCATTTCACCTCATAATCATCTCTCTCTTGAACATAACAATACAGTACACTTTTATTTGAAGAACTCATCCAGATCGCTTAAATTTCCTTGGGATTGATTTTGCTGAATCTGAAATACAGGGAGTATTTGTTTTCTGTGTGCACACAAGCTCTGAATTGATTTAAAATGAGCTGGGTCAGTGCAGATCAATTTAGACCATGGTGACCCATGTGGAGATGCAAATTAGGATTCTCCAACTGAGGCCAAAAATAGATTTCCTGAAATACTCCCTAAGCAGATTCTAAAAATGTATTGTAAAAAGAGGTGGTCACAAAACTTGCAATATTCCTACAGCAATAGGAATAAGATGAAATAAAAATAATAGAAAGAAAGAAATGGTATTCAATGGAAGAATTTCCAAATATGTAGGTTACTCTTTTGATGCTCTAGGGGTTAATCAATTTAAGAGTAAAGGCACCATAGAAAGAAAAAAATTAAAAAAGTGCAAACTACAAATGGCTTTAAGCCAAATGTGCTTGCCATACATGATTTCTTTCAGTCCAAATGCAGCATGTTAGCCATACAAACAACTGTGTGTATATGCTCTTTTCACTGGTTAGATGGTTAAAAAAAAGCTTTAGAGTGTCATACCTAAACTACCAAGAAATAATAGCAACTGTCTCCAAAGCAATATAGCAAGCAATAAGGCAACTGTCTCCAAAGCTACAGCTGGATTTTTTTTAAGATAGGTTAACTTTTTCTGTGCCTGCTGGTATCAGGCTTAAATTACAGACCTTGTGTTTGTAGCTAACTTTGTCAGTTACTTCTCTAATAAGATTAGACTAATAATAAGATTACACTGTGTTTTGTCAATGATTTATCTAAGAGAAGAAAAATGAGAGTTCTTTCCCATAATCTGCTACCAGAGTAGTGGATTCCCTATTCTGACAATCTCAGGTATAAGAACCCCTGAATTTTAACCTCTTCTGTATACTTTTAGAATAAGGGTCTAATTGAGAGAAAACTCATTATCAGACAGACATATATTCAGTTTGGGTGGAACTCAAGTTCACTCAATGTAAGGATTTTAGCTTGAACTGCAGCTTTGTTACACTGGATCTATATGTGTAATACTGGTTGAATTATATTGGTTTATTTTATGCATACAGGCCATGTTATACTGGGTATATTATGTTCAATACTGACTATGTTAAACAGAGTCTAAAAAACAATTCATTTCAGTTTTCATTGATCCCCTCTTGCAAGTCTCTATTTCTATATCAGAACATTCTGAATCTTGATTTCTACTTTTCAGTTATCAGTCTTAATTGATGTACTCAGTCCTTTTATTATTTCACTTTAACAATGAATGCTAAAGTGCCATAAGCCAAGAAATAAAGGTCAGTGGTCAATTTTACAAGAATAAGCACCTTAGGCAGTGTGGTATGCCAAGGAAAGGTTACTCATGCTAGAAAAAATATTAAAAAATGAAAAATCAGTTTACAAATTTTTTCTTTTTCTTTTATATATATATTTTTTATTGAAATTAATAAAAGGGTTACATGATATTTGCCAGATAGAAGGTGCATTAATTCACATACATTGATACTCTTTCACATGTCTTGGTACCCATTACCCTCCCCCCCCACCCCTCCACCCCCGTCTTGCTTTTCCCCCTTTCCCTATCAAATTTAAAATAACCAAATACAAATATATCCAATATATCAGATAACAAAGTGAGATACTGTAACAATATGAGATACCCAAGGGACAGAAAAGGAGATGAGAGATAACATAGTACATTAAGGACAACAATCATTCGTTATATGGCTTTTGTTTCAATATCCTGGAGGTCCTTTCAATTAGGAAATGGAAAGACTTAGGAAAAGATCATATTAAGTGAAGTAAGCCAGACTCAAAGGAACTTAGGCTCAATGGTTTTCCTCATTTGTCCTAATCAGTAGAAACCTTGGGCTCTACTAGCAAAGATCTGCAATAGAGCAAAACCTTGATACATAAGGCCATATAGTATGAAGCTAATTGAAAGGACCTCCAGTTTACAAAATTTTTTAAAGGAATAAGTGTGTGTGTGTGTGTGTGTGTGTGTGTGTGTGTGTGTGTGTGTGTGTGTGTGTGCATGGGCGCGCACACATGTGCATACAGTTTTGTGTGTGCATTTGTATGTGATCTCAATCTATGCTTAAGAACGTAGTGAAACTAAAAACAGATATGGACAAATCTATGCATGTTAAAGACTTCACACTGGGGCTGGGAGTTGGGCCTAGTGGTTAAAGTGCTTGCCTAGCATGCATGAAGACCCGGGTTCGATTCCTCGGTACCACATATAGAAAAAAAAAGCCAGAAGTGGTGCTGAGGCTCAAGTGGTAGAGCTGTAGCCTTGAGAAAGTCCAAGGACAGTGCTCAGGCCCTGAGCTCAAGCCCAGGACTGGTAAAAAAAAAAAAAAAAGACTTCACACTTTCTTCATAGTAATTAATGTAACAAGTAGAAAGAAAGTCAATGAGAATACAGAAGCCTAAAGTAATACTGTCAAGCAACTATAAGTATACCTTAGACATTAACCAAATTAGGCAATACTCCTGGTCATACATTAAAGCATAACTACTTAAAATAATAAAAAATCTTACATTGTGTTCTGTAGGACATACAAAACTCAAAGTAGAAAAAGATAACAAAAAGATGTCTGAATTGGACAGGGAAGGGGAGGGAAACCAAGAGGGGGGTGGGGGGAGGGTAATGGGACTAAGATGTGGAAGGGTATCAATGTATGTGAATTAATGCACCTTCTATCTGGCAAATATCATTTTACCCTTTTATTAAATACAATAAAAAAAAAGAAAAAGAACTTAAAAAAAAGATGTCTGAAAAAATTTCCAAACATTTAGGAATAAAATACATTTCAGATAACATTTTAAAGAGGAAGTCACCAGAAAAATTAAAATTAGCTTTTAATTTAAGGAAAGCGAAAACAGCAAAATTTCATGCAGTTAAACCACTGCTCATAATGAAAGGTACAACATTATTTGTGCTAGAAAGTTTTAAGGGATCTTAAAAATTGTAATATAAACGTTTGCTTTTAGAATGTGGCAAAGAATACCAAATTACAATCTTGCAAATAAAAAAAAAAAGATAGAGGGCTGGGAGTTTGGCCTAGTGGTAGAGTGCTTGCCTCGCATGCACGAAGACCCGGGTTCGATTCCTCGGTACCCTATATACATAGCAAAAAGCCAGAAGTGGTGCTGAGGCTCAAGTGGTAGAGTTCTAGCCTTAAGAAAGTCCAAAGACAGTTCTCAAGCCCTGAGCTCAAGCCCAGGACTGGCAAAAAAAAAAAAAAAAAAAAAAAGATAGAATAGGGGCCGGGAGTTTTTCCTAGCAGGAAGACCCGAGTTCGATTCCTGAGTACCACATACATAGAAAAAAGCCAGAAGTGATGCTGAGGCTCAAGTGGTAGAACTCTAGCCTTGAAAAAAGTCCAAGGACAGTGCTCAGGCTCAGAGCTCAAGCCCAGGACTTGAAGGCTACTCTTTATATACTAATAGTTGTATATACTAACATTTCCATAGTGTAAATGAAAACTAAATATTTGTTCTTTGTAAAAATAAATTTAAAAATAAAATTATGGCCAGATACATTGGTTCATGTCTGAAATCTGTTACTTGGGAAGCAGAGATCAGGAAGATCAGACTTTAGGACAGCATGGGAAGAGCTTAGGGAGACCATATCTAAATAAAAATGCTGGATATGGTGGTATGTATATATATATATATATATACATATATTTGTGTGTACATATGTGTGTGTGTGTGTGTGTGTCATTCAAGCTACTGAAGAGGGATGAGCAGGAGCACTGAGGTCTAAGACTGTCAGGCAAAAAAATATGAGACCTTACCTGAAAAATAGCTAAAGTGAAAAAGGTATAAAGGTTTGGCTTCCATGGTAGAGTGCTTGCCTAAGAAGCATGAGACATTGAGCTCAAACCCAAGTACTGATAACAATGAAATAAAATAAATAAGAAAGTATGTAATAACCGATATCAGAGTAAAAGAAGAAATATCAGTTAGGGAAATTATATTAAATAATAAAGTATTATAAACAATGTGATGTTCACCGCTTAATAACAGAGATTCAATGAGCAAATCTCTTGGAAGGCCCAACCTTTTTGTTCAAGAAGGAGTAAATATATTGTGGCTACTCTAAAGCTTGTTACGGAATTGAATAGTTAAAATCCTTTCAACCAGAAAATATCACATCCACTAATTCCAATGCTTAGCTCACCCAAAACTTCTAGGAAGAACTAACCCTGTAGACGTTCTTCATGAAAGTGACTTTTTCAAATTCATTTCATGTGGCTAGTACTGCACTGATACTAAAATAATAAAAAGATGTCACGAGAAAAAAATCTTATTGGACAAGGCATGATGGCACATGCCTATAATTCCAATTATTACAGAAGCAGAGACAGGAGGATCTTTGGTTTGTGACTGATCCAGGCAATGGTTAGGTAAATCTTAGAAAAACTAAAACTAGCCAGGCGGGTGTGCTGGCTCACACCTGTAATCCTAACTACTCAGGAGTCTGAGATCTGAGGATCAAGGCTCAAAGACAGCCCAGGCACAAAAGGACCTGAGACTCATCTCCAATTAACCTCTAGAAAATGGGAAGTAGTGTTTGTCTCAAGGGTAGGGTGGTAGCCTCGAGCTGAAGAGCTCAGGGACAGTGCCCAGGCAAAGTTCAAGTCTCATGACTCAAGAAAAAAAAAAAACCCTAAAGTTAGAAAAAAGACATTAATAGAATAGGTGTTCCTTTGAGGCAAAAGAATGATGAGAGTGCTTACCTAGCAAGTATAAGGCCTTGAGTTCAAACACTAGTGCTGCACTAAATACAAGCTGATGTCTAGTAATTCCTCTTTAATATAGACCTAAATATTTTAACAAAATGAAGTGAATAAAACCAACAAATACATAAAGGTTTGATAAATTATGCACAAGTAGGGTTTATCTCAGGAATGCAGACTAACTTTAAATTTGAAATATCAATCCATGCAATTAATCATATCACTGAACTAAAACAAAGGAAACATTTACAGGCTTATTTCAACAGATTTGGAAAACAACAAAACACACACACATAAATCCAATACTGTATCCACCCATGATACAAAAATAACTCCTAGCAAACACAGGAGGCTTCTTCCAGTTGATAAAGAGCAGCCTGATCCTCACCGATGACTTCCCTTCTCCATGAGAATGGAAGCGAAAACTTGGTGCTATATTAGAAGCAAAGCAAGAATCCTGGCAATCACCATGGCTGTTCAACAGTGTAACAGTTTTTAAAAAAATTGAAAATTTAAAGGCAAACTGATTAGAATTGCTTGATAAAATTTCGTTGAGAGCTACACTCATTTTTACACTTAAGAGAGAAATTGAGCAAAGTTACACCAACAAAACAAAGGAGTCAATTTTGATTCTATGATTACAAATTAACAATTAGAAGCTGCAATTAAGAAGACTTCTAATAGCAAAAACATAAAGTAACTAGATAAAATCTGTGTGGGATCTCTATGCATACACATACAAAACATTGATGAAAGCCAAACTGATCTAAGTAGAAGGAAAGATTGTGTTTATGAGTTAGAGCAATAAATATTGAGGAGTTACATTACAACTACAATAAAAGAAATCTCGGACTTCTTACAGTGATAGAAAAATGTATTGTAGAATGTTGAAGAAAAATGTATTGTAGAATGTTGATGGAAAGGTTAGGCTCAGTGACTCATATTTGTAATTCTAAAACTTGAGAGACTTATATTAGGAAGACATAGTTCCAGCCTCCCTTCAGCCCTACCTGTCCACCCCTTACCCCCAAAAAAGAAAGAAAGAAATTTACAAGCCCTTAGCACAAAAGGTAAACATCACAATGGCACATGATTGGCATCCAGCTACAGTGGTAGAAGGAAAAGACATTATGGTCCAGGTCATCTAGGGCAAAACATAAAGCCAAATTCAAAAACAGCTAGAGAATTGGGTATGTGCCCAACCTAAAATGGTAGAGCATCTGCCTTGTAAGAACAAGGTCCTAAATTCAAACTCCAATATCCTAACAGAAAAGAAAACCACAATGAGAGAAGTGCCAAGCCCAAACAATACTCTAGAATGAAAAAAAGGCAGTTTTGAAAAAATTTTTAAAACCCTATCTGGTTTCAAGACATGTAAAACTACAATAAATGAGAAAATGCAATAGTTGCAATATAAAAATAGACACATAGATCAATGGAATGAAATGCTTCCTGAATTGCTTTCATACATATGTATTTTTATAAAAGTAAAGCTGGACACCAGTGGCTCATACCAGTAAGCCTAGCTACTCAGGAGACTGAGAATTGGGGGTAAAAGATCAAAGCCAGCCCCAGCAGGAAAGTCCATCGACCACCATAAAGGTGGAAGTGGAGTTGTGCCTCAAAAGGTAGAATGCTGCCTTTCAATAAAAATGTTCAGGGATAGTGGCCAGGTATGGTCCATACAGAGAAAAGAAATGTACTAACAACAGGAAAATCACAGCATCTTAATCAAATAGTACTGGGAAAACTTCTGTATACAATAAAATAACTTAGATGCATCCATAATATAAAACTGGAGTAAAAAAAGGAAAAAAATGGATCATCAACTTAAGAATGGCATTATAAGTAAACTAAAATTATAAAATTTATAGAAAAAATCCTTTATGGGCTGGACAAGATTTCTTAGTTTCCACACCAAAAATGTGTCCCATTAAATTTCAAAAATTTAATAAATCAGAAATTAAAGCTAGGTGCCGGTGGCTCATGGCTGTGATCCTAGCTACTCAGGAGGCTTAGATCTGAGGATTGTGGTTCAAAGCCAGCCAAGGAAGGAAAGTCCATGAGACTTTTATCTCCAACTAACTACCAAAAATCTGGAAATGGCACTGTGGCTTAAGCTGTAGAGCACTATCCTTGAGCTGAAGAGCTCAGGAACAGTGCCCAGGCTGAGTTCATGCCCCAAGATGATTCAAAAGAAAAAAAAAACATTTTAAATATCTTTTGCTAACCACAATGCTTAAATTTAAAAAAGTATCACAAAAAGAAGAAAAATTTTCAAGACAATTATCTGCCATAGATTTGCAGCCAGTCTGTAAAAATGTCAATAATTAATAATGATAAATATGGACCACTGATTTTATGATAAATATATATAAAGAAATAAAAGAAGAAATACGGTGACTAAGCAATGAAATTGCTCGATATAATCATTTTTAAGGATGATTTAAAATAATGGAGCACTTGAAGTATATCTGCAGAAATGACTACATATAACACACAGGAAAGTAAAATACGAGGAATGACAAGTTCTGGACATTCCAACTCTCTTGTGTTTCTGAGGGGAAGGCAAAATGGGAACAGTAACATTGGAAACTTATTTGGCTAAACAGAGTTCCCATACAACTCAGCATTTTATCCCTAGGTGTTTAACCAAGTGAAATAAAATATTATAATTCAAACACCTTTACGCACATGTTTATGTGAATATTTATACACATCCAAAAGGAGAGTTTTAGCCAATCATTGTGGCTCCTGCCTATAATCCTAGCTACCTCAGGAGGCCAAGATCTGGGATAACAGTTCGAAGTAAGTCAAGGTAAGAAAGTCCATGAGACTCCTATCTCCAATTTACAATAGCAAAAATTACAAAAATTGGAAGAGGGGGCTGTGGTTCAAGTGGTAGAGCCTTAGCCTTGAGCACAAATCTCAGTGACAGTACCTAGACCCTAGCATGGGCACAAAAATAACAACAACCAACAAAAACAGAACAGGGGAGAGAGAGAGAGAGCGTGAGAGAGAGAGAGAGAGAGACAGAGACAGAGACAGAGATAGATTATAGAAAAAAAAGACCCTGGAAAAGATACAGGGATGAAGGGATGAAGATCTGGACATCAAGATAGCATAATAACAAAAAGGTTATCAATTCATGTAATGCCATAGATAAAACTCAAATGCAACATGGTTATTTCAGGAAATCACCAAAAATATTTATATGGTTCTTATATGTTTGGAAATTGTAGAGATGCTGGATCCTCCAGGACATATGGCATGAATTTACTCTGTTAACAAGGTTAGAAGTTCTGACATGTAAAATGCCAAAGAAAAATTTGCTAAACCAACATGTGTAAAATCACATTAGGCACTGCAGTTACATACCACTGAGGTTCTTCTTTTCTTCTGTCTTTAGGTGTTCTGTAATTCAAGTAAAAAAAAAAATGAATGTAGCTTTTAGGATAACAAATAATAATTCTTCAGAACAGACAATCTTTGGGCATCTTTGGGCAAATAAGCATTTTTCAGAAGATAGTGTTTTCTAACACTGATCTAGACAAATTTCTACATAGCCTTTCTACTTTGTTTGCATGTAGAAATGTAAAGACTACATTTTATGCTTCTGCCTTAGAATCACCAATGTTCTGTTGCTTTCTACTTTATCAGTAGACTCTTTGCTCCTTGATAGTAGACAAGGCATGACTGTCCTTACACATTATGGACCAACAGTTATTTGTACTAAAGTTTTTCATTCTTTTGATCTCTCAGCAGCTTGGTGACTCTCCATGAGAAAAGTCTCAGGAAGCTTTGAAGACACATAGCATTAAGTTTAGCACTAAGTTTGATCTTGAAAAGATAAAATCAAAGTTTTTTAAATATTAAAAAAGTACCACTTTTGCTGGGTTATAGCTCAATGATAAAGCTCTTGCCTAGCAAAGCAACATCCTGGGTTTGATCCCCAGTACCAAAAAAAGAAAAGACAAAAAAAGTACTACTTTTATCTTATGCTTAATGATTTAAAAATATTAGCAAAGTGAACTCAGTGGCCACTGAGATTAAAAAATAAAACTAAATTATGTTCTCTAATTAAAAATTTAAAAAATTTAAACCTCTTGTTTAAAGAGGTTTATCTTTGTGATTGTTGTTCTTAATGTACTATGTGAAGTTATATCTTTTCTCTTTTTTTTCCACTTATGGTTACTCTCACACGGTTACTGTATCTGACTTTGTTACCTGACATATTGTATATATGCTTATTTGTTTATTTGGAATAGGAAAGGGAAGGGGAAAACAAGATGATTGGGAGAGATGGAAGGAGGGAAAGGGGGCCAAAAACATGAGAAGGGGTACCAAGGTTGGAGAAGTAATGTACCCATTACATAATGAATGAAACTGTAAGCCCTCTATACATTATCCAGACAATAAAATACAATAATAAAATAAAACAAAAAATTTATATTATCTCAGATGATTGCTAACTCCTAAATTCAGTAAAATTATGCAGATAATAAATCATAATTTTGATACTGTTATGAAATGCCAGAACTATTATGCAAGAGGTGTCAATGAATAAATAGTAAAACTACCAGGTAAAATGTATGATGGGTAACACAATATTTAGATAATATCAAAATATTTACCTATAGTGAACTAATAAAGGGCTACATAGTAACTTTATTGTGCAAAAATATGTTATATATTTCCTTAACTAAGTGATAGAAATGAATATCACCAATGATAGAAAAAGTTATTATCATCTCTGATATGAAACACTGATTGGAATACATTGATTCTCTGCTATTCTTGCTGGAGATGGATAACCTGAAAGGAATTATAATGAAAAATTAAACTGAGGTTCAGCTTCATTCTGCAAAGTAATTTCCTGTAGTCTGTAACAATGTTAAGATGAAGAAACACAAAGACAGGTTGAATAATCTTGCCAAATAAATGAGACAAAAGAGACATAATGCTCCAATGCAGTGTGTAATCCTGAACTGGATCCAGATATGGAAGGAAAATAGGTATAAAAGAATTCAGGACAACTGAAAATGATTGAGCATGATTGAAATTTATAAGATAGCATTGTATTAATTTTAATTTCCTGATTTGTAATTATTTTGTGTTTATGTAAGAGAATGTTCTTCTTTTGAGATACTAGGAAGCATTTAGAGTTAAAAAGACAAGGCTATTTTCAAATGGTCTAGCAAAAATGTAGATGTTATTGGGAGAGATGGGAGAATATTACAAAAGCAATGACATTGATCAATAAGCATTGTACTCACAAACTGACATGTTGAACCAAAATCCTCTTTAAGACTACTTACGGATAATAATAACAAAACCATGAGAAAAATGAAATGTTGCTGCTCTCAAGTGCAGCATTAATTTTGTGGAACAAAATTAAGGGAACAAATTAAGCAACATATTAACCATCATTGAATCTGGGAAAAGTGTATATATTTTTTAATACTCTTAAAACCTTTTTATGTTTGAAGTTGTATCAAAACCAAAATTTATACTGAAATTATTTCAATGGAATTCCAAGCATTTACCCTAAAAATACTTAAAGAAATCTTACTTTTGCTCAACTTAGTTTTTCAAATATCTAAAAATTTATTTTAAGTATGCTTTGCCACTTTGCATGCATATGCACATATACTATCATGTGCATCATGTTTGGATTTACTAAATACTTAAACTTCACATATTCCAAGCATACTAAATGTATTATTATTTTCATGTATGTTGCCTCTTCCCCTGTTCTTCAAAACTATGGCATGTTTTAGTTAGCAGACATTATTCCCAATTGCTTATAACAAATACATGGGATTTCTTCCCAAAGCATATGTCCTTCTTTACTACATCTCTAATTTATTACTAAGTATTCTTAGTCTTACTTTCTCCAAAATAGCCTTCTGTAACTCAACAACTTCTCTACCACATACCCTGCCTGTATAACATCTTCCTCTGTCCCTGCCTAGTTGGACAGAGGCTTTGTGTTTATTCCCTTTCATCCTCATTTTCCTCCTGATAGTAGCCACATGACTGTTCATCATGCAGGTCTGAGCCCAGATATACTCTGCTCTGAGAACACTTTTCTGTTCACTTTTTCTTTAAAAAAAATGAAACTTTAAAGATGCCACTCCATGATTTGAACATAAATATTCTTGTCATTGGCCATACCTATTAAAGGGACCATAAGATAAGGTAACTTGCCCATCCTTTCCAATCCTTATCATCACTTGGCAAAATTGTAGATGCTCAATAAATGTTTACAAGTAAGTGAATTTACCCATCAAACAAGTGAAAGGCAAACACACGGTGTAAAAATTCAGCCATGCCATCTTATTTCCACTGGACAGTGATAGCACACCTCTCATTGCACTAGCCAGCAACTTGGGAGTTTGTTGATCCTGAAAAGCAAAGACATTGAGGAGGGGAAAGTGAAAAATCCTTCAAGTCTGGACATGTCATTATGGAGCCACACTAAATCTAGAATGTAGGCATATGAATGCAGTCAGTGTGCTGCAAATGCCATTAATTGGTAGGTGTTTGTTGCTGGAAGAATGCCATAAATATAAATGGAAAGCCAGGAGCCCAGCCCTGCTGGCACATGGTGTGACCTTTAAGCTCAAATTTATTCAGATGTACCACTGAGCATCAGTCAGGGAGTATACAATTTTCATGCTTAAAATATCATCTTTATGAAAAAAGAGAAATTTGACACACACAAGAAAGAAAAAAATTATTCCATAGAAAAATAGATGGAGAACTTAATATTTTGAACAAAAGGGATGACTGGTTTAATATGTCACTATAGAATTAGAAAATGCTTGGGAGTTAAACCTATATATGCCAAGAATAAATATCTTTCTATTATCTATCTATTTATCTATCTATCTATCTATCCATCCATTCATCCATTTACCCACTCACCCACCCACCCACCTACCTACCTACCTACCTACCTGTGTCTCCTACGTGTCATCTATTTACCTATCTACCATCTATCGCTATCTGTCCATCTATCTCTCATGAGTCTATTGTAAGCATCCATGTCTCACAGCTCACTAACTTGAATGCATTTCCTAGATTCTAAATGCAGAAAATCAAAAACAAAACATGCTAATGTCTATCCTTAAACAGGAAGATAACCAAAACCTGTAACAGGTTTCACTGTCAGTTCATCCTTACAAACAGCCAAATTTACAGCTGAGGAAAACTTAGGCTATGTAGCAAATCATACTAAAAATAGCATTACTAAAGGATCTTTCATGTGGATACAGAGGGAAAAGCTGCCTTTTCTTTGGAAGACTGAATTAGCACACTGTCAAATGAATATGCTGATAGATGAAGGGAGAGACAATCAGGTCAAGAAGATCAGCCTTCTGATAAAATATCAGCTGTCTTAATAAAATACTGTGTCAGCAAGGTTTCAAACTGGAAGCTCCTCAGAGCTGTGGTCATTTCCAGCTCTCTGTCACTGAGACCTTTGCGTGATAAAGCTGTCACATGCAGCTTCTTAAGCCACTCCATCAATGTCATCTGTGATTCGTGGATAACATCATATGACAAGGCACGGTCCATGAAAGTGTAGCCTACCTCCAAACTGCTTCATCAGCCCCGAAGTTAAGCACTTTCAAGTGTTAGTTGCACCCAGCTTCAGTTCAGGTGTTTGAAAGTATAACTTTCTTCACTTCTTTAGCATGCCATTAACTTAATGAATATTTTTATCTAACTTGATATAAAGAACTATCACTGTATTTCAGTAAGCAAATAAGCATATCAAAGGCTCTTTAAATCTAATGCAGATTTATTTAATATGCCAATATACCCAGCCATTAATTTAGGACTTTAAGTGAAACCATGTATCCCTTAAGGATAGGGATTCATTCTGAGAACTGAAATTTTTTCATCATGTTAACATCATTGACTGTACCACACAAACTTAGATGTTTAATTACATATGCATTTTGACTAGTTCATCTAATTATGTGTAACAGAATTATGACTATCTGCCAATTATTTCTTCCTTGTTATTATCTCTCTCCATACGTCTATTCACTTTGTAGTCCCCAACTCTGATATAGTTCAGTACACTATCTGCTACTTGTTCAAAGACCTGTATCATTGATAATAACAAGAAATGAGCCCATTGCCTGACTTCTGATATGGAAACCACTCTGTGTAACACTTTAGCGATAACAATAAAATTATGTTAAAAAAGTTATATTGTGGAATCCCAACCCTACATGTACTGTACTTTAGTCCATTTGGTTATATGACCCTGTATATATTTACATATATATTCATATTCTAGTTCTAATGTCTACATATCAGTCTTTCTCTTTCTGAGCCTAGTTTATATGATTTTTTGCCAGGTTAATCCATTTACCCACAAATCACCTAACCAATCATTGGCTGCATGGCACCTCAGCTATTTCCATAACTTGGCTATGGTGAAGGGTGCAACAACAAACACGGATGCACAGGTACCTTTATTGTATCACAGTTAGCATTCTTTCAGATAAATGCTCACGAGCACTATGATTGGATCACAGAGTAGTTCTTTATTTAATTTCTAGAGGAATCTCTGTACTGCCTTCTATAGTGGTTGTTCTCATTCACTAAAGTTTACTAGGTTCTTTTCCTCTCCAAATCCTCATCAACATTTGTTGTTTTTATTCTTCATGATGGCTATTCTGACTGGACTGAGATGGAATCTTAATGGTTTTGTTTGCATTTCCTTTATGGCCATGAATGTTGGGCACTTCTTATTTCTTGTCTATTGGTACTTCATCTCAGAAGTGTCCATCTAGCTCTTTTGTCCATTTATTAATTGGATTCTCTGAGGATTTCATTTTATAAGATCCCTATATATTCTGGTTATTAGAGCTTGGTCAGATTAGTGGAATGACCTTCTTCAATTCTGTAGGCTGTCTACTTAGTGAGAAACGATAGCTGTGCAGAAGCTTTTAGGATTGATGCACTCTGTTTATCAATTCTCTCTCCTGTTCATTAAGCTATTAGAGTTCTGTTTATGAAGTTATAGTGTCAATAAGTTATAATGTTTTCCTTCTGCCTTCCAGTAGTAGTTTCAAAGTTTGATGTCCCACATTGAAGATGATAGTCAGAATTTGTTTTAGATAGACTTCAATCAAATTCAATCCCATTATATTACTCTTTATTAACTCTTTTTGAAGAGTAGTTTTATTGGGTTTCATTGTTATTTTCATGAAAATATAAATGTATTTTGATGTTTTCTCCATCATTTGCTCTTCTCCCCCACCCAGATACCCTCACCACTAAACAGTTGTAATTTGAACTTTCTGAAATATAAAAGCAAAATACCTGAATTTAAAAAATGATAAAGTAATATTACAAAAGAAATTCATTCAAGCTTGAAGATGTAACAATAGAACTATGGATTAAAATACATAGAGAAAAGAAAAGATTGAAAATAAAATGTACAACATCAGTATACTATGAAATGAATTTTAGTGGAAGAAAAAGGGGTGAGAAACACTAAAGAAATAATAGTCAAATCTTTTCCAAGTTCTTTCTACGTAACTCAAGCTAATCTAGAATTCAAATTAATTCCCTTGGCTTCTTCCAAGCTTTCTGAAAGATACCAAGCTAGAATTATTATTTAACTCACAATTTTTAAACAAAGAAAAATAAAATTTTACTGGTACTTACAATAATCAAATTACTCAAAACATAAGGATAAAGACAAAAACATTTTAAAAATACATAGTACGGTGAAAGAAAGAGAGAAAGAAATAAAGATTTTATACACATAACACAAGATGGAAAATAATGAAGGAAATAAGAGCCACAAAGAAGCCCTAAAAATAGAGATGTCATATGACTGAGTTATATATCTGTCTCTCTCTTCCTTCCTTTCTCTTTGTCTTTCTATGTTTATACTCATATATATATATATAAATATATATACATACTCACTTTGTACACTATATGTGTCTATATACATGTATTTATGCATATATATGTATATATACATATTTATGTAGATGTCACTGATATATAATTCAAAGAAAAATCAACATAGAATAGAGGAACCTGCATACCTATGTTTATTGTGGCATTATTCATAGTAGCTAAGTTATGGAATCAGCTTAGATGCTTATCAACCAATAAATATATTTTAAAATGTTATATATTGCACAGTGGAGTATTATTCAATCACAAAGAGGAATAAAAAATCATTTGTAAGAAAATTGGTGGAACTGGAAGACATTGTGCTATGTGAAATAAACCAGACTGAAAATAAAACAAACTTTAAACATTTCCTTTCAAATATGAAAGCGAGTTCATTAGGGACTTGGAAAATGGCTGAGAGGGAACTTGGGAGCAGGGGGCAGTGAAAGAATACTCACATTTGGGTTGATATCATCAATGCACAGTAGGCATGCATGTAAATGTCTAGTGAAATCTTTTTGTTTGGACAATCAAAGTGTGTCAGCAACATTAATAAATGCTGGAGATGTTACGTAAGTGTTCCTCTGTAGTACAAGCCCTGGAGAGGCTACTTGAGGCTTAGCTCAGCAATCGTGAGTGCTCACAGTCCAAGCAGAGATCTGTGTGACACAGGGACACTGGACTCTCTTTTCCCTTCAGATCCTATCTCCATTGCTAGAACTGCAGCATAAGAGAAAAGATACCCTTGGCAGTGTTTATTCCTGTACCTTTTGTTTCATGAGACCTATCTGGGCTATTGTTTATCCAGTTTACTCACCATTCATGAGACAGGATGCTTCAGGAGGCTGTGTTTCTCACAGCCCTGTCTAATCTACCCGTACTAAAATGCACACTATTGAAAATAGCCAACCAAGCATATCAAGATGCCAACCTTTGAGCACTCTATAGAAAACTTAACATCAGCTCTTTTAACATTTTACCTGAAGCAAAAAAAAGCTATTGTCATAATTTTAGTTGTAATTAAATTATTTTATCTTGTTGATTGTTATAATGGCCTACTTAGCAGATCAAAGGAAATATAAAAGCAGATTTCTTGGTTAGGAGGTGATTTCATTGTGAAAACACCTTTCAGGGAACATTACTTTGTAGCCTATTATTAAAATGAAATTGATACTCGAGGTTACAGCATATTTTGCCACTTATTGCATAAATGCATTCATGAGCACTATTTTTCTGACTTCATATTAAGAAACTGAGGCTTGAGTGGGCAGGTCCATGATTAAATTCACAGAACTAATAAGTGACTGAACAAAACCTAAAATAGCATTTCAGTAACAAATAAGTAACATTAATGCTATACCACTGCTAATTTGGATATTTATGGTTAATGAATTTAACATGAACAACTGACCATTCAGTGAAAATTATACTAAAATTTATAATCATATTGGTTTGAAGAAGAGCAAATGAGAAAAATGTTGTCTCATTTAATATTGATTTTAATGTCAGAACCAAGGTCTACATTCAACTATCAAACTAATGATTTTACTTTTTCCAAACAAGTTAACCTAATTGAGTTGTTTTGATACCATTCATTAGATTTAATCCGAAAGCATTAGGAACAATATTTTCCATTTTGCAAAAACTGAAAGCATGATTTAATGACTCATTATTTCAAACATATTTTCCCCAGTGTGATATGTTTCCTACTCTCAAAGTATTATATTACATTACTTCACATTGTAATTACTTTTATCCTGAAAGCAATCATTTAAACCTAGAAAGTCTAAAGCCGGGCGTGATGGCTCATGCTTGTAATCCTAGTTACTCAGGAGGCTGAGATCTGAGGATCACGGTTCAAAGCCAGCCTGAGCACTAAAGTCTAGCTCAAGATTCTTAGCTCCACCAGAAAACCGAAAGTGGTGCTGTGGCTCAAGGGCTAAGGTGGTAGCCTTGTGATGAAGAGCTCAGAGACAGTACCCAGACTTAGAGTTCAAACCCACAACCCACAAAAAAGGAAAGTCTATTTGCCAAGGGTTCACAGCTATGAGAAAATCCACTGAGTCAAGGCCAGAAGTTTGGCCTAGTGGTAAGAGTGCTTGGGTTCAATTCCTTGGTACCACATACACAGAAAAAGCCAGAAGTAGTGTAGTGGCTCAATGAGAGCTCTAGTCTGGAGAGAAAGCCCCAGGACAGTGCTTAATCCCTGAGTTCAAGCCCCAGGACTGGCAAAAAAAAAAAAAAAAGAATCCACTAAGTCAAGTAGAAGGCTAAAAGGTAATAGAAGAATACCAGCTTTGATGAATGGAAAGTAATAAACAAAGGTATCAGTATACAAATCATATAAAATGACATTTATAGAATGTATAGGACAATCTAAGGCATAAGGATGCTAAGTTAAGAAAGTAGAACATTTTACAGTAAGCTTTATGTTTAACACTAAATTACTAAGTTACTGAAATTATTATTAGACTGAACATTACTTAGGAGATAAGTGAGGGTCCTTGCCTCTTGTTATTCTGTAGTTATTCATGGGTAGTTCAAAAACTACCTTCTTCTCAACTTCCATTTCTCTACCATATTGGGTCCTTTAATTCTGATTTCTACATCTATAGGGATTTAACAAACTTGTATTTAAATAGTATGTGCTACAAACATTCTGAGATATTCATCTACCAAATGGATCAGTATTCATCATTCGGAAGCAGATAGTGACAATTGCTTTCTACCCCTATTTCTAATTTTTTACACCGTAGCTATTTTTAAAATTGTCTTGTTAAATATGGGGAAGCATTCATGAAGACTAACTACAAATTGCTCTAGGAGATTTGTGCTCAGAGAACAATTGTGCTGAAACTGAATAATATAAACACAAATCCTTGCTTGTCAAGCCCAGCCACCAAGTATTTACATAGTAGATACTATGTATATGTCATGTGTTTCTAGGTTTCTCTTGAGGCTGAAATTCAGATAAGATATATTTAATAGGGAAATTTGTGTAACAAAAAAGAAGAAAACCACTTGGATTCACCTGAATTTCAAGAAAGTGTAGTTTTATTTTCTATTTTTTTCTCAGTGCTTTGTGCTGATAGTCATGGAACAATAATTTCTTTTCATCTATTTGGTGATGCTATTTTCCAACTAGTTTTCATGGACTCTAAACTGGTATATTAGGTCACAATCATGTGTTTTCTCATGAACTATAAGCTCAGGAATAAAGTACCTAAAAACAGTTCTGAAGATAGATGACTTGTAAATTACTTCATCCATCTATCTATCCATCCATCCATCTCCTTACTTCCCTAATATTTATTCAGCACCCAAGCTCTGTCTGTGCTATGTATAACAAACATGTATGGATGATACATACAATCTGCTCTCTTTGTCAAGAAATTTGCTACATATATGCAAGAAAAACCAAAACAATTACTTCTATCTTATTGCCAAGTAAAGAGCTATAATGCACATGCAATGCTTTACCAACGTAGGATGACACCACAGGGTACAATTTGAACTGTGGGTCAAATTCATATATTGATGCTCTAAATGGCAGCATTTTAGAACATGATTGTAATTGACGATGGGGCCTTTAAATGGTGATTAACATTAAATAAGGTCATTTATTACGCTTGTTATATGACAGACTTTCAACATGTCTATGCCATTATCCAAAAGATGTCTTTGACTCAAAGACATGATATGGATTTGAATCTGTGAAGAAAAAGGGATGTGGAGGTCATAGTAAGAAAGCAGCTTGATAACAGTGAGAAGCCTCATGAGAAACCAAACTTGCTAACACTTTCCTCTTCCCTAGCTGATGGAACTGTGAGAAAATCAATTCTGTTCTTCCCACCACCTTCCAGCATGTGCTATTATTTTGTAATGGAAAAATAATACAGTTAACACAGAACCATGAAAAACAGTTCATGGTAAGTTTTCCATTAAGACAGATTTGTAATTAACGTAGGAAATATTGTAATGAGTAACTTCTCATACAAAGAACTGAGCTGACAGTGAATGGCCTGAGTAAGCATTGTAATACCTAGTGATGAGCAGTGCCTGCGTGGGTTAGCATCACCAGATGTCAGCACTCCCATGCTTAACATCACTTGATCGGTCATGCATGTACCAAGGAATTTACTTGCATGTACCAAGGAATTCATTAACTTCTTGAAGTATGGAGAAGGCTAGTTTTTGATTTTTCAGATTTTTCTGCCTCATGGCAGCAAGAGATAAAGGATGATAACATAGATAGTCTTTAGCCTTAATGACCTTAAAATCACCAACATATGTGACAATAAAGGGGTTATGTAAAATCTGATCTGCCTTTGGGAATCATCAGTTAGCTCTACTATTTAAGCTTTATTTTAATATCTGGAAACCATCTTAGAAATAAGCCTGGGGCCTGTATTAAATGCTAAAGAACCACTATTCTTAAATGAAACCCAACATTCTAATCTATTTTCTTTTCTTTTTTTTTTTTTCACCAGTCCTGGGCTTGAGCTCAGGGCCTGAGCACTGTCCTTGGACTTTCTCAAGGCTAGAGCTCTACCACTTGAGCCTCAGCACCACTTCCAGCTTTTTTCTATGTATGTGGTACCGAGGAATCGAACCTGGGTCTTCGTGCATGCTAGGCAAGCACTTTAACCACTAGGCCAAACTCCCGGCCTCTCTAATCTATTTTCTAAATGCATGTCCCCTCTTTTTTTGTGGGTCATGGGGCTTGAACTCAGTCTGGGCACTGTCCTGAGCTCTCCAGCTCAAGGCTACTGCCCTACTCCTGGAGCCACAGTCTCACTTCCCATTTTTTTGGTTTGTTTCTTTTTTTTTTTCTAGTGATTAATTGGAGACAAGAGTCTCACAGTCTTTTGTGCCAGGGCTGGCTTTGAAAGGGAATCTTCAGATCTCATGCTCCTGAGTGGCTAGGATTGTAGGTGCCACAGCAAACAGCTATATCCCCTTTTTTGACATTCATGTATTTTCTACAGAAGTTTCCTCCTTGCTGTTGGAAGAGTGCTTGGTTGGCCTGTTTAGCTGAGCTCCATAAGCATCCTGAAGCTGTCGTTCATAATGGACTTCATTATATGGTACCAAGGAATAGGAAATCACACTCTTATCTGCTGATACCAGCAATTACTCAGCAATCACTATTCAAAGGGATAAAGCCAGTGTTGAAAATGCCTTAGTAAAACATTGTGAGTTCAGTTTTCTTTGTGTCACTGTTGGTTTTGCTCAAGTAATTTTATTTAATTACTATGTTTTGCCTTGTCAGAAAGTTGAAATTTGGAACATTAATATTAACAAGAATATTATGCAAACCATTGTTGTGTGTGTCAATTATGCTGTCCCCTGTTATATTAACTATTATTCTCTTAAGGAAAACCAACCGTCAACTATTCAGAAAGCACTGGCCCCAACCTTGCCTGTTTGCTTTCCTAAAACATCTGTATTTTCTTTGATAAGCTGCCCATGAAAAGGCAATAACTTCATAATGATGATAAACTATTGTCAATTTATTACATCAACATCCATCAAATGAATTGATTAAATCTACATGCTCATTTGGGGTAATAGAATACAATCACTGTAATAAAACACTGTCATGGGACTAATGTCCTCTTCTCTATAAATGTAAATCTTGCCATTGGCTGGGTATTTTATGAAGCAGCGGGAGACCATTATCCTGTGACAACATTTTATTTCATTGACATCTCAAATATATTCTTAATATCCTTTATATTTATGTTCAGTGTAGAATGAGAGGATTAGAATTGGTGTTATTACAGTGGAAAGGCATTCATTATACCATTCTGAATAGCACGCCCATGTGACATATCTGAGCTTTGAAAGTATTTTGGCCAGCATTGCATCTTGCTGTCATACGTTTTCACAACAAAGCTGACTGTCTCTCATGCAATGAATTTTACTTGGGTTAATCATCAACACTGACTCAGTTTTAACAGTTATATGGTTTCTACATTAACTTGTATACTGTGTAAAACAATCTGATAACTAAAATGTTAATTTGAGTTATATTAAAATATAAACTTCCCAGACTTTAAGCCAAAACAACAATCATAAATTTAAATTTTTACCCTACCTCCAAAACAGATTTCATCCTTTCATGTTGAATCATTGTTCTTAGTACCTTCCCCACACTGAGTACTAAAGCTTTGTCTTCGAAAGTGAAATGGAGAGGTATTATGAAGACCTTCACAACACAAACTGAAAGAATCACAGCTTCACCTGAAATATCTAGGCAACTGAGGCCATATTTTTCTTTTTCTTGAAGGGGTTTCTTAGACTATCTAGAAAATTGTTCTAATGCCCATCACATTTTGCACATGTATAGATAGAAACAGACACAGGATAAAATATTCAAACTAAGATTTGGAGTGCTAAATTTGAAATGGAAGATGAAGTAAGAACTATGACAATTCATTTATGGGTATCAATATTGGAAGTTTGTGAGTACATCCAAGGGAATAACACAATTCCTAAGATGTTATTAGCAAAAGGCAATGCTTTTAAGTTTATTGGGCTTATAAGGTGCCAAAATTTTCTTGAATGCGTTAGACCACTGCTGTGATTGCATTTCTGTTCAAAGGTGTTCTGTCTATACACTGTTACAGAAGTGCTTCCACACTGTAATGTAGATAGTGGGTTTTATGTTTGTTCTTAAGCTCATTTATATAAGAATGTATATAAATGAATACATTTGTATATGTATTGTATTATTTTACATAAAATTATAGTCTGTTTATTCCCACTTTGTAATATCTAACAACCCCACTAAATCTTTTTTTATTATATTGTCAAAAAGCATTATGGATTTTTGTGGAATATAGCTTACTGGAGTCCTCATCTGTACTCTTCCTCTTCCTAGATAGCTCCTTTCTATCTTCATGTCTCAAGAATACACAAAACAAAACAAAACCCTACATTCTACCTATGAGAGAAAATGTGTGATACTTGTCTTTCTGAACCTAGCTTATTTCACTTAACATAGTGTTAATCTGTTGCATTTCTTTTTCTGCAAATCTTATTTTTAATCAAAATTAATGCCTTGGGGGCCTGGAGTTTGGCCTAGCATGCATGAAGACCTGGGTTCAATTCCTCAGTACCACATACATAGAAAATGCTGGATGTGGTCCTGAGGTTCAAGTGGTACAGCCCTTGCCTTGAGAAAGCCCAAGGACAGTGTTCAGGCCCTAAGTTTAAGTCCCAGGATGGGCAAAAAATTTAATGCCTTGGTGTTTATAATTTAAATTCAAATATTGATAGATATATTTTATATTATATAACTGGTTATAACGCATTTGATTTTGTTATTTTTCTTGTTCAATTACACTTATAAGTCTTTTTGGGGGGGGGATTTCTTTTTTTTTATTGTAATTAGTAAAAGGGTTACATGATATTTGCCAGATAGAAGGTGCATTAATTCACATACATTGATACCCTTTCACATGTCTTGGTACCCGTTTCCCTCCCCCCCCACACCCCCCACCCATCTTGGTTTTCCCCCCTTCCCTATCAAATTTCAAATATCCAAATACAAATAAATTCAATAAATCAGATAACAAAGTGAGATACTATACCAATATGAGATAACCAAGGGACAGCAAAGGAGATGAGAGACAACATAGTACATTAAGGACAACAATCATTCATTATATGGCTTTTGTTTCACTATCCTGGAGGTCCTTTCAATTAGCTTCACATTATATGTCCTATGTATCAAGATTTTGCTCTATTGCAAATCTCTGCTAGTAGAGCCCAAGGTTTCTACTGATTATGACGAATGAGGGAAGCCACTGAGCCTAAGTTCCTTTGAGTCTGGCTTACTTCACTTAATATGATTTTTTCTAAGTCTTTCCATTTCGTAACAAATGGGGCGATGTCATTCTTTCTGACAGCAGCATAGAATTCCATTGTGTACAAATACCACAACTTGTTGATCCACTCATCAACTGAGGGACATCTAGGTTGATTCCATATCTTTGCTATGGTGAGTAGTGCTGCAATGAACATTGTTGTGCTAGTGGGTTTAGTATGTCCTTGTTTCTGGGTGGTTGGGTAAATGCCAAGTTACACTTATAAGTCTTTAAAGACTTTTTTTTTCTTATTGCCAGCCTGGGCATGAACTTATCTCCAATTAACCACCAGAAAACCAGAAGTGGCCCTGTGGTTCAAGTGGTAGAGCGCTATCCTTGAGCTGAGGTGAAGAGGTCGGAGGCAGTGCCCAAGCCCAGAGTTCAAGCCCAACAATGGGACAACAACCAAAAAAACACGAGCACACAATAATCAACTGAAGATATGTTAGTAGTCAATAGTATTTAATAACAGCAGTATCTAAGAGATATGGAAAATTTATCAAATCATTCATGTGATTTCAATTGTCACTTCAAGTTCTATTTTGTTTTGAATTAGAACTTCCTAATTTTATATTGAAGCTTCTCAATGCTGAATTATTTATTGCTATTATCTCATTAAAAAGGCAAATATGATGCAAAAAAAGCAATATATTTCAGGAAATCAGATTTCCCAGTGAATATAATCAAAATCTTACTTTAGAACTTCAGATTTTAAATTTAAACTGAAAGTATTGACCATCGTTATGGTTACTGGCAGAATAGTCCTCTTTTTAGTTAAATATCTAAAAATATGCATTTTTCCCTTTATTCCCCACCCCCCTCAAAAGCAGCAATCGTATAGCAAAGCTAGAAAGCTCATTATATGTCACACTTTGACCATACTCTAAGGAATGGAAATCATTCTCTGTCATGGAAAAATGGTGTAAGACTACAGTCTCAAATTATAGCAAGATGTTTTACCAAAAGATAGAACTTGCACCAGAAAGTTGGAAAATATCAAGCATTTGTCTAGATATTCATTTCTTTACATCCAAATGCTCTTTATCTATTTTTTAAACTCAACCAAATATAGTTAGGGAGTGAAATCAATGATTATGAGAATTTAGGTTCAAACACTGAAACTGTGCCTCAGGATTCTAAGAAGGATAAAAGGATGACATTCTAAAAAGTAAAATTATAATACATATAAGATATTCTATAATTTATAATGGTTCAAACTACGTGTTAAATAAAAGGGATTAAAGTAGAAGCCAGGTAAGACTCAAGCCTATAATCCCAGATATTCAGGAGGCTGAAATGGAAGAACTTCAGTTTAAGGCTGGAGCCTAGGTAAAAATTAGTGAACACCTATCTAAAAGAAAAAAACTAAAAAAGAAGAGGCTATTTGATTTAAGTGGCAGAGCAAAAGACCAGGCCCTAGGTTCAATCTCCAGAACCACACACAAAAAACAGGGTTAGGTACATTACAATACTCTCTCTCTACTTTGCTACATGATTTAGGGTTTTCACAATGAAAGAAAATTCAGAAAAGAGAGTATTCTTAGGATTAAAATTCTAAAGAAATAAAAATGTCAATTAAAAAGTGGTGAACTAGCCAGGCTTGGTGGTTCATGCCTGTACTTGTAGCTACTCAGGAGGCTGAGATCTGAGGATCAAGGTTCAAAGCCAGCCCAAGCACAAAAGGACCTGAGACTCTTTTTTTTTTTCATTCAACAAAGGGCACACTTTATTTCTTTTTTTGTTTGTTTGTTTTGTTTTAAATTTTTTTATTGTAATTAGTAAAAGGGTTACATGATATTTGCCAGATAGAAGGTGCATTAATTCACATACATTGATACCCTTTCACATGTCTTGGTACCCATTTCCCTCCCCCCCACATCCCCCACCCGTCTTGGTTTTCCCCCCTTCCCTATCAAATTTCAAATATCCAAATACAAATAAATTCAATATATCAGATAACAAAGTGAGATACTATACCAATATGAGATAACCAAGGGACAGCAAAGGAGATGAGAGACAACATAGTACATTAAGGACAACAATCATTCATTAAGGACCTGAGACTCTTATCTACAGTTAACCTCTACAAAAGGGGAAGTGGGGGCTTGGCTCAAGGGTAGGGCAGTAGCCTTGAGCTGAAGAGCTCAGGGACAAAGCCCAGCCCCAGGGGTAGGGTGAGCTGAAGAGCTCTGGGACTGCGCCCAGGCTGAGTTCAAGCCAAAAAAGAAAAAAGTGGTGAACTAATTTTGATAGAGAAAATTCTAAAACCTATAATAAAACAATTAGTTATATCTGGTTTTAGGCATGGAGGTAATTAGCACTATGCATGAGCCAATATACCCCAATGACTGATAAATGCAATGCAATTAATTTGATCATATTTAGTTTAATTAAAGATTTCTGAACTGTTGTAAAAACAAAAAAAATACACACAAAGTAGTAAAATATGTTTGGTACATGTGCATGGTGTAATGTATAAATCAGTTTAAACATATTCATCTCCTCAAACATTGATTATTTATGATACAAACTAAAAATCCTTTCTTCCTGGATTTTGAAATAAACCATACGTTATTATTATGTTGGTAATCACCAGACAACAACCACTATAGCCCCTTACTCCTATATAACCCTAACTTAGTAAAGATCAATCTGCCATGCTTCCACCCTTCATGATGTCTCCACTTTCCCACAAGGTCATTTTGTGCCTGATTTTGTTTAACATAACAATGTTTTGTTCTATCCACATTGTCATAAACATTTTTTTCACTTATATGGCTGAATGACCTTTCCTGTTATTTACCACCCATTCTTTTTCCATTCATTGGCAAATGAACACAGGTTGTTTCTCTTCAGTGGCTATGGTAAATGCAGATATCTCTACTGTGAATCATCCTTTGTCTACACACCAGTAGTGAGAAGACTGCATCCTTCACAGCTGTTATCACATTAATGTTTTGTGTAACCTCCCTACTGTTTCCCTTATTGGTGGTGTTAATTCACATTCCTACCAACAGTATGCAAGGGCCCATTTTCCTTCCGAGCTTCACAAGTGATTGTTAACTTCCACCCTTTTAAATTGTTCTAATGATACAGCATTCTGCTCTATAGTCCAGGCTAGATCACTCAGTCTGTGGAATGATGATTTTACCAAGACTCACTCTATTGTTCATTTTTTAGTTATTTTTTTCCCTAGCTGTTAGTTTGGGGAGTTCCTTATACATTCTAATTACTTCATCAAATATTCAGATTATACCTATTTTCTCGCTTCATGTAGGTTTCTCATTACTTTGTTTTCTGTTCATTTTACTGCATAGAATCTTTTCATGCTTTCCCCATAGATACTCTGGTTTGACTTCAAGGTCTTGTATTTTCTAAGCAGGCATTCTACCACTTAATATACAACCCAGCACTATTTTGCTTGAATTGTTTTTCAGATAGGCTCATGTTGTCTTTGTCTAAGGGCCACCTCAGGCAGCAATCCTACCTGTTTTGCAGCTAGGTTTATATATGTGAAGCTCCACAGTCAACTATGACAAAGATGGGGTCTTGTTAGCTTTTCTCTCAAGCTGGTCTCAAACTGAAATTCTCCTAGTCTGTGCCTCATGAGCAGATAAGTAGACAGGTGTGTGCCATTGCGCAGGGCTGAAACTTTTCATTTAGATGTTCCAGTTGTCTATTTTCACTATTACTTCCTATGCTTTTGGTATCTTTTCGAGAAAATCCTTGCCATTCTAAGGCCTGAAACAGTTATCCTTTGTTTTCTTTTAGTCCTATAGTAGAACGCTGACATAGATGTGAAGAAATGAAATTATCTTACATTATCGGTATCAAGACGTATAAATACAGCAAATATTGAAGAAGAGTGTACTGGTTCCTGTACAAAGCCTCACCTTAATTTTAATTATGTTCTAAAAACCTAAGTGCCAGTGATTGTATACAGAGATTCCCTTCTTAAATACTTGTTTGTTAAATATAACATTTGAAATATGATGTAAAAATCAATGTTAATAAATTGTTTAATAAAAAATTTCAGATCACAAATGCCACATGTTCCAAGCAATCCCTTCTGTATGTATATCCAAATAAAATGACATGAGAATTATCAAAGAGACACTGAAAGTCCCATTTTTATTGTGGCACTATTCACAATAGTGAATAAGATATGCGATCAACCTAGATGCATAGTGGGCAATGGAATATTGTCCAACCATTAAAATAAATGATATTGGGGACAGGAGTTTGACCTAATGGTGGAGGGCTTGCCTCACATGCACGAAGCCCTAGGTTCAATTCCTTTGTATCACATGTGCAGAAAAAAAAACGGAAGTGGTGCAGGGGCTCAAGTGGCAGAGTACTGGTCTTGAGTAGAAGTTCTCAAGGCTAGGGACCAGGCCTTGAGTTCAAGCCTGAGGACTGTCAAAAAAATAAAAAAACAAAAAACAAAAACAAAAAAACAATGATATCTTATTATTTGCCACAGAATGGAGAAAACTGGAAGAAATTTCATCAGATGAAATAATTAAATAGAGAAAGGAAAGTTCACATATTCTGTCTCATGATTGGAACATGTAATAGTAACAACAAGAGGCCAGAAAATATAAAGAGGGCTAAGAGAACAAGGATGGCAGTAACAGCCAAAAACCAATAATAGAAGCAGAAGCTTTTACTGTTCGATAGAACAGTGTGGGGACTGAAGTCCACAGTGGTTTATCTCCATTTTCTGAGCACTAGAAGAAAGGCATTCAGAATCTCCAAACATAAAGTAGTGTTAAGTAGACGGAAATCTACTTACAAGTATTACATGTTAAGAAAAAATTGAAAACAATGTTTAACAAAATGGAAATGTTGACAGAACCTTATCAAATAATCACATAAACTATCCTCTCAAAAGTCATATGCTAAATTTGTACAATTAAAATAAAAATTTTTGCTAAGTATATTTAGGCAAGCCTATATCATCAACTTCTTGGGAATCTGAACAGGAGAGTCACTTGAGTTCAGAAATTTGGGGCCAGCCTAAGTAACGTAGTGAGACCCCTTTCTCAATAATGAACATAATAATAGTTATCAGTTTTAATTTAATAGAATTCTTTACTCTTATATGTCAACATTCTTCTTTAATTTTTTAAATTATTCCCAAAAGCAGATTGACACTGAACTCACCAAGGAATTTTGAAATAATAATGTCTCGATTCCACTTACAGAGTGTCTGATTTAATTTGCTTGGACTTGACATCAGAGTCTGTAAGATTTTCCTGAGTAATTCTAATGCAGAACAAAGTGCAATATCTGCAGATCCAGTGTAAAATAATCATGTCTCAGAGACAATCTCACTTGGTAAGAAGCACAAAATATAAATGTAAGTGTTGATTAAATAACACATTGCATTTAGCTCAAATGTCCTATTTTGTAATAAGGGAATGTTGGAAGAGAAGCGTGAAGATTTTTCAGATATGAAAATTATGGCTTTCCAGTCCAAACACATGGAAGAAGCAGGAAAATATATTAGAAAAGTGACTGTGGTAGTAAATGTCATCTAAAATTTAATAGAGCATTCTATTTGAGTCCAGGAAACAAATACAGATTTTGCGGGTCTACTACAAGAATAAACAGAATAAAGTCAACTAATGTAATGGCACATTTATTCCCTTTTATATTTCTAGAACATAAAAGATGTTTCACCAGCACTGTGGCTTGTACTCAGGGTTTCTCTCTCACTCATTTTGATCACTTAAGAAGGGTATCTACTACTTGAGCCATGCTTAAAACCCAGAGCTTTCTATTTAATTATAGGTACAATCTGGAAGACTGCTCTAGCTGATTTCAAACCTTTATCATCATATCTCAGGCTCCAGAGTCCTTAGAGCCACAGGCTCTAGCTACATGAGCTAGTCTCTAACAGAGTGAAGGCACTGTTATTAACTATCAACAGGAGAAAATAAGTATCTATTTAGTATGGTTGTATTTGGGAGGGTAGGGGAAAAGACAGAAAACTGTATTTCTTAGGGATGGTGATGGAAGGGGAAAACCAAGAGAAAGCCGCAGACATGGTTTAACAAAACTCATGACTCATTAACTGATTCATATAATGATAACCCCTCTGTATATCAACTCTATAATAATGATAAAAATTATTAAAAACTTTAAAAAGCTAAAAAAAAGAAGAGAACATTTCTGCTTCTCTTTTTGAAGAATGACTCAGAGAAAGTAGCAATAGCATTAAGACTATGGGGGCTGGGAGTATGGCCCAGTGGTAAAGTGCTTATCTAGTATGCACAAAGCTCTAGGTTCAATTCCTGTGTACCACATACACAGAAAAAGCCAGAAGTGGTGCTATGTCTTAAGCGATAGAGTGCTAGCCTTGAGAAAGCACAAGGACAGTGCCCAGGCCCTGAGTTCAAGCCAAAAGACTAGCAAGAAAAAAAAAAGAATTACAAATATGCCTTTCTAATAGAAATGTCAGTATCATTTTTGTATTTTTTGGATTAGACACGGTAATTTATAATTTAATATTGAGATTATTAGGAAAGTTATATTTGGATCACAAAAAAAATTATCACCACAGAACACTCTTGCAAGGTTACAACTTTTACTTAAATATTTTAAGGTTAATTGATAGGTTTGACTTTGCTATTTGCTTCAAGAAGGTATTCATTCTTATGTGTTAAGATTAGGTATATTAATTCACTTATGTACAGTCTAAGCTTTTCAACAATAGAAAATGAACATGAATAGATTTGTTTCATAAAAACAACTAAGTTTAGCCAGGTACCAGTGGCTCACGCCTGTAATTCTAGCTACTCAGGAGGCTGAGATCTGAGGATCCAGGTTCAAAGGTCAGCCAGGACACAAAAAGTTCATGAGACTCTTATTTCCAATTAACCACCAAAAAACTGGAAGGGCCCTGTGGCTCAAGTGGTAGAGCCGTAGTCTTAAGCTGGATAGTTCAGAGACAGTATCCAAGCCCACAGTTCAAGCTCCAACACTAACCAAAAAAAGAAAACAAAACAAAACAAAAACAAAAAACCCATTTAAATGTTTTTTCATATTAGACTTCATATTGAAGAGCTGGAAATGCCTTTAGTAAATGCACACTTAACAGAAAAATTACAACTATTATCCCAATTTTCTCTTAACATAATTTAGTTCTCTATGAGAAATTATGAAAGACAGGATAATTCAGGATAGTGGGTACAAGCAGTTTTTTCTAAACTACAACACCTTCTTGTTTGCAAGAAACATTGGGGAAATACACACTCTACAGTCAAAGTCAAGTTTCTGGAACCCCAAGTAGTTGGGATTATAGGCATCAGCAACATAGCTTTGAAAGAATGCTAACTGTGTGAGTGAAAAGTACACAATGGAAGAACCATGGTTTGGAAATTTCTCAACAAACTAAACATTGAACTACCATATGATCCTGCTGTATATCTCTTGGAAATCTATCCAGAATACAGTAAAGACACTTCACATCTATGTTCATTGCTGCACTATTCATAATAGCCAAGTTTAGGAAACAGCCCAGATACCCTATAACATCATTTTTCTATATTTTTATTGTAATTAATAGAAGGGTTACATTATATTCACCAGATAGAAGGTGCATTACTTCACATACATTGATACCCTTTCTCATGTCTTGGTCCCCATTTCCCTCCCCCTCCCCCTACCCCTCATCTTGTTTTATAACATCATTTTGAGTATGAAGCAATACTGAATTTTACACAGTACTTTTTATAACTCTACTGATCATTTTTCTCCATTCTGTTAAAGCGATGAGTCCCATTTATTGATGTACTTGTTTTGAAAAGTCTTTGCATTCTTGAGATGACTACAACTTGATCTATGTTAAGAATGTTTGTAATATGCTGTTGGGTTAAAATTGCTAGTATTCTGTTGAGAAATTTTACGTGTATATTCATTAAGGATATTGGATTGTGGCTGTTTTATTTTTATTGCTTTGTTTATTGGTATTTCTGACTTTGGTTTTGGGGTAATGATGATTGTGAAGAATAAGTTGGAAAAATACTCTTCAATTGTTTTGGGGAGAATTTTTACTCATTCTTTAAATTTTTGGTGAGATTAGACAGTAAAACAGTCAGTTCTGGACTTTCCTTGATGGTAACTGGTGGGCACACCAAATTAAATGATTAAATGGAGACATAAGATGCATCCAATTTCAAGGGAAAGATATTTTATTTTATTTCCTTGACTTTAAGAATCTAATTGAGGGCTGGGAGTTTGGCCTAGTGGTTAAAGTGCTTGCCTAGCATGCACAAAGACACGGGTTCGATTCCTTGGTACCACATACATAGAAAAAAGCCAGAAGTGGTGCTGAGGCTCAAGTGGTAGAGCTCTAGCCTTGAGAAAGTCCAAGGACAGTGCTCAGGCCCTGAGCCAAAGCCCAGGACTGGCAAAAAAAAAAAAGAATCTAATTGAAAAATGAAAACAAAATCTAATTCCACAATAGAATAGAGTAGAATAGAAGAAACAAAATAAATTTACATTTTAATATTAAATGGAAAAATATCTTAATTAGTTGGAAATTCTTTGCATTAATTTAATTAATTAGCTAATTAATTAAATTGAAACTGAATGATTATTTCGATTCTGTATAATTTGCTATACCCTATCTGACTGTGAATCATCTGTTTTCATGAGGGATTATTAGAAAATAATCATTCAGTTTCAATTCTTGGAATGACAAATCACCTTAATTTGAATGACTCTCCCAGAGGTGACTATCATGAGCTCTGGCTAAAATATAAAAAACAATTATTTATGGCCCTGGAGAACAACCAAAAGCAAACAGACATTGGAGAATGCAAAACTGTTAAAATAATAGGAATGCACCTGGGTGATATAATTGTTACCTTTCTGGAGTTTGATCTCCACTTATGCAGAATGGCTAAAACTCAAGCAAAACTTGCAGGCTTGTTCCTTTAGTGACAAAAATTTTAGTCTTGGGACTGGGAGTTTGGCCTAGTGGTAGAGTGCTTGCCTCGCATGCATGAAGACCCGGGTTCAATTCCTCAGTACCACATACATAGAAAAAAGCTGGAAGTGGTGCTGAGGCTCAAGTGGTAGAGCTCTAGCCTTGAGAAAGTCCAAGGATAGTGCCCAGGCCCTCAGCTCAAGCCCAGGACTGGCACACACAAAAAAAAAGAAAAGAAAAGAATTTTAGACTTTCAGAGTGAGTAGAAATTAATAGAAAAGTCCCAGGAAAGTGGGCACCATAAGAGAATGAAACCATAACACATTGTGTATAAACTTCCATCAAGTTGTTAAGAGTTCTGAGAACTGGGTGTATGTGGGAAAAGGTTCTGACAAGCAGAGACAGAAGAGACAGGTGGAATGCTGAATAGCTGAGCAGAAATGGAAGCTATTGAGGACTTCAACAAAGAATCTGCAATTTGCTTACTGTAAATCTGAGGACTTTTGCAGAAATTGTTAGCTCACCATTATCTCCAAAAGACCACACCTGAAAAGTAAAATCTACTGTCCACAACTAAGATTTTCCCTTAAAGTAATTCTACTAAAATAAAGCACAGACTCTCTTAGATGAAAACCAAATATTCCAAGTTCAGAATTATTAACCAGTAATTACATTATTGTCTACAACAAAAACCCTGCAGGAAATTATTATAATACAGGATGTCTAAATGTTAGTTTATAGGAGATGAAGTTATATAATAATAATGAGACTCTGATATGTTAAAAATGTTCACTACCTTGAGCAACTGTGAAATGATATAAAATAGAATAGACATTTTTCATAAAAGGCCAATCAATATGTGAACTAAAAGAGTAAAACATTCATTAACCAAAAATTGGACAAAATATAGTAGAGATGAGGAAAATGAAATGTGTGAAAACAAATTAAAATTTAAATTTTCTCATATATATTTTTATGTTTTATAATATTTAAAGGAAAATTCCTCAGGAATTTTAAAGTAATAAATGTGTATGGGATTTAATAAAAAGAAAAGGTTCAACTTGCAGAAAGCAAACTAGAAGACAAAGTGATGTAGTAGAGTCAGTGATTGCAGCTGGAGATTTTTATGTTTCACTCCTGATAATAGAAAAAACTAAAAATTTGAGAAGGCTGAAAATATTTTAATATTTTCACCCACATTGACCTAATGGCACATAGAAGTTCATATATCCTGTAGACATATTGTCTTTTCATGAGTGTCTTAAGCATTTATCAATATGGACAAAATACTAGACCATTGAAAAAAATGCCACTACATTTTTTAAATTTGAGGTTTGAGAAAGTATTCCCTTTTTTTTCACTTTTGATTTCTGTACCCTTTGTC
The DNA here is from genome assembly GCF_031878675.1 of Megascapheus bottae. Taxonomy (NCBI): domain Eukaryota; kingdom Metazoa; phylum Chordata; class Mammalia; order Rodentia; family Geomyidae; genus Megascapheus; species Megascapheus bottae. Next base: position 16,870,654 of record NC_143512.1, on the reverse strand, counting down.
TTGTATATGTTTATCTGATTTGGGCAGGGGATGGGGATGCACAGAAACAATGTGACAAAGGATGAACCAGTTTAGTGGTGAAACTCACTAGAAACTATGTTGAAAATGAACTGTACTTGGAAGGGGGTGGGGGTGGTAAACAATGACAAAAACATGAGAGGGGTATCAATGTGCAAGAACTCCTGTGCCCACTACCTGACAAATATAACTGTAACCCCTCTATACATTACCCCATCAATAATTTTTTTTTCAAAAAAGGAACACTAATACACTGTTGGTGGAAGTACAAACTCGTTCAACCACTCTGGAAAGTAGTACGATGATTCCTCAAAAGACTAAACATGGAGTTCCCCTAAGACCCAACAATCCCATTCCTTGGCATTTACCCAAATATCCAGAAACAAGGATATACTGAACTTACTAGCACAACGATGTTCATTGCAGCATTATTTGCCATAGCTAAGATATGGAACCAACCCAAATCCCCCTCAGTAGATGATTGGATCAAGATGATTGGATTCCATTGTGTATACACATTGTGTATATATACACAATGTAATTCTATGCTGCAATCAGAAAGAGAGAAGAACAGCATATCTCGGTACAAAAAAGAAAAATAAATAAAGATAGTAATAGAATGAAACAAAAAAATGACTATAAATTGTCAGTCACAAAAGACACTTTAGAAGTTGAAGTGCTAGACTAGCACCATCTATAACACTGAAGACGGAAGACTTTCAGTAGCATCATGGGCCTTGAATGACCAATTAGAGAGTGGAAATTATGCAATTTCTTTTACAAAAGTACAGTTTTCATTTCCCCATGTAGACATATCATGAACTTTTGACAGCTTCTAAAAATCTTCTAAAATTAGTTCATACACAAGATAAAATTGTGTGAGTTTTGCACAAGATATACAAGCAATCTTTACTTTTATTTTTTAAAGAAATGGGATTTTTTTCTGGAGTGAATTTATTAAATTCACTAAAAGTTACTAAAATGTTTAGATTAAAGAAAGTAACATCATCCCATTGTTTGCAGGACTCCTTGAAGAAAAATAGTATAGTACACTGTACACTATCAGCAACACCTACTTACTGCAGCTTTATATGGGAACAAAAAAGTAAAATATCTACTTTCTTTTGTACTGAAGTGCATCCAATAGAAATGCTGAAGAAGTACTTAAAAATAAATCATAATCTAATGCATACAAATCTTCCAATATAAAATATTGGCATCTAATCTATTCATTAGCTTCTGGTTATAAAATAATTGCAAATGCAAAGTAGAGTGTAAATACTAATTAGTTGTATTATAATTAGTCATTATACTTTATCCTTGTGATAATGCTATAGAGCCCTTAAAAGGGAATTGTAATGACAATCTAAGTGTAATCAAGGATTAAAACTTTCAAGTGCCTACATTAAAAAGTTACCAGATAACTTGGTGAGAAAATTGTATTTCAGTGGTGTAGCCTTAAATGCATGCAACATAGGTGACCATTTTAAGAATATAATTTAAAGGAAAGAGATAGTACTTGACAAGACTAAACAGTCTCATATGAACTGGCAATAGCCATAGAAGTCTGTTTTATAGGATCCTTGGCTTATAAGCCACCAAAGGTCTTTCTCAAAAATTTCACTGTAGCTGAGGGCGGTGGCTCATGGCTGTTATCCTAGCTACTCAGGAGGCTGAGATCTGAAGATTGAGATTCAGAGCCAGCACTGGGAACTAAAAGGTCGGTGAGACTCTTATCTCCAATTAACCACCAGAAAACAGGAAGTGGCACTGAGGCTCAAGGGGGAGAGCAGTAGCCTTGAGCTGAAAGAGCCTAGGGACAATGCCCAGGCCAAGGGGTAGGGCACTAGCTTTGAGCTGAAGAGCTCTGAGAAAGTGGATAGGCTGAGTTCAAGTACCACTACCGACAAAAAAAAAAAAAAAAAAATCACTGTTGAGGTCTCTAGGCATCCACACACAGTAAGACCAAAGGAGGATGTTTTTAGGAGGAAAGCACAAAGGGGCAATACCTATGTGCCTTTAGTCATATAAAATAATACTAGATACTATGTTGGAAATTAATTATACAACTTAGGGAATAGGGAAGTCAGGAAGGGAAAAACTGGGAGAAAAAAGGGAAGGGTGACACTGTTCAGAAGGAAATGCACTCATTATCTGATGTACTTAACCATAATCTCTCTGTACATCACCTTCACGATAAAGTATTTAAATTAAAAAATAAGGGCCGGGAGTTTGGTCTAGCGGTAGAGTGCTTGCCTAGCATGCACGAAGACCCGGGTTCAATTCCTTGGTACCACATAGTTAGAAAAAGTCGGCAGTGGTACTGAGGTTTAAGAGGTAGAGTTCTATAGAGCCTTGAGAAAAATCCAAGGACAGTTGTCAGGCCTGAGCTTAAGCCCAGGACTAGCAAAAAAAAAATAATAATAATAAAATAAAATAATTAGAAACATTTTCCAGAAAAAAACATTTATCAAATGAACTCAAAGAAATGGAAACAGTGTTTTCTTTTGTTTCTAATTTTGTTTCTTTTGTCTTATTTGTTTATTTATCTGACTATATAAGGGTAGAGAAATTAACTACACAACTTGTGGGTGGGAACAGGAGGGAAAAACAGAGCAAGAGAAGGTGTGCTATTATCCAAAAAGAAATGTAACTCCTCGGTACATTACCTTCATAATAACAATAAGCAGTGTATGAAAGGAAAAATAAGTAAATAGAAAACATTGTATCAAAAACATTTTTTTTTTTTGTCAGTCCCGTGGAGCCTGAACATTGGGCTCTGGGCCTGGGTGCTGTCCCTGCGCTCTTCAGCTTAAGGCTTCCTCCCTACCCCATTGAGCCACACTTCCCATTTTCTAGAGGTTAATTGGAGTCTCAGGTGCTTTAGTGCCCAGGCTGGCTTTGAACCTTGATCCTCAGATCTCAGCCTCCTGAGTAGCTAGGATTACAGGTATGAACCACTGCACCTGGAAAAAAAAATTAACTGTTGAAAAAAGAATCCCTTAAAATACTGGAAATGAAGGACTCAAAATCATCCACTGAAAGAGTTAAATAGCTGGTTTGTGGAGAACAGACATCATCCAAAGTCCAAAGACCTCTTCTTCACTTAACCAATATTTATCCTTATAATCTGCTATAAGGATGAACTAGGATCCAAGGACTGACCAGTGGATCGTGGCTATCCTAACTACACAGGAGGCTGTGACCCACAGGAGCAAAGTTCAAAGCGAGCCCATGAAGAAAAGGCCATGAGACTCCATTTCCAAAAACAACCAGCACAAAGCTGGGCTAGAAGTGTGTCTCAGGTGATAGAACATCAGCTGAGCAAACTTGAGGCTTTGAATTCAAAACCTTGTACTGGTAATAAAAGAATCATACAAGAAAGTAAATATTTCTTCAGTTTCACTGAGTTTTAAGAGAGCTCTATTAAAATATTCATCAACTAGTAGGATAATCTGAGATTCCAAAGTAAAAAGCACGAGTAATGGAAAATGAATGTAGCATTTAAATAGATATTGAAAATAAGAATCGTCTTTGCTAATTGTTGGAAGCTTAGTGAAAATAAGAAAAACAGATATAATCAAAATGTTTCAATGTATTGTTATCTTCACTGTGGTAAATATCATAACTATAAAACAATTGCTACAGTTTATTTTTGTAAGATTATTGGTAGCTTTGGGGTTTCTGTTTTGTTTTATTATAAAATGCTTTGCTATATGTGTGTGTGATTTTTCAAAACAAATTAAATACAAGGTAATACATCAAAGAAATAACTAAAATTAAAGACAAACTTCAACAGTCAGTCTGACCTTTTAGTGTTATTATAATTTGAAAATATTGACATCATTTTGTAAATGCTCTGTTTTTCTTATTATTCCAATGAATTGGTCAAATGTTGCCCCCTTAAGGCCAGAAAGGGTTAGCGATGATGCCAGGGCTGAAATGATTTCCAAATCAAACAGCTGTAGAAACAAATGCAAATTCCAATCGCTGGTTGGGCAGGACATTCTCCAGGCCAATTTTGAATTTTGCAAAGGATATGAAACAAATGAAGAATGTCAATTTAGACTATCACTTCACACTATAATTTTCTCTTTTAAAGGTAAATTGGCCAATCTCACTCCCCTGATTAAAGCTATCCCAAGAGCTGTAAACAGATAGCCATTCTTTTTTTTCTTTTTTTTAATTAACTGAAGGGTTACAGTTATATTTGCCAGATAGAAGGTGCATTACTTCACATACATTGATACCCCATTTTCCTTCCCCTATCCCCACCTCTTCTCTTGTTCCCCCCTTTCCTTTCCTATTTCAAATAAACAAATAAATGTATATACAACATACCAGATTATAAGGCAAGATACTGTAACAATATGAGAATAACCAAGGGACAACAAAAGAAATGAGAAATAACATAGTACATTAATAACAACAATCACACATTATATGGCTCTTGTTTCCATATCCTGGAGGTCCTTTCATTAACCTCATCCTATCTGATCTTATGTATCTATGTTTTGAGCTATTGTAGTCCTCTGCTAGGAGAGTCCAAGGTTTGTACTAATTATCACAAATGAGGGAAACCATTGAACCTATGTTTCTTTGGGTCTGGCTTACTTAACTCAATATGATTTTTTCCAAGTCTTTCCAATTCCTTACAAATGGGGTGATGTTGTTCTTTCTGATGTCAGCATAGAATTCCATTATGTATAAATACCACATTTTGTGGATCCAATCATTTACTGAGGGGCATCTAGGTTGGTTCCATAACAGTAATTTCTGTCTGTAATCCCCAGCCTGGAGAAAAGCCTCCCTGCGACTGTTACATTCAATTAATTAGCAAAAAGCTGAAGATAGGATGTGGCTCAAGTGGTAGAGTGCCAGCTTTGGGCAAGAAAGCTAACAGCACAAGGCCCTGAGTTCAAGCCCTGGTACCCGCAAAATAAATGAGGCAAACAAATGAACAAAGCCTTCCAATGACTTTGCTTTGCACTTAACTTTTGCCTTTGGAAATAAAAATTCTGAATGGTTTGGCTTCCATATCAGCTGCCTTTTCCTTTCTCTCCCCTTCCTTACTACATACTAGGTATACTGAACAACATTTTTATTGACCATATTTGGTGAACTTTGCACACCTTGCACTTTTCCTGACACCTTCTGCCTATACTCTTTACAAGGCACACATATTCTTTTCCATCTAGTCTCCACTTTAAGTCACTTCCTCAAAGAATTTTTTTGGTTGTCTCGAGAATTTTCCAATTACTTTCAATTTATCACATAGTTGATTTAATTTGTGAGATTGCAGTCAATCTCCAATTATTTTATTTTTTCTAAGACTCATCTATCTCAGATTATAAACTATGTTACATTCGACACAGTGTGAAGAACTACACATATCTGACCACCTCTGGCTCAAACATTTTGCAGAGTGCATGGCCTACAGTGAAGATTTCCGTTTTGCTGAGATTCCTTAGTTTTACCATTATTCAAAGATTTGTCAGAGGCTAAACTTTCTTGTCAATTTTATTCCCTTCCTTTTGGAAGCATGGTAACAGCAGAAGCAGTGAGAAGTGATTGAATTTTAGCACTACATGCTAAAATTTCCAGTATGTAAAAGTAGACGGCTAGATTGAGTGTGCATCGGGTAGGAATAATGTTGTCAAAATTATTTCAATAGTTTTAAGTTCATGGGGCAGGAATAATATAGTCAAAGATTATTTCAATAGTTACATGTTAAAGTTCAAGTATCTGTATGCCCATCTAAATAAAATTAACAATGCTGGTAGTTATATATCTGAGTATAGTACACTTGTCCTAGAAACTAACATAGACACATGTACCATTATAAACCCTGCTAACGGGATTAATGGAATGATTTATTCTATTCTTCATCTACATGTTTCTGCAATCTGTATCTAGAGTGCACTCAGGTTTGCTTAAACTGAAATTCTATTAGATTGATTTGATCACAATATTTGTTCTACATAAACTTTTTTATCATAGTTCTGAAATACAAAGCAAACCTTAAATTTTACTGCCCAATTCACAACTAATATGTCTCCTTCACTTTACATTTTGCTTTAAAACCACTAATCTAAATATGTTCCAAATGACTGAACATTAAATGGAGCTGTATGTCATTTTTAGAGAAAAAATAATGTCCTTGTCTTCTTTGTACCCAACTATATGACCCTTAAAATAGTCTAAGAATGAAGGCTAATTCACTTTTGCATGTCTCCTTTTTTCTTTTCCCCCTCTTTATTTGTTGCTTACAAGTCAAACAGTATATTCATTGAAATACCTTTAAAATGACTAAGTCAGGAGAAGATAGTAATTATGATGAAAGGAAATTTAAGAGGTGAAAAAGTTCATTGATTACACAATGCTTCTTACTGTTATGCCTAACTCAGAGTTACACATCCAGTTCTTGATTTTCTTTATCATGAATAAATAGAAGGTTCATTGTTCTAAGTCAGTGCTCACGATGATACCCTGAGAGTAATTTGTTTTTCTTTCAACATTATATTAACCATGGTAATCATCTATAGTCGAAGTTACCCAAAAGATATTAAATTGACTGATATTTTTCTCTGATATGCAACATCTAGTCCTAAAGGGTATGTATGTACATATACACATATGTGTGTATGTACAGAAATATGATTGTAATGTGGGATAGTTCAGAAGTATGTGGAAGGAGTAAGGCACAAAAAATGTTGGAAGGTGAATAATATCCAAATACTTTGGGTCTACATAAAAGATATCATAAGGAAACATCAAAAGCCATTGCATGATAAAAAGGCAAAGAGGGATGTGGATAACAATGAGAAAACAATAGAGGGGACTGCTCTAACTAAAGTATAATAAGTGTCACACAATCCCCTCGGTAAAATTAGAATTCACTTAAAGTGAATGAATGATAGATTCTATTGAGAGGAGGATGGCAGTAAAGGTGATGGTGAAAAAACAGTGTAGGAGGTAAATATAGTCAAAGCACTTCATGTACATGTAAGACAACAGAATGATGACAGCTGTTAGAATTGTCAGAACAAAAAAGAAGGGAGAATGAGAGAGAATGAGAAAGGGGGTAAATTTAACCAGGGGACATTGTATGAATTTATGGAAATGTCATAATTAAGTTTCTCTATATTGTCAATGTATGCTATTAAAAAGTTATAACAGAGTTGAAAGACACATAAATCTGTTTTTCCAACTTTACAATTTTCTTATTGATTTTTTTGTTTTTATGTATAAGTATGTGTTATGGATGCATGTTTTAAAAGTAATTTTCTCGCTAAGTCTAGTTATTTTCAAAATATGATTAAATTTGAGCTTGGGGATGTAGCTTAGTGGTATAATATATTAATATATTTATGGGCAATTTACTCCTCATTATTTTACTTCTGAATGTCTAAATTCATTATACCTGGGAAAACAATATTAAAATCAGTTGTCCACATATTGTGTTGAAATATGACAATTAACTCATGGTTGTGACCCACCAAAACAAGCCAGGTAGTTAGCTGCTTGATTTTCTACCTCTCACTCTTGAGGTGACACAGAGATGCAATTAAAAATGAAACATGTACTGTTTTCTGATAGAGCAACTTGCTCAGCCACAGAACATACATTTCCATTTCTGATGCCTGGAAACCCCATTGTGTCATGGTTGGATGACACACACTTCTGTACAAAGAAAGAGCAAGAATCTTCTTGAGCACTCTTGGTGCTTCCATTTATTTAAGCATACTCTTTTTCAATGCATAATGTTCTGCCTCTATTTCCTCCACAAAGGAATTGTATGTTTTTTCTTATATCTTCCAGCCAAATGATCACTATTTTGAATCTATCACTCCAACATACTTCTGAACATATCTGATGAGGTAATAATAAAAAAGAATTAAGAGATTAGCATTACTAGCATTACTGCTTTCTAGCTAAGGATAGAGAACAATTCCTCTCACACATCCCATCTTGGCTTATGTGTAGCATCATTGGATTCTTGATACCCAGAATTTAGGGACTTTTGCAACATTGGGATAAAGAATGGATTAGTACCTCGAAATGAAGAAAGAGGAGAGAAGTTTTAAAATTATTTGATGTGGCTTTCTTATTCTTTTGGTATAAATGTACTTGTCACAGCTTCTCCTATCTGGCCCAAATGTATCCTTTATTTGCAATTGCTATATCAGCCCAGTGTGTTTGTGATTCTGCATGACAGCCATGGCCATGAAAGCAACTAATGGAATAAAGGAAGCAGAAGATTTTGCCAGTAGATTTAAGAAGATGCCATTACTTCACCTCACCTTCAGTGCTGCAGTACCTGACAGGCTGATGAGAATTGTGGGAATTCTTTAGCCTGGATTGGACATATTTACACTTGACTAGAATGCCTCAGAGAGCCAATGTTCAGAGATCACGTCCTCAGAGTGAGTTGTCCTACCCAGGCTATGACACCGTGATTACTCAGCAGCATTCTCTCTCTTGGCTGGACAAGTTGTATTAAAAAGTGTCTGTGGGCTAAATTGAGTTCACCATTATGATTCTTTGTGCATAGGCATAATGCAAACCTGAGTAGGATAAAGATTTGGAAATTGTGAGTGTGGACATCAGATATCGTCTTTAGAAAGAGACTCTAAAAAAATTACTTCTGTCTGTATCCTATGTTATTTTTAATCCAACAAAACCAAAAGCTAGTGAAACTATCGTACATGACTTTTCCCTAATGATTAACTTATCACAATCTCTCTTTCTTGATATCAGTATGCTAATAAGTGCTTGATTTGTCATCCAGCTGAGCTAAGAATTCTGTGTGGCAATGCTGGTTTGCCTACATAAATGGTTTGTCAAATTTCAGTTCTCAAGATAGGCTTTTTTCTTTTAAATAATTTTATACAGAAGAAAAAAAAGAAAGGAAGCCACTTGACATTAGTCTGGCTCAACAAGACTCAGGTTAGTGAACTATTGTGAACAGCCAAGAATTTAGTGACATATCACTTCAGAGATGATGGATGTTCAGCAATTACTGATTTTATATTGCACTGACAGACTTGGCATTGAAAGTGGAACCAGTTCTGAATGATAAATGGATATGACAATTTATTAAAGATAGAAGGCACAATTGGTGGTGGCTGGGGATGCATTCTTTTAAAAAGGAACAGGAGAAGAAAATAAAACAAAAAACTAATAAGAAGGAAATTTAGAACATGAGAGCTGAGGTAAGGGGAAGAAAGAGCTATCTGCAGCACATATTAAATCTACTTAATGGAGAGGTTAAAAATGCAATAGAAAAAAAATCCCCTAAACCAACATCTTTGTGACTATCTTTGTTGGCTAACCTATGAGAGACCCACTGTAATGGTATATACCATTAACAAATCATAATATCCCATTTTCATCATCATTTTCATCATACATGGATACTGCAAAGATGCTTCATTGTGATCATTTCATAGATACGTATGTCCCAGGAATTCCCATTATACTCATCATTTTAGTTCAAGATTCCACATTTAACTAAATTATATGTGATATTTGTATTCATGAACTTGGCTTATTTCATTCAAGATGATGAAATAAGTTCATCTTCATCTCTTCCTCCCTCCCTTCCTTCTTTTTTTGTACTATTGGAGTTTGAATTAAGAACTTCTTGATTGTTGGACAAGCACTCTGCTACTTGCACAATACACTATATTGTTAATCGTCCCAACTAATGGGTCTTATTTACAAACAACAAGTTCATCACTGTTTTTGCACTAAATGCATCATTAAATTTTGTTCCCATGTCAGGTGATATAAAGCTGCTGAAACCACTTGGAACATGATGGAACACAAACATTTGCTTCTTGTCAGCTGCCTGCAGCCTGTATACCTGTGGTGATAATTGTGTATGAACAATAAATGTTATTATAAATATCCAAATGCTCCTGGGAAGAATAAAGGTTATCTTTCTTTGCTTTATTGAATTTTTTCATGAATATGAGTCTTTAAGTCCTTCAAGAGTGACTTCTTGATGTCATCTACATTCATTCAGCAGATTTGCTGCTCAGAGATACAAAAAGAGTGAGATTCTGTTCTCTTGGAGGCTACACAGACAGTAGTAGTTATCTATTCTCAAAACCATCTCTAGGTACTTAATTTCTTTTTTAAAAAAAGCATTATGGGGCCGGGAGTTTGGCCTAGTGGTTAAAGTACTTGCCTAGCATACATGAAGACCCGGGTTCGATTCCTTGGTACCACATACATAGAAAAAGCCAGAAGTGGTGCTGAGGCTCAAGTGGTAGAGCTCTAGCCTTGAGAAAGTCCAAGGACAGTGCTCAGGCCCTGAGCTCAAGCCCAGGACTGGCAAAAAAAAAAAAGCATTATGATGAAAACTTTAAAAACCTGAAAAAGGAAATTAAAGCAGAATTGGGGAAGTGGGAAAACTTCCTATGCTCCTGGATTGGAGGAATTAACATTGTGAAAATGGCAATCCTGCCAACAAAGTTCATGTTGTTGAGCTCTGACTTTGCCTTTCTAAGGAATTAACATTGGATTTGCCCTTGAATCAGGGTTGTTTCCATTGCCTGGCTATTGTAAATATTGCAGAGATGAACATAGCTGAGCAGGTCCTTATCATATCTTGGGTTATGATGTTAAGGATAGATGCCCAAAAGTGGTATGGCGGGATCGTAGTGAAGGTATATTTTCAGTTCTTTAAGAAACCTCCACACTGCTTTCCAGAGTGGCTGAACTAGTTTACAATCCCACCAGCAGTGCAGTAGGGTTCCTTTTTCTCCATAACCCTGAGAGCATCTGTCATTGTCTGAGTTCAAAATCTTGGCTATTCTAATGATGCTAGGCACGGCCTCAGCTCGCTGCTGGGCTGTGGTTTGCAGGGTGCTGTTTTCCTGACCACTGAGGCCTATCTGCAGTCGGCCAGGAGCTGTGCTGCCAATGGCCATGGGCGCCATGTTGGAGAGCAGGGTTCTGGGGCTGCAGGAGAAGAACCTGCAGGCCTGCAGGGCTCCTGGGTAGAGTTGCACTTTAGCAATAATGGGAACGGGAGCAGCATTCCAGCCTCAGTTTATATATATATATATATATATATATATATATATATATATATATGGAAAAAATACTTCTGGATGCTCAGCATGAATCTGGACAGAGCAGCTCCAAGAGTTCTCAGTGTGACAGCCCACCTTGCTCAGAGACACCACAAGACACCACCAGAGTTTCTGAAGCGGATACACACAGCATTGGGGAAAAAATAGCTCTCAGTCTAAGGAAGATTATATTGAAAGAAGGAGAGAAGTTGAAAGGATCTTGAAGAAAAATTCAGACTGGATATGGGACTGGTCAAGCCGTCCAGGAAATATCCCCCCAAAGGAGTTCCTTTTTAAGCACCCAAAGCTCAAGGCTACACTCAGCATGAGGAACACGAGCGTCATGAAGAAAGGGGGCATTTTCTCAGCCCAGTTTCTCAAGGTCTTTCTTCCCTCTCTGCTGCTCTCTCACCTGCTGGCCATCCGATTGGGGATCTACATTGGAAGGTACTTGACACCCTCTACCAGCTCCTTCTGATGGGCACGGGGCTGGCTGCTTGCCATGAGGGTGCGCCAGAGCTGACACAGCTGGAGAGCCCTTGTGGTTGCCATTGCAGTCCGAGGGCAGCTGCACCACTTGAGTTTATCTGTTCCATAAATGTGGCTTTCCTAATTTAGTAGATGAAAGACTAGACACAGAGATCATGTTGGCCTGTCAGACTGTAGCTCAATGAATAAGCATGGCAAACTGATACTTCTGTGAACTTTAGGAGTAAGTTTCCTTTGGGTTATAGATATACATAGTATAAATAATTTTAATGAACTAGTCATGATATATGTACTATTTAAAAATTATCTGTAACCTTAATTCAGCTAACACTTTATATTTTAGAAGAATGAATCATATTGATAAGACAACCCACTACATTAAGAAGTTTGTCTAAAAGAAATATTGTGGCCTTATAATTACATTATTGTAGAAAATACAATGTATTTAATGGAAATGAAAAACAGTTGTCTGTAAAGAACACTTGACTATGTGAACCATTGAGTACAAAAGAGAAACATCTGCCCTAGGAGCAGACATCGCCCAGGCTGCTCCTAGCAGTCAGACTGGGGCCTGGCACTCAGGAAGGCGTCCCTTCCACACTCAGCAAACTGCTGGATTGCCATGTGAATCCCTTGTGCTCAGGTTTTGTGTGCTCTAGCAATCAGCGTCATTGCAGGCAAACTGTGTCCTATAAAGGACTGGAAATGGCAAGAACGTGGCCAAGTCTTCCAGCAATTACTGAATGAGTTAAAAACAGATATAAAAGCTTCTATTAAACCAGAAAAAAAAAATCTATGACTCTATAGACATAATGTTTTATTACATAGATTAATATGTATCTATGACATACAAACCCTAGCCTGATTTCAATTATGTTCTAAAATCTAAGCGCCAGTGATTATATATAGAGATTCCCTTCTTGAATACTTGTTAAATATGTCATTTGAAATATGATGTAAAAATCAATGTTAATAAATTATTTAATAAAAAAATCTTGGCCCATCTAATTGGGGTAGGTGGTATCTTAGGGTTGTTTTTATTTGCATTTCCTTTATGACCATGGATGATGATTATTTTCTCACATACTTTTCTGCCATTTTAACCTCTTCTTTTGATGTCTCTCTTTAGTTCCCTTGCCCATTTAGTAATTGGTTTGTTGGGTTGGAGAAGGATTAGTTTCTTGAGTTCGCTGTAGATACTGGATATTAAGCATTTGTCTGATGTATTATTGGCAAATATCTTTTCCCAGTTGGTTGACTGTCTTTCTACTTTAGTAGCTATGCTTTTATCTATGCAGAAACTTTTTATTTTTAGGTAATCCCATTTGTCGAGTCTCTGTCCAATTTGTTGTGACCCTAGGATTCTATTCAGGAAATTTTTGCCTGTGCTTATGCGTTCCAGTGTCTCTCCAACTCTATCTTGTAGCAGTTTCAAGGTTTCTAGTCTGATACTGAGGTCTTTGATCCATTTTGAGTTAATGCTTGTGCATGGTGAAAGGCTAGGGTCAATTTTTATTTTTCTGCATGTGGGTGTCAAGGTTTGCCAGCACCAATAATTGAATAGGCTGTGTTTGTTCCACTGTATATCTTTGGCTGCTTTGTCACATACAAGTTGACTATAGGTATGTGGTTCTATTTCTGGATGTTCTATTCTGTTCCATTGATCTTCTGGTCTATTTTTGTGCCAATACCATGCCGTTTTTTTTTTTTTATGGCTCTATAGTAGAGTTTGAAGTCTGGTATTGTAATACCATCTACATTGCTTTTTTTGCCTATAATTGTTTTGGCTATTCTAGGTATTTTCTTGTTCCATATGAACCTTTGGATTATATCTTCTATTTCAGTGAAGAATGTCTTTGGGATTTTGATGGGGATTGCATTGAATTTGTATATCAATTTTAGCTGTATGGCCATTTTCACTAAATTGGTTCTCCCTACCCATGAGAATGAGATGTCTTTCCATTTCCCGGTGTCCTCTTTAATTTCTTTCATTAGGCGTTTATAGTTTTCATTAAATAATTCCTTTACATTTTTGGTTAAGTTCATTCCTAAGTATTTTATTCTACTGGGGGATATTACAAATGGGATCATTTTCTTGATTTCTCCTGTTTGCGTATTGTTAGTATACAAGAAGGCTACTGACTTTTGCAGGTTAATTTTGTATCCCACCACTTTGCTAAAGTGGTTGATTAATTCTAGGAGTTTGGGAGCAGAGCTAATTGGGTCACTCAGGTAGAGGATCATGTCATCTGCGAATAGGGATAGTTTAATTTCTTCTTTCCCTATGTGGATCCCTTTGATGTCCTTCTCTTGCCTTATTGCTCTGGCTAAGGGTTCCAGCACTATATTGGAGAGAAGTGGAGAGAGTGGGTATCCCTATCTAGTTTCTGATTTTAAGGTAAATGGTTCCAGTCTTTTTCCATTTAGTATAATACTGGTTGTAGGTTTGTCATATAGGGCTTAAATTATTTTAAGGAATGTATCTCTTATTCCTACTTTATCTAGTGCTTTCAACATGAATGGATGTTGTATTTTGTCAAATGCCTTCTCCGTGTCCAGAGAAATTATCCTTAGCTCTATTGATATGATGTATTACATTAACTGATTTGTGAATGTTAAACCAGCCTTGCGTCTATGTGATGAAGCCTACTTGATTGTAGTGTATAATTTTTTAAATTTGTTTCTGGATTTGGTTGGCTAGTAGTTTATTGAGGGGTTTTGCATCTGTTGTCATTAGAGAGATAGTTTTCTTTTTTGGTTGGGTCTTTGCCTGGTTTGGGGATGAGTGTAATATTAGCTTCATAAAATGAGTTTGGTATTGCTCCTTCTGCTTCTATTTCTCAAGAGTTTCAAGAGTATAGGTGTTGCTTCATCTTTAAACTTCTTGGTGAATTCTGCGACTTTTGTGGCTTAGAGCCAACAGGGAGGGGTGGGAGAAGGGTCCTCGCATTTCAGATTCTTTGAGAGCATTGGATATACTTTATCTATGTTTCTTTTCTGGTTTGTATACTTCTCCATTGCTTCTTGAATTTGTAGTTGAGGGTTTCTATCTTTTTGTGGGAGAGAGCTAGGATGGGTACCTATTGCCTTGGGGCCATCTTGCTTCTTGCCTACCATATTTACTTGTAAGTTTAAAAGCCAAATCTAGCTTCCACCTAAATCCCCAAGGGTTTCATTCTACCCTCTCAATGTTCTTCATGTTTTCTTTGTCATATGATTTATGATGTTCCCCTTTTCTTCCAGACATTGGTGGTGGCATTCCTCCATCCCAGTCCTCCTCATGCCAGTCTATATTTCTGAACAACCTTACGTTTGTGCCATGATTTGGGCCATGACAGTCATCCGGTGACTCACTGACCACACTTCTTTCTGAACTACAGAGCTGTGAAAATCATTGCCTACTTGGTAATTCCCCTGACAGGACTCAAATCCAATACACCCACAATTGTCTCCATGTAGCTAGAATGATAAGATGTGAGCCAACTTTGTGCCCATCTTTGTACCTCCCTTTCCAAATTTCTCTGTTCCCAAATGACATGTGTACCTCACCCTCCCCTCAGGATACTTCTCACTATTGATAGTGACACACTTATCATATCTTCACACTTATCATTACTGATTTAACATATATATGTGATTTTTACACACACACACACATATATACATATATAAATTCTGTCTTCTAAATTTGATTGTGAGTTACAGTCAGAAATAATCACAATTATTTTTGCAAAGTATTTTATCTGAGATAATCAACATATAATAACCAAATAAATAAATGAGGATATGATTTTTTATGGGGTGACAAAGTTCTAAATGTCTTTTGCTAGACATTGACATGTTTGGGGTCAATAATTATCAATAGCAGAAACTATCTATGACACTGGTTTATTTTGCTTAATATTCCCAGTGTCTATACACAAAAGCATTTAATGAATGCTTTCTGAGAGAATACACACTTCTGTTAGGAGTCTTGCATTTTGCTTAACATTTAAGTCTGTACCAAGAGAGCCCCATGGGAAAGCTTATTTGGAAGCAACATTTTCCCTGACAGGAATACATATATATGAGAGTATGTGCAACTGAATATTAAAGTTTTACAGAGTTTGTATGCCTGATTCCATGAATGATATTTAGAAGTAGGGGAAGATTGAATCCTTTAACTGATTGATTCACTTTTCATGAGAGTAGGACAGTTATATCAATTTGAATAATATCACATCTATGTTTACATTCTGTTTCAGCAAGCAATATATGCTTGTCAACTACTGAAAAAACATTTAATCATAAGTTTAACTGCCCTTTTCTTTGAAGGAGCAAAGTGCACATGAAAAAAATGACACACAAAACAAAAACATGTAGATTTAGTTTTTTGTTTTCTGTTGTATAACTGTTATGTTCTCATAGGGCTGTCATTTTTATTCTAGTTAATTTGTATTTGAAATATAAAATGCTTTTATGTGTCACCAAGATTATTTTAATATCCATGTCATTAAAAAATCTACAATAGGAAGCGGCACTGTGGATAATGAATAGGGAGCTGAAGGGCTCAGAGTCAGTGCCCAAGCCCAGAGTTCAAGTATCACAACCAACAAAAAAAATCTACCATAGATTGTGTCATTGAAAATAGAAAATTCCTGGGGTCATGATGATATTGAAGAGAAAGCTAAATCTCTGGCTCATTGATGGAAAGTTCCTGCCAAGATGAAGGCTCATCCCATTGGGGAATGTGAAGGAGGGAAAGAAGAGAAGATGTACCACAAAGATGGGGTATGACCTATCACTGAGCCAAGATTGCAATAAAGTAGAAGTAAATATTTGAAGCACATGTACTGAAAGTAAATATTTGAAGCACTGTTTTGTTACTGGCAATTGAATTTCTCCACTTAGCTTCCAATTGCAATCAGACTTAACAAAAGTTAAAGCAAAGAAATGGTGCTGCATCAAACAAAAACTCTAACACAGGGGAAAAGCCAAACAACAAAGTGAAATTCAAGCAAATGCAATGGAAGAAATATTTGCAAGTCATATATTCAATAGAAACTTGACACAACATTGAAACAAATCTTATGTAAAAATCTTTAAAAAAAAACCCAAATAGCTCAATTATTGACAAAAAAACTAATCAGACATTTCCTAAAGTCATCCAAACGGTGAAAAGATTAAGTACGAAGTTCTCAGCATCACTGATTTGGAAAATACAGATCAAATCCACAGTACCAGACCAACTCAGGATTCAGAGGATTGTTGTCAAAAAGTCAGATAATACACATTGGTGAGACTGTGGGTACTGGGGCTTGAACTCAGGTTCTGGGCACTTCCCTTAGCTTTTTCACTCAAAGTTGGTACTGTAACACTTGAGCTTCAGTTCTGCTTCTGCTTTTTGCTGGATAATAGGAGATTAAAAAATCTCACAGAAGGGGCCAGGAGTTTAGCCTAGTGGTAGTGTGCTTGCCTAGCATGCAAGAAGACACAGGTTCGATTCCTCAGTACCACATACATAGCAAAAAGCCAGAAATGGTGCTGTAGGTTAAGTAGTAGAGCTCTAGCCTTGGGAAAGCCCAAGAACAGCGCTCAGGGGCTGAGCTCAAGGCCCAAGACTAGGAAAAAAAAATCTCATAGATTTTCCTGCCCAGTTTGACTTTCAACTATGATCCTCAGCTCCTGAGTAGCTAGGCTTATTGGTGTAAGCCACTCCTGTAAAGCTAGATTCCTCAAATATGAAAAACGGAGCTAGGATATGATCCAGGAACCTCATCTGTTAGTTATATATAGAAATGAAAGAAATCATTGTCCCAATCATCATGTCAAATAAAACAAGTCAGATTCAGAAAGACCAGTATTGCATATTTTGTCTGTGTGAAATCTACATTTTAACAAACTGACAAAAAATTAGAATGGAGACTCCTTTGGGAAGAACTGGACCAACGGGATCTAGGAGGAGAAATAACCAAGGATAATGTAGGTGGGTAGATAGTACTAAAGTGTGTTATATGCATCTCTAAAAAGGTATAATAAAACCTTCTAGCATGTTTAATTATGTGAATAAAAATATATATAAACATCAACTTGTTGAAGATATATTTGTTCACAATCTCTAGATCCTTTAACATTGTGTATGACTGCCTTGAGCTGATAATATAATAGATTTTCATTTTCACATAGGTTATAAACTCTGGAAATAAGAACTTGTTTCTACAGAATTACTGAATTACCTCAGTACCACATATATAGAAAAAAGCCAGAAGTGGTGCTCAGACTCAAATGGTAGAGTTCTAGCCTTGAGAAAGCCCAAGGACAGTGCTCAGGCCCTGAGCTCAAGCCCAGGACTGGGGAAAAAAACAAACAAACAAAATACTCTTTGGGCCGGGAGTTTGGCCTAGTGGTAGAGTGCTTGCCTAGCATGCACGAAGACCCGGGTTCAATTCCTCGGTACCCCACATACATAGCAAAAAAAAAAAGCTGGAAGTGGTGCTGAGGCTCAAGTGGTATAGCTCTAGCCTTGAGAAAGCCCAAGGATAGTGCTCAAGCCCTGAGCCCAAGCCCAGGACTGGCCAAAAAAAAAAAAAAAAAAAACCAAGCAAACAAACAAAAAGAAATATAAAGGAGGAAAAGCACTCACTATGAAACTATGTTTTCTCTTTGAAAAATTACTAGTAGTAGCATTTCCTATATTTAAAAAGTATAGGCATAAAATATATGTTACCTTCCACTAACGTTTATAAAAATCTTAACAAGGGAAAAATTAAGTTTATATTCCAAAGGAAATAAATATTTAACTAAATGTATTAAATTATAAAACAAATGATAAGTGCTGAACACATACAGTCCCTTTTCATACTTTCTCTCCTTCCATCATCCTGAGAGACCTAGGGGAATTGTATAGATTTTTAAATTATTAAGGACTAAACAGTTAGGGCTCAAAAAAATTAAGTAACATAGTAAGAAAAAATAGTAAGAAAAAACTATAAGATAAACATATTTTCTATTATTTGAAGAAGATAGACTTATAAGTAACTATTTTATGATTATAATCATTTTGCTATTAATTATTATTGTTAATTAATGTCCTGTACTACCTAATTTACAAATTAAATTCCATGGAATGCATATGTGTAATAGGGAAAAAAAGTAGTACATTAATGCTCTGTATTAAATACGGTTTTAGGTGTCTAGTTTTTACACTTTGTTTCTTTTGTCAAATTTAGTAACAAAACCCAAATGGAATGGTACAGCATAAAAACAGACACATAAACTGGTACTGATGGCTCACACCTGTACTTGTAGTTACTCCGGAGGCCGAAATCTGTAACATCACATTAGAAAGTAACCAGCACAGAAAAGTCCATGAGATTTTGCATAAGTCAAATGATAAAACAGATGTAAGGTCCTGAGTTCAAATCCTATTACTAGCAAAAACAAAAGACAGTAAGAAGACCATAGGAATAAAACAAAGATGCCAGAAATAAATACATTCATCTACAGCAAACTAATTCGTGACACTAATTATATACATTAATAAAAGCATAGCTCTTCCAAATTGCGTACTAGAAAACTAGAAATTCATATGCAGAAGACTGAAACTTGAATCATTATGTATATAAGAAAATTCAAAGTAGGGGAAGGAAGATGGCGCCCAGACAATAGGGATGCTGCCTAGCTCTCTCTCAGAAAAAGAGAGAACCAGGGAGTCCCACGAGCCAACTATCTTAAGAAATCTACAACAACAAACACAAAAAGCAACGGAGAAGGACTCAAACCGGAAAAAAAATCCAGATAAAGCTCACATCCAACTTTTTCAAGGAGTTCAGAACTCGAGGACCCCTCCCCCACCTCTCTCCACCGGCTCCAAGCCGCAACAGGCAGCGGCTGGCACCGGCTCCAAGCCGCGAAAAGTGGAGGCGGGTGCCGGCTCCAATCCACGAAAAGGGGCGGCAGTGGAGGGCACCAGGCTGGGAGCGCAACTGCTGCAGAAACCACCACAGAACCGGGCCAGGGAATGGCGGAAGCAATGGAAACCAGACGCGGAACCAGAACAGCAAGCAGCGGAACCCAGATGCAGAACACAGGCGGCAGTGGAGACCGAGGAGAGTGAAAGACTCCCCACCACCATGGGACACCCGCAGACAGACGCAGAGGCGTGAGTAATACAGCGGGTCCCCAAACACATCGGGAAAGCAGAGCAGGTGCCAAGCAATACAACTTAACTCAGACCCCTCCACACCCCCCCCCTGAGAAACACTGGCAGGAGCAGGAGGGCAAGGAATTTAGAATCCTGTCCCTTCCCTCAACAGCCCCCTCCCTCAGGCCATTGACTGGAGATTGACAGGCAGGCTACCTAAGACCCAGCACCATACCAAGGGAGGCAGAACAGTCCCAACTCCCACCCGCCCAACGGGCTCAACCCCCAGCCCTATGACTGGAGACTGACAAGCGGGCGGACCCTAACACTCAGTACCCCACCAGGGGAGGCGGAGCTGTCCCAGCTCCCACCCACACACAAGGCTCCTTTCCCAGGCCACTGGATTTTGAGAGTGGAGGGCGCTGGGACCCTGCCTTACAACAGCGGGTAGGGGGTGCGGGAAAATAGGAGCCAGCATCTGCCCCCCCTCAATTCTTGAGCGGGGCATCCTCTAGCTGGGAATCCTGAGCAAGACAGCACCCAGGGGGCCCCCACAGTCACAGACTCTGACAAAGCAGTGGAAACACAGCAGGGATCTGAAGGGCCAAGCTCGCCTTCTGAGAATCAAAAAGGCGCGGCTCCGCCCTTGTAGCCCAGGTCCTCAGCTGGGCACTGCCCCTGGGAACAGAGGGGTCTCCTGCTGGTCCTGCTGAGAACCCCTGGAAACTCTCAATCCCCAGACCCTTGGCTTGGGGCCGCCCCAGGAAGCTGCACAGGAAAACGTCTACCAACTACGCTCAGAGGGAAGCTCGCAAATCCATCCCATGGTCCACTGTGAGGCCACTGGTTGGGCTAAGAGCTAGTCGCGCAGCAAAACATGAGTTTTATTCTAATACTTTCCAAACTTTGTACTCAAATGCGCTACCTACTTACCAACTTAGGTCAGTTATCCTTATGCTACACATTTTCTTCATTACTACAATATTCTTACACTCCTACGTTAATCCTCTAGTACCTCCCCTGACCTCTCTCATTCTATTTTTCTATCTCTGGACCTCTGTTCATCTTTCAACCCTTATATTGCATGGATCTACACTTGATGGCTGTTGAGCAATACTGTATATCAAGGTGTTGAATTATTCTCTTGGCTCAGAGGGACTTAAAGACAATAGAGATTGGATTGAGAGGCTTATTGTTTTGGGTATAAATCGCTTATCAGTGGTTGTACTAGACTGGTCTGTAAGTGCACAAAAAGGAAGAGGGATAACACCAATCAAAGCTTATAAACATCTAGTGTCTGTCAGCTACAGAGGTCTAGGATGGTTATATCTGAAAAACTGTAATCGTGTTTAGTATTAATCTTGCTCCCACTTTCAAATGGGCAGAACAAGAAACTCAAGAAAAATGTCAAATCAAGAAACAACATCCCCCACCCAATGTAAACAGCCAATGGAACAGTCACTTGCAAACCTAGAGGAGAGTCTTCCAAGTGCTACACAAATGCAATTGATAAACATCATTAATGAAAAATGTGAAAATATAAAGAAAGAGATAATGGAGGAAGTCATAGCTGAACAAGAGGAAACCATTAACAAGGTGATAAGTGAAAAAGAAGAAGCCATAAAGGAGGCCATAATAAAAGTTTTTCAAAGAAAGATGGATGAATTCATAGAATCCACAAATAAAAAGGTGACCGAACTCCAGCAAATGTACAAAGAAAATAAAGCTACTGAGCTAATCAGTCAAATGGCAATCAAGGAGCTAAAGAAATCCATACATGATCTAAAAGAAGAGATGCAAGGCATCAAAAATGAGCAATTAGAAGCAAGGGAGATGAAAAATAAAGTAAATAGCTTTGATAACAGGTTAGACAATGCAGAGGAGAGAATTTCGAGGGCTGAATGAGTCAATCCAAATCTAGGAAATATGAGAGAGTGCTTCAGGAGGTCCAAGATACAATTAGGAAGCCTAATTTAAGGCTAATTGGTATTGAGGAGGGCGTGGAGAAAGAGGTCAAAGGTATTGGAAATATACTTCAGGGAATCATCTCAGAGAATTTCCCAAATATCCAGAAGGGCAGGCCCATCCAGATACAAGAAGCTTTTAGAACCCCAAACAGACCTGACCAGAAAAAAACATCCCACCGTCACATCGTAATCCGAACTGGATCAATAGAAACCAAAGAAAAGATCCTAAAGGCAGCCAGGGAAAAGAGATCAGTAACCTATAAAGGCAAACCAATCAGAATAACCCCAGATTACTCAGCAGAGACCATGCAAGCAAGAAGTTACTGGAAACATATATGTCATGCCCTTAAGCCAAATAACTACCAACCAAGAATACTGTACCCAGCTAAGCTCTCATTCATAACTGAGGGAACAATAAAAACATTCCATTCCAGGGAAAAGCTGCAACAACATGTCGCAACAAAACCAACATTACAGAGAATTCTCAAAGATGTTCTATACATAGAAAACCAAAATAAATGCCATATAGGGAAAGAAATGACACCTAAACAGCATACCATCTAAGGACCACAAGAACTGTCAGGACACAGGCCCTAATAAAAGCTTTTAAAAATGGTAGGAACTAATAAATATCTCTCAATCCTAACTCTCAATATCAATAGACTTAATACTCCAATTAAATGGCATAGGCTATCTAGTTGGATCAAAAAGCAAGAGCCATCGTTATGCTGTCTTCAAGTGACACATCTTATCCAAAAAAACAATCATCTTTTGAAAGTGAAAGGTTGGAATAAACTCTATCAACCGAAAGGCCCCCATAAACAGGCTGGAGTTGCCATCCTCATATCAGATAAAATAGACTTCAAACCAAAATTAGTAAGAAAAGACAAAGAAGGTTACTACATACTACTAAAGGGATCTTTCCTCCAGGAAGACATAATGATCCTAAATATTTACACACCCAATCCCGGAGCTCCGAACTTCATCAAGCAAATTTACTTACACTAAAACCATACATAGATCGAAATACAGTTTTTCTCAGCAGCACATGGAACATTTTCCAAAAGAGATCACATCTTAGGCCATAAAACAAACCTAGTCAGATTCAGAAACACTAAAATTATTCCATGCACACTCTCAGACCACAAAGGCATCAAATTGGAACTGAACACACATCTCCACCAACAAAAACCCTGTAACTCATGGAGACTGAACAACACATTGTTGAATCACCAATGGATCATCAAAGAGATCAGAACAGAAATCCAACAGTTTATGAAATTGAACAATAAGGAGCACACAAAATACCAACTCCTTTGGGACACGGCAAAGGCAGTACTCAGAGGAAAATTTATAGTGCTGAGTGCCTACAACAACAAGTTGGAGAAATCAAAAACCAACAAGTTAATATCTCACCTTAACCTCCTGGAAAAAGAGCAACAAACCAACCCTAATCCCAGTAGAAGAAAGCAAATTATCAAAATCAAAGCAGAATTAAATGATTTGGAATCCAAAAAAAACTATAGAAAGAATCAACAAAACAAGGAGTTGGTTCTTTGAAAGAATTAACAAAATTGACAAACCCTTAGCAAATCCTACCAAAAAAAGAAAAGAGCTTATCGAAATGAACAAAATCACAGACGAAAATGGTAATATCATGACAGAAATTACCAAGATCCAGAATATCATCAGGGAATACTTCTCAAACCTTTACACCAACAAATTTGAGAATCTAGAAGAAATGGATGAAATCCTAGCCAATATTAACATACCCACACTGAACCAAGAAGAGCTAACCCAACTCAACAGGCCTATTTCAAGCTCTGAAATAGAAATGGCAATTAGAGAACTTCCACCAAAAAGAGCCCAGGGCCAGATGGATTCACAGCTGAATTCTATAAGGTCTTCACAGCAGAGCTCACACCAATACTCCTCAAGCTCTTCAACGAAATTGAAAATGAAGGTTCCTTACCAAACTCATTCTATGAAGCCAGTATAACCCTCATCCCCAAACCAGACAGAGATTCATCAAAGAAAGAGAACTATAGACCTATTTCATTGATGAACATCGATGGAAAACTTCTCAACAAAATACTGGCCAACCGTCTACAACAACTCATCAAAAAAATTATACACTATGATCAAACTGGATTCATCACAGGGAGGCAAAGCTGGTTCAACATACGCAAATCAATTAATATAATTCAACACATCAACAGGAGCAAGGACAAAAATCACATGATTGTCTCAATAGACGCGGAAAAGGCATTTGACAAGATGCAACACCCCTTTATGTTAAAAGCTCTGGAGAAACTAGGAATCCATGGAACATTCCTCAATGTAATAAAGGCTGTGTATGAGAAACCTACTGCTAGTATTACACACTTAATGGTGAAAATCTAAAGCCATTCCCTCTAAAATCAGGAACGAGACAAGGATGCCCACTGTCTCCACTCCTCTTTAACATAGTACTAGAATTCCTAGCCAGTGCAATAAGGCAAGTAGCAAGCATAAAGGGGATCCAAGTAGGGAAAGAGGAAATAAAACTATCCCTCTTTGCAGATGACATGATTCTGTATTTAAAGAATCCTATAGACTCTACTCCCAAGCTCCTTGAGCTGATTCAAAGCTTTGGAAGAGTAGCAGGCTATAAAATCAACCCTCAAAAATCAACCGAGGCTCTACTAGCAGAGATTTGCAACAGAGCAAAATCTTGATACATAATTACATATAATGTGAAGCTAATTGAAAGGACCTCCAGGATAGTGAAACAAAAGCCATATAATGAATGATTGTTGTCCTTAATGTACTATATTGTCTCTCATCTCCTTTGCTGTCCCTTGGTTATCTCATATTGGTATAGTATCTCACTTTGTTATCTGATATATTGAATTTATTTGTATTTGAATATTTGAAATTTGATAGGGAAGGGGGGAAAACCAAGACGGGTGGGGGTGTAGGGGGGAGGGAAACGGGTACCAAGACATGTGAAAGGGTATCAATGTATATGAATTAATGCACCTTCTATCTGGCAAATATCATGTAACCCTTTTACTAATTACAATAAAAAAATAAAAATAAATAAAAAAAATTAAAAAAAAGAATCCTATAGACTCTACCTCCAAGCTCCTTGAGCTGATTCAAAGCTTTGGAAGAGTAGCAGGCTATAAAATCAACCCTCAAAAATCAACCGCCTTCCTTTATGCCAACAGTGAGAGGAACGAGGCAATAATCAGGAAAGCAACTCCTTTCACAATAGCCTCAAAGAAAATAAAGTACCTAGGAATTAGCTTAACTAAGAATGTAAAGGACCTTTTTGATGAAAACTTTAAAACCCTAAAAAAGGAAATTAAAGCAGAACTAAGGAAATGGAAAAACCTCCCATGCTCCTGGATTGGAAGAATCAACATTGTGAAAATGACAATCTTGCCAAGAGCTATCTACAAATTCAATGCAATACCCGTCAACATCCCAATGTCATTCTTTAAACAAATAGAAGAGGCAATCCAAAATTTCATATGGAATAATAAAAGACCCCGTATAGCAAAAACACTTCTTAGCAGAAAGAACAGCGCTGGAGGAATTTCAATTCCAAACTTTAGACTCTATTACAGGGCTATAATTCTCAAAACAGCTTGGTACTGGCACAGGAACAGGCCTGAAGACCAATGGAATAGAACTGAGGACCCAGATATTAAACCATAGACCTATGGCCACCTAATCTTTGACAAGGGAGCCAAAAAAATAGAATGGAAGAAAGACAGCCTCTTCAACAAGTTGTGCTGGCAGAACTGGTTAAGCACCTGCAGAAAACTAAAGCTGGATCCTTCTTTGTCACCTTGCACTAGAATTAACTCCAAATGGATCAAAGACCTGGAGGTAAAAGCTGACACACTGAAAACTTTACAGGAAGGAATAGGAGATACCACTAGGCCTCCTTGGCACAGGTCGAAACTTTCTTAATAAGGACCAAGAATCACAACAAATCAGAGAAAGGCTGGATCAGTGGGACTGCATTAAACTGCAGAGCTTTTGTATGGCAAAGGACATAGCTAGTAAACTAATCAGGAAGCCTACAGAGTAGGAGAAGATCTTCACCAACCAAACAACAGACAAAGGCCTCATATCTAAAATATATCAACAACTCAAAAAATTGAATCACTCCAAAACTAACCTCCAAAGTAACAACCATCCCATTAAAAAATGGGCCAAAGACTTAAAGAGAGTCTTCTCTGAAGAAGAAACAAAAATGGCCTACAGACACATGAAGAAATGCTCAACATCTCTGGTCATAACAGAAATGCAAATCAAAACAACTCTAAGATTCCACCTCACTCCAGTTAGAATGACCAGGATCAGGAAAACGAATGACAACAGATGCTGGAGGGGATGTGGCCAGGAGGGATCACTACTACACTGTTGGTGGGAGTGCAAACTCATTCAACCACTATGGAAAGCAGTGTGGCAGTGCCTCGAAAGGCTAAACATAGAACTCCCCTATGACCCAGCAATTCCACTACTTGGCATTTACCCAACCACCTACAAACAAGGACATACTAAACCCACTAGCACAACAATGTTCATTGCAGCACTATTTACCATAGCAAAGATATGGAACCAACCTAGATGTCCCTCAGTTGATGAGTGGATCAACAGGTTGTGGTATTTGTACACAATGGAATTCTATGCTGCTGTCAGAAAGAATGACATCGCCCCATTTGTTAGGAAATGGAAAGACTTAGAAAAAATCATATTAAGTGAAGTAAGCCAGACTCAAAGCAACTTAGGCTCAATGGTTTCCCTCATTTGTCCTAATCAGTAGAAACCTTGGGCTCTACTAGCAGAGATTTGCAATAGAGCAAAATCTTGATACATAAGGACATATAATGTGAAGCCAATTGAAAGGACCTCCAGGATATTGAAACAAAAGCCATGTAATGAATGATTGTTGTCCTTAATGTACTATGTTGTCTCTCATCTCCTTTGCTGTCCCTTGGTTATCTCATATTGGTATAGTATCTCACTTTGTTATCTGATATATTGAATTTATTTGTATTTGGATATTTGAAATTTGATAGGGAAGGGGGAAAACCAAGATGGGTGGGGGGTGTGGGGGGGGAGGGAAATGGGTACCAAGACATGTGAAAGGGTATCAATGTATGTGTATTAATGCACCTTCTATCTGGCAAATATCATGTAACCCTTTTACTAATTCCAAAAAAAAAAAAAGAAAAAAAAAAAACAAAATACAGGCCAACCCCCTACAACAACTCATCCAAAAAATTATACACTATGATCAAACTGGATTCATCACAGGGAGGCAAAGCTGGTTCAACATACGCAAATCAATTAATATACTTCAACACATCAACAGGAGCAAGGACAAAAATCACATGATTGTCTCAATAGACGCGGAAAAGGCATTTGACAAGATGCAACACCCCTTTATGTTAAAAGCTCTGGAGAAACTAGGAATCCATGGAACATTCCTCAATGTAATAAAGGCTGTGTATGAGAAACCCACTGCTAGTATTACACTTAATGGTGAAAATCTCAAGCCATTCCCTCTAAAATCAGGAACGAGACAAGGATGCCCACTCTCTCCACTCCTCTTTAACATAGTACTAGAATTCCTAGCCAGTGCAATAAGGCAAGAAGCAAGCATAAAGGGGATCCAAGTAGGGAAAGAGGAAATAAAACTATCCCTCTTTGCAGATGATTCTGTATTTAAAGATATATATATATATATCAGAAAATGCTTAGAAAAACTGATTAACCTAATTAAAATAAAAAAGTGATATGAAAAGATACTTCTTAAAAGACAAAATATAAATGGGCAACAGTTATATGAAAATGTCATCCCCCATTAAGGAGATGCAAAGCAAAATCAAAAGGAAATATCTCAGCCCAGTCAGAATTGCTCTCCCAAAAAGAAGCAAAATTTCCCTTCTAGACAGCAATTTGCTCTCTACAATTAGAGGCCCTAAGACTCTCAGTGAGTGACGTTTCTTCTAATCAGGACTTACCAAAGATTCCCCTCTTCCAGCATTTTCTAAGTGCTCCTGACTCTGGGATGCTGGCATTCCCATGTCCTCAACACAGCTAATATGGGACCTTAGGTGGTAAGACATGGTCTCACACCCCTCCAATCCAAGCACTCTGGAGGCTAGGGCAGAGTTTGAGACCATCCTGTTCTACCAGGAGAGTTGCCAGTAAGCTATAAACATTTATTTCTCTACTGAGACACTTTTTGTACTTAACAGGAAGGCAAAACAGCAGTCAGGTAGTATCCCTTCCCTGAACCCCACTTCCACCCCCACCAGGGAATGTACAAAGGTCTTCCAAGGTACTTGACATCGCCATCAGTGAAATGATGAAAAATGGAAACTATGTGCTTCATTTTGGTCACATGTCTCCAGGGACAGTACAGGTTAACTTTTCACACCTTGCAATCATTTAGTAACTAATACACCACCATAACCACCCCTTTTTCTACTACCTTTGAGCTAGTTCTCCTTTCAAAGCAGGTCCAGGATGATGGGTATGCCCCTTAGGTCTATCTACTCTGTCTATTGCAGCTGTGCAAAATCTACCTAAATAACAATAGCCTAGTGTTGCTGGCTTTCCTTGGGGTTTCTTCTAGACAAATGAAGTCTTCTAATAAACTTTGTGCAAACTAATCATGATTAGATATGAAGTTCTAGTATTTGTACATATGTATGTAAATTACTAGTTACTTGTAAGTTTTTAGAGATTTGATGTAAGCTTAGAAAAAGTACCTATTTATTTCTGTTCTCTTTTGTTGCCTTTGGTTAATCTCATATTGTTACTGTATCTGATTTTGTTACCTAGTATATCATATATAAGCTTATTTAATTATTTGAAATAGGAAAGGGAAGGGAGGAAAAGATGATTGGGAGGGATTTGGGGGAGGGAAATGGGGGCAAAATCATGAGAAGGGGTATCAAAAAATGTATGAGAAGTAATGCACCTACTATTTGGTGAATGTAACTGTAACCCCTCTATATATTAAAATAAAAAATAAAATAAATAAAAAATAAAAAGAAGTTTACAAGTTGTTGATGTGAAAGTTCGTTTTAGAAAAACTTATCTTCTGAGTTCTAACTTCTCAGCTATACAGTGGATAGTTTTACCAAGGGGAAAAAACACAAAAGCTTTGAAGTAGAAGTATTTTATTAGGGCAGTAGTTTCAATGATATAGAAAATGCTATAATGCTAAAGGCAAGCAGCATACACCAAATGACAATATGCCACAGACTTAAAAAATACACATACTCAACAGGATCAATATACTTTAAAAATTGCACTAAAAAAGTTAGCCACCAGCTGGGAGTTTGGCCTAGTGGTAGAGTGTTTGCCTAGCATGCACAAAGATGTGGGTTTGAATCCTCGGTACCACATACGTAGCAAAAAAGCCAGAAGTGGTGCTGTGGCTCAAGTGGTAGAGCCCTAGCCTTGAGAAAATCCAGGGACAGTGCTCAGGCCCAGAACCCAAGCCCAGGACTGACAAAAAAAAAAGAAAGAAAAAGTTAGCCACCTCCACAATCATATTTATTACAGCTTTATTTACCATAACCAAGATATAGAATCAGCCTACGTAGTAGCCCCTCCAAGGATGAATGGATCAAGAAAATGTGGTAAATATA
Source organism: Megascapheus bottae (assembly GCF_031878675.1). Lineage (NCBI taxonomy): Eukaryota > Metazoa > Chordata > Mammalia > Rodentia > Geomyidae > Megascapheus > Megascapheus bottae. Next base: position 16,841,307 of record NC_143512.1, on the reverse strand, counting down.
CAAAATGGAATTCTATTCATCCATCAGAAAGAATGCCACTCAACCATCATAAGGAAATGGAAGACATGGAGAGAATTATGTAGTGAAGTGAGTCAGACCCAGAGAAGCACAGGTTCCATGATTCCCCTCATTAGTGGGAACTAGAATGTCTATAAATCTAGATATTAGAATATTGGGTGGCACCCAAGTGGTTATCAATGAACCAAAGTAAAATAGAATATAGGGTAAACATGAATAGTACAATCCTTTAGAAACACTAAAACAAAGCCCAACAAAATAAGTACTAAGAAATGGATACTTAGAAAGTAAGGGGGTGAAGAGGAGATAGGTAGAATTGAGTGAACTGCAGGTAAGATTGCATTGCATGTACCACAGAACTGAGACAAATAAGGCAAGAGATGAATGGAAGTTGTGGGGAGGGAAGATGTTAAAGGGATGACACAGATCAAGGTGCATTTATAACTTGTTCTGTTGAAGGGGAAACTCCTTTGTATAACTGCTTAAAGAAAATAAAAAAGATACTTTTAAAGAGTTAAACGTGTAAGTCATTCAAGAAGGCAAACATATTTTTTGTTTGTTATATTTTTGTAAGTTTTTGTAAGGCTTGAATTCAGGGTCTGCATGCTGTCCCTTAGCTGCTTTGCCCAAGACTAGCACTCTATCACTTGAACCACAGTTTCACTTCTAGCTTTTGGTTTGTAATTGAAAAAAAAGGTATCTCACAGACTCTCTTGCTTGGGCTTGTTTCAAACAGCAATCTTCAGATCTCAAGCCTCCTGAGCAGTTAGGATTATAGGCAGTGAGCCACTGGGGCCTGGACCAAATTATGGGATTTTTTTTGTTTTTAGTTTAGTTTTGTTTTGTTTTACCAGTCCTGGGCTGCAGCTCAGGACCTGAGCACTGTCCTTGGACTTTATCAAGGATAGAGCTCTACCACTTGAGCCTCAGCACCACCTCTGGCTTTTTTCTATGTTTGTGGTACTAAGGAATTGAACCTGGGTCTTCATGCACGCTAGGCAAGCACTCTACCACTAGGCCAAACTTCTGCTCCCCCAAATTATGCTTTTTATAAAGCTACATATTATTCTTTTTTTCAAAATAATTTTAATATCTTTAAGTTCAAAGCACAGTTCCTTCTCCAAAAATAATTTATAGGCTAAAATCACAAGGAAAATACGTTTCTAAAAATTATAGATCATAAGATAGGTCGGGTGATTCATCAATAATGAAACTTCCAATCCCCTCTTTACCATTGGATCTTTACACTGAAAAGTGAAGGCATCATGTGTAATAAAGAAATGTATTTACCAAACTTTAGACTCTATTACAGAGCTACAGTGACCAAAACAGCTTGGTACTGGCACAAGAACAGGCCGGAAGACCAACAGAATAAAACTGAGGACCCAGAAATTAAATCACAGACCTATGGCCACCTAATCTTTGATAAGGGAACAAAAAAAATAGAATGGAAGAAAGACAGCCTCTTCAACAAGTGGTGCTGGCAGAACTGTTTCAACACCTGCAGAAAACTAAAGTTGGATCCTTCTTTGTCACCTGCACTAGCATTAACTCCAAATGGATCAAAGACCTCGAGGTAAAAACTGATATACTGAAAACATTACAAGAAGGAACAGGAGATGCACTAGGCCTCCTTGGCACAGGTGAAAACTTTCTCAATAAGGACCAAGAAACACAACAAATCAGAGAAAGGCTGGATAACTGGGACTGTATTAAACTGCAGAGCTTCTGTATGGCAAAGGACATAGCTAGCAAATTAACTAGAAACCTTGGGCTCTACTAGCAGAGATTTACAATAGAACAAAATCTAGATACATAAGGTTATATAGTGTGACACTAAATGTTAGGACCTCCAGGATATAGAAACAAAAGCCATATAATGAGTGACTGTTGTCCTTAATGTACTATGATATCTCTCATCTGTTTTACTGTCCCTTAGTTATCTCATATTGGTACAACATTTCATTTTGTTATCTGATATATTCTATATATGCTTAATTGGTTATTTGAAATTGGCTAGGGAAGAGGGGAATCAAGATGAGTGGGAGGAGTGGGGGATGGGAAATCGGACCATGACATGAGAAAGGGTATCGATGTTTGTGAAGTAATGCACCTTCCATCTGGTGAATATAATGTAACCTTCTATTCATTACAATAAAAATATATGGAAAAAAATAAATATATTATCTTAAATTTGCCTTTTACCTGTGCTTCATCTTCTGTGGGAGACTGACATGTAGCTTTCTTGATGTGTTTCGCATTTTAGCTTATTGAAACCCAATCTGAAAATTTCTAGACATACAAGATGAGAAAGTAACTGGTGATGTGACCATGTGAATAAATGATGTTAGAAGATGAAAAAGCTGAAACCTTTGGAGCATTTAAACTATCTCATCGAACTTAGACCAGTGGTGCTTCAGCATGCTTAGATGCTCCATTAATATCACTTTGGGACCTAGAAAGGGGAAGAGGTGAAGAGCCAACAAAAAGACTTCCCTGTGGTATTGTTGACTTAAAAGCCACTAAGGATAGAGCTACCTATGGATTTGTTGATTCAATAACCACACAAATGGAAAAATTAAATTTTCTTACATTAATCATTTATTGAGCCAGAGATATAATTCAGTATATAATTTAAATGTAAATTTGCCATTTAGCAACCAATAAGAAAGCAGGTGTATCTTATACTTCAATAAATAATAGAAACTGTTGTTAGGTCTGAACTAGCCTTGATGTCACCAAACCATGGCTCCATTCTGCTCACCTCTATCACAGACAGTAGCTTGTCCTTGTCAGTCTCACTGGTGGGCTGCCAGGGTGCATAACCCAGAGGGAGATTTTCATAGACTGAAATGTGAAGGGTGCATAGTAACGGCTGCCCTGTAACACTGAGGTACTCCAGCTTTTATAATGAGATTTTTTTCAGCCTGCTGTACTGCTGAGGCTTCCAATTTGAAGCAGAAACACACTAAATTTAATTGCCAGAGCCTGTAATGAGCTGGAAAAAATGGATAAGCAGATACTTTTTTTTCAAAGCCTAGTGATGAATGATTGTCATTTACTTAATGAACTGTTGGCTCTGATTAGAAGCTTAATTTGCTAATCTTTAAAAATCTATAGGACTTTTGTGGTCTTAACCTCATCCTGTTTTTTTTGTCATTCTTTTCTGACTTTCCAAATGCTTTTCTCCTGTCTCTATGTTTCTTTATGTGTGATGGTTCTTCTCAATGGGTCCCTCGTCTGACTTAAATCTTTTCCCTTTCCTCTGGATCTCTTCTATCTTACTTTGTGATTCTAAGTTTTCCTTTTGTCTTTTCGTCTTTCCTTTCTTTCCCTCCTCTCTTGCTTGACTTGCTTTGCCTTCCTACTCATTTTTTTTCCTTCCAGTGGTGCTAGGGATTGAACAAGGGCTCTTGCACATGCCAGGCAGGAGACATGTCTTCAGATCTGTACTAGCCTTTTTTTTTTCCCCTCAGGGCCTGAGCATTGCCCTTGGACTTTCTCAAGGCTAGAGCTCTACCACTTGAGCCACAGAACCATTTCTGGTGTTTTCTATGTATGTGGTACCGAGGAATTGGACCCGGTTCTAGGTGCTTGCTAGGCAGGCACTCTACCCCTAGGCCAAACTCCCGGCCCCTATACCAACCATTTTTATTTTCACACTTTTCTAAAGTTTCCCTAAAGCATTCCCTATATATCTCCTTTTATCTCTCTCTCCTTTTTACTCTGTCTGTCAACCAGCATTATTCCTCTCCACCTATCTCCTTACTATCTATTTGCTCTTTTTTCTGCTCCTTCTTCAATCAGCCCAGAAGCTACACTGCCATAGCATGTGCCTCCTATAGCATTGCACCTACCATTTTACAACTTAAATAATCTTTCCAAAATTTCCATGGAAGAAAATCTCCCAAGTAATGCAGCACATTTTTTCAAGAAATTAGAAAGGAAATGAGAAACAAGATGATTGGAAAAATAATATAGAACATGTAAAATGCTTGATAAATTAAGAAAATAAAATGCAAAAATACAAAGTAAGAACTGGCTAGAGTAGAATATCAGAATATCAGAGGGAATATCAGAATAAGATGACATTGTTCAATTATTGTCAAATAAGTTCTTAAAATTAAATAAATAATATACAAAGAAAAATATGGTTTGCCAAAATTGACTTTAAAAGAAAGAAGAAAGCTCTAAACAGATTAATTATCAGGACTAATACTCCAGACACTTTTGTGGCTTCAATCAGGACTAAAGCTATATATATATATATATATATATATATATATATATATATATATATATATACACATATATTCTGGCTCACTACCAGTTTTGCTTAAACAATGGAAAATAACACTCTTGAAGTATAAGGTACTGATTGGTTAAGAGAGAACTGTGCTACAGTTTAGGAAAATGGATCATTTGGAACTACTGCTTTAAATTATGTAATTGTTTTTCTTAATGTACTATGTTATTTCTCTTCTCTTTTTTTTTCTGATCAAGCTGCGACTTTTATTTTTCACACAGGGGTTTATATGCCTCTTCAGGAGAGGCAAGAGGGGGTTGGGGTACTGCTCAGGGTAGGAGGTCAGGTGGTAGGATGTTTACATATCAATACAAGCAGGCATGAGTTGCTTAGTGATCTTAGGGCAAGGAACTATGCAGGCACATTCTTACGCTAAGAATTTAGGGAGGGGGAGAATGTCTCCGACATATCCTCCCTAAACCTTAAAATAAGTGAGGGGCGAGGATTTAGGCAATATCATGGTAGGCATTAATCTAAGAGGGGAGACAGAGGCCCTGATCCCTAGAAAGGAGGCCATGTTGAGCAAGAAGCAAGACACACTGGCTGATGTGTCTGTCTTTCTGCTGAGGCCAAGCATCTTTTTGCGGGGGGAAGGATTTTAATAGATGCCTACCTCCGTGCTATCGGGCGTGTCCCACAGGAGACCCTGAAACTGATGGCCGTTTTAGGCCATCTCCTTGCAGTCTTAGCTGCACCTCACACAGATGCCTACACCTGTCAACTGCAGGTGCGTATCCCTCAGGTGGGCATTACGGTTCCTCTGGGGGCCCCATAGTCCTCATACCCATTTAGCATCTCCCATGTCTAATGGCTGTAACCACCTAGGAGACTTTGAGTTTAGCACAGAATGTCCGATCACCAAGAGTTTTTAAAAAGTTCCAGTCCTCTCACGAAACAGCTGTGGGGTGGTGGTGGAATCAGGCAGGACAGAATATGTGGCAGCAGCTTCATCTCTCAGGAACTCCAATGGAATATCACACCTCCTGCTGGGGTGCCTGCAAATTTCTGCACAAACTGGTTAAAGAAGCTTAACCTAAGGCCTGACTTCAGTGAATAGTAACAGATTTAGACAGGTATAGAAGGCTTGAACATGTAGCCATTGCCACTCTTGCACATCTGTTACTACTCTTTCCTATACCTCTAATTCCTGTCTCACTTTCCAAAAATGACTCCGGTCCCTTCATCTTAAGGGGAGTTGATGGGCGAAGATTCATCTTCTATAACTTCTTCAAGCTGACTCAAGGGCGTTGTCTCTGTACTTGACCAGGGACCATAAAAAGCTTAGCCTATTTTACCAAGGGGTTGCCAGGATTAACAACTGCACAAACCTTCTTTGGCTACAATAGTTTAGCTTACTTCACAGATGGTTTACAAGTTCCTGCCCAGTTGAAAGGCATGGGCATTAGTAAGGCATGCTTACAAACTATTCTATGACCTCCTGGCTCTGATTAATATTGAATGGTCAAACACGAATCCCATTGGTATTTCACTTTGTTGGTTGCCTGACTTGAACTTGGGGCCTGGGCACTGTCCCTCAACTCTCCAGCTCAAGGCTAGCACCCTGCCACTTTGAGCTCCAAAGCAACTCTGCCTCAATAACACTCTGCTGCCAGATTAGACACCACAGTCTCACAGGGACTTTGCTTTGCTCGGGGTTGGCTTGAAACTGCAGTTTTCAGATCAGTGAGTCCTACAAAAGGCCACGTTACTCCAATTAAAGCAACAAGGTGGTCAACACAGAAATAGCAATTAAGCAATCACTTTGGTAGTCCTAATTTTCCTTTTTCTTTTTCTTGAAACATACATTTAGGGCAACTTCAATCTAAACTGCAGGATAAAACAAAAAGCCTCTTCTAGAAGGCAAAGGGCATTCCTTGAGCCCAAGGAGACCTGGAGAAAAAGGGAGTGCTTGAGCCTTAGGAGGCCTGAAGGCAAAGGGAGTGCCTTGAGCCCTTAAAGGTTCTTCAAATTCAAATAAAGGCTAAAGTGTTAATTGTTTAAGCAAATGTCAGTAAAAGTTTTAAAGAACATTGGAAATGGGTTTCTGAACAGAATTTGAAAGTGAAGTTGTCCTAAATGTATTTCTCTTCTCTTTTGTTGCTCTTTGGTTAATCGCATATTGTTACAGTATCTGACTTGGTTACCCAGTATATTGCATATATGTTTATTTGTTTATTTGAAATAGGAAAGGGAAGGGGGAAAACAAGATGATTGGAAGGGGGTGAGGGGAGATAAATGGGGACAAAAAATGAGGAGTATCAGTGTGTGAGAAGTAATGCACCTACAATCTGGCAAATATAACTGTAACACCTCTGTAAATTAAAATAATAAAAAAGAGAAAATATTCTATAGCACAGAAAAGGGGAACTTTTAAAGAATAATTTGATACCAAATATGAAAACATTAAAGTAAACAACACATTATAAAAAATTCGCACAATGATTATTAGTGCAAAATGATACGATAGCTATTAATAAGCATACCTAATAACATACTACTAGATCATTGGATAATGAATAAGAATAGTTTTGGGGTTTTTTGGCCAGTCCAGTGCTTGAACTCAGGACCTGAGCACTGTCCTTAGACTTTCTCAAGGCTAGAGCTCTATTACTTGAGCCTCAGCACCACTTACAGCTTTTTTTCTATGTATGTGGTACCAAGGAATTGAACCTGGGTCTTCATGCATGCTAGGCAAGCACTCTACCACTAGGCCAAACTCCCAGTCCAAATAAGAATAGTTTTATCCTGCATCTGCTTAAGAACCCATCTAAAAATATAGTAACTTAAGAACAACTAATACTTAAGCTCCCAGTTCTCTGGGTCAGAAATTATGGTAGGGCTCCCGAGGAACAGTTGACTTATTCGCATTGTGGTGGAGGAACAGTTGACTTATTCGCATTGTGGTGGTTGGCTGAATGACTCACTCAGTATAGCCATCTGGCAATGAAATTGGACTCAAAGGTCCAACATGGCTTCCAAAATGTTGAGGGCCTCCTCTCACAGGGATGGAACATTGGTATCTGCCACATGGCTATGCTCAAGATGTGATCTCCCATTCTCTTCCTCAGAATATCATAAAACCAGTGGTGCTGAACATTTCCAATTACGTTTAGGTCTAGATCTATTCAACATTGTAGCCTATTTTTAAATTGAGGTTATTAGCTTTAGAGTTTTGTTTGGTTTCATTTTGGTTTCCTTTGGTTGTAAAAGCTCTCAAGTTTGTTGCAGACTCACTTATTTTTATCTTTTTATTTTTATTTTTTTGCCAGTCCTGGGCTTGAGCTCAGGGCCTGAGCACTGTCCTTGGACTTTCTCAAGGCTAGAGCTCTACCACTTGAGCCTCAGTACCACTTCCGGCTTTTTTCTATGTATGTGGTACCGAGGAATCGAACCTGGGTCTTCATGTATGCTAGGCAAGCACTTTAACCACTAGGCCAAACGCCCGGCCCACTTATTTTTATTTTTTTTATCTTTTTTTTTTTTTTTTTTTTTTTTTTTTTTTTTTGCCAGTCCTAGGCTTGAGCTCAGGGCCTGAGCACTGTCCTTGGACTTTCTCAAGGCTAGAGCTCTACCACTTGAGCCTCAGCACCACTTCCGGCTTTTTTTCTATATGTGGTAACGAGGAATCGAACCCGGGTCTTCATGCATTCTAGGCAAGCACTTTAACCACTAGGCCAAACTCCCAGCCCTTATTTTTATTTTTGATTCAGTGTCATATCCAAGAAATTATTTTCAAGACTAGTGTTATAAAAATTTCCTACTATAATATCTTCCAAGGTTGTGATAGTTTGAAGCCTTACAATGAGATTTTTAATCCATTTTAGGTTGATTTTATATTTAGTATAGGATTAAGATCAATTTTATTCCTTGAATATTCAGTTTTTCCATTTTCCAGCACTTTTAGTGTGTGTGTGTGTGTGTGTGTGTGTGTGTGTGTGTGTGTGTGTGTGTGTTGCTGGTCCTGGGGCCTTAACTCAAGGCCTGGGTATTGTCCCTGCACTTTTATGCACAAGACTAGCACTCTACCACTTGAAGCACAACTCCACTTCCGGCTTATATAGTGGATATAGTCTCACAAACTTTCCTGCCAGATTTGAGTTGCGATCCTTAGAGTTGACCCTCCTAAATTGTCAGGATTACAGGCACTTAACCCCAGTTCTATTTAAGAATATTTCCCAAGGACATATTCTTGACAGCCTTGCAAAGTTTAGTTCAACATATGTGCATGGATTTATTTCTGAACTCCGTACTGTTCCATTAGTTTATTTTTCTGCTTTTATGCCAATATTATATTGTTTTTGGTTACTATGATTCTTAAACACATCTTTTTTTTTTGTTGGTCATAAGCTTTGAACTCTGGGTCTGTATGTTATCCCTGAGCTCTTCCGTTCAAGACTACCACTCTACCACTGGAGCCACAGTGCCTTAAACACATCTCTAATCAGGAAATTTAATATTTACAGCTTGTCTGTTTAAAGATAGATTTGTCTAGTTATGACCTTTTGTGGTTCTACATGAATTTTTAGAAAGACTATCTTTTATTTCCTTATAATGTCACCGGAATTTGATAGAAACTATATGAAATCTATACTTTCATGTGGTTGCTATTGATAGTTCAGTAATTATGTCTTATAGTGAATGAATACAAGGAGAGTCTTGAATTTTCCTTCCATCAGGGTTTTAGGATTTTAGTTTAAAGATTTTGAAGTCCCTTATTTGAATATATTCCTGATTATTTTAGTCTATTGTTCTCCTAAATCTTCATTCAGCTCTTTTGTTGTATATATATAGCAATGCAATAAATTTACTATCATGTGATTTTATTGAAATAATTTCCTTCTTATGTTTTTGTCCCCATTTCCCTTCACCCACCCCCTCCTAATCATCTTGTTTTTCCCCTTCCCTTTCCTATTTCAAATAAACAAATAAGCATATACAATATACCAGGTAACAAAGTCTGATGCAGTAACAATATGAGATTAACCAAAGGACAATAAAGAAGAGAAATAACATAGTATACATTAAGAACAACAATCACACAAGATAAAGCTCTTGTTTCCATATCCTAGAGATCCTTTCATTTAGTCTCATCCTATACGACCTTATGTACCTAGGTTTTGCGCTATTGTAATCCTGTGCTAGGAGAGTCCTAGATGTGTACTTATTATTACAAATGAGGGAAACCATTGAGCCTATGTTCCCTTGGGTCTGGCTTACTTCCTTTAATATGATTTTTTCCAAGTCTTTCCATTTCCTTACAAATGGGGTGATGTCATGCTTTCTGATGGCAGCATAGAATTCCATTGTGTTTAAGTACCACATTTCGATCCAATCATTTACTGAGAGTCATCTGGGTTGGTTCCATATCTATGGTAAATAGTGCTACAATGAACATTGTTGTGTTTCAGTATGTCCTTGTTTCTGGGATTACTGGGTAAATGCAAAGGAGTGGGATTGCTGGGTCATTTATTTCTCTTTTGTATATAATTACTCTGGCTAGGATTTCTTATTTTTATTGAAAAGAAATAGAAGATGTATGTTCTATACTTTATATCTGATGAAAAGCTTTCAGTTTTTTACCCTTGAGAATGATGCTAGCTGTGGACTTATTTTTAAATTTGTCAGCAATGCTTATTATGAAGTGGTGCCAAATTTTTCAAATATCATTCTTTCTATGACTGTAACTCATATTTGTTAATTATATGTAACTACTTAGCCATCTTTGCATCCCAGGAAGAAAATCCACTTGGTCATGGTATGACCATTTTTCTTCCAATTTGCTGTTGGATCATGCTTCCTAACATTTCCCTAATGTTTTGTTTTACTTTGCTTTTTGGTCGTGGGGCTTGAACTCTGAGCTTGGACACTGTCCCTGAGCTCTTCAGCTCAAGCAAAGCTAGTGCTCTACCACTTGAGCCACAGAGCCACTTTCTGTTTTCTCGTAGTTAATTGGAATTAAGAATCTCACAGACGAAGCTAATTGAAAGGACCTCCAGGATATTGAAACAAAAGCCATATAATGAATGATTGTTGTCCTTAATGTACTATGTTGTCTCTCATCTCCTTTGCTGTCCCTTGGTTATCTCATATTGATATAGTATCTCACTTCGTTATCTGATATATTGAATTTATTTGTATTTGGATATTTGAAATTTGATAGGGAAGGGGGGAAAACCAAGATGGGTGGGGGGTGTGGGGGGGGAGGGAAATGGGTACCAAGACATGTGAAAGGGTATCAATGTATGTGAATTAATGCACCTTCTATCTGGCAAATATCATGTAACCCTTTTACTAATTACAATAAAAAAATTATAAAAAAAAAAAGAATCTCACAGACTTTCATGCCCAGACTGGCTTTGACCAGTGATTCTCAGATCTCAGCTTTCTGAGTAGATAGAATTAGAGGCATGAGGCACTGGCACCCAGCCTAAGGGTTATTAAACTATAGTTGTATTTCCTTGTGATACTGATAGCTTTGCTAGCACTAAAATGTTAGTGTCTTAAAATGAGTTTGAAAGTGTTCCTTCTTTATCAATTTTTGGAACTTTGAAAAATAGGCGTTAATTTTTAAAATGTTTGGCAGAATAAACCATCAAAACCACTTGATTCAGTGCTTTTCACTGTTAGGAGATTTTTAAATGTTGGTTAAATCCCCCCTGTTAGCTACCAGTCTGTTCAGATGTTGTGTTTTTCTCATAAGTTCATCTTGGTATGTTAGGATTTTCTAGGGATTAATCAATGTATTCTATGTTATTCAATTGGTTTCATTGTTATTGCTCACAAATATGTCTTAGAATAATTTCTATTTCTGGACAACAATTGAAATGTCTCCTTTCATTTTTGATTTTATTTAGTAAGTCTTTTGTCTTTTTAAACGTATTATACTAAAATCTTGCCAATTTATTTATATAATTTTTATAAAAACAAACCCAGGTAAATGTTATTGTAAAATTTTTCTACCTCTTTATTTCTGCTAACTTTGGGCTTAGTGTTTTCTTATTTTTCTATTTTCTCAAGGCATATATTTATATCATTTATTTAAGATCTTCCTTTCTAATGCAAGTTTTTATCAATAAGTGTCTCTTTTAGAATTACAGTCATAAGTTTCAGTATACTACATGCACTTCATTTTTGTTAATGTCAGATGCTTTCTAGTTTCCTTTTATTTTTGGTTTGCCAGTCCTGAGGCTTGAACTCAGGGCCTGGGCACTGTCCTTAGGCACTTTCAAGGCTAGTGCCCTACCACTTCAGCCACAGCTCCACTTCTGGCCTTTGATGTGTATGTGATACAGAGGAACTGAACCCAGGACTTCCTGCATGCTAGGCAAGCACTCTCCCACTAGGCCACACTCCCAGCCTCGAATTTCCTTTTTGATTTATGTTTTAACCAATATGTTTATTCAGAAATATATTTTTCAAATTACAAATATTAATTAAATTTCTGGTTTTGTTCTCTTTCATTACACTGTTTAGAAATGAAGCTTGATATGATTTCAAGTCTTGGATTTGTTAACGCTTTTTTATAATCTCATACGATCTAGTAAGGAGAAAGTTTCATAGCACTTAAGAAAAACATACATTCTGATGATTTGGGGCAGAATGTTCTTTATTTTTATCTGGTAGGTCTATCCAATCTGTAGTGTTGTATAAAGGCAAGCCTTCCATATTGGTTCCCTATCTAATTCTATCCATTATTGAACGCTGGGTATTGAAGTTGTCTGTTGTCATCGTGTTGACTTTCTTTGTCATTTCAATTCCACAAAACTTTGCTTTTACATAATTAGATGCTCTGTTATGGAGTACATGTGTAATTATTGTACTTTCCTAGTGGGCTGATCCTTTTATTATTACATAAAGGCCTTGGCCTTTTGTGACAGATTTTTTTTCCTTGCTGTCTATTTTACTTAATAAAAATAAAGCTACTTTGGCATTCTTTCAGGTATTCTTTTCATGGGATATCTTTTTCCATTTCTTTGACTTTATTCTATATGTCTTTAAGTCTAAAAAGAATTTATGATAGCCCAAACATTTGAAATGCAAATGCTCAATAAGTATGAGAAAATGTAATCCTAAGGGTAGGATAATGAAATACTGGAATATGCTAGATGCTTTGTGAGTAAAAACCACAGAAAGAAATGTGTGTGTTCACTATTTACTGTCAAAATGTTACTTTGTATACCGAGAAAATAAAATTTATAAGAGAAGTAAAAGTATATGACTCAAGAAAGGAAAAATATATTATGTATATCTTATAAAATTGTAAATCTGGAAAAAATCAATAAATAAGACCAAGTGAAATTACTAAGACTCAAAAGTAATCTAAGACTGGATAGCACATGTAAGTAACAAACCAGAGAGAGGCTAAATTGGAAAAAAGATTATTAACAACAAAGCAGCAAGAGCAGCCAACAATGCATATCTAACACATACATGAAAGCAATTAAACACTACTGAAAAAGGCAAAGAAATTCTGAATAGATGTAAACTAAGTCCATATTGTTAGAAATGGTAATCTTCAGTGTGATGGAAATGTTAAGTATTCTGAAGTTAATTGTAAAGTTTAAAGGAACTAGAGCATATAAATAAGTTGTAAGAATCAGGCAAGCTAACTTAAAGTTGATATGGACAAATGAATAAGCAAAATAGCATGGGGAAAAATATGAAAAGAAATTAGAAACAGTAAAGTATTTCAATCTACATTAAAATGTTTTTAAAATCACTTAAATGCACTATAAAGTTACGATCTGAATCAATCTTGAGAATAAGTTAAAATGGAAAAGCAGAATTAAAATTCAATTAAAAGTAAACATAAGGCTGGGTACTAGTGTCTTATACCTCCTGGCCCTGCTACCCAGGAGGCTGAAATCTGAAGATCATGCTTCAAGTCCAACCTGATCAAGAAAGTCCATGAGACTCTAATCTTCAACTAAACTCCAGGAAACTAGAAGTGGTGCTGTGGCTCAAAGTGGTAGAGCATTAGCCTTGAGCAAAAAAGCTCAGAGACAGCACCCAGGCCTTGAGTTCAAGCCCCACCTAATTAATTTTTAAAATAAAATTAAGCGTCATACTATATGGCCTTATGTATCTAGGTTTTGTTCTATTGCAAATTTCTGCTAGGAGAGACCAAGGTTTCTACTGATTATGACAAATGAGGGAAACCATTGAGCCTATCTTCCTTTGAGTCTGGCTTACTTCACTTAATATGATTTTTTCTAAATGAAAGGACCTCTAGGATATAGAAACAAAAGCCATATAATAAATGATTATTGTTCTTAAGGGACTATGTTATCTCTCATCTCTTTTGCTGTCCCTTGGTTATCTCATATTGTTACAGTATCTCACTTTGTTACCTGATATATTGGATATATTTGTATTTGGTTATTTGAAATTGGATAGGGAGGGGGGGAGGGAAATGGGGACCAAGACATGAGAAAGGGTATCAATGTATGTGAATTAATGTACCTTCTATCTGGCAAATATAATGTAACCCTTCTATTAATTACAATAAAAATATATGAAAAAAAGATTATATAAAAAAATAAAATTAAATTAAGTCATTAATTTAAAAAATAGACATAAAACAAATGGAAATTTAATAATTGGTAAGAATCTTTAAAATCAGTACACATTTTGGAGATGAATGACTCATTAATAACTATAAAACTATTTAATAACTATTAAATTATAAGATCATTTAATAGTTCATTTAGATCTATATCTCATATCAACATCATATGCCAAAAATTTTTTAATGAACCAGTGATTACAATTTACAAAGTAAGAAATTGTTGTGATAGGGTTTTGTTTCACAGTGAAAAGATTTTTTTTCTAAATCCATCAGATAACAATAACAAAAACTCCATAAACCATGGAGCAAAATCAACTTATCTCTAGATAAGACAAAGATGCTATTAGCAAAGCAAAAGTAAAAGATAAATAACAATGTAGCTCTTGCTATGTATCAAGGGAAATGTACATTACCAGAGAAGTAGTTCTTGCAAAAAAAGTTTTGTGAATAACACAAACAATAATAAAAACATGCAAAAGATATAGTCTTAATCTCCAAAGAAAGACTAACAAAAGGCTCCTAATATATGAAATGTGTTCAAATGACTCGTCTTTAAAAGAACAAGAATACAAATTACATTTAGAAGCTATATTTTCTGGCTCAGATTGTTAAACTCCATTTTTTGTCAACACTCCCAGTTAGAAAAACAGATATCTCACATATTTCTACAATTCCAAAAAGGCAATTGAGAAATATTTCCAATTATATAAAGGCATAAACACTCTGGCCCCCAAATCACACTTCTGAGATATCATCCTGAAGGTATTATCCACATATAGACAACTACAAATATAATGTTATTTTTTAATATTTGCGTTTATTTATTTATTTATTGCCAGTCCTGGGGCTTGAATTCAGGGCTTGAGCAGTGTCCTTGGGCTTTCTCAAAGCTAGAGCTCTACTACTTGAACCACAGCAACACTTCCTGCTTTTTCTGTGTATGTGGCACTGAGGAATCGAACCCAGGGCTTCATGCATGCTAAGCAAGGACACTACCACTATGTCAAACTCCTGGCCCATATAATGTTATTTTTTTAACTCTGTCTATAGTAGAACACATTTAGAATAACCCAAATTCCAGTCAAGAAGAGAGTGAGTAACTAAATTATGGCACATCCATAGAGGAAAACATATCTAATTAAAAATAAGAAGAGGAACATTGCCTGTGTATTGGAATAGGAAGATTTCTTCAAATGAAGTCGAATAAAAAATACATGGTGCCAAATAAAGTGCATATTTCCTTGTGAAAATGGAAAATATTTTAAAATGTTCTTGTTTTCTTCTATATGAATTTTGTGAAACCTGAAAAGATACTAAGCAGTTATAATATTACTGAGGACAGGAAGGAAGGTAGGCACAAGTGAAGAGTAGTAATAAATGGAGGCTCCCATTTCATACTGAGTACTGAATTCTAAAGCAATTCTCATGAACAAGCTTGAGAGAGACTGTTACAAATTTTCTTAGACCAAAAGAGAATAACATCTTATAAGATTCTAAAAAAGAAAAAAAACCAATCATATAACATGTCATACTTTTCAAACACAGTAAGATAAGACTGGCATTAGTGGCTCATGCCTGTAATATTAGCTATTCAGGAGCATGAGATTTAAGGATCATGGTTCAAAGCCAGCCTGGTCAGGAAAGTCTATAATATTCTTTTCTCCAATTAACCACCAGAAAACTAGAAGTGACACTGTGACTTACAGTGGTAGAGGGCTGACCTTGGCCAAAAGAGCTCAGGGATAGCACCCAAGCCCTGACTTCAAGTCCCATAACTGACAAAAATTAAATAAACAATAAAAGATAGTGGAGATAGCTATAAAGAGTGATTTTTGATAAAAAATGAATTGTTTTAGCTTATTTCCCATTTGTGGAGGTAGCACAGTATATCTTAACATAGTACACATTAAAAACCAATAAGACTTTAGTCAAATGGAAAAATACAAGATAGTTAAAATATATATTCAGTAATATATATATTCAGTAATGGGAATAAAATGCATAATTCTCTATTTGAAATAAATCATCGTTATCAGCAAGTTAGACCAAGTTTATTTACTGCATTTAGTTACTCTAGGCAAAGAATAAAAGACTCAGATTAAATGGTGAAAAGATGCAAAGGCAAAGCGAATCAACTCCAATTTCTAAAACATGATCAAGAGATGGAAAATACAATCAATAAAACCACCACATACTATAGTGTACCACGAAGTTTCAAACCTATCACATATGAATTATTGAAAATACAGGACCTAACTTTATGTTTTTTTTCAAAATTAATAGGAAGATTACCAACTCTGTACTTATGGATTTAAAAGATACAAAAAACTTGTGTTATTGATTGAAGCTTTACTGAATGACCGGGAGTTTAATCTAGTGGAAGAGTTATTGCCTAGCATTCATAAAGACCCGGGTATGATTCCACATTACCACATACATAATAGAAAAAGCCAGAACTGGTGCTGTGGCTCAAGTGGTAGAGCACTAGCCTTCAGAAGACTCAAGGACAGTGCTTCGGCACAGAGTTCAAGCTCCAGGACTGGCATATATATATATATATATATATATATATATATATATATGTATGTATGTATGTATGTATGTAAACAAACCCTAAAGCTTTACTGGATGTTCTAAAAATGTAAAGCTGAACCATACAATATTTAAGTAGACTTATTCTTCATCTATGTTTTAATACTTCAAAATATTGTTAGTATCTCCAATCTTAGCTACTCAGAGGGCTTATGTCTGGAGGATGAATCTTAGCAGAACAGTTTAGATACTCCATCTCCAAAAATAACCAGCAAAAGCAGAACTGGAAATGTGGCCCAAGCAAACTGAGCAAACACAAAACCTTGAGTTCAAACTCCTGCACCACAAAACAAAACAAGAGCAACACAAAAGAATGATAGTATGGAAGTATTAAAATGTGCTGAGTAGAATAAGAATCAGAAAGATGATGGTAGAATAAGTGCATATGAAAGCTGTTCACATGTCTCTGTTCAAGGTCAATGTCCCTGAAGAACATAGAATAGAATAATTATCCTCATACCTTCCCTCTCTGAACACTAAGAAATATTTAATGCACATTAAAACTTACACATTGTTTGTATACACACATAAAATGAAGTCTTAGAATTTTCATTTTTACTCAGACATATATCTCATGAAAAAATTACCTTAATTTGCATTATATAACACCTAGTATAAATATAAAGAAATATGAAGGGAACTAACAAGGGTCAAAGGTTTGCTTGTGGCAAAATATTTAGGAAGTGGTGACACTAAGATTTGAATTGAAGAAGATGAATGGAATTAAATAATATAAAATTATAATTTCTGTAAATTCGAGATATATTAGGAAAGAAGAACTAACCATGCTTCACTTACCTCATTGAAAACTGTATAACTTTGTTTTTCATTGGCTCCTGTTTTTTACTTGGAGGTTTCATTTGATGACGTTTTATGACTGGTTTCTTCAAAGGAGGGATGTGATAATCAGGAGAAGGAAAAAATAGTTTGGAAAGTGTGTTGGCAATTCTCCATCCAATGTATTTAGCAAAAACTTCTTCCCCTGTACTTTCTGAAACTTTCATGCTGTATCTAGTGAAAGGATCTGACTGGTCATTTAATTCAGCCTGTAGAAAGAAAAAGGAAAAACTTGTAATAGTTATATAAATTAAATTCTATTAATTAAAAAATTATATGGCCAGTTTTCTTGACTGATATTATACTTTTTCTGCTAAATAAAAATAATTTTTAGACAGGTCGAGACTCCTACCTGTAACACTAGCTTCTCTATGAAATTCATATCTCCAATTAAACCAAAAAAATAAACTGGAAGTAGAGCTGTGGCTCAAGTGGGACAGCACTATCCTAGAGCTGAAAAGCTCAGGGATAGTACCCAGGCTCTGAATTCAAGGCCAACAAACAGCACACATGCAAAATAAAATAATAAATAAAAAATAACACCAAATTTTAAAAATCATTCTAAGAGATTTCAATAAGATAAACAAATATTAGAGAATATCTAGTCTTGGATTTTTGAAAAGGTAATGAGAAATTTGCATTTTAAATTTCATATATTTGCTTCATAATAATTTCATAAACATTAAAAATTACTTGAGATATCAGGTAACCAGTAAAGGTAATATATATTTTATTGAATCAGATTTTGCATTTTTCAGCAAACAGCTAAGTTTGTATTGAAAAGAAAACTTGTGAGTTGTGGAGCTTGAACTTATGGGGACTATCCCTGAGCTATTTTTGCTCACAGCTAGCACTCTATCACTTTAAGACACAGAGCAACTTCTGATTTTTTGGTGGACAATTGAAGATAAAAGTCTCACAGACTTTCCTTCCTGGGCTGGCTTTGAATTATGATCCTCAGATCTCAGCCTCCTAGGGTAGCTAGGATTATAGGTGTTAGCCACTAGCACAGGGATTAAACAGGGCATTATTTATTGAACATATTTTTCCACCAGTCCTGGGGCTTGAACTCAAGACCTGAGCACTGTCCTTGGATTTTTTTTTTTCTCAAGGCTAGAACCCCACCCATTTGAGCCTCAGCACCACTTCTGGCTTTTTCTATGTATGTGGTACCGAGGAATCGAACCCCAGGCTTCGTGCTTGTTAGGCAAGCACTCTACCACTAGGCCAAACTCCCGGCCTGGAACAAAATTTTTATAGGACAAGTACTCAATGTGTCACTAGAATTTAAAACCTTTCAGGAGTAAGATTTTCATCCTTTGAAAGTTTATTTTTAACTGACAAGAAATCATGAAAATTATATATGTAGCTTTTGATAAAAGTGAGTATTCTCTAGCAGCAGGAAAAAGGAACACAAAATTTACGGAGTATTTAAGTAAAATTGATTCAAGAAAGCATAAATTTCCTTTTTATGTTTAATAACATCCAAGACTGATTTTTTATTACATTTTTTGGAATGGCTTGAAGAGTATTTTGTTTTTCTAAAATCAATAATAATGAAAGAAGATATAAGTAAAATGTCATATGCTTTGATTTCTTCATGTTCACTATATTTTCACACATGGAACTTTTGTTGTAATTTGAGCTGGATGCTGCCTATTTACATTTAAATGTGTAAGTATTTCATTGAGTATTATTGTCTTCATGTAGCTCATAACTAAGCATTCAGGATTCACCTTAGATACCTGTAAATCCTCTTACATAAAATCTATATTTTATGTAAGAGGAATGGGAAATGATCTGCATATGAACATCCAATTTAACTTCTTCAGCTGTGGTCTGATTCCCAGATCACACTTGGCTCAATTAAATTCCTGTTGTAATATTTATTATTTAATAATCTAGACAAAATTCAACTGGAAAAATAGGTATAATATAGTCTCATGATGACTGAATATAAAAAGTGATAAAAAAGCTTGAGGAAAATAACAGAAGTAAGCAAATATGAATTACTATAAAATTTATAGAGAATAAGAAAATATCATACAGAAAAAAAAATTTGAAAGGAATAAAGTAAAAATCAGGCAATCAGTTAGAAAAATAACCCAGCAATTCTCCTTCTAGTTGTTACCCAGTGGAAACAAAATCGTATGTCAAAGAGATATATCTTCATATAATAGCCATGGTGATGGTCTTAATCTATAGTGTCCATGAAAAATATGACTGAACAAAGAAATTTTGATACATAACAAATGGAATATTATTCATCCTTTAAAAAGAAGAAAAGCATGCTTTTTGAAACAACATGGATGAACCTAGAGCATATTAAGTGAAATATGTCAGGCAAAAACCCCCAAATATTGCATGATGTCAATTGCATCTAGAACCTAATAAATTCTAACTACAGAAAAAAAAGAAAGCAGAATGGCAGTTACTTCTGGATGAAGGATGTATGATTGACTGAGGAGATGTTAGTCAAAGACACAAAATCTGAGTTGGATAGGAGGAATGAACTCAAGAGGACTTAGAGCATACTGACTGTATTTAGTACTTACATATTTTTGAAAAATGATGAGAGTATTTTAAGTGTTCTGTAATGAAAAGATAATCATGTGTGTGGTAAAGCATACCTTAATTTCCTTGATTCGATGAGTCTATTATATATACATATGTTATACATTTGTACATATACACATATTTGTCAATTAAAAAGGCATACTATCAAAAATAAGAACCTGTTTTTTTTGTTGTTGTTTTGTTTTTTTGCCAGTCCTGGGCTTGGGCTCAGGGCCTGAGCACTGACCCTGGATTTTCTCAAGGCTAGGGCTCTACCACTTGAGCCACAGCACCACTTCTGGCTTTTTTCTATGTCTGTGGTACTGAGGAATCGAACCCGGGTCTTCGTGCATGCTAGGCAAGCATTCTACCACTAGGCCAAACTCCTGGCCCCAGAAGCTGATTTTATATTAGCTTTTTTTTTTTCAGAAAAATAAGAGCTTTATCACTAGTCTTCACTGCAATGTATCCAATTTTAAAATAACTTTGATTTATTTTTTCCCTGGATGTTGAAGTCTGTAAACAATTATGTTTAGAGTATTTCCAAATGAGCATATTATACTGTATATTATTCAGGCAGAAATTATGGATGGAATATTTGAAGCTGTTTTAATGGGGTCTCTGACTACAGTTTTGAGTTTGAATCTGAAATTTCATCTATAAAATGGTTATAACAGAAGTACAGAATCTTCTACCTAGTTCCTTTCCCTTAACTTTTGATAGGAAAATCACTTTGAAATCTTTCAACGAAGTATAGCACATATGTAATACAATGAAATAAATATAATCCCTAAGAGTGTGGTACAGGAATAAATATCTTAAACTATGTCGGTATCATAGATGGCATCACCTGGTATCAGAGAATCTTGATGCTCTTTTTATCATGTTTCACATAACTGCCCCTTACTCTCCTTCAAGCCATACATGCATGCTATAGATCTATATAATTGATCTCTCAGGAATATGAAATCTTCCCCCACAGCTTTCACTATGGTTTCCTTGTTGGAAGGCCAAGTAAATTTCCATTCCCCATTGATGTCTAAGACCTTCGACTTACAACAATGAGTCTCAAATCAAAGTCAGAGGAATATTTTCCTTATCTACAAATTATTGCTATTTATTTTCTGGGAGAAAAATAGTCTGGTAGGAATATCAATTTTGCAGAATAAAAAATTTGCAATCAGGTCTAGCTTTTCCATTTGGTAGAAGTAAAACTGAAACAGTTTTCAGTGGAAGGTCTGCTTTGTGTTCATATTCTGAAGGTGATAATGTCTGCCTTTCAGACTGTAGTGAAAGCTACCTGTGATCACACAGAATGACTGCTCTCATAGACTAAGGGGCTTACCAGACACTGGCTGCTTTCAGGGCTTGCCTAGCATGACACACTAATGCCTAACCTTTGAATCATTGCTGCCATGCTCGGAACAATTTGTCACAGGATTATTTTCATAAAAAATTA
This sequence comes from Megascapheus bottae, assembly GCF_031878675.1. Classification (NCBI taxonomy): domain Eukaryota; kingdom Metazoa; phylum Chordata; class Mammalia; order Rodentia; family Geomyidae; genus Megascapheus; species Megascapheus bottae. The sequence goes on along the minus strand of NC_143512.1, from coordinate 16,819,971 downwards.
TCAAGTAAGCTCATTAGTTATATTTCTATAGTCACCTTCCTTTTCTGGTGACTATTATTCTAACATGCTACAATACTAACATGCTACTTTTAAATGTCATCTATGTATAAAATTATTTTAAGATCAGATTTACACAAAATATTGAACCATTTCATACAGTTGATGATAAGTTCATTAATTTTGTATTATTTAGTCTGCCAATGAACATTATTTTAAACTCATTCTGTAACCATTGCTTACAAATTTACTCCTTTGGATGTGTCAGTTATAAAGTTGAACACAGGGCCTGGGCACTGTCTCTGACCATTTTTGCTAAAGGCCAGTGTCCTATCACTTTGAGCCACAGTTCCATTTCTAGTTTCTAGCGTCTGCAGACTTGCCTTTCCTTTTCCAGCTGGCTCTGAAGCACAATATTCAGATTTTAGTATCCTGAATAGCTAGAATTACATGAGTTAGCCACCAGCATAGGCTAATATTTATATTTTATCATGAATTTTATTATTATTTTATAGGAATGACTATGTAATCCATATTGATTCGTGTAGATTTCTTTATGCATTAGTAAAGCATGACATTTATTTTTTGTTAAGAAACAAATGATAATTTTAATAACTTAATTTTATAGATTAAGTATTAAAATGGGAAAATTAATATTTTTTAAGATTTAGTTTTTTTCATATATTTTACTGTAATTAATTCAAGGGTTACAATATATTCACCAGATAGAAGGTGCATTACTTCACAAACATTGATACCCCTTCTCGTGTTTTTGTCCCCATTTCCTTCATCCACCCCTCCCCTCATCTTGTTTTCCCCTTCCCTATCCTATTTCAAGTAACCAAATAAACATGTATACAATATATCAGATAACAAGGTAAAATACTGTAACAATATGGGATAACCAAGGGACAGCCAAAAAGATGAGAGATAACATAGTACATTAAGAACAAACATCCCTATTTTCTTCTTATATAATCTAAACATTTTCACCTGAAAGTCAGAAGGATAAATAAAGTGGGTCAGATTCCCTCCTCATTCAAAAGTACCTAAAATACTTGTTTCACAGTAGCATACATAAAGAATGAATATGTGTAGAGATATGTGCAACATATTTCTATATTTTAAGCAATCGCATTTTTTCATATATTTTTTATTGTAATTAATAGAAGGGTTACATTATATTCACCAGATAGAAGGTACATTACTTCACATACATCGATACCCTTTCTCATGTCTTGGTCCCCATTTCCTTCCTGCCCACCCCCACCCCTCATCTTGTTTTCCCCCCTTCCCTATCCAATTTCAAATAACCAAATACACATTTATCCAATATATCAGATAACAAAGTGAAATACTGTAACAATATGAGATAACCAAGGGACAGCAATTGAGATGAGATAACATAGTACATTAAGGACAACAATCACTCATTACATGGCTTTTGTTTCTATATCCTGGAGGTCCTTTCATTTAGTGTCATACTATATGGCCTTATGTATCTAGGTTTTGCTCTATTGTAAATCTCTGCTAGGAGAACCCAAGGTTTCTACTGATTATGACAAATGAGGGAAACCATTGATCCTATGTTACTTTGAGTTTGGCTTACTTCACTTAATATGATTTTGTCTAACTCCGGGAAAAGTAATATTCTTAAAAACAATTCTTTCACATGTCCTAACCACTGGCAGGAACAGATGCTAACCTTTTACCTTTGTATGAAAGACAACATGGTAAACTCCAACATTAATACAGATTGGCAGAAAGAAGACAGATATCAATCAGCACAAGGAAAAAATTCTCCCAGGAATTAGGACATAGAAACAATATAAAATAAAGGAAGAAAGTTTTTGCAGAGTCCTGAATTTTTCACTGCTAATTAGGGAAATTTTGAGCTAACTCATATCATTCTTGACATGAGAAATAAAAGGAGGAAGAAATAACATGTCAAGTCACTGCAGAAAAATCTGCAGTATTTTCCCCCTTCTCTCAGTCTCTATCTTTTCTTAGGATGTCTCTACCTCTTCTTAAGGAATCTAAGAGATAATTAAATCCAAGAGATAATTTGCTTCAAGGAGAACAGTACTAGTGTTCATTCCTTATGATTAAAATTTTATCAGGTAAATTATAGCAGGCTTTAAATGGAGGATCTTAGGCCTTCTGCTTATAGGCACATTAAGGTTTAAGAAAGCTTGCTGTAATGCATTTAAAAGGTCTTCAATGGAAACAACATTTTCCCATTCATTCTTAGGTGATCTTGCACAAGGTAGTTAGCCTCTTTTTTACCCCTCCAGGTCTGGAGAAAATATTTATATTAGAGACAACACAGTGTCTGGCACATGGTAAATACTACAAATAGTATCTCTGTCCTCTTAAAACAATAGAACCTTAGTATTTGGTCCATGATTGTCTAAAGGGCCATATTTGTCCACAATATATGTACCTTGTCACACTCGGGTTCTATTTATTTTAAAACTAAAACCATCTGTGAAGGAGGAGAGAGGCAGGCACTGAGAAAATACAGACTAATTGTGTTGGCTTTTTTCTAATTTTCTGTTCTATAGAGCACATTAGAAGCATGGATACAGCATTACGAATAAAAACAAATTTTATTTTAGCAATCTCACCATGAAATGCTAACTACTAAGTGCTTTACCTGATGTGTCAAAGGTACTCTGAATAAAGTCAAATATTCATTTTAACTGTACGTCTTCTGTTTCTTGCTATTTTAGGTCATATACCAGATGGCAAAAAGCACTTATCCATGATGACTTTTTCTAGATGTGCCAACATATGTTGTTGAATTGCCTATACAGAGAAACCTTGCTCATTGCAAGTCTCCCTGGAAGTATTTCAAACAAAGCTCATCAATTAACATTTGTTTATTATACCACTGTGAGTTTTCCCCAGTTCTTTCTTTATTTCACAAATATGAGGCAACAGTTGGGTTTATATTAAATTCATCACAGGAAGAACTCGTGTTTAGGGATCTCTTCAAAAGTGCTTTCATTTCAAATATTCTATTAAATACCTCACCTCTTCTCCAACCTCTACAAACTTCAAACTTTATAAACTGATAAAAAAATCATATATTCTTTTTTTTTGCCAGTCCTGGGCTTGAGCTCAGAGCCTGAGCACTGTCCTTGAGTTTTCTCAAAGCCAGAACCCTACCATTTGAGCCACAGCACCACTTCCAGCTTTTTCAATGTATGTGGTACCAAGGAATCAAACCTGGGTCTTCATGCATGATACACAAGCACTAGGCCATCCCTTGTCATTTGTAATAACTGAAGTAAGAGTGGACTTTTTATTTTATTTCAGACCAGACTGTCCAAGGTACAAGACATGTGTCCTAACTGAACACATGTTATTTAGTGAGGGAACATCTAAACACTGACAGTTTTTAACAACTTGTAAAAGATGTCTTCTCACCAGTTAGAACTTATTCAGAGGTACAACAGAGCAATAATGTGAGTTGGTCCCACAGAATTTAGGAATAAACCAATTATTAAAGAAATATCAGAAAGTATAAGAATAAATATCTTTTGTAGTTTTCTCATTGCAAATAAGAATTATCATAACAGATTCAAAAGAAAGAAAAAATAAATAAGCTTTCAGTTTTTGTTTTGTTTGTGCCTGAGCTGGGTCTTGAACTCAGGACCTGGGTACTGTTCAGAGTTTCTTTTTCCTCAAAGCTAGCACTCTACCACTGGAGCCACAGCTCTACCTCAGGCTTTTTCTGTTTATGTGGTACTGAGGAATGGAACCCAGGGCTTCATGCATGCTAAGCAAGCACTCTACCACTAAGCCACATTGCCAGTCCATCATTCAAGTTTGTTTTTATGCTGATATTTTACCAAAAATGAACTAAAACTATAAAGATAATGTGTACAAAGTAATCTGGCATCTAGAAATGAAAATATAACTTTTAATGGAGCAAAATATTCTTTTTTCTTTAATATATTTTTACTGTAATTAATAGAAGGGTTACATTATATTCACCAGATAGAAGGTGCATTACTTCACAAACATTGCTATCCTTTCTCATGTTTTTGTCCCCATTTCCCTCCCCCACCCTTTCCCCTCATCTTGTTTTCCCCCTTTCCTATCCTTTTTCAAATAAACATATAAACATATATACAATATATCAGATAACATGGTAAGATACCATAACAATATGAGATAACCAAGGGACAACAAGAGAGATAAGAAATAACAGTACATTAAGAACAACAATCACACCTTATATGGCTCTTGTTTCCATATCCCGGAGGTCCTTTCATTTAGCCTCATCCTATATGGCCTTATGTATCTAGGGTTTGGAGCAAAATATTCTGATCTAAAATATTATACCTACAGGTAAAAATGTATCATTCTTTTGAAAACAATGTATCATATTTCTATCTATTCCATTTGATGGTTTAATTAGTTCTAGAACTCAAAAATACCAAAAAAAAAGTATATTACATTAACTCATCCAAAAGACAGCTGTGCAAGTAGTAAGTATGTATATTTTTCACTTGGAGAAATGAGGCATGGGTGGGGAGGAGTTTTATCTGGGGAATTCAAAAAACGTAAATAACACAGTCTCCTGAGAGTGACAGATAAATAGTTATAAGTACAGGGAAGAGAAGGAGGAAAACTGCTCAATACCATGTGTCTTTGGCATGCTACTTTACTCTGATGAATAATGAGGTATGGAGTTAGTCTAGACATATTACATGTAAACTCATACAGATAAGTTAAACACACCATTTGACTCTAGACATCTGTCATTTAGTAGTAAACAGAGAAACTTTTGTGATCGAAGTCTAACACAAGGAAAAATATTGGCTAGGAAGAGAATAAACAGGGCAATTAGACACCTAAATTTGTATCTTATGTCAGTGGACAAGTTATTTTTGTCAATGTCCAAGCCTGAACCAATAAGAGTATTCTTAAAAACTAATGAAGCCAGGCACCAGCGGTTCACACCTGTAATCCTAGGTATTGAGGAGGCTGAGATCTGAGGATCACCAGTCCAGGCAGGAAAGTCCCTATGAGACTCTTATCTCCAATAAATTAGTATAAAAGCCAAACACAGGACTATGGCTCAACTGATACAGTACTATCCTTGAGCAAAAGATCAGGGACAGCATTTTGGCCCTGAGTTGAAGCCCAGGACCAACAAAAACAGCAGCAGCAACAACAAAACATAAATTGAATAACTGAAATTCAAAAGTGACAAAAATCACCAGCAGCAAGATATCACAATATACTTTGAAAGGATAGTCCTCATATATTAAGAAAAAATAATCCCACCCAGAAGCTAGAGATTTAAGAAGCTGAAGGGGAGAAAAATATTCAGATGGTAAGCCTGAAGAACGTTGATTATGTATGACAGCAATAATGGCAGAGATTCTAAAAACACATAATCAAAAATTGAAAATTATGATATATTAATAAAATGAAATGGAATGTGTCAAATTATTTCATATATCATTGATGAAACTCCCGAGTTTCATATTAATTGCAACAAGGCAGACAAATACTATACGATATATTAGTACACTTATATGAACAAAACATATCAGTCAGATGTCAGGAAATATTGTTAATTTTAGGGAGAAGAACACAGTGATTAGAATACATAAGGAAGAATCCTATGTGTTTAAAATATTCGGTGCTATATGTCTGCTTTTGATACCTCAGAGCTATAAACTTGTAATTTATTTCCTTTACATGTTTGTATCTTAATAAAATCAAGATTATATAAACTGGGCACTGTGGTTTCATGCCTGTAATTGTAAATCACAAGGCTGAGAATTGAGGATTAAATATTGAATCAAGCCTATGCAGACAAATCTGAAAGACTATAACCTCCAATTAATCATTAAAAGGACCAGTGGAGGCATGGCTCAAGTAGTAGAGGGGTAGTCGTAAAGGAGAACGAGACCCTGAATTCAAGCCCCAGTACCAATACACAATATAGCTGGGGAAAATGTAAGTCATAGGATAATGGAAAGCAAAACATGGGGAAGATACACAGTGCTATCTTATATTTCCAGAAATTAATAGAGTGCTACAAAACAGAAGGATATAAAAAGAAAAATTGAAGAAAAAAATAAAAGAACAAAATGTTTGGGTATATGAATAAACTGAAAAAATTCTGAAGGAACACAGGGGAAATAAGAAGTTACAACTAGAGTTACTGAGATCTCCTAACAATCAAGACGACAGTCAACTTAACAGAAAAGAAAGATCTTTGAATGTCCAGGCCACAAAAGTGGAAGTGCAAATAGTGAAAAAGGTGAAATGACAATCATATTTTTATTGATGAGAAAATGCAAATTAACCAGAGTTATCTCAGAACCCCAATGAGACTGGCCGTGCAGCAATCTTTGAAAATATAAAATCTATACCAGGTAGGCTCTGTGCTGCCCAGACTTTTGACTGACACGTTTTTGTTTTGTTTTGTTTTGTTTTGTTTTGTCGGTAGTGGGACTTGCACTCAGCCTGGGCACTGTCCCTGAGCTCTTCAGCTCAAGGTTACCCTCTAACCCTGGAGCCACAGTGCCACTTCCGGTTTTCTAGTGGTTAATTTGGAGATAAGAGTCTCATGGTCTATAGTGCCTGGGCTGGCTTTGAAACACGATCTTCATCTCAGCCCCCTGAGTAGCTAGGATTACAGGCATGAGCCACCGCCTGGCTTGACTAACAGATTTTTTTTTGGATTTTTTATTGCAATTAATAGAAGGGTTAATTATATTTGCCAGATAAAAGGTGCATTACTTCACAAACATTGCTATCCTTTCTCATGTTTTTGTCCCCATTTCCCTCCCCCCACCCCTTCCTTCATCGTGTTTTTCCCCCTTCCCTATCTTATTTCAAATAAACAAATAAACATATATACAATATACCAGATAACAAGGTAAGATACTGTAGCTTTGGGTCTGGCTTACTTCACTTAATATGATTTTTTCTAAGTCTTCACATTTCCTTACAAATGGGGGGATGTGGGCTGGGAATTTGGCCTAGTGGTTAAAGTGCTTGCCTAGCATGCTTGAAGACCCGGGTTGGATTCCTTGGTACCACATACATAGAAAAAAAAGCCGGAAGTGGTGCTGAATCTCAAGTGGTAGAGCTCTAGCCTTGAGAAAGTCCAAGGACGGTGCTTAGGCCCTGAGCTCAAGCCCAGGACTGGCAAAAAAAAAAAAATGGGGGGATGTCGTTTTTCTGGTGGCAGCATATAATTCCATTATGTATAAATACCACATCTTGTTGATCCAATCTTCAACTGAGGAGTATCTGGGTTGGTTCCATATTTACATACTAACAGTTTATACTTTGGGTTTTCTTATGTTCTCGTAACTGATTATAATACCAACATGAACCACCTATTTTTTTATTTTGTGCTGTTTTTGTCATCTCATTTGAAAAGTTTTAAACATGACAGAATACCAACTGTCTGGTAGCAATATAAATGAAGAGTGTAAACAAAGAACCAAATGAATAATATAAAATCAGAAGCACATATGGGTTGAGTGGTGTATTAATAAAGGCTAGTGATACTTTTACTCTACTTTGAAACACCAGTGTTCACATTTTTCTTTCTTATAGATTTTATTCAAACAACTCAAGATGTCAGAATAAAGAAAAATATCCACTGTGAAGAATTATCATCTATGGTTTGAATTTAAGCAATACTATTGTCTTCTAGCAGAATGAATTTAGCCAAAGTAAATACTACTGCCATAGTTAGGTAGTACTTACTAGCTAAGTTACTTCATTTTGATATTCACAAGAGCCAAGCGATAGAAACAATCCAGATGCCCTACTGAAGATGAATGGATACAAAATATGTGGTATATATATATATATACAATGGAATTCTACATAGCCAACAGACAAGATAAAATAATGGCATTCGCAGAGAAGTGGATGAATCTAGAGCAAACCATGTTGAATGAGACAAGTCAAGATCAAAGGAACAAAAGGCACATGGTATCCTTAATATGTGGCTATTAGATCCAAACAAACAATATTTGTGTACCCAGTGCTATGGGCATGGTATTGGAAATATAAACACAACTACATAGACACGAAAGATTATGACTCTATAGACATAATGTTTTATTACATAGATTAATATGTATCTATGACATACAAACCCTCAGTCTAATTTTAATTATGTTCTAAAATCTAAGTGCCAGTGATTGCATATAGAGATTCCCTCCTTGAATGCTTGTTTGTTAAACACGTCATTTGAGATATGATGTAAAAATCAATGTTAATAAATTCTTTAATAAAAAAAGAAAAAAAACAATTTTCACTTAAATTTTTAGTTTCCAAATCTTCAAAGTCAATATCATAATCTTTTACAATATACTTCTATGAGAATAAAAAATTCTCATAAAGTGCTTAACAGGAGCCCGGGAGCATGGCCTAGTGATGGAGTGCTTGCCTAGCATGCACAAAGCCCTGGGTTCCATTCCTTGGTAACACCTACTCTGAAAAAAAGGTGGAAGTGATGCAGTGGCTCAAGTGATAGAGCTCTAACCTTGAGAAAGCCCAAGGAAAATGCTCAGGCCCCGAGTTCAAGCCCCAAGAATGGGCAAAAGAAAAAGAGCTTAACATATGATACATAATAAGAGAGATTTTAAAAGTTAGGCTTTAAAGAAACTTTCAACATAAACTAAATTCCATATGTACAGCTCAAAAACATAGAATTCTCACTGTATACAAGTATTACCTTGGAACTGAATAGCTTAACACAAGCTTTGACTAACTCATAGTTACATAGGACGACAATTTGGGCCAGGCATAGCAATGATTCATCTGGGATTTTCATATTACAAAGAATGAAGCAAAGTTGAATGAACCTACTATAGTTTTCAATAAACACTGGGGAATCAAACCCAGGTCTTCACGCATGATATGCAAGCACTCTACCACTAGGCCAAACTCCTGGCCCCCGGTTTTATATTGCTATGGTTTTTATATTACTATTTTTGTGAAAATTTATATATAATTGCTTTGTATACTGATAATACCTTAATATTTGGTAATAAAATACAGGTAAACTACATAGCACTTCAAAGTCATATTTTTTATCATTCATGTCTAAATCACATTCTATTATTTGGTAATCCGAATGATTCTAACTAGCTCATTTTGACAGTTAAGGGTTGTCTTTTAGTCTATCTAATGTAAGTTTATTTCTTCTATCACATACTATACCTAAATTAATACAGATGTTTTTACAAATGTCAAATTTAGATTTTTTTCACTGTGGAATACTTGCCTTCCCCATCTATATACTATTAAAAATGAAGGAAAACACTAGTGAGAAAGCATTGAAAGCTAGTAAGCACATAAAGTAGATCTTTTGTTTATTCCTTTATTTTCAAGGATAACTGCTTAAGTAATGAGGTATTTGCATCTAATATCTAAAATGTACTACTACATCTGATTGACTTATGAAATTCAAATGCAATTATCTATAGATATTTACTAAAAACTCAAAAAAAGAAGATCTTATACCTAATGATTGATTCTGGAATTAGGCATATAAATAGAATTCTAATTATGGAAAAAACAAATTTGAGTTGGCTTATTTAGTAACAGTATCATCCATTTGAGATTTGAAACGACATGTAAAAATAGATAGATTTAAGGTCAGTGAATAATATACTGAAAAAAAATCACAAAGCCAAGTGAAAAGACTAAACCTCCATGAGATAAATTCATCTTATTCATCTTATCATTGTATATCTGTTAACTCTTGTCCAGAAATTTGAGTCTCATATTTTTAATTTCAGCAACTAGTTTATTCATGAGTGAATAATGGAATAAAACAAATGCTACTACAAATGTTAGATCCAGTACAATGGATCTAATAATTTTCTTTGTTTTCCTCCTTTTGAGTTCTCTATTCAAAACTAAAGATGAAACTTAAGCAGGCTCACATAAAAGCAAGTTAATAAAATTCAAAACACTTTAGCTCAAGTGGGCAGCTCTTTGATTGTCTGTTTTCTTCCAAAGGAAAAAATTAGAATTGAGAAAATGATGGACTGCTTGATTTTCAAAAGCTCTTTTGTAAGACTTCTCCAAATCATACCAAGATTAAAATGGAAAAAGCTTAGTTTCATTTCCTGAAAGACTCTGGAATATAGACAAAGCATGTCAATAATTTCCCATTTACTTGCTTTAGTAGGGCATTGGGTAGAGTAGAGCCATTTATTGCCTTCCTACATACTAGGAACTAGTCACTAAGAATACTTAGATAATTAAATTGTGGCTACTAAGAACAGCTAGAAATTTCAGTTGCAAAAGTATATCTTAGAATGACAACAAATCAACTTCCTTCAAAATAAGATATAAAGAAAAAGAGAGGGCTGGGAGCATGGCCCCGTGGTAGAGTGGCTGCCAAGAATGCACAAAGCACTGGATTCGATTTCTCAGTACCACATACACAGAAAAAGCTGGAACTGATGCTGTGGCTCAAGTGGTAAAGCACTAGCCTTGAGAAAGCCCAAGGACAGTGCTTAGGCCCTTAGTTCAAGCCCCAGGACTGACGAAAATAATTTAAAGAAAAAAAGGATGAAATATGGAACCTTCATAGGCTACCCTATAGATATGTATGTGTCAATGACATTAAATGAGTATATACATACAGCCATTTAGTATGCTAGTCCAATATTACAATCGCAGTATGTTTGTATTTTCTCAATAACTAAATAATGTTCTATATGTCTTCAACTTGCAATCTAGAAGTGGCATGTTTTATAAATGCAATTGTCAAACAGGCTAAGAGGAAAAATCCTGGGACTGAAAGGAAGTAACTTTTCCTTTACCTGTTTAACCCATTTATTTTCTATATTTATTGAGATCATTGAGGTTTGTGCCAACTTTATCCTCTCTCTAGTATAGTATCATGATATGGTGATGTTCAGCCTTCTTTCTTGTATTTTTATCCACTCAACTAGAGAATGATGAAAAACTCAATGACCTAGATTCCTCAAACTCATAAAGGGCCAACCACAGAAAAGCTCTTATCTCTCCTGTCCTCCAAATCTTAAAACCACAGCCAGCTTCTTTTGACAGCTGTTAGCAGGAAAGAGTTAAAGCTCTTCCATGCATTTTAGCCACTGTCCCTCCTAGAAACAGCCCTCAAGTAGAAGGCATCTATTATTCACCAATCTTCCTCACAAAAATTTCTGAAAGGGGAAAAAGAACCCAGGGCCCAATATCATATATCAGGCTAGTTAGTATACCTAGCCATTTCAGTCACCATTTTCCACTATATTTAAATTTTGTAAGTAAGTCATTCCATGCTGAAAAATATTTTCCCTCAGGTTTATTGCATTTATTTAGTACTATTTCTCATGTGAGTTTAGGAGGTCAACTGTAATGTTATCATCTTGAGCTCAGTCCTCTTTATATTTCAACAAAAATAGGACAGTTGGTCTGGGATGTGGCTAAGTGGCAAAGCACTTGTTTAGTAAGTACAACATCCTGGGGTCTTGATCCCAAGTACCAAAAACAGAGAAGATAAAAAAAATACATATACATTAGAAAGAAATACCAAAAAAGGCAATATTCACTGAATATTTGCTTTTTATAGGGAATTGACAAACATGATTCCTAATGATAACTGTGACAATTTCTTGAGTCTCAACTTACCTGGGCAATGTTTATTGCACTTTGGATTCGTGTGTCTTTTTCATTTTCCTTTGTTTTTTGTAGTATTTTCCATATCATATTTCTAAATCCCTCCTGTTCCTCGTCACCCTGAAGTTCCCAGGTCATTTTCACCAGATTATACACTAAGCCATAGTATCCAATCCAAACTACTTCATCACCTATGTAAAAAAGAACAGTCATCATCTTATTACCAAAATCTATAATTATATTTAAAATATTAAATTCTAGCATGTGAACTATGTGCCCCTTTAATTCCATTAATTTGAAAAGATTATCTTAACATTGCCTACCACATGAATATACAACCTGCTTCTAATAAAATTCTTAAGCTTACATGAATGGTTAAACCATAAAGCACACTCTAAGTGCAAATGATAATTTATATGAAGGGATTTTGTTTGAATCAACCTCAACATTTAGATTACAAGGAAAAAATTTTTTCATAAGAAGTCAGAGATACAAGAGAAAAATCACTAGCTACTAATATTTAAAACATGGCCCATCATTCTAAAGGAAAACTCCTAAACAATATAAAAGGCAGACAATTTTTTACATAATTATGAGCTACAAATTTTAATTTAATAGTAAGGACATAAACAAATTATAATAGAAAAATAGTAATGAAAAGGCGATTGAAACTTGATACATTTTTTTCTAAAAGTAATACAAAAATTGGCATTTTAAATATATATGATCAAGTTTTACTCCTAAATATCTATTTCCCTTACAAAAAAAGTGGAAGCAACTTCTATTTTGTGTTTACCTAAGTATGACATCTTTGTATGCATTAATATTCAGGAAAGTATAATTCTGATAACTAAATTTAGGAGATGAAATAAGATAATCCTCATAGAAAAGATAATCGAGGTCAATATGAAAACACTGCTCTATATGAAGCTACTAAGAAAAATAGAAGGAAAGGAAGTTCAGAAAGTAATATAGAAGCTCATCAAATACATAAAGCTCATCAAATATATAAAGCTCATCAAATTCTTTTTTTTATATTTTTATTGTAATTAATAAAAGGGTTACATGATATTTGCCAGATAGAAGGTGCTCACCAAATTCTATACTTTACTTTTTTCACAACCCTAGTGACTCAACATATTAGTACCATAAAGCCGTGATTGCATGCTCACATAACAGTAGAAATCATCAATGCTTTTCTGGAATAAATATGCAATCATGGCTTTACATTATTATCATACATATATACTGAATGCTGATGGAGCCCATCTTATGAAACAATCATTGTAGGAAATAAAGGCACAGATAGACTCAAACACAATACTACCGACTTTAGTACCCCACTCTCACCATTGACTAGACCATCTAGACAAAACATTAAAAAACGTCAAGAAGGAAACTTCAGAATTCAAAAAAGGAGTACTGGCGTTGTAATTTACTAAGACAGGATCACACAGGAGAGTACATGGGACCCTGAGAAGGACTGCTGTACTCATTAAAAGGGAAATGTGGACATGTACATGGGAGACTACCATGTGAAGATTAAGGCAGAGTTCACAAGCCAGGGAATGATGAAGGACAAAAACTACCAAAGGCTAAGAGAAGGCATAGAACAGGTTTTACAGCAAATCTCAGGAGTAACCTACTCTTCCAACAACTTGATTTGGGACTTCTAACCCACAGGACTGTGAGATAATAAATGTATCTCTTTAACAGCAACAATAGAAAAACATTGTCAGAAAGGATTATATTGAATTCAATGAAGAAAAACTACAAAACTATAGGGTGGAAAAATAATTTTTCGTAGGCACTCATCAGACAAAGGATTTTTACCCAGAATATATAAGAAGCACAAAATTTAATTACAAAAAGAATAAATAATAAATGTAGAAAACACACTGAAGAGGCAGCTTTCAAAATAAGTGCAAATTGCTATTAAATACATGAGGAAATGCTAAACACCCTTATGCCGAAAGGAAATACAAATTCAAGACTCAATCTTGATGTCATTTTAGAAAATCCATAGGTAATAAATATGATCAATGTGCATTGTATGAATGTATAGGCACATCACAATGAAAAGATTTTGTTTAGCTAATATATGCTAATAAACAGGAAAATATGAAAAGTTAGTTTGTCCAACTTTCCATAATTTGATCTTCTTATAATGCAAGTCAACAATTACAGTACATTAGCAGCTTCTTCTATGTCCCCTAAATCTAGACCTCACAACAGTCCTTCCATATGAAGATGAAGGCAAAGTTTGCATGTCAAGGAATGAAAAAGACCAGAGAACCTCCAGAAGCTAAAAAAAGTAAGGAATAGGCTTTCTCCAACACATTTCAGAAGGAACTTACCTTTTCTTTTTTTTCTTTCATTTTTTTTGTCAGTCAGGGGCTTTCTCAAAGGTAGTGCTCTACCACTTGAGCCACAGCATGACTTCAGTTTTTTCTGTGTATGTAGTACCAAGGAATCAAACCCAGAGCTTTGTGCATGTTAGGCAAACATACTTCCATTAGGCCACACTTCTGGCCCTGGAACTTACCTTTTCCACTACTTAATTTTGTGAAGCCTCTAGGGCTGTACAGTGTATCTCCTAAATGCAAAATGGTATAAAGAGATGCAAAATACCTAAAACATACATGATTTTTATATATGTGTGTATATAATATATATTTAATATATTAAATAAGAGAAAAAGGTAATGTGAGCAACTATCTCAAGAGTCTTAAATCATAAAAGTCTCAAGGGGGAAAAAAGCAGAATAGTACTTAGCAAATCAGGCTAACTGGAAGAGTAATAAGACTCTTAGCAGAGAGATAATTAGAAGGAGAGAAAGAGGAGAGAGGGTAACAACGATCTCAACCTGAATGAGTTAGAGTTCAGGTTAAAATGAGTAAGGTTAATAAAGGAAATGAATAGGGTCAGACGAAATGGTAGATGTTTGAACAAATGCATCACATTATGTCTATTCAGTGTAATATTATGTCTATTCTGTAAATAAACAGGGAAGCCTAGATGGGATTTTATGAGGCAGTCTGCGTCTTTACCATGATTGGAGATTGGAGGGGAAAGGACAAACCTATGTTGCCATGAAGATCTAATAAGTCTTCTCAGCTCCACTGGAGGAGGAGGGAAGGGCTACAAAGGACATTTGAAGTACAACAGGCTGAAACAATAGTGAAACCACTGGCAAAAAAAAAAGAGATTATTTCAAGGAAGTTGTTTTGGAGAAAGTCAGCCAATATTAGTTGAAAATACGGCATGAGGAAGATGAAGCCTGATTTTTTAGTATCATGTAACGTTTTGTTTAAACAGGACTGAAATGAAAGTGAACACCAAAAGTAACGTTAGTATTTTGTGAATATTGAGCACAAAGATGTTGTTCGAATTTACTATGGATAAGGAGCATTTCTGACTTATTAATAGTTTCAAAAGTATCAAGATTCATAGGGATAAAGGCTTTGATAATACTATAAAATGTCTGTGAAATTTCACTTATTATTCATTTACAGGCTGCCAACTTTTGGGGTGCTGATGTTAAATATTAAACTTAAGGCTTTAATACATGATCAACAAGTACTTCCACCACTGAGAACACTTACTATTCCTTTTACAACTTCAGGACAAGCCTCACTAAGTCACAGAGACTGACCTTAAACTCTTGATCCTTTTTCCTAAGTCTTCTGAGTTGCTGGAGCTATCTGTGTGCACATGACACACAGATCCTAACTTCTTTACATTAACAAGAATAATTGATGAACGTACAGACAAACTACCTTCCTATGTATATTTCAAATTATACGTTGAACAATATTTTATGATTAATCTACAAAATTGATGGCAAATCTATAAAATATGTGCTAGTAAATGTGTTTTCCAATTCCCAAGTCCTTCTGAAATTTCTTTTAAGGTGATCTCTGTACCTGTTAATTTAAACTCCAGTAAAGTTTTGCTGGTGAATAATACTGGCAGGAGAATGTATTACATCTAAAGGATTGACAGTTAATGAAGAAAAAACTCCTCAGAAAAGACAGATGGTGTGTGTTGCAACTGTCATAAAAGTAGCCTGCATTCTCATCTGTGTATCCAGACATTTGCTGAGAAACATGCTGCTAGGGGAGCCTTCGTCCAGGGACCAAGCTGCAGCATAAGGCTGTCTTTCTGTTCCGTTTTCAGTGACCCTTTGGCAGTTATCAAATATGTCACTTTAAATACTCAGAGAGAAACAGTTTCTGTGTCTGTAGCTAAGCAGACAGCATCCCAAGACAGGTTGGGGGGGGGGGTGGAAGGATGAACCAAAACAATAAATTCTTTGAATTCATTAAGAAACCCTGACATTTCAAAAACAATATCATGATCCTTTCTTTGTAGCAATGCTTTATGGGTGTTTGGACTGCTTAGAACCCTTTAACTGCCACTGTGGATATATAGATTATTACACAATAATCTACTACTGCACAAGATCTAACTGAAAGGTAACTTGAATGAACAATGTGGTTTAAAACACTGTCTTCTGAAATGTCATGCAGAGGGAAAGAAACCAGATCAATGCAAAAGCTTACGGCTGGATAAGAACCAGCCAGTCAGTTGGGTATTTAACATTTTGAGTGAATGCTGGGTGCTAAACACTCTTCCCTATATCAATGGGAGAAAAGAGTATTTCTGCCTTAAAAGTACTTAATTCTCACAGCAAAAGATATAATAAGTAAATAAATAAAATGATGTCAGTTAAAATGGGTATATGAGAACTAAAGGTGGCAATATGCCCCAACAATGACCACAAAAAGAAAACTACCACAGACACAGTGAGAATAAGGTTTCCAGAAAGAAGTGATAGTCAAGCTAAGTTTTAATGGAAAAGGAAGAATTAGCAGTATAAGGAACTGGAGAAAAATACTTCCACCAGAGAGAGGGGAAAATGCAAAGGCTTTGTTCCAGGAATAGCTTGAAAGTCAAGAGAAAGAGCAGAAAAGTCAGGATGAATAGAGTATGACGTACCTGGGCATCCTCAGAAAAGATTATGTCCATTAATTATGCCTGAAAGATCACACTCAATTTCTAAGCTGGGAATAAGTTTAGATCTTATTCTTAATAAAAAATTACTTTACTAATTCAAAGCCCAGGATGTTTATTAAGTATTTGGTAATCTCTTATTTCTTCTTCATCATATTTCAGCAGGTATAGTCTTTATCCCATAAATTATACTGTTTTATTACTTATAATCTTCATGTTGCACATATCTCCACACATATTCATTCTTTATGTATGCTCCTGTGAAATAAGTATTTTAGGTACTTTTGAATGAGGAGGGAATCTGACCCACTTTATTTATCCTTCTGACTTTCAGTTGAAAATGTTTAGGTTATATAAGAATACATGAAGTAAGCCAGACTCAAAGATACTTAGGCTCAATGGTTTCCCTCATTTGTCATAATCAGTAGAAACCTTGGGCTCTCCTAGCAGAGATTTGCAATAGAGCAAAACCTTGATACAAAAGGCCATATAGTAGGACGCTAAATGAAAGGATCTCTAGGATATAGAAACATGAGCCATATAATGAATGATTGTTGTTCTTAAGGTACTATGTTATCTCTCATCTCTTTTGCTGTCCCTTGGTTATCTCTTATTGTTACAATATCTCACTTTGTTACCTGATATATTGGATGTATTTGTACTTGGTTATTTGAAATTGGATAGGGAAGGGGGGATAACAAGATGAGGGGTGGGGGTGTGGAGGAGAGAAATGGGGACCAAGACGTGTGAAAGGGTATCAAAGTATGGGAATTAGTGCACCATCTATCTGGCAAATATCATGTAACCCTTCTATTAATTACAATAAAAAATATATGAAAAAAGAAGAAAATAGGGATATTTATTCTTAATGTACTATGTTATCTCTCATCTTTTTGGCTGTCCCTTGGTTATCTCATACTATTACAGTATCTTACCTTGTTATCTGATACATTATATATATGTTTATTTGTTTATTTGAAATATGATAGGGAAGGGAGGAAAACAAAATGAGGGGAGGGGTGGAGGAAGGAAATGGGGACAAAAACACGAGAAGGGGTATCAATGTTTGTTAAGTAATGCACCTTCTATCTGGTGAATATAATGTAACCCTTCTATTAATTATAATAAAAATATATTAAATTAAAAAAGAAGAAAATAGGGATATGCTTAGTTCTTAGAAGCAAAATGAGTATGGCTAGGATTTAGGATATCTGACCTAAAGGATTAGCCATTAATGAATTAAGAATTCCTTAAGAATTTCTTAAGAAGATGTTTGGCCTCTGCTTTTGCTTACCTCTGAGAGATGACTTCATAGGATTTGGAATGTCTTTTCCAATACAAATACTTTTGTTACCTGGGATCTTCGAACCATGTTAGACAGCAATGAAACTGTGATTTTGCCACAGTGGCTTGGTCATATAGAATTACCTTAGCCTCTGCAAGGTCCAAATCTAGGGTCAGCCATGCAGCAAATAGTTAAAGAAATATGTAATTGAGTCTCAGATAAAATGATGGATTCCAGAGCTTTGGCAAGGTTCCATACTTGTCAATTCTCTACTCTCTCATCACACATAGTTACTAGAAACAATGCTCTTTCCATAACTCCACTAGCAGAGAACAATAGGAAGCCTTGTATTTGGTATGTTCTAACCTCTTTGACACTCATAACTCCTACTCAGGATGGGCTATGCCAATTTTGTGGGTACTTCTACTAAATTATCAAACAGGAGAGGTGTCTCTGGGATCCTCAGATTTGCAATGATAGAAAGGAAAATGGCTCTGAATACCATCAAATTGGTATAAAAAGACATGGTATACGAGATGCATAAGCTTCAGAGGATATAACGATAGAGAGAAGTACAGAAAAATGGAAACCTGAATCAAAACCAAGGTGGCATACATTTTATGCAACCACTCCACCATTCTAAACCTAGCCTTGTAAGTGTTAATACAAGTTATTTTACATATATAACCATACTTAATCTCTACATATTACATACATTTTCAACAGAATAACTCAGAGAATTATTAATTGCTCATATTTTTGCAGATATTATTGAAAATCAAAGACAGAAAGTCATCTGAGTATTTTATCAGAATGTGGTAGCTGATTGAAATTGGATGCCAAACAGGATGCCAAAATGTTCATGAATAATTAAAGATTGGGGAGAATTTGCCTTACTTAGATTTCATAATCTTTTGCAACAGTCAATTATGGAAATTTGTTAATTAAAAATAATTATTTTCTGAAATTATAGCAGAACCAAGAATGAAAGCAGCTCATTTTCTCTTTAGGACCAACTGTGTTTCTTATAAATAAGCTAAAGGAATACCAGACTTTTAATTCCTGAGTTTATTTTCAGTTTCTCTAAATTTATACCATGAAGAGATATGGATTATTTCAATGGCAATAAATAATTTCCACAGTTTATTTCTATTATGAGACAAAATGAAGGAGAAAAGAAGAGAATTTAGCAAGGATTATCTTGGGAAAAAAGAAAATAATAATTTTATATTTGTAAGTAGGCAATGTGCAAATAAAACAAACAAAAAAGGAAAAACCTCTTTGAAAACCCACCAACTTGAAGACACTGAGAGTCTTTCTAATAGAAAAGCTGCCTAAGTCATCCAGAACATGACAACTCAGCTGTGTCACTTTATGTTTTGTTTCTGGTATCCAAAATTTCTAACACTATGTCTAGTCCTGTGGACATTTCTTTGCCTATAATTGCCTCCCTTAGTACCAGGTTTTGCCTTGTATTCTTAATTAAATCATTCATCGATCATCCTGTTTATGACTTTTATTATTGCTCCCCAAAAGTAGCTACTTTGAGATACTTTTGAGAATGTGAAAGATTGCTGACATTGGCAGGATAGCCAGGAAAGAAAACACTGGACCCCCTCCCTCGCTCCATGGATACTCCAAAAAAAATTTTTGGGGGGAAGTCCTGGCTTGAACTCAGGACTGGAGCTCTATCTTGAGCTTTCTCAAGGCTAGCACTTTACCACTTGAGCCACAGCATCACTTCTGACTTTTTCTGTGTATGTGGTACCAAGGAATGGAACCCAGAGCTTCACGCATGCTAGTCAAGCACTAGGCCAAACTCCTCGCCCCAGATACTCCAAAATTTTTAAAGGAATAATCTCTATTAGGTGAAACACTGGCAATAGTTTTTTTAAAGGCATCTGGCACAGTGGCAAGTATGAGTCTAGCCACAACATGACTAGTAGAAAAGGGAAAAGAATCCTTGACTCATAATCCCTGCCCTTGGGCAAAAGGCCTCTTGGGAGAGAAGAATTTCCCAAAATACCATATTTATCTGATATCTACAGATTTTAATATATTGATTTTGTAGCCTGCTGCAAACACACATACCTTCTGATGGTATTCTTCAGAAACATTCCCTCTGCCAGTGTGCGTCAGAAATACCAGTGTAGCAGCTGTGTGTCTACCAAGGCACTCTGAGGCTCTTACAAATGGGGCAAACAGACAAAGCAAGTTGTCCTTTGGGGACACTAAATGGTCCATCCCACATGCCCTGCTGCACTGTTCTCTCTCTCAGACCTCTGCTCATATTTACACATAGCTGGTCTAGTCTTTCCAGAGGCTAGGCTGCTGCTCTTTCTTCACAATCTCTTCTGTCTTCCTTTGCAATTCCACACCACGTTAACCTATGTCATGGCCCAAACTATGGCTGCTCTCTTTCCCTATGGAGATGGGCAGTCTTAGGGGTTTAGAGATAAGAAAATGCTGGAGTTTCTACTCTCTTAAACTGAAATGTTTGATATATAAGAACCTTTCCTAAGATAGCTCCCCACCATAGCACCACAGAGCAAGCTAGGAAATGCAAGAGGGCCCCTTGCTGCCCAGATTACAGATTTCTCATATTAATCTGTAATTTTGCAGTGACAGACGTCAACAGAACTCATGGGGACTTCCGTTCTCCCTTGCACAAAGCCCTGCTGTGGGACATTTTCTACTTTCTGTGCCCTTCTGATGAGAGCCTAGTGTTAGGTAGGGTCCATTGTTTCTTTCTCAAATCTAAAGTTCAGTAATATCTGAACTTCATCAGATGTCCATCAACTGTTTACTGTTGCCCTCTGGTGTCTTTCTACAGCACCTACCTCTCCCTACAGCCATGCACCTAGGCTATGTTTCACACCTGTGGAGATGCCAAACAATGCAGTGTATCTGGCAATGTCTTTTTCTAAAATACTTTCCTTTTGTTTTTTTATCATTATTGTAAAGGTGAGGTATAGAGCAGTTACAGCTACATATATCAGGTAATGAGTATGTTTGTTTTGGAACAGTGTCACCTCTTCCTTTGTTTTCTTCCAGGTTTTTTTCCCAGCCCCCCCCCATAAGAAAAATGTAATGAGTACTAACTAAAGAATGAATGACTGATAGGAAATATGGAGGGATCATTACTACACTGTTGGTGGGAGTGCAAACTCGTTCAACCACTATGGAAAGCAGTATGGCAGTGACTCAAAGGCTAAACATAGAGCTCCCCTATGACCCAGCAATTCCACTACTTGGCATTTACCCAACCATCCAGAAATTAGGGCATACTAAATCCACTAGCACAACAATGTTCATTGCAGCATTAGTCACCATAGCAAAGATATGGAACCAACCTAGATGTCCCTCAGTTGATGAGTGGATCAACAAGATGTGGTATTTGTACACAATGGAATTCTATGCTGCTGTCAGAAAAAACGACATCGACCCATTTGTTAGGAAATGGAAAGACTTAGAAAAAACCAGTAAGCCAGACTCAAAGGAACTTAAGCTCAATGGTTTCCCTCATTTGTCATAATCAGTAGAAACCTTGGGCTCTCCTAGCAGAGATTTGCAATAGAGCAAAACCTTGATACAAAAGGCCATATAGTATGAGGCTAATTGAAAGGATCTCCAGGATATTGAAACAAAAGCCATATAATGAATGATTGTTGTCCTTAATGTACTATGCTATCTCTCATCTCTTTTGCTGTCCCTTGGTTATATCATATTGTTATAGTATCTCACTTTGTTATCTGATATATTGGATGTATTTGTATTTGGTTATTTGAAATTGGATAGGGAAGGGGGGAAAACCAAGATGGGGGGGTGGGAGGAAGAGTAATGGGGACCAAGACCTATGAAAGGGTATCAATGTATGTGAATTAATGCATCTTCTATCTGGCAAATATCATGTAACCCTTTTATTAATTACAATAAAAATATTATAAAAGAAAAGAAAAATGTAATGAGTACTAACTAAAGAATGAATGACTGATATGAAATATGGATAAAATATATAATATGAAATCATATATCTATATCTGTTAAATAATATTAAAATTTAATATTAATCACATAAAATATTGAAATAACTATTCAATAAAATCTTAAGAAATATCTTGACAAATAATGTGCACAGTAATAATATGTTAGACTATATTAATGATTTCTCTAACTTGGAACATATTATCAAATTATCCCTGATGGATAGCAGGGGTAATGTGGAAAGTAACACTAGAGTATTAATAATCATTTCTAGATCTGAATAATTGTGAGGAAAAAAATCATTCAGAAGCACACTGGAGGATTT
The DNA here is from genome assembly GCF_031878675.1 of Megascapheus bottae. NCBI lineage: Eukaryota > Metazoa > Chordata > Mammalia > Rodentia > Geomyidae > Megascapheus > Megascapheus bottae. The sequence continues at coordinate 16,797,712 of NC_143512.1, read as the reverse complement.
TAATATAATTCTGGCTCATGTAAAATAGGAAGCTAAAAATACCAGGTGAATTATTTTTATAGATGTAGATACATCAACTTCTTAATTAATTTGGTTTTTTTTTTTGCCAGTCCTGGGCTTGAGCTCAGGACCTGAGCACTGTCCTTGGACTTTCTCATGGCTAGAGCTCTACCACTTGAGCCTCAGCACCACTTCTGGCTTTTTTTCTATGTATGTGGTACCAAGGAATCGAACCCAGGTCTTCATGCATGGTGGGCAAGCACTCAACCACTAGGCCAAACTCCCGGCCCACCTTAATTAATTTGGATAGGAAGTCTAAATACATCCTTTTTCTTTGGTAAGATGTATTATTACAAAATAGCATGTTAGAATGTACTTTTAAAATGTTCGGTTTATTTCTAGTTTCATAGGTACTTTTGCTATTTGTTCAGATATAGATGGATTTCAAATAATTGAATCAAATAGGATACTTTGTATTGTTTTTGCTTCACAAGTGTAAGGAATATTCTCATAACATTCTTGACTTTTATCTTGAGAAGTCAAAGTATATTGAAGTGGGAAAAGTGAAAGTATACTTTCACACACAGAAAATAGATTTGAAGTCCAGCATGTTATTTCAGCCTGTTCTTATAAAAGAAACAATAACATGCTAGGAAATAAATGTAACAAGGAAAGGAGGGGGTCTCTTTAGTTTTAATTTATACAGAGCTGAATTAAGTTTCATTCAAAGTACTGACAGGAAAACTTCTTGGAAAGAGTAACAATATTTTTGACCTTACAAAACTAATTACCTTAACACTCCCTTCTGATGAATAAAATTCACTGAATAAAATTATTCATCTAGGGAGACTGAAACTCACTGAATATCTAAAGAAAGGAATGTGGTAGATGTATCTACTTTCTTAAGGCTGATGTAATTTTGTTGCTGTACATCAAAGACTAACATCTTCATCACTGAGATCTGTTTTATCTTTGGAGGTTCATGAGACAAAACCTAAATCCACTGTCTCCATGTCTGAGTAATAACTTTCAAACACGATTACATAGCTACCCTAAAGCCATTATCTCCAATTTTGGACAGATGGGATCCAGTACAAAGACTACAATTTTCAGGCTGTTGCTCAGCTCAATGTGTATTGGTAGGTGTTCTTTTGTCCCCTTTTTTTCCTCCTTGTTTGGTCCTGACTTACTAAATAAATTTTGTTAAACTGCAGAATCATGTGGTAATACTCTATCCTGGTTATTTTGAACTTTATGATGCTCCTCAGGCAAATTTAGAGAAGAGATCTCACCTTTATAGTTAATAATATTCCTATTAACAGCCCTGCCTCCAGCAGATTTCACATTGATTGCTGATGCAGTGTTGACAGAGGAATTTTTAAAGTCAGGTTTGCTCAGTTTAATGTAGTCTTGAACCCCAATATACAGATCCTATTTAAGGTGTGGAAAATGGAAGATCAAGTAGATAGACATTTATCTAGCCATGGGGACTCATCTTCCTTTACCTCAAATTTCAAAGTCCCACCTGTTGTCACATTCTGAAACCATTACCCTCTGCCTTTTCCATAGCTCCTAGGGCTCTATTAAGCCCAAAGTTGTAATAAATGGACAAGAGCAAAAGATCCTACATTCTTTCCTCATTCAGTTCTTTTGGTGCTCTAAGATTCCCTGGCACATTCTGTGCCAGGCCTTTCTCAGCCCAATTTAACATAATATAAATAAGAAAGCAGAAAGCATTCTGTTGCAACCTTCAGACTTGACCAACTCAGCTCAAACTGTACTGTACAGATCTTGTCTTGGAGATGTTAAAAGTAACATAAATGCAAGTGTATACAAAAAACTCTGATATTTGCTGTTATTTGAGATGGTAAACTCCAAATGTGTAGACATTGTAATTATCCCAATCATTAGTACTATGCCTGTCAAATTTGGTAGGTAATAAAATCTATTTTCTACTTGTCAAAGGAAGTTATTATAATAGTTATTTGCATGCCACCAGCCTCATTTTCTAAATAAAATTTGCTTTTCCTCAGATCCTGGGAATAAATTCTCATGGGTAATAACAAATGACTCCCTTTTCACTAAACAATTACTTTCCTAGCCTTCCTTATAGACTGTGTAACCAATTCTTCTGGATTGCTGATGGGAAATCTTTTCTTGTATGCCACGTTGGTAAACTCCAGAAGAGTACCAGTACTATCACTTCTCTTTACCCTAACTTGCAGTGCTGGGTGAGTCTGTGAATTATGGAACAAAAAACCTTTCCAATAAGGTATAGAAGTAAAAATCCAGCAGAGAATTCAGAGCAAAAAATTATAAGGGCAGAGGATGTTGACAGATCCTTGAATGGCTAAACATCCTCTTAATTCCTCCTTAAGAAATGTAATAAAACTTTAGTTTGTATCCTGATTCGTGTGATATTTACTCCAGTCTAATGAAAATATTCAAAGGCTGAGAAAGGAATCATACAGAGACAAGTGCTAGATATTGGACTTTACAACATGTTAGTATCATATAATTAGATGGATAATTGACTATCAAATGAATCATAAAACCCTTACCCTTACATATTAATCAATAAAGCTTTCGATGAAGAGTAAAATGTATAAATGCTAGCTCTAAACACTATGATGGAAAAGATGCAAGAGATAAACAAAGGCTATACATAATAATTTATGTAGATTAGAGAAATCCTAGTGTTAGTAAGGACAATGCACAGTGTGGAGCGCAGATGTAGCATAGTGAATTTAAGCAATGAAGACAATACAAAGGATGGATTTTTAAATTTAGTAACTCTTTAGGAGGAATTCTTAAATTTAAGAATCTTGATCCACCTGAATAAAATGTCCTTCTAGGGCCGGGAGGTTGGCCTAGTGGTAGAGTGCTTGCCTAGCATGCACAAAGACCCGGGTTCGATTCCTCGGTACCACATACATTGAAAAAAGATGGAAGTGGTGCTGAGGCTCAAGTGGTAGAGCTCTAGCCTTGAGAAAGTCCAAGGACAGTGCTCAGGCCCTGAGCCCAAGCCCAGGACTGGCAAAAATAAATAAATAAATGTTCTTCTAGTGTGCGAGGACAACATGTAAAACTATTACCTATATATTTTTATTCTGCCACTTTTTAAGTTGATAGGCTATCTACTGAAATGCAACATTTTACTAGAGTCTAGGATTTTTCCCCTAAATTTATCTGCCTGATAATTTTCTGTAGAAAGCTTAATTTTACTTTATGGATAAAGCATATCACTGGAATCTCTTTACAAATATCATCTTGCTACATATTTTGTACTATGGGCTATGTTCAGAAATTTAGCCATGCTTATTTTTTTTACTTTTATTTGCTTACTAATTTTCAGTATTCACTAAAATGCAGATTTATTGTTTGCTTATAATATACTTGATCATTTTAATGAAATATAGCTGTAGAGAGAATTTTCATCGTTTCCTACTGAATTCAATATATAGTATATTATCTTAACTATGAAGAATATTTACAGAAATTATGACATCAATAATAGTTATAGTTTTTTTCTCTCAAAGAATGACAGAAAGAGAAATGAATTATAAGCCCACAAAACATCAGAGAAAAAATCAGTAGGCCCACAAGTACATCCAAAAGGAAGCAGGACAACTGAATGAAATATTTGGATTCATACTTTATATATATATATATATATTCTTCAATTTAAGAATACAAATGTGTTTTCCAAAAGTCATAGACTAGAACAAGATATATCTGATAAGCTTCCAAAAATAAGTCATTAAGTATTCCTAATTGAGCACCTTAAAAATAACACAACTGATCATAAAGCAAGGGAAAGATGAAAACTGCAGAACAAAATTAACATTTTTATAGCTGTTTTTCCAAGATCTCATAACACAAAGTAAAATTTCATTAACTATTTTGCAAACTAGTTTTTAATTTCTAGTAACTGCATCTAGTAAACAAAGACAAATTTATTGCATCATATGTTAATATAAATATATATAGTTTCTTAATACTAGTTATATATTCATAAAACCATGATATTTATTATATTCATTGAAAATTTTGTCATAGAGATGGATAACACTATGCTTGTAATGTAGAAGCTCCATATGTACCCTAAATTATTTCCATATAAATTGAATAGCTTATTAATAATATACTTTACATTGAATATGTGTTTAAAGATATACAACTTGGTGCTCTCTCCATAATTTTTTCTTTCTTTAACTTTGATATCAGAATCTCAATCTTGTTTAAGTTCTAGATGTGTATAAATTTCACTATAGCTCTGGAGATAAATCTTGAATTGTCAACCAAACATAACTATTCTATTCCTATTGTCCTACAATTATAGACAATTAAATGAGAGGGATATAGAAATTCTGGAGTTGAAAAGCAAGATCTGATCCAAAAGTTCATGGACAGAATGAAAACCCAAAAACTACATGTTCCCTTAAATAAGCACAAAAGAAGTATTTGACAAGATTCAATAGTTCATGATAAAAACACTCATAATCTAGTCATGGAAGAGAATCCTTTAAGATCCATAAAAGCTGTCTATGAAAAACTCATAAGTAACTCTACTTACTGGTAAACAACTGAAAGCTTTTCACTAAGGATGATTACAGTCACCATCTCTTTTCAACACTATATAAAGGACTCAATAAAGACAATTATCAAAGAAATAAAGGACACTCAGATTGGAAAATAAGAAGTACAACTCTCTGCTTAATGATCTTGAATACAGAAAATCCTAATGAATCCATAAAAATCTTTTGAAATCTAAGAAGTCAATTCAGCCAGGCTATCAAATGCTAGATGGAAATACAAAGCACCCAGTCAGCACACAGCATCATGATCTACCACACTGTCCTCATCTGTTGCTAACATGCACTTGGATTTTTACAGGAGTTATATATTTCCCATGTGTAAGAAACACAATCTTATTGCTAGATATTTTTCTGAATAATCTTCAGCAAGGTAAGAGGTATGTCAAAGATTTAAAGTATAATTAAAAGTTTCCGGTTTTCCAAGATTCCCGTTCACTTTCATTTATCCCTCTCTCTCTGTGTCAATGTTTTTTCTAAGTTAAAATTAATAAAAATGAAGTGTGAAGTTATTTTTATGAATGTGACATGCATTTGTTTCACTACTTTCATTGGAGAACCAGTTAAGTAAAAACTCTAATATAAATGACAGGAAGAATTATCATATTTACTCTTCCCATTCAGAGGCAAACTGAATGAAAAGGGAATTGGGTACCACTCATGTCTTTATATCACTTTATAAAAGTGGCATGAATTGTTGTAAATTCAGATAGATACCAACATCATAAATTTAAGAAATTAATTATATTAGACATATATGTACCACATATGTACTCATGTACTACAAAAATTATCACCAGGAAATTTTACAAAGTACAAAGATGTGAGATGATGGCAGGGTGAAGATTAGTAAAGGGAACCAAAGTAATTGTCTTCAAACATCTGAAAGTCTCCATGGGAGAAAAATAAGAGTACTGAAATTGTCTCTAGGCAAAATTTAAACTGGTTTGGAAATAATAGAGAAAGATTTAAATGTAATATAATGAAGCAATTTCCAGAGTCCAAAAGTGGAATGATCTGCTTTGGGAAATGAAGATTTTAAAATTTCTGTTGCTTGTTCAGGGAACTAGAATTGATCACTATTGGAAAATGATGTAGAAGATATTTGCACATTAAATTAGTACTACATAATTGAGATATTATTCAAAGATATCTTGGGTTCTATTATTTATCACCAATTGTTAAACATTTAACTTTCACATACAAAAGGCACTAAAATCAGTGTCCATTGGTTCACCACAGACTATACCATTTCCATGTTTTGTTATCACATATTCTAAAGTCTATCATTTATCATTGTTAATGCAAAATAGGAATACATATATATATTACAAAGATGCCTTTCTTCTTTGTAAAATTATAAGCAATCAGCTATAAATGTTGACTGGCAACCATCATACAGGTCTGTAGTAAGACATGATCCTTCTGTAAAGAGCCCACTTAATCATCATTATTTTTAAAAAAATTAAAAGTTTTAACAAGCCATCATATGAAACTTGTTCAATGATGCAAATTCTGAGGAAAATTATCCCAGACTCTACCACCAGATCTAGGAGTGTTCATTGGTAATAAGGACCCCTCACGACAGACTATGGAGGCTGTCACCAACAGTGTTGTAGGGGAAGAGTAAGGGAACAGAATTTCTCACTTGTTTTGCATTTTCTAATATGCAGATGGAAAATTTAAGAAAACTGACATCTCAACTCTCCTAGTTAGCTTAGTATAGGGAGGTAGATATCCGTGCATATTCTGAACTTTTTGTTTTGCCAGTCCTAGGGCTTGAACTCAGGGTCTGAGCACTGTCCTTGGGCTTTCTCAAGGCTAGAGGTATGCCACTTGAGTCACAGTAGCACTTCTGAATTTTTTTTATGTATGTGGGACCAAGCAATCAAACCCCAGACACTTTGTGCATGCTAGGCAAGCACTCTACCACTACGCCAAACTCCCGGCCCTCTGCATGTAGTCTGATATCAAATTTCCTATGCTGTCTCAAATGTGTCATTGCAATACTGTAGTATCTTGGTCTTCTCATATATAAATGGAGAGGACATGAATATTTGTATTATAGTTCTTGTTTTAGTGACTTACGAGTTATGTAATAGAAGTTAAATGCCTTGGAAGTGCACGGTTAGAACTCAATAAAAGTTCATTGGAATGACCTGCATAATACATGAAGACAAACTATTTCTCAAAAGGATCAAGTAAAAGTTCTGTGTGCTTAAATAAAAACTTTTATCACCTTCCCTCATATATTTGCAGCTCAAAATTATCTCCTCTGTGGACCATGCTGCCACAATTTCAATTTCAAATCAGGATCTATTCAGGTACTTTCAAATATTCAAACTTGCCTACAGCTCAGCTATGTGGGATGGCACTCCATAAAAAGAAAAATAAAATCAGGCTCTGAGTTTCAACCAAAGGTTAAACACACATGTGATAGTTGTTCACATAAATAGAAATATGTGTTAAATAAATCACTGAAACTGAACACTGGTGGCTTATGTTGGATATCCCAGCTATGTGAGAGATTGAGAGGATTTCATGTAAAAAGTACATGAGACTCAATCTCAGTTGAAGAAGCTGGATATGGTTACATGTAACTGCTTCAATCGAGCATGTAGAAAACAATAAAAGGAGAAGGTCATAATCAGCTTGTGCATCTATGTAAAAACTGAGACCCTATCTAAAACATAACCACAAACAAAATGAGCTGGGCCAGGCACTAGTGGCATATGTCACCTAACCATTCAGAAAGATGAAACCTGTAGAATTGTGGTTTGAGGCCAGTCCAGGTAGAGGAGTCTGTGCATTGTGAGTTTCAAAACAGAGATGGGGAGTTGACAAAAATTGGCTTATGCCTGTAAGCCTAACTACTCAGGAGGCTGAGATCTGAGAACCACAGACTGAAACCAGCCCAGGCAGAAAAGCCTCTGAGATTATTTCCAATGAACCACCAAAAAAGTTGGCAGTGGAGCTGTGCCTCTAATGGTAGTGTGGTAGCCTTAGACAAAAGAGCTCAAGGACAGCTCAGTCCCTGAGTTCAAGTTCCAGGACTGGCATACACTAAATTAAATAAACAAAAATTTTGTTTATTTAATAAATAGAAAGGGGCAAGGTTCAAGTGTGAGAATACCAGATCTGAGAAAGAAAAGAAGGAAGGAAAAGAAAGGAAGAAGAAAGAATGAAAGAACAAAGAGAAAGAAAAGGAAAGCAAGCAAGCAAGAAAGAAAGAAAGAAAGGCAGAGGGAGAGGAGAAGGAGAAGAGTGAAGGAAAGAAGAAAACAAGGAAGGGACAAAGGAAGGGAGGGGAGAAAGGTGTAATTTTAGAACAAATAACTCTTCTATATGCTCTGACTTACTTCTAGTGTGTGGTTCAGCACCAATCATGAGGTCAAGCCCCAGTACTGTAAATAAGCAAGTGATAGATAACAAATAGATAGTATAGACAGACAGACATAGATAGATAGATAGACAGATACATACATACATACATACATACATACATACATACATACATTCTTATATACATAGATACATGGATTCATATATATATATATATATATATGTATACATACACAGATAACAGACAGGCAGATGGAAAGATAATTTGACCTAGTATCCTGAGATCCAAGGGCTCACCTTAAAGTTTAACTTCACAGTTCTTTTTCACGCTAAGAAAAATTTTAAAGGCCAACCCATACCGTAAACACATTATCAATTAATGAAGCAGAATCTCCAGGTTCTATGTCACAAGAAAAATATATAAATCAATCTTTCCCAGGAAAATTCTAGAAAGGCATGCATAGAGGTTTTGCTTTTGGAACCCTTATCTTATAGGATTTTATATATCTCTTAGTAATGATGATGCATGCAGGACAACCAAGCAGAATGAATTTCTGTTTGTGAGAATTATTCAGTAATGCTAGAAAGAAACTATGCTTAACTGTATTAATAGGATTTTTCATCTCATTCAACAGGTGAACTACTTGATAGTGTATTTATTAAGTGATATATTTTCATTGTTGTATTAATATATAAAGCCAGTGTTCCCTTAGAAATCAAGGGAGGGGAACAAAACTTGACATATTCTTTGGTTTGTAAAGAGGAGAAAATTATAAACTCAATCTTAATATGTGTTAATCAAATTTTCTTCAGATTATCAAATTAGTTATATTGAGAATTCTGCTGAATGTTGAGGGTTTCAAAATAATCATAATCTACAATGAAACTAATGTCACTGGTCCTTTATGGTCTGTTATAAGAAATAATTGCTTCTTGACTGTGGAAGTAGCATTTCTAATGTGTCTATCTTTTCTCACTGCAGATCAAACTGTAAAAGTATCCCATAGCTAGAAACATCTGTCTATTCATCTTGAGAAAACACTGAAAACATGCTGGCTAATTATTCTCATTTCTGCCTTCAAGAACAATCATAAAAAGATATCAGTGGGAAGAAAAGAAGTTATGCATTATTTCTGCCATCAACTATGAATATACAAAGGGGCATCTCTTTCTAGATCCAGCCTGACAGGAATTATCTCCTTCTATCCCATCCATTGCTGTGCCTTTTAAAGAATAAAATGCTGGTAGTGTGTGAGCTTATTGGGTTGGTTCTTTGATTTACATAATTGTCTAGTTTGATACCATAAGATTCAGAGAGTTTATTATGTAAGTACCACAGTGGTATTTTTATTTTAGATCCATGTGAGAATAATCAGAATTTGCAGGTCTTGGATATCATACTTTATCATGGTGTTGAAATTAAATGAAAAGGAAACTAATGTGCTCAGTCCAACTGAAGGAGAGGATAAAAAAAAGAGTGTATAGGAGTACATACTCAGAACATTTGTACTCACAAAACTCTTTGTAGTGTAAGGCATTGGCAAGAACAAAGGATGAGCACATAAAGGCAAGAGGATTCCTAGTAGATCTTCCAGAGACACTATTAATGGGAAAAAAGAATAATCTTTGGGCTAGGAAGTTTGGGATGTATTTTCTAGGAACCTGTTAAGTGATACAAAATAATCAAAATTACTTCTAACAACTCCCTGGGAGTTTGGAGCATCAAAACAAAGTCTTCAGGTGAAGATAAGAAACATTAAAAAATGAGAGAAAGGGCTGGGAGTTTGGCCTAGTGGTAGAGTGCCTGCCTAGCATGCACGAAGACCTGGGTTAGATTCCTTGTTATCACATACATAGCAAAAAGCTGGAAGTGGTGCTGAGGCTCAAGTGGTAGAGTCCTAGCCTTGAGAAAAGCCCAAGAACAGTGCTCAGGCCCTGACCTCAAGCACAAGACTGGCAAAAATAAGTAAATAAATAAATAAAATTTTTAAAATGGGAGAAAAGGTTAACAATAAGGAAATAAATTTCACAAAGTTACCAAGTGCCTAAGTGGGAAAACAGACTACTAAGAAGTAACAAAACTTTAAGTATTCTCAGAAAAATGTAATCCCATCATCATGAGATTATGCTAAAAAGCATGGACACCTGTTCAGAGGAAAAATAAGAGGCTTCTGGAAGTAAAATTGATCTCCAGGAGTTCTATGAAGAGAAATCACTAATTTATACAACTAGATGAAACATAAAGGCTTAAAATTTGACCTAAGTTCATCTACTTAGAAAAAGTTCCAAAAAATCCTGTGTTATGCCTGGTGTCAATGGCTCACACCTGCAATTCAAGCTAGTCAGGAGGTTCAGATCTCAGGATTAAGGTTGGAAGCCAGCCTAGGCAGGAAAGTCCATGCAGTTCATATCTCCAATTAATCACCAAATAAAAGCCAAAAGTGGTACTGGGACTCAATGGAGACCAAAACATGAGAAAGGGTATCAGTGTTTGTGAAGTAATGCACCTTCTATCTGGCAAATACAATGTAACCCTTCTATTAATTACAATAAAAAAGAAATATTTTTAAAAAATCACTTGCAGGGGCTGGGAGTTTGGCCTAGTGGTAGAGTGCTTGCCTAGCATGCACGAAGACCCAGGATGATTCCTCGGTACCACATACATAGACAAAAGCTGGAAATGGTGCTGAGGCTCAAGTGGTAGAGTGCTAAGCCTTGAGAAAGTCCAAGGACAGTGCTCAGGCCCTGAGCCCAAGCCTAGGACTGGCAAAAAATAAAATAAAATAAAATCGCTTGCAACACAGATCATTGAACATTAGCACCTAGAGGTGGAGAATGTATGACTATATTTGATTGGGGATGAAAGAGAAATCCTTCAACAGAGAAAAGGACAAGAAACAATGGATAATGTGAGAATATGGAGAAGGAAAAAAAATCCTGAGTGGGGGGGAACTAGAGGAGTAACTGTATATACCCATCAGAAGATTTCCTAAAGATCTCTTTTCTTTTCCAACTATACTATTTGAATCATAAATCAATTGAGTCTAGCTTGCACTTCAGTTGTTTCAAAACTACTGATAAAAATTTCCACTTTAGTAGCCCTTCTATTAATTACAATAAAAAATTTAAAAAATTCTAAGAATGTAAAGGACCTTTTTGACGAAAACTTTAAAACCCTAAAAAAGGAAATTAAAGCAGAACTAAGGAAATGGAAAAACCTCCCATGCTCCTGGATTGGAAGAATCAACATTGTGAAAATGACAATCTTGCCAAGAGCTATCTACAAATTCAATGCAATACCCATCAACATCCCAATGTCATTCTTTAAAGAAATAGAAGAGGCAAGCCAAAATTTCATATGGAATAATAAAAGACCCCGTATAGCAAAAACACTTCTTAGCAGAAAGAACAGCACAGGAGGAATTTCAATTCCAAACTTTAGACTCTATTACAGAGCTATAATTATCAAAACAGCTTGGTACTGGCACCGGAACAGGCCTGAAGACCAATGGAATAGAACTGAGGACCCAGATATTAAACCACAGACCTATGGCCATCTAATCTTTGACAAGGGAGCCAAAAAAATAGAATGGAAGAAAGACAGCCTCTTCAACAAGTGGTGCTGGCAGAACTGGTTAAGCACCTGCAGAAAACTAAAGCTGGATCTTTCTTTGTCACCTTGCACTAGAATTAACTCCAAATGGATCAAAGACCTGGAGGTAAAAGCTGACACACTGAAAACTTTACAGGAAGGAATAGGAGATACACTAGGCCTCCTTGGCACAGGTCGAAACTTTCTTAATAAGGACCAAGAATCACAACAAATCAGAGAAAGGCTGGATCAGTGGGACTGCATTAAACTGCAGAGCTTTTGTATGGCAAAGGACATAGCTAGTAAACTAATCAGGAAGCCTACAGAGTGGGAGAAGATCTTCACCAACCAAACAACGGACAAAGGCCTCATATCTAAAATATATCAACAACTCAAAAAATTGAATCACTCCAAAACTAACCTCCAAAGTAACAACCAGCCCATTAAAAAAATGGGCCAAAGACTTAGAGTCTTCTCTGAAGAAGAAACAAAAATGGCCTATAGACACATGATGAAATGCTCAACATCTCTGGTCATAAAAGAAATGCAAATCAAAACAACTCTAAGATTCCACCTCACTCCAGTTAGAATGGCCAGGATCAGGAAAACGAATAACAACAGATGCTGGAGGGGATGTGGCCAGGAGGGATCACTACTACACTGTTGGTGGGAGTGCAAATTCGTTCAACCACTATGGAAAGCAGTGTGGCAGTGCCTCAAAAGGCTAAACATAGAACTCCCCTATGACCCAGCAATTCCACTACTTGGCATTTACCCAACCATCCAGAAACAAGGACATACTAAATCCACTAGCACAACAATGTTCATTGCAGCACTATTCACCATAGCAAAGATATGGAACCAACCTAGATGTCCCTCAGTTGATGAGTGGATCAACAAGTTGTGGTATTTGTACACAATGGAATTCTATGCTGCTGTCAGAAAGAATGACATCACCCCATTTGTTAGGAAATGGAAAGACTTAGAAAAAAATCATATTAAGTGAAGTAAGCCAGACTCAATGGTTTCCCTCATTTGTCATAATCAGTAGAAACCTTGGGCTCTACTAGCAGAGATCTGCAATAGAGCAAAATCTTGATACATAAGGCCATATAATGTGAAGCTAATTGAAAGGACCTCCAGGATATTGAAACAAAAGCCATATAATGAATGATTGTTGTCCTTAATGTACTATGTTGTCTCTCATCTCCTTTGCTGTCCCTTGGTTATCTCATATTGGTATAGTATCTCACTTTGTTATCTGATATATTGAATTTATTTGTATTTGGATATTTGAAATTTGATAGGGAAGGAGGGAAAACCAAGATGGGTGGGGGGTGTGGGGGGGGAGGGAAATGGGTACCAAGACATGTGAAAGGGTATCAATGTATGTGAATTAATGCACCTTCTATCTGGCAAATATCATGTAACCCTTTTACTAATTACAATAAAAAAATAATAAATAAATAAATAAATAAATAAATAAAATAACAATTCTACTTTATATAATATTATCCCTAGGATATCTTATTGATTTAAAGTTATTTCTCACTTCTAGATGTTAACATTTTGGGAGAGCTTACTATTATATGTAGACAGGGACACTTAGAAAATATTACTTATTAAGCCGGAAGTGGTGCTGAGGCTCAAGTGGTAGAGCTCTAGCCTTGAGAAAGTCCAAGGACAGTGCTCAGGCCCTAAGCTCAAGCCCAGGACTGGCAAAAAAAAAAAAAAGAAAATATTACTTATTGAGGTAAAAAGAAATATACTTACAATTATCTGACATTTTTGAGGAGAAATATTCCAAAAGACTTAAAATACTTGTTTCCCGTAATTCTGACTGTTCCGTTTTTTCCACTGGGAAATAAGCTTTTTGTGTACTCTTACAGTAACAGAATCCAATTAAGGCAGTTTTTCGTAAGTCAGAAGTGGCTGCATACAAACAGATTTCTGCAATAATCGTTGTGTATATATAGACTATATTCCAGGCCCAGGAACAACAAGATTCCTCAAAGCTTTCTTCCTGAAATAAGAAAAAAAAAAACAATAGGTATTTAAAGTATAGCCTATTACAGTTAAATCTACAGACACTACATTTAAAGCAAAAATGTTTCCATTGCCAGGTATGGTGGCATATCCCAGCTACTAAGGAAGGAAGAGTCAAAGGACCAGGGTCAGATATAGGCTAATAAAAATGCATGAAACCTTATCTGTAAAAACTAAAATAAACAGATGTTGAAGTATGGCTGAATACTAGAGCACAGACTTAGCCAGAACTAGAACCTGAGTTAAAACTCTAGTACTAACAAAAAAAGAGGATTCTCAATCCCATAGCCATGGAATATAAACTAATGCAATAAAATGTACCTTTCTATAGTATAGCACATTAGAAAATAATTTTTCTAGAGTTTAGTACTTTAATATGCATTTCAGAGGAAAACAAAATAATGACATTCTTTGAGGAAGAATTCAAGCATCTGTCACAAAAGTCTTGGCTACAATTGGTTAAGAGCAAGAATTGAATTATACTTGCATTTATTGGTTTAATATATGACACATTCTCTAAAAATCTTTAACAAAAATTTATAGTTTTTCAGTATTTTGACTATATTCCATCCAAAAGCTCATGAGAAATGTAGGTAAAATTGTATGTTTAAAAATGAACCATGATCTTTTCCTCCCTGGCTGTCTGAAGGTCAGCCACCATCATGAATGACACAGTAACTATCCGGACCAGGAAGTTCATGACCAACCGACTACTTCAGAGGAAGCAGATGGTTATTGATGTCCTTCACCCTGGAAAGGCAACAGTACCTAAGACAGAAATCCTGGAAAAACTTGCCAAGATGTACAAGACCACACCCGATGTCATCTTTGTATTTGGATTCAGAACCCATTTTGGTAGTGGCAAGACAACTGGCGTTGGCATGATTTATGATTTCTTGGATTATGCAAAGAAAAATGAACCAAACACAGACTTTCAAGACATGGCCTATATGAAAAGAAAAAGACCTCCAGGAAACAGCGAAAGGAACGCAAAAACAGAATGAAGAAAGTCAGAGGTACTGCCAAGGCCAATGTTGGAGCTGGCAAAAAGCCAAAGGAATGAAGATCCTGCAATGACTTGACCTGCAAGATGACAGATTTTTCACAGAGGGATTAATAAATTGTTAAAAACAAAAAAAAAAAACCAAAAAAATGACCCATGAACATTAATTTCCATGGTTCAAGTGGCAGAGTATCTACCTGTCAAGTTCCAGGCCCTGAATTCAAAATCCAGCAGTACCAAAAAACAAAAATAAAGCAAAAAAAAAAAGCCAATAAACAAAAAACCCCATACTTTTTGTTAACTATGAACAATTAGGAGCAAAGTTAATGTTCAACAGGAAAGGGCTAAATATCACTTCCACTAAATATGAATTTTATTAAAATGTAATGGCAAGAAGGAATATTAATTAGTAAAATAGAAATATTTAATATTACGTAGTTATAATAAAACCATGACAAAGTACATTGTTACTGTATCTGTACATTACAGTTACTGTTGCAAAGCAATACACATAGTATACCCTATTGTGACAATTTAAATAATGGCACAAATGAAATACAAATCTATTGCTGGCAGGGATGCAGCCAGAAGGGAATGCTATTACACTGTTGGTGGTAGTGTAAACTAGTTCAAACATGCTGGAAAGCAGTATGGCAATTTTTCAAAAGACTAAACATAGAGCTCCCCTATGACCCAGCAACCCCACTATTTGGCATTTACTCAAATGTCCAAACACAAGGACACACTAAAGTCACTAGCACAATGATGTTCATTGCAGCATTATTACCATAGCTAAAATATGGAACCAACCCAAATGCCCCTCAGTAGATGAATGGATCAAGATGTGGTACTTTATACACAATGGAATTCTATGCTGCCATCAGAAAGAATGATATTTCCCCATTCATAAGGAAATGGAAAGATAGGAAAAAATTATACTAACTAAAGTAGGCCACACCCAAAGGAACATAGGCTCCATAGTTTCTCTCATTTGTAATAATTAGTACACATCTGGGACTATCCTAGCAGAGAATCACAATAACTCCAAAGCTATGTATAAATGGTCATACAGGGTGAGTCTAAAGGCAATGAACTCTAGGATATGGAAACAAGAGGTTTATCTTGAGTGATTGTTGAGCTTATTGTACTATGTTATTTCTTTTCTCTTTTTTCCCCTTATAGTTAACTTCATGTGGTTACTCTATCTGACTTTGTTACCTGGTATATTGTATAGATGTTTATTTGTTTATTTGAAATAGGGAAAGGAAAGGGGGAAACAAGATGACTGGGAGAAGGCGGGGGGTGGGAAATGGAGACATAAACATGAGAAGGGTATCAATGTGCGAGAAGTAATGCACCCACTACCTAATAAATGTAACTGTAACCCCTGACAATAAAATGTCTTAAAGGAAATATAAATCTATTCCACAGCTAAATTAGCAATAGGTTACCTGACTCTGAGTAGACAAAATGCTTGAAAGAAAATCTTTCATTAGATCCATTAAAGTTTTCAAGCACGCCATGTTCATTTTGGCAGCCTCTCCAAGGACAAGCAAAGCTAGTTCTGTATCCAGCCTGGATTATAAGCAAATGGTAAACACATTAATGAAAAAGAACAATAATTGACTTTTAGTGAAGTAAATGTATTAGACCAGGGATAATAAATGCTTAGTCCACATATGTCTATTTTTCAAGAAAGATTACAAAAAGAGTCAAGAAGGACACCATCATTTTGGCAAGGTGTTTCAGTTTAGAATAATGCTGTGACTATGATCTGCAAGTAACAGATGCTAAAAATTACCTTTTTTTTTCAGAAGTCCTTGACAAGGAATCAAGAGCTGTGGTATTACAGGGTACCTTCAAAACCTCACAGAAAGAGCTGAATTTTACGTTGCTGCAATTGACTTCATGGGCCAAATTTCAAGCAAACAAAAAGTTGCCTTTTGAGATACTCCAAAGGTTCAGCATTATTTGGCTTATTAAAAAGTATTATTTTTCAAAATAAAACTTACATTGTCATATATTAGTTTGCAAAATACAATGAATGGAAATTTATACCAGAATTGGTTCTCTATAAATGTAAGTATATTCTGCCTGAGTTTGGGGAGAAATTATATATTTAGTGAATGCTATTTGTACTCAATTGAAAAACTATATTTTGAAAGAAAAGAATTCAAATATAAACTTTTCTGTATAAAACTGTTTATTATTCTGAACCATAGATAATAAATAAAAATATATTGAACAAGTACATTTGAACTTCATAACTAATAAGCACATTATTTTTAAAAAGAAACATCTCTGATCATAAGGTTAAAGACAATTTTCCACATTTGAATAGGACTTTATAGATTTCAATTTGCTTTTATGCAAATTATTCATTGGAACTGGGCTATAAACATTTAAGACCTGTGAAGACCTTTCTGTTTGTATAGGCACCAGTACTGTAGCTTGAACTCAGAGCCTTGCATTTTTGCTTTTTTTTCGCACTGCTTTACCCACTTAAGCCATGTTCCAGTTCCAGCTTTTTTGTTCACTAACTGGAAGCAAGAATCCCAAGGATTTGTCTCTCTAGACTGGCTTTAAACCTTAATCTGCATGGAGACAGGAGCGTAGCCTAGTGATAGAGTGATCACCTAGCATGCACGAAGCCCTGGGATCAATTCCTCAGTACCATATATTCAGAAAAAGACAGAAGTGGTGCTGTGGCTCAAGTGATAGAACACTAGCCTTGAGCAAAAAGTGTTCAAGGACAGTGCCAAGGCTCTAAGTTCAAGTCCAGGACTGGCAAAAATAAAAAAATAATAAATTAATCTGCAGACCTCATAGATCTGATATATTTTTTTAATATTAAGAAATGGAGACATAGTAAGTCTGTGAGATTAGTGCATGCTAACTTCTTGGTTCACTGTAACTGAAGACTTCCCTCATATATGATTATTTAATGTTTTCTAACTCATTTCTAGCCATTATTTTAATACCTCAATATTAAACTTCAGTGTGGCACATTCTGGTGATTGCCTACCTAAAACAACTTGAGTTTTTTCTCAAGAGTGCAAAACACTCAGTTCAGGTTACTAGCTCAAAATAGATGACTCTATATTGACTGACATAGTGATCACATGAACGTAGTATTTGCCAAAATCATAAATCTGCATATATAAAGAAAGTTCATGCTGGGCTTATCTTCCTAAGATATGGCTGTAATCAGTGTTACTTGGGAGATAGAGAGGGTGATTACAGCCTGGGGTCAACTGGGGAAAAGTGTGAGATCCTATCAGAAAACAGAAATTTGGTAGGGGTGGTTCACAGAAGGCCCAGATTTCCCAGCACTTCCAGACAAAGAAAGGATGCTTATGTTGTTATATCTAAATTATGTGCCAGTAAATTTGACTGACACTTGATACCATCACAGGATGGTTGACAGAAGGGAGGGCCTCCAAGGACAGTTATTCCCAATACAGGGTATGAGTTCTTCACAATATGACCATGTGAAAGAACTCATACAGCTTTTCCCCTGAATATTCTTCATCATTATGATGCTTTGGGTTCTTCTTTTCTATTATGTGTAGACAACTCTATCTAACCTGGAACACGTTCACTGAACCATGGACTAGAAAATAAAATTAGTATCGGCCCCCTGAAAAACTCCATCACTCGAAATACACTTTTAAATCAGTGTTGCTGACTGCAAAATTTCCTTTAAGTGAAAATGCTTCTTCCAAAAATAGAATAGAGGCACAATATTTGAGTTTGGTAAAAATCTGAAGTGGAAATTAATGTACACAGGAAAAAGAAACAAAGGGAGATTAGGCCAGAAGTGTTAACACAGCACTCTCTTTTAGAACTCCTTGTTATAATATAGAAAATCTCAACAATCACTACATTGACATGGTTTTACAATGCCATGAAATTAAACATGTTATATATATACACATGTATGTGTGTATACAATTCTCCAATTGAAAAACTATAAAAAAATGATAGCAATAATACTTATTAGAATCATACATTTATAGGGCCTGGAATTTAGCCTCATGGTAGAATGCTTGCATAGCATGCACAAAGATCTGGGTTCAATTCCTCAGTACCACATACATTAAAAAAAAAAAAAGCCAGAAGTGGTGCTATGACTCAAGTAGTAGAGTTCTAGCCTTGAGATGAGCCCACAGACAGTGCTCAGGCCCTGAGCTCAAGCCCAGGACTAGAAAAAAAAAAGAATCATACATTTATAAAATGAATATCGTCAGAGAGTTTTCATAGATTATCTTTACTCTTCTATTTATATCTTCAATGAACTGATTAAACACAATTAAAATATCTCTAAATAGTACTCCTACTAAACACCTTATTCTACTCTAACAATGAGTATTTCAGAAAACACTTATAATATTAAAAATCACAATCTTGAAAACTAAAAATGAAAAAGAGGTCACTGAGACAGTAACTTATATGCTCAAAACTACAAAGTCAATACAATTGGATGGAGACAAGCAAGAAGGAATACCACCTGCAACATCCTGAGATACATCAGTCTTGTTTCTCCAAGGAAAGTTAAAAATTTTAGAGAAAAGTAATCTTGTGGTTCATAGAATCAGGGAGAGTACAGTTAATCTTATACCTTGAGAGACTGACCAATTACTCTTTTCATCTTTGTCTCACTGTCTTCTGAGGGGATAAATACAGGTGATAAAACGTATAGAAAACAGTGCTTATAGGGATGGGGATGGAACAAGAAGAAGCCACAGAACTGTAGCGGAGGTATATTTCATCAACAAAAGGAAACTACTGCGTGTAGAGAATACGGGCTCTAAAATAATTTTACATGTTACTCTTATAAATTTTTAACATAAAAATGCTACGTTTAAAAATAAATTAAAGCCAGGGATAGTGGCCCCATCTGTAATCCCAGCATCAGTATACTGAAGCAGGAATGAAATGAGTTCTAAGTCAGCCTGTGAAATATAACAATGCCTTAAAAAATTTTAAATGAAGCCAGATGTAGTAATCCTAGCTACTCAGGAGACTGAGATCTGAGGATCAAGGTTCAAAACCAGCCTGGGCACAAAAGGACCTGAGATTCTTATCTCCAATTAACCCTCTAGAAAATGGGAAGTGGGGATTGACTAAAGGGTAGGGTGATAACCTTGAGCTTAAGAGCTCAGGGACAACTCCCAGGCCCAGGGGTAGGGCGGTAGCCTTGATCTGAAGAGCTCAGGGGCAGTGCCCAGATGGAGTTCAAGCCCTATGACCCCCCCCACACACAAAAAATGTAAATGAACAAAACTTCAGTCTTAACTTCTGTGGCTATAAACTTCTCATTTAAAATGATGAGGTTTTTATATTGCTTTGATTTCTGAATACCTACAATGAAAAGTAGAGGAAGGAGACATCTCTAGAATAAATGAAAATATATATTGTGGCTAAGATGAAAGAGAATGTCAGTGTCAATACTCAGAGAAGATCCTAATGCCAAAAGAATGTCTTGCAGGAACCGCAAGATGCTTTCACAATCCCTTCAATATCTTTTATAAAGTTCAGCAAAAAGAGATTTGTTCTTCTTCCTGAAGAGAACCTGATGAAAGCCTTGATGTTGAGAGGAAATAATAAGGTAAGAAAAAAGACTGAAGGGGAATGAAAATTACAAAGTGCAATTAAGATCTATCATACAGAAAATTAGCTACAAGAATGACACATGAGAAGGGGTATCAATGTCTGAGAAGTAATTCACCTACTATCTGGCAAATGTAACTGTCACCGTCTATACATTACCTTGATAATAAAAAGTAAAATGAAAAAAAAAGTCAAACCCTTTAATCCATAAAATCAAAGTACCAGAAAAAAAGGATAGAAGTAATCTAATCTGACTGCTTAGATTTTCCACACACCATAGTCTTTTACCTTATAAAATGAAATAAAGTATAAAAATGCAGGTGTTTGGGGGTTTTTGAGGTGATTGTTGTTCTTGTTGTTGTTTTCATTTTGCCAGTCCTGGAGCCTAAACTCCAGTGTGCAGAGTGTGGGTAATATCTTTGAGCTTTCTCAAGAGAAGCTCTCTACCACTTGAGCCACAGCTTCACTTCTGGATTTTTCTTTATATATGCTAGGTAAATTCTAGATACTAGGCCACACTCCTAGCCAAGAAATGCTTTCTTTTTTTTTGACTGCCAAAACTGAAGCCAGAACACAAGGCCTAGACACTGGTTACTTAGGTTTTTTGCTCAAAGCTAGCATTCTACTGCTTGAGCCACAGCTTCATTTCTGGCTGTGCTGGTAGTTAATAGGCAAGTCTCAGGGACTTTCTTGCCCTATTTTGTAGAATATACATTGAATTCTTTTTGTTGTTTTCTTTTTGCCAGTCCTGGGCTTGAGCTCAGGGCCTGAGCACTGTCCTTGGACTTTCTCAAGGATAGAGCTCTACCACTTGAGCCTCAGCACCACTTCTGGCTTTTTTCTGTGTATGTGGTACCAAGGAATTGAACCCTGGTCTTTGTGCATGCTAGTCAAGCACTCTACCACTAGGCCAAACTCCTGGCCCTATATATTGAATTCTTGACTTCATCTGCTGAAAGTGGTTTTCCTCTAGATTATACAATCTTTATTGCATGGAAGCCAGTAAAGGATGGAAGCAAGACAAACCAGGATGCTAATCTTTTCAGGGAAAGTACAGGTAAGTCACTGTTTCTCTCCAGGGAATCACCTGAGGCACTTTTGACTGGTTGATGGCAATTAATCCTAGTTGGAGGATCTTATGTTTTCAATATTAAGGCAAGGTTATGAGATACTAACTGGGGCTACTGTTGTGTAAAAAAATGTTAATAAGTTTTAAGCTAGAGAGGAGCAAAATGATATTTATGCTATGACCCTGGCAGCAAAGTGTATGTGCACATTATTTCGAGGGAAGGAAGTTTGGAAATTAGAAACAAAACTCTAAAAGAGACCTCTCTTATGATTCAGCTGTACCACACTAGGACATTTATCCAGAATGTTCCAAATCAGGATATATAGCAAAGACATTCAAACAACTATAAACTATATTCATTGCTTCAGTATTCCCCAAGATTAAGTCAAGTTCAGAAAGATGATGACACATTTTCTCTCATTCATGGAAGTTAGAACTAATTTATACATTTACATGTGAGCATATACAGGATCATATGCATACATACACAAACGTTAAAGAATGATATTCTCAAGGGAGAATTTCAATGTTAGAACTCACTGAAACAACAAATTTAGTTTAACAAAATGATTCCCAGAAAGGTGGAACATGTTGTGGGGGAGGGCAGACAAATTAAGAAAGAAAGCATGAGTGAATACACTCATAATATTCAGAGCACCTATGAGAAAATGGTAACTTGGGGGCATGAGGGAGGTTGGGAAAGATAGGGGAACAATTAAATTGACCACAGTTCATAATTTTCATGAAAACTGACATGTTAAATTGTAACCCTTTGTATAACCACTTAAGGATAATTCAAAAATAAACAAGAAAATGAACAGACAATAGTAAAAAAAAAGTCTGAAATCAAAACGACACTGAGAATTCATCCCACTCCAGCAAAAATTATCAAGAAAATTAAGCAAATGTTGAGAAAAATGGGGATTAGTGGCTCTTATGAACAATTGGTAGCACTGTAAGTTAATACAGCTACTGTATGAATGGAATGGAACCCCCTCAACATGACTAATGTGTGACCTGCTGATACCACACATGGGTATCTGAAGGACTGTCAGTCAGGGTTTTGTAAAGACATTTGAATACCCATGTTCATCACAACACTATTTACAACAGTCAAGTTATGGAATCATCCCTTCATCTAATGAATAGCTAATGTGGCACATATATACAATGAAATGTGATTCAGTCATAAAGAAGAATGAAATTATATTTTTGCAGGAAAGTAGAAAGAACAATATTTAAAGAAACAATGTGACATTCACACACATACTGTTGCAGCGCTTAATTTGGAAATTGGAGTACTTTGTAAATACATTTGACAAATTCATGAAATATTTAAAAATAATTAAGAAAGGATATGGAACTTTGTAAAAATTTAAGTTTTCTTTTCTTTTGCATTTGTATTGTTATTGTAAAGGCAATGTTCAAAAGGCTTACAGTTATGTCAAATAAAGAGTGCAGTTCTTTTTAGAAAATGTCACCCCTTCCCTTGCTTTCTCTAAGATTTTCCTTCCAGTCACTACCCACAAGATGTTCATCATCAACATAGCATCTATGAGTATCACTGCTGCATTTATCCACCTTTTTTCACACCATTTCAGTGCTTCTTTAGCACACATGAAGCCCTGGTTCAATTCCTCAGTACCACATACAAAGAAAAGGCTACAAGTGGTGCTGTGGCTCAAGAGGTAGAGCTTTAGGCTTGAGAAATCCCAAGGATAGTGCCCAAGTTCTGAGATTCTAAATACTTAGACTATTTTCCCTGAAGATAATAAATTGCTTCATTGTTGTGATTTAGCCTCTCTTTCACAGAAAGAACCAAACTTCGTAGCAACCACAGATTTCATTTAAGAAAGTCAAACTGTACAATGTATGCATGCATATCCAGCAAAACAAAAAAATTTTTAAAGGATAAAAAACAATTTATTGATTATATGAATATAAAAGGCATAAATTGCCTTTGTCTTTAGAACTGAGATCATAAATTCTTTTCATAGTCAACCAAGGTGTGATTAACATTTAAGCACAAAGGTTTCTCCATGAGTTTCTCTGAATTTATAGTATCATCTTACCAGCATTTCTTTTGAAGCTGTGTTTTATGAGAGATGAGATGCTCCAGCACATTATTCAGCTGAGAACTATTATTCTGAACACAAGACCAAGCAGCAACACAATGCCAGAGCAGGTGGTTAACTTTATATCCTCCCTGATTAAATTGCAAATGGTCCTGGAATTAAAATATAAAAATATATCTGGGAAACAATTCTTCCACTTGGACAAACATGAAAATAAATTTTAAATATACAAATTAAAATGCATATTCTCTTACAGTTCCTGTCTTACCAATAATATGCATAAGACTATCTTTGTAGGTAGATATCATGGTATCATTCATCTGAAACTAATGAGCATATTTTCACACAGGTCTATTGTGTTCAATGACTTCAGTTCTATAAATTGACAAAAAACAAAACAAACAAAAAAAAACCCAGTATGCTTGAAGGGAGAAGAATTAGATAAAATCATGTTTCTCACCTCTATATGACTGAGCTCTCTTTGACAACTGAGGAACTATGGACCAGAGAAAGTCTGAAGAAAGACTGCTGGTTTTATATACTTTGTTGGTTGTTCTACGGAAGTAATTAGTGTGTGACCACATAGCACTCATTGAATTATTTGCCAGTAGTAAAGATTCAAACAGATATTGTTTTATGAATAGTTGATATTGTAGGCTGTTATAAAAGAAACTTTTTAAGGGTGCACAGTGGTGCATGTCTGTAATTCCAACTCCTGGAAGCTAAGGGAAATGATCATGAGTTCCAGGCTAGCATTGGCTACTCAGAAAGTACTTCTTTCAAGAGAAAAAAGAAGAACTTGAATCTAAAGGGCTTAATAATACTTATTTATACTTATTTATTTACAAATGAAATTTATTTATAAACATTATAAGTATTTAGAAATAATATTTATTTACAAAACAATATTACAATTACAATTTAATGATAATTTTCATGCTGAGCACTCTTAAGAAAAACCCAAAAATCCATGCACAAGTTCAAACATTTTCAATTTCTAGTATCTGATTGAGTCCAGTACATATGTGTATTGATTCTGTTAATGTCATAGACTCTGGCAAATGAGTAAGACAAAGTCTTCACAAGTTCACTCCCTCTGTGAAAACATAACTTAGGAAAGTAAATAGAAACAAATCAGTGTTTGGGGTGTTAGATTATTCCACAAAAATCTCTATTTTAAAACAATGTAGGGTATCAGACAGACAAGCTGACTTCAGTAAATGAGCACATAACCTAATTTTCTGCTTTCTGGTGGAGCCCATCCAAAAACTGAAACTCATAGAAATGAAATTTTCTTCTTAAATTGCTCTTAGATTCTCCAGCCAGATGCCTGATAGTTCTCAGGTTGCAAATTAATTCCAAATAATAGTGAAGTAGATATGTTTTGAAGCTTTGGAATGGCTTGACTAATTAATTTAAAACAATCAATGCTTTCTTTTCTAAGATACTGGCTAGCTACACAGACTAGGTTAAAATATATTTGTGCTAACATATTTAAACAACAGCATCAGAAATTTCCAGAAAACATTTGATAAAGACAATGAATGATATTTAAGTTTTCATTAATTTTATATGTTTAAATTTTATATTTTATATACAAATTTACACATGGCTACTTTTCTTTATCATTGAGAAAATGAAAATATGGCTTGTGGTTGATTTGACATCATGTTATTACAGGCCTATCTGACACTCAACAGGCATGCTATTCTGTTCTCCTTTTGGGCAAAGCTCACAAAATATTAGCCTCAGATGACAATACTCAGTGACCATTTTGTACAAGCAACTTGACCATTTTCTCTAACCACAGAGGAAAACAAGTCATTTCCATTCATAAAATTACTCAGTCGTGGATTTGTCTCTCTTCTTTCTTGTTTTCATTTGTATCGTACTTTTGGGGGTTTTTTTCCTCAAATTCACATGCTGACATTTATTTTTTATTGTAATTTATAGAGGGGTTACAATATATTCGCTAGATAGTAGATCATTACTTCTCACACATTAATACCCCTTCTCACGTTTTTGTCCCCATTTCCCTCCCTCCGCTGCCTCCCAATCATCCTGTTTTCCCCCCTTCCCTTTCTTATTTCAAAGAAACAAATAAACATATATTCAATATGCCAGGTAAGTTAGACACTGTAACAATATGAGAATAACCAAAGGGCAACAAAGGAAAAGAAAACTAACATAGTACATTAAGAACAACAATCACATAAGATAAAGCTCTTTTTTCCATACCCTGGTGATCTTTTCATTTAGCCTCATCCTATATGGCCTTATGTTTCTAGGCTTTGCACTATTGTAATCCTCTGCTAGGAGAGTCATAGGTGTGTACTAGTTATTACAAATGAGGGAAACTATTGAGCCTATGTTGCTTTGGGTCTGGCTTATTTCACTTAATATGATTTTCTCCAAGTCTTTGTATCTTACTTTTGTGTATACTACTGAAATCTAAGTTTATGATGGATGTGCTTTTAGGAAAAAAGTTCAAAGAGAAGGGCATAAACAAGGTGGACAAAGGAAAAATTCTTATCAACATCACAGGTCAGTCTGAAATTACAAATAACAAATCTAATCTTCTTCCTTCGTATGGTAGACAGATAAAGCCTGAAGAATAGTAGGGAATAACAGACTTGACTATGGGCACCCAAAATTAGAAGATTTCTACATCGTTAACATTTACAGCTATGATGAGAACATGGTTCAGAGAGTTGAGTCTAGACTTAATAGGGTGGAAGAGGAAGAGCAGAGAGCCTGGAAGACACGGAGGACCTGTGATGAGGTAACCTGGACATTGAGAAAGAGGGAGATGAGACACTTGTACTATGATCAGGGAAAAGTGATACAGAGAGGGAGGTTGATTAACATACTGTATATATATATATATTTATAGTCACAAGAAACCCCTTTGTACATTAATGAATGCTAAGTGAGTAAATGTAAGTAAAAATATGACTATGTATGTTTCCTGTTATGCTGTAGATGGATTAACTACTAGACAAATGACAGTGGTGGACACAGAAGCCCTTCATTCCAAAAGCTAATGTTTAAAAGGATTCTTAACCACGAGCATGTATCATTGTCACATCTTGCTCTACTTTTTAACAGCATCAAATCTAGAGAGAACCCTGCTTTATTAGATCCTCCCTCTATTACTCAATATCCACATCTTACCAAGACAGCTTTCTACCTCCCATCCTCTAGCTGCAGCAACCCACCATTCATCTCTCCCTCTCTCTCTCTCTTTCCTTTCTCCTCTTTCTTTCTCATATCCTCGTTCTTTTTCTGTCCCTGCAATAAGAAATAAAACCAAGTTGCCTCATGGCACAAGCGCTCCCATTGAGGTTGGGCTCAAGGGCATTAGCATCACCAACAACAGACTTTCTAACACTGGATGACCTATTACACCAATGGTGATTTGCATCAATGCAGTAGACAGAGGGAGCGTGCTCTCAGAGGTCTTACATGGTATGCAGCTCTTTCTCATTATTTTAAATTATTCCTATTTGACAGATGGCTGGCTGATAAATGCCATTTGCAAATTATTAACAGAAATTAAAAATAAATATTAAGAGACTTTTATAACAATTTAACAGGTTATTATATATTCAGCCTACTAAAACTAGTTTGATGTTGTTTCAGTGATTTACTATTATTAAATCTTACAAGATATTCTATGATGATGTGGGAATAGAAATTAGAATATAGATTAGAATATAGATTAGGGAAGAGGAAGAAAGGGAAGGAGAAAAGCAGAAGGAAGGAAACAAGGGTAGAAGGGAAGGAAAAAAGGAAATTTGAAATGACTTCATACCATAGGTCATTTGAAAAGCACTGAGCCCAGATTTCAATAACTCCCAGAAAACCTTACTTATCCCTGAATTTCCTATTTCTCTTGTCTTCTTTCCCTCCTCCTCTTACCCTTTTTCCTTCCTCCCTCCCTCCTCCCCTCTCTCCTCTTTCTCTTTTCTTTCTCTCTCTGACCTCTTTGGACTGTCCCTTGCAGCTGACACAATACCTACTTGGGAAACTCACCTACAGAGTATTGATCACCTACTGTTAGCTGAATATTCAGACCATTCAGATAGCCACATCACCTTGGCCATTTGTGAAGATTTAGGGACATGAACTCTGAATGCCTGATCAAGCCCTCTTTGTAGTGTAGAAATGGGTTTGGAAGTGTGGGCCTCTATGTGGACATCTCAGTTAACAGCTTTCTGAGTTTTGAGCATGTTTTCAATCATGTATCTGAGGGTTGACATTGCCATGAAGGACCTCTCCACAAAAATGTCTTATATGGGTAGCAGAACATGAATAACAATACAATGCTCATAATTTTAAAGAACTTGGGTCTCATTAAAATCATATTCTTAGTGTCTATTTACAATTGTAGTACAGCACAGAATGTCACTGAGAACTTCTAAGTGTTCTTAAGGAGACTGCTAATCACATTAGGATGGTAACTCTGAGTCTGTTGGATTTCAGGGAACTAAGAGTACTTTCAGGAAATATTTACTAAAAGGCTCTACCCAGTTTTAGCTGAGTTTAAAGCTATCTTCCCCCAAGAACTATGTCATTGTTACCATGTGACAACTGTGCTTCAGAGACTCAGCTTTGTGAGTGAGCAGAAGACAGCAGAAACTCAATCCAAAGATCTGGCTCTGAAATCCACAGAGCTAATTAAAGTGTGCCATTTGTCAAAGCTAATGGAAACCCTATGTCTGTATCACTTAAAAGGACATTAAAAGTAGAAACAAGGTCCTGCAGCCAAGGAAGGGAAATCCTCTGTTCTTAAACAAAATCAATACCCATATTGTGTGTATTGTGATGTGTAAATCCTATGGGTTTTAGAAACAATTTTAAGAGTAGTTGGATAAAAAGAATTAAGCAATTAGGCTTTTGTTCCAATTCATAGAGCATAAAAACAGAATATTTTGTAAGGGCCAATATATGCTGCTGTAGACCTTTTAGTATTATGTGAGCAGGAAGGCTTTGGGAATAAGCTTACAAATCTTTTGCGATAATGAACTAATAATAAAGGAGGGCAAGCAGATGGCTACAGATTTAGCTTTATACTTTACGTTTTTGCCAGTCCTGGGGCTTGAACTCAAGGCCTGGGCACTGTCCTTGAGCTTTTCTCAAGACTAGCACTCTACCACTTAAGCCACAGCACCACTTCCAGCTTTTCCTGTGTATGTGGTACCGAGGAATCAGAAACAGGGATTCGTGCATGCTAGGTACTCTACCACTAGGCCATATCCCCAGCCCTACATTTTACTTTTTATCTCATTATTTTTCTAATTTGTTTGCCCAAAGGCTCAAATGAGATGGTTATTGAATGGAGAGATGCTCAAGTAAATAGGACAGCCTGGCTTAGAATACGCTATGCTGGAAAAACTGAGCTGAATTCAGGAAACTAGGCTTATGAATCAAGCCATGAATCAGTGCTGATTGGCTAAAACAGTAATTCAGTAGCAAGGTGGCTACATGATCCTTTACAGTCTTCATATTATGAGGTAATTGGGGGAGGAGAAAGAAGGGCAATAAACCTGACAAGCCAAAATCTATTATAATCCCCTCAGAGAATCACAGGGATAGAACTGAAATAGAATTTGTGAGCAAGTGAATGTAAGCTCTTTGTTCTACAAGTTGGAAAGGGGCACAGAAAGACTTAGTGACTGCCAGGTCTCTAAGCAGATATGTTTGTTTCACAGGTTGATGACTTTGTGCCTTCCAGTGCAGGCAGAGCCATGCAACCGTAAACTCTGTGTTTGTGGCAGGTAGTAAAAAAATGGACTCGTTCTTAAAAAGCATCAGAATGAACATCAGTCTGCTCTTAACTAGAAGGCACATGTTGCTAAGATTTCATAGTAGCTCATTTGTTTAACGTCAAAACATTCAGATCACTGCATATACTACATATGATCATGTTTGTGGATGAAAATTATTATATTAAGCAGAATTGGGTTAGAGTATATTCCTAAATATACTTTCCTATTAGCATTATTTACGTTATTGTGGCATTTAATTTACAAAGCACATTTTATTTGTTTGTTTCTATGATCTCTACAGTAACCACGTAGAAGAGTTTAGGTAGACAGGATGATAGGGTTGCTGCACATGATGGTTAGCAGGACTTTTGAAAGATAAGCAGATGGAGGTTTACAGAGCTTGACAAAACTCCTCCTGGATCACACACATACATGAGACTTTTCTCTTGATGACTGTGTTCCTGTTATTGTTCTGAATCTTCTGTGGTATATTTGCTACACAGATACTTTTCAAACTTATAAACAAGATACTGGGATTTGAAGTCAGGGCCTTATGCCGGTTTGACAAAGGCTTTTCCATTGGATCTGCCCTAGGAGCCTTTTTTTTCTTTTTGCTAGTCCTGGGCCTTGAACCCAGGGCCTGAGCACTGTCCTTGGTCTTTCTCAATGCTAGAGCTCTACCACTTGAGCCTCAGCACCACTTCTGGCTTTTTTTTCTACATATGTAGTACCAAAGAATCAAACCTAGGTGAGCACAATGCCACTAGGCCAAACTCCCAGCCCCCCAGGAGACGTTTTTGCTTTATATAATTTTTGAGAGAAAGGCTCACTTTTTGCCTGCAGCCAACCTCAGACTATGAGGTTGAGAGGATAAGTCTGCATGTCAACACCCGGCATGTTTGGCTGGGATAGGGTCTGGCTCTTTCAATCATGATCTCCTCAATCTGCCTCCCCAGTAGCTAGGATTACAGGAATGAACCACCACATCCACTAAGATCCCTTTCCACAAGACACAATTTGAGTTTATCCAGAATGCTAACCAAAAGTTTCCAATTACTTAGCAAATATCACTCTCTCTACAAATGGTCCATCACTAATACCCCCCCAAATGGTCCTAAAATAACTAAAGATAGGTGATAAAATGCTTTATCTTACTTATTTAATTTATAGACAATGTCAGAAAGGTCTCAAAGGAAGCACAGGAAAAATATGAGATTATTTTTTATATTTCCTTATTGTTTTCAACTTAGGATACGTTTTTCTTTGGGGGAAGCTATTAGGGGGTTGCAGTGTTGGGGGGCTCCAAGACTGGGAGTCAAATTCAGTACCTGATGCTATGTATTGGCTGACACTGTACCAGCTCAATTGTGCTTCCAAACCCTTTTGGAAAAAAAAATTTAGAAAGCAAATGTCATAGTTGCAAGCTAATAAAACTGTAAATTTATATGTCCAAAAATTAAAATAATGACATTTCCAAGTTCTTGCAACACTCTTTCAGAAGATACATGAGGAAAGAAAGTGAAGACCTTAAAACTTCTGAGACCATTTATCCTTTAGGTCAATCAGTGGACAAGGCATTTCCACAGTTGTCTGTGTTATGGTCCTTTGTTGGCATAACTGCAACTTGTAACCCACCAGAGAATCATATAATCATGATGAAGAGTTTTCTGTAAATTGACTGCTAATATCTGACTAAGAAACAAAAATAATTTTTACATATAAGGAATTATTTTGATTCCCCAAATGATTTTTAAGGTTTTCAGTTGATTTAAATTTTATATTAAATATTATTGTATATATGAATCATAGATGAAAAGTTTAATACTTGTTTCAAAGTTCAAATACATTCCCTTTAGTAAGGCTATAGCATATTAAAATGTTAAGGCAAATCTAAGTCACAGTTGTTTTCTTTTTTTTGGGGGGGGGGGGCCAGTCCTGAAGCTTGAACTTAGGTCCTTCGCACTGTCCTGAGCTCTGGTTCTTAAGGCTAGTGCTCTACCACTTGAGCCACAACTCCATTTTATCCTTTTTTCATAGTCTCATGATCTTTCCTGCCCAGGCTGGCTTTGAACCCTGATCCTCAGATCTCAACCTCCTGAGCAGCTAAAATTACAGACATTAGTCACCAGCCCCTGGCACATTTCAGTTGTGACTTAAATAGCCAAGAAGACAACTACAAGGAAGAGGGATCCTGGCCTTATTCCACCTGAAGTAGGAGTTCCCATCCAGGAAACAAGTGAATTTGGTGTTCACACCTCCACTCCCCACCTAAGCTAGTGGAACTTAGCTTTAACAATGGTTTATGAATTAACAAGCATGACTATTTATATATGAAACTACGCACAGTGTTAGAATTATTTCCATATTCTTCCATATTTTCCACAGTGCTGAAATTTGGTTCAAGAAGTTCTCTTTTATATATAATTTCCGATGTTTTCCGGATGAATTGTACATTTGAAAAGATGTTTGGATATTTGTAATAGGATACTTCAGAAGAAGAAAGTGCTATTGTAAGAAAAAGCATTTGTTAGAAATAGTTCATTAATAGCTTGCATTATTCTTCACTGTTCATGAAGAATTAAATTAAATTAAGTATTAAATTCAGATTCAAAAACTGCTGTACTTTTCCTCATTTCTAATGTTATATATGCCCTCTGGTGGTACAAAAATAAATTACAAGTAAGTCATACATAAAATGTGTTTATATAAATCAAAATGTCTTGAATAATGCCTGAATGCCCAATTAAATATTGTTACTGCTTAACAATGCATGATAGCTTCAAGCTGATATAAATCAAGTTATAACAGATATTTCCATTCACAATGGACAGTTTGTAATTGTAATCCTACAAACAAATCGATGTCATTACTTTTAACTCAACATGCTCTAAGTTTATTCCTTCTCAAGACAGGTTTTAAAGTATATGCTGTAAATACAAGAATTATTCATTTAACATAAAGATTATGTAATATTTAATAGAATCATCTTTTCCCAGTCTTTCTATAAATTATTTGATAGTCACTACTCTGGACCCTGAAGAGATAAGAAAAGGAAATACAGTGATGTAAGATATTGTTGGGGACTGTGGGGTCAATGACCTTGGACCTGACCTTGGACCTACACAACTGTATACACAAGGAAGTAACTCTTATCAGGATAACTTTAAGCAACGTCAATCAGTTCTTATCAGGATGACTTTAAGCAATGTTAATCACTTCTCATTTATCCTATTTGTGACTTGATTAGTATTTTGTATGAATGTAGCCTCTGGCAGTTCCCTAGTTTTAAGAAGAGTATTTAAGGTCGGAACTTGAAATAAACTGGGCTGCAGTCTTTACCTGGGCTGCAGACCTCCCGAACTCCATCTGTTTGTCTTTTAATTTTTCCTAGTCCTTGCCCCTATTTCAGGAATCCCAATCTGCGAACCCTGGTTTGCTGCCGGCTGGCCCCGGCAAGATATCATGAAAACGATAGATATTCCCATTTTACCCATTTGCAGTCTCCTCTTTGCCTCATGTAACATACTCAACGTTTCTCTGTCCTTTCATCCAAACTACTGACATAATTATATGGTGCCATAAATATTACAGCATTACTTTTAACATATTTTATATTCTAGGTCTTACAGTTAAATTTTTGTCTTATAGTTAAATCTTATAGTTAAATATTTGTTTCCTAAGATTCAATTCCCACAATTAATTTTCCCCACCCACTCCAATGTTGATATCGACCACATTAATACATTTCAAACTTACTATGTCCAATACTTTTTAGTGTCTGTATCTATTACTATATATATATGTATATATATATATATTCAACTTCTTCCTGAACTTTTCATTCTCTTCTATGTAGATCAAATTGACTGACAAATCTAGTATTTAATGCAAGAATTAAAAAAACAATCTTACCATATACAATTCTCATTGCAATAGTTCAAATCATTAGCATCTCTTCCTCCATAATAGTGTCTTCACCATAAAAAGTGAGTATATACTGTGTGTGCTAGATTGCAAAGCTATGTATATTTCTTTTAAATTTAGAGTTAAAAAAATCAGTATAGCAGATGTTACTGCAGATGAAAATTGAGTCACAAACATCACTGTATACTTAGGTAGAAAATTTTTTTAAAGTGTCAATGGTTACCAGAGTCCACAGTGGGGAAATGAAGGGTAGAGAAGGTAGGAGATGTTAGTCAAGGAGTACAAGACTTCAGCCAGTCAGGAAGAAGCTGTAGTGACTTACAGTCCAACAGACAAACTATAGTGAATAACAACACATACTTCAAGACTGGTAAGCCTGGGATGGATTGGACTACCAGTGATGTTTTGATTTAAATTTCATTTACATCTAAGAGTAGAAACATACATTCCTGTTTTCTTCGTCATTTTTATTTCTGTTGAAAATTATTCAGTTCATTTGCCCATTTATCCATTGGATTATTTATTCTTTGGGTGTTTAATTGTTAGAGGTTTTTAATAGATCCTAGATAATAACTCTTTATGTGATGAGTAAATAGCTGGGAAAAGTTTCTTTTTCCATTGTTTGGTAAGTATTCTTTAGATCACGAAAATTCTTTCGGGTTGAGAAGAAACGTTTTCATTTAAAAGAATTCAGAAAAGTAGAGCTGTGGCTCAATGTAGTGCACCAGCTTTGAGTAAAAAGCTACATATGGGACAGCACTGAGACTCTTAGCTCTAGCCTCCATACATGCAGAACAAATACAAATAAATGAAAAATTAAAAAGTATTTTAAACATTCAGAAGAGGGTTGATTTGTAATGTCCTCACTACAAAAAAAAATGGTATCTCTATAGGGAAAAACAAAGCTGAATAAGTACCTAAAATAAATGCTAAATAAATGCTCAGAAGCCAATGCTCAGAAGCCAGCAATGCACTCATTATCTTCATGAAATATAAAACTCAGTTTATGCTAAGTATAGTGGCAGTGTGAGTTTCTTAAAATGTAATATGAAATATTTATAGGTGTAAAAATAAATAAAAAGATACTCTACCAAATAAATATGGTCGGAGCCTAAGTAAATGTTCTTTGAAACTTTCCAGGTGACCATGCAGGAAAAATACAAAGAGTCGTAGGAAGATCAAATAGCCAATCTGTCAAAACAGAAAATACAAAGACATTTTTGAATTGCATCAATAAATGTTCAAAAACTACATAGAAAATAAGCCATTTTATTAAATCTACTTCTGATGAAGCAGTTTCAAACTTCACTGATGTTACATGTTTTTGAAATATCTTCAAAACACTTATATCAAGATAGAAATCCTGATTCAGACACAAAAATACTTTTATAAATCGTCTCAATATTGCCTAGAATGGCCAATGTTGAACACTGTTTTGTTCTATATCCTTTAGAAAAGTATTGTTTCATTTCACAGATTATGTTCCTTACATGACTCATAAATCAACTGTCAGGGGATTTTAAAATAAAACAGAAGAGAAGAGAAAAACACTATGATATGTTGCTCAATTCTTTTTTAGTATAAAGCAAATGTATATAATGTATGTGTTGGATCAGAATGAAAAGCATATTTCTTTTAATGGACCTTAATCAAAATAACTTGAAAAACAGTTTTAGACCACACTGATAAATATTCTGCTCTGAATAGCATGCCAAACATTGCTTCCAACATTCTCATAAAAATTATAAGGCCATAATAAGTTCAACTAAAATTTTTTCTGTGGTATTTAAAATACAGAAATCTAATAACAGATGCTGGTGGGGATGTGGCCAGGAGGGATCACTACTACACTGTTGGTGGGAATGTAAACTCATTCAACCATTACGGAAAGCAGTATGGCAATTCCTCAAAAGACTAAACATAGAGTTCCCCCAGCAATCCCAATCCTTGGCAATTACCCAAAAGTCCAGAAACAAGGCATACTAAAGTGACCAGCACGATGTTCATTGCAGCACCATTTACCATAGCAAAGATATGAAACCAGCACAGATGCCCCTCAGTATATGACTGGAACAAGAAGATGTGGTATTTATACACAATGGAATTCTATGCTGCCATCAGAAAGAATGACATTGCCCCATTGGTAAGAAAATGAAAAAACATGGAAAAAATCATATTAAGTGAAGTAAGCCAGACCCAAAGTAATATAGGCTCACTTGTAATAATTAGCATACATCTAAGACTCTCCTATCACAGTATTATAATAGCTCAAAACCTAGAAACATAAAGTCATATAGGATGAGGCTAAATAAAAGGGTCTCTAGGATACGGAAACAAGAGCTTTATCTTGAGTGATCATTGAGCTTATTGTACTGTTATTTTTCTTCTCCTTTGTTGCCCTTTGGTTAATCTCATATTGTTACTGTATCAGTCTTCATTACCTGGTATATTGTATATGTTTATTTGAAATAGGAAATGGAAAGGGGGAAAACAAGATGATTGGGAGGGGGTGGGAGAAGGGAAATGGGGACATAGACATAAGAAGGGGTATCAATGTGTGAGAAATAATGCATCCACTATCTGGTGAATGTAAGCGTAACCCCCCTATACATTGCTTCAATAATAAAAAATAACATGAAATGCACAAAAATTGGGGGTTTTTTTGCCAGTCCTGGGCCTTGAACTCATGGCCTGAGCACTGTTCTTAGGCTTTCTTAAGGCAAGGGCTCTACCACTTGAGCCACTGCTTTTTCTATATATGTGAACTCAGGTCTTCATACATGCTAGGCAAGGACTCTTACCACTAGGCCAAACTCCCGGCCCCCACAAATAATTCTTAAATAGCTTCTTATATACACAATAAACATATGTACCAATGCATGTGTGTTTTAAAAATATGACAAAATTTGAAATCAGCAAAATATACATTATACAAGATTTCACAGAAAATCAGAAATAAACACAAACTATGAAATTAATTCAAGTTTTGTGACAAACCTAATATTAGCAACAGATTCTGTTTGTGTGCATGAGAGAGAGCTACGAACAAGCATGCCTAATAGCAATAAAGAGTACTAATAGATGTACATGCCAAAATAAAGTACATGAATGGTACCAAGACTCTATGTTTCCCTGATATTGGGAAACACTAAGTGGCATTTCAGGTCTTTGAACCCAGGGCTGTGTTTATTGTTCACAAAGCTATAAACTTATCATTATAGCAGTGATTTTCTAGTATTTTTTAAGTCAGAAACTTCAATCACTAAAAATTTGAGGACGCGAGATCAATATCCAGAAATGCTTGTCATAAACTGTGAATGTACATTCTTTCTAGACTTAAAAAATAAAAATCATATGTTTATAAGCTATGCTCTGAGGATTTCTTCACATATGCCACTCAGATATGGCTTGGTGCTTCTTCTCTAAAAGAGAAGTTTAATGAGGAGAGAACATTGACAGACCATGTAAAATAATATTGTGATGCTCTAAATAGGACAATTATTGATAGTGTTTCCAACAGTTAAAGAAGTGGTGCTGTGGCTCAAGTGGTAGAGCAGTAGGCCTTAAGCAAAAAGAGGCTTAGGGACTTTGCCCAGGCCCTGAGTTCAAGCGCCAGGACTACCAAAAAATAAAGAAGGAACGAAGAAACAAAGGTAGGGAAGGAAGTTTGAAGGAGGGAATGAGATTGTTCTGAAAGAAATATCCTCATTACCTTACTTATACAACTGTAGCACTTCTTGACAATAAAATCACCTTGACAATAAAATTTTTTGAATTTTGAAATTTGAGTTTATTTCAAATTTTATAGAGGTACTTCTATTAGGTTAAGATACTCTACCCTTCATCTATTTTACAAAACAAATGTAGTGAGACTCTGAAATACCAGTTATGCTTGTACTTCTCAAGACAATAAATTGTTTAAAAAAATCCTAGTTGAAGGGAATAATATGGACTTTTAAAGGGACTAGCAAGAGATTTTAAGCAATAATATTAACACTTCCTATTGTATGAAGTAGAAAATGCAAAATGTTACCTCACTGTCTTGAATTTCACCTCACTTGGGCAGATCCCTAGCTATAATTACATTTGGAAACATTATTTTGAAAGATTTTATCTGTGGTATTCTGAAGATTAATTTTTTTGAAAACTTTGTGTGTTCATATCACTTAGAACTCCTGGGCCTTTCATTGTTTCATTGTTTGTACATAGTCTCTCTGTACTTTGGCAACTCAGACTTTGGCTCCTATTGAATCTCTGCTTCTATATTTCTTTTTCATGTCTCCCATCTTTCCTTGCTTTATCCTTCTGTCCTTCCTTTTACTCTGTTTTTGTCTTTATTTTCATAACTCCTTAGCTGATTGTGTAATAAATGCTAGGTAACCCAATATTTTCATAGTTGCAGTTTCATAGTTGTTTACTTTTTTGCTTTTTTGTGCATCCTGTGGGAACTTGGAAGATAGCATTTCTTTTCCTCCTCCTCCTCCCCCTCCTCCTCCTCCTCCTCGTCTTCCTCGTCTTCCTCCTTTTCCTTCTCTTCCCCCTCTTCCTCCCTCTTTTTCTTTTTGGTGCTAGTCCAGGGAATTGCACTCAGAGCCTGGACACTGTCCCTGAGCTTCTTTATGCTCAAGACTAGATCACTTGAATCACAGTGCCACTTCTGCTTTTTTCTGAATAGTTTTTTGGAGATAAAGAGTCTCATGGACTTTCTGCCTGGGCTGACTTCAAAATGTTATCCTCAGATTTCATACTCCCCAGTAGCTAGGATTATAGGAGAGAGCCACCAGCAACAGGCTGAAAGACAGTATTTCTATCCAATGCATATAAAGTTGCCATTTAGTATTATTCTCTACATTTGCACAAGCAAAATTCAATAACAAAGTCAATTCTACATTCAGAAACAAATAGAAAAGGATATATAAAACCTGGAATGAAATGTTAGAAGATATGAGTATATCATTTTTTGTACCCAATCCTGAATTACTTCCTCCTTGGAGGTACAAAATTGTGCAGGTAGAGGTATGGAATATCTCTGGAAAAACTTTTCTTTCTTTTCTGTATGTGTAAGTTAACAACATTTATAAAGCAATAGGCATACTGGTTATGTCTACGATATACCTACATATTAAAACAACAGCATAATAAAACAATGAAAGTGTGAAACCAGCTTACTATCCTCAACAAAAGGATGGGTAAACAAATCCTAAAGTGTTTCTATAATAGAATAATAGTAAAAGGACTGTGGATATATAGTGCAAGAATATGTCTCAATATGTAAGACTATTTCTCAAAAATAACATACAGTGTGAAAGAAACCAGACACAAGAGCACATATATAACTCCACTTATATCTAAGTCTAAAAAAACTATTTTAAGAAAAGACTTATTTGAGGCTGCCTAATTCTAGGAACAAAGAATCATATGGCAATTTGGGGAGGGTTGATAGTAAACACGTATATATAACTGGCAATGCCATTGAACTCCACCCTTACAATAGCATGTTCATTTCATGTTCATTTTATGTAAATCACACCTCAAAGTACCTTTTAAAAGAATATCTACAAGAAGTAATATGCCCACTACCTGATGAGTGTAATTTTAACCCTTCTGTTCATTACCCTGACAATAGAAAAATTAAACCTGAAAAAAAATTAATAAAAGAATATCTAAGTTGGGAATTGATGGCTCACACCTGTAATCTTGGCTACTCAGAAGACTGACATCTGAGGATCTCTAGTTGAAGCCAGCTGGGGCAGAAAAGTACATGAAACTCTTAGCTCCAATGAACCCCAAAAAAGCTACGAGTGGAGGTGTGGCTCAAATGACAGACCAACAGTCTTAAGCAAAAAAGCCAAGCAAGTGAGGCCAAGGGTTCAATCCTCAATACTGGCACAAACAATAAAAATAAATAAATACAAAATCCAAAGCTCTTTCCCAAATGCACTTGGCTCCTTGCTTTCTTTATCCAGAAAGGTGTCTGCTCATGTGCCACTTTTCAATAATTCTTTCCCAAATCAGCCCATATGAAAGAATTCCCTATTTCCCTATGGTCCCCAGCAGCATCCTCTATTCCCTCGTTTGTCACACTCGCCTTTGTGGAAATCCTATTCAATGAAGCTTTTTACTCAAAAAGAGCAAGAAGTTTCTAAAAGAATTTGTTACACAATTTCAACAAAGGCAAAGAAGTCACTTTTAGATGTAAGTCCTTGTTATTTCCACTAGTAGTTTATATCCACAAAACAATAAAGAGTAAACTTTAAACTTCCTGAATGTGAGAACTTCCTGAATGGAGCATCACTAGTGAAATTCCACTGGACTTTGACCTATATTAACCAGGTTTTCAAAACTTTCTTTGATTCCTCCATTATATTGAATGGATCACTTAAGCAATCTGTACCACAGTTTCCTTACTTGCAAAATAATGGATAATACTAACCAATATCTCTTTCATTATGATAAATGTGGTATGTGCAACATTGGTCAGAAAACTGATATTGAAACATATCACAAAGTTTAGTACTGGGGAATTTGCAACTGTTACAAGAATCCATACCAAGTATATACTCTGAACAGGAGAAAAAATTCAATTTTTAAAAAAAATTAAATTGCGTAATATATAATGCAATCAGGACATTTAATTGCTGAAAAAACATTTTTTATGATTTCGTTTCTTCTACTGTCATTTTTTTGTGTGCTAGTCCTGGAACTTCAAGTGGGCCTGGGCACTCTCCTGAAGCTATTTTTGCTCAAGGCTAGTGCTCTATCACTAGAACAACTCCACTCCAGCTTTTTTTTGTGATTAATGGGAGATAAGAGTCTCACAGACTTTCCTGCCTGGGCTGGCTTTGAACTATGATCCTCAGATCTCAGCCTCCTGAGCAGCTAGGCTTACTGGCATGAGCCACCAGCACCTGGCTTCTCTACTGTAACTTTAAGTCAAGAAATGAAGAAAGGTCATTGGCAAGATGAGAAGGAATGAGGAGAGTAGTCACCTTTCTCTGTGTTTTCTATGCTTCTTCCACTGTATTCTAGTTCATTTTTATCACCAATATAAACATACTTAGGTTTCATACACTTAATATTTATATTTAACTCATAATATTTAAATATCCTTATAAATATAAACTTATTTCCATTATAAATAGTATAGGAAAATTATTTTTTGCCAATCCTGGGGCTTGAACTCAGGGCCTGAGCACTGTTCTTGGGCTTTCTAAAGACAAGCACTCCACAATTTCAACAGCAGCGCCACTTTCAGCTTTTTCTGTGTATGTGGTACCAAGGAATTGAACTCAGGGCTGAGTGCAAGAGGAGCACTCTACCACTAGGCCACACCCCTGGATCCTAGTGTGGAAAATTTTAAGAAGAAAAATATATCTGTATTCTATCTGAATTAGTAACAACCTAACTCCTTTCTTTGAATGAAGTCTCATTTCTCTGTGTGGTCATTTTCTCTTATTTTCTGTCTGCATCAATTCTGTCTTTTACTCCCAAACATGTCAAGGAATATCTGACATTATATTATATGGCAAGCAAGCCAAGCAAGCACAACACCCTGACTTTAAATCCTAAACTACCAAAAAAGAAAAGAAAAGAAGGGCCGGGAGTTTGGCCTAGTGGTTAAAGTGCTTGCCTAGCATGCATGAAGACCCGGGTTCAATTCCTCGGTACCACATATAGAAAAAAGCTGGAAGTGGTGCTGAGGCTCAAGTGGTAGAGCTCTAGCCTTGAGAAAGTCCAAGGACAGTGCTCAGGCCCTGAGCTCAAGCCCAGGACTGGCAAAAAAAAAAAAAAAAAAAGAAAAGAAAAAGAAATCCTGCTAGTCTTTCATTGCAATAAAACTCTTTGTTAAACTAAATTTATTAGACTAAGAATAAATTTTGTCACAGTAAACTATTTCAGTTGTAAAGACTGAATCCAAATGACTTTCAAGGCCATATAAAATATAACCTGTATAAAATAATGACCTACTGTACAGCTCTAAAATGGTGTAGAACACAGAAAGAACCAGTATCTTTTATCCAGTATCTTTTTGATCTTAGCCAAAAGGCCGAGAAGCGATTCCAGTATCTTTTTAATTGTCAGCATTTTGTGTGAATGTGTCCATGTGTGGGTGTATGTGTGTGTGCATGCGTGCGCACACAAAGTACATGTCTGTGTATGTGTGTGTATGTGTGAGAGATAGAAAGGTGGGAGGGGCTTGAACTCAGAGTCTGGGTACCATCCCTGAGCTTTTTTGCACAAAGCCAGTGTTCTATCATTC
This sequence comes from Megascapheus bottae, assembly GCF_031878675.1. Classification (NCBI taxonomy): domain Eukaryota; kingdom Metazoa; phylum Chordata; class Mammalia; order Rodentia; family Geomyidae; genus Megascapheus; species Megascapheus bottae. The sequence goes on along the minus strand of NC_143512.1, from coordinate 16,756,422 downwards.
AAGTCATAGCTATAGTTCTGGCTTTCTGATTATTAATTGCAGGTAAAAGTCAGCACTGGCTTTGAACCACAATTCTCAAATCTCAGCCTCTTGTATACCTGGGATTACTGGCTTGGACCACCCAGCACCCAAATGGTTGTCAATATTTTAAAACAGAAAAGAAAGCCGGTCGTGGTGGCTCACGCTTATAATCCTAGCTACTCAAGAGGCTGAGATTTGAGGATCATGGTTCAAAGTCAGCCTGAGCACTAAAAAACATGAGATTCATCTCCAATTAACCAGTAGAAAATGGGAAAGGGGCTGAGGCTCAAGGGGTAGAGTATTAACTGAATACCTCAAGGACAGCACCCATGCCCAGAGTTCATCCCCATGACCCACAAAAAAAAAAATAATCAAATTAAATTTAAAAAGAAGTGATATTAAAAAGTCCTTCAGGCCATATGCCAGTGGCTCACACCTAGCTACTCAGGAAGCTGAAACTTGGAAAATGAGGGTTCAAGGCCAGACTGAGTAGAAAAGTCTGCAAGATATCATCTCCAAACAACAGGCAAAATGATAGAATGGGGAAAGAGAGTGCTATCCCCAAGCAAGAAAGCTTAGAGAAATTGTGAGGCCCTGAGTTCAAGCCCTGGTACAGGCACACACCAAAAACAAAACAAATAAACACAAAGCCAGCCATCAAATAAAGAAAACTAAAACCAATATATGCCCAGAAAAAAAGAAGCACATTTACTTTAAATAAATATTTCCTAACATAGTTTGTAAAACTACATTTTCTTAAATTTTCCCACAAACATACTAAATAATAATATACTACTTGCAGTTAGAAATGAAACTAACAAATAAGAGAATGTTCCATAATAAAAGTAAATACCTTTTGATCATAAAACTGATGATATGTTATCATATATTGTAATTTAACAATTAATAAAATTAAAACATACCTTTGCCAACTTTATCTCAACTGAATATAAAAAAGCCTTCTTGAATGCGTCACAGCAGAGTCTATACAAAATTGACTCTGCCACAAAAAACAAAGCAGGCAGCTGGTCACAATTGAAGGAAGCATGGTCCAAAGAAGCATATAGCATGCTTAAAGCCTCTAAAATTTCATAAAGTAGAAATTTTGTCATTTAAACATCATCTTGGTTTTGAAGTGCTACAATTAATTCTTACAGTTAACTATTTGCTCATCAAATTCTAAGTGTTCACAAATTCTTTGCCATTCTTCCCACCAAAATTCTCCCAAGTTCCTTTCCACTTAAAGCTGAAAGGCCATGTGGCTGCTTTAGCTAGCAGAATGCATAACACGTGACACTGTATAATTTCAGAGGCTAGATTAGAATAGGCAATATAGACTTAGTTTCTACCTGAATGTTTCCTTGTCCCTGATCAGAACTAGCTTTGGATCCCTGAGATCCATGTAGAAAGTCCAACTAACAAAGTCGGACTCGGAATCAAGTGAAGAGACTACTCAAAGAGCAGCTTTTTCAGTCAACCGTATGTATTGATCACAAGACTATATTCTAACTGATAGAGTAATAGAACAGATCATTGGTGAAAGATGGGCCAACGATAAATACTGTGAAACAAAATGCAAAATCTGAGGCAAAAGAAGTAAGACTATTTCTGTGATGCTGAAGGAGGATGAATATGAATCTAGATGCCTACAGAAAAATGGCAACTTTAGTCATTCTAAAGGTTTTAAGAGATTGTCATGTAAATATTTCAGGAAGAACAGCAAATACAACTTCAGAAAAAACTCCTAATGATGTTCAAGGGTCAGGAAGGGAACCAGTATGTCTGTGGCATAGTGACTATGTAGAGAAGTAGCCAGGAGCCATGTCCTATAGTGCTTTGGCAGACCATAACATGATGGTATTGGGTCATTTTAAGTGAAATCAGAAGCCACTGGAAATGGCCACTGGTGGTGCAGAATGAACAACAGAATGAGGAACACAGAAGAGCAGACATAGGACACCTGTTCTGAGGTTTACTTTAGTTGTGGAGACTGTGTTAGGAAATTATATTTAGGACATCATGTGGAGTTCAATAGCTGTATGAATTAAAATGCTTTGGCTTCTGTGTAACATTAAACTCAAGAAAACGTGTTGAGTTCAAAATAAGGATGTATAGTATTTCACATCACAAGTGGAATGACTGCAGAATGGTTGTCCGAATTACCCTCTATACACACATACTCTGCCTTCTCATTTCCCTGCATTCATGAGGTCTGTGCTGGTGGCATCGGCTTAAGACACTGTGCTCTCACACTTGCACTAGAGGAATAATGAGGGATATTTTCTTCCCAACCACATATTTATCAAAAATAAGCCAATTAAAAAGTGTTCTGAGCAGACATATCTTTGCATAGAACCTCATGAGTAGTTCTAATCCTACTGTGCCAAGTTCATGGGGATTCCCATGATTAATTGAGTAAACCCACTGAGGCTGGGCCAAGGAGTCCTTTCACATAACAGCCTGATGCCTGAACAAAACAGAAGTTTAGTTGGCAGTGGAGATAAAGTAATTCCTGGTTGGTAATAAACTGGAAGTGCACATGCTTACTTCGATGTCATTTAAACATTTAATAGAGGTCAGGCTGAGATGGTTCTGTGATGAAGGCTCATAAAGGCAAGCTAACTAAAAAAAATAGTTCTCCATTGTCCTCCTGCTTGAAGCTCCCAAGCAGTGATACACATTCCAATTTACATGGGGAAATATTCTTTGACCTTTATGTGACTAACATCCTAAAACTCATCTTCTGAGTTATACACATAGCATTTAGAATAATGATAGAAGGAATTTCATCCCCTTAAAATAGTGTTACTCAATTTCTTTTTTTAGAACAGTTAGATGATGTTTAAAAGAGGAGTATAAATGAGAAGTGTTAAATGAAAAGGTAATGGATAAAACTTGCTGTTTAAAGTAAGTAAAAAGGACAACCATGCAATTAAATTTTTGAGTTTGAATTATAAAATGTGGAAATAAGTTCCTTGAAAGTATTGTGCCTATTGTAACTGAAAAACACTAAAGGACCGTTTATATTTCTTTTTAATTAGTTATCAACTTCAGGAAAAGCAATAAAGACTATGCTGAGTAAAAGTTTTAAAACCATTTTGTAATTAAAACATGGAGTAATGCAATTCATAAATTCAAAATTACAAAAGAAATTTCCACAATGAAACAGTATGAGATATTTCAATGGAGAATAGAAAATTTCTGGCCTCCTGAAGATTTCTAAAAATGTAAACTCTCCCACAATATACTAACTGCAAATACAGAAGGCACTCTAGATTTTTAGGAAGAATCTAGGAGACATACCATCTTGGATTTCTCCTTTGCATTGAGCCAGATATGTCACTTCAATCCATGCAGAAGGTAGATGCACATGCTTTCCAGAGCCCAGAGTTTTCAGACCCAACTTTCTCTGCCACAAGGAAACACAAAAACAGTCAAACCAGGAGCTGGGAGTTTGGCCTAGTGGTAGAGTGCCTGGCATGCACAAAGCTCTGTGTTCAATTCCCTGGTACCACATACACAGAAAAAGCTGGAAGTGGTGCTATGGCTCAAGTGGTAAAGAGAAAGCTCAAAGACAGTGCCAAGGCCCTGAGTTCAAGCCCCAGGACTAGCAAATTAAAAGTGAAACCAAAATGAGCAACTTCTCATTCTGGTGCCTATTTTATTACCTCTTAATTATGCATCTTCTGAAATCATTCCTTGATTGTTAGTTTGATCTTATTGATTCTGTTTTTATATTTTTAAGTGTATTAGTGTTAAATGTAGAGAACATTGCTAGTCAAAATAATGACATGGAATATTAGTTAAAATAACTTTCACTCTGATTTCTAGGGATTACTTGAGCTTCCTGAGAAAATGTATCTCTAATTTTAGAATCAAGTGTATTGGAGAAATCAACTGATGCCTGTTTGATGGAAAAGTCTAAATATTTCAATGCTGAGAGGTTGAAGTAAGTAGAGATAAAATTTCCAAAGTAAGATGTAGGCTGAATGTTGATCTTTGAGTGTCCACAGGAAGGAAAAAGAGATGGTCACAACTACCCAGATCCCCTACTGCAGTACCCACGCTTGAGGCTGCCTCTGAAGCTCTGTAGCCAATTACAGACAAGCCTACTGCTGAATGTACTTCCTGACACCTTTACCAGGCACACTTTTAGGGTGAATGCTGTATTTTAAACCCAACGTGTCAAATGGATTAATTTCTGATACAGCAAATATATATATAGTAATGAAGTAGAAAATAACCACTGTCATAAAAAAGACAGCTAACAATAAGCTTCAGTTCTGTGCTGCTTTTATTTCATTAATTATTTGGTATCAAAGAAATAACATGTACCAAAGATTATTTGTCAGGTTTATAGTGAATTAAATTTAGGAATGGCAAAATAAGGAATTTGCTTCCTCTATTGTCTCTGTGTCTGCTTGAAAACTTGGGAATTAGTGTCATAACTAATTAAGAGTGTACTTGTAGCAAGTTGAGAAAAGAATATTACAAAAAGATAATACATAGTGCAGCTACAGTGTAAATATAGGAAGATTATCTTTGTTCTTTGTGAATCATTATACTCAGCCAAACTTTCAGAGAAAACAGAATTTTTGTAACTAAATATTATTAAGTAGAGTTTGACATTTTTCTCCCTAATAATTTATGGAGAGCTTCACACAAGGAACCACTTGGAATTGAAATCTCCAGTCATATGCTTTAAATTTAATTTCTATTAATATTTAGCTATAAATAATAAATGATAATTATAATCATATTTAAAGATAGTTATATATTAATAAAGTATTATCTTGATAGCATAACATTTATAACTAATAAAAATATAACTCAATTTATGGCTATTTTATTTCAGTATTTCAGTTCCTTAAAATAGGTCCTCATATATCTAATAGAAAAGTAATTTCACATATTAGGTAACAAACTGTGTATCATTACCTTACATCTGAGAATATTTTTTCTAGCTTGTTCCAACAATTTTTCCTTGTTCACAAAATCCTGTGTTCGATTAAATTTCAAGATGAAATCTTTTGTGATTGTAAATGATGGCCTAAACAAAACATTAATTTTCAAATTTAAATTAATGAGCTTCTAGTAGAGTATCACAATTTTCTCAAAAAGTATTAATGATAATATTTTATACACAAAGACCAGTAAAATTATGTATATATACATGTATGTATACACACACACATATATATATATAAGTACCCACATACATATATGCTTCCTCAATTGACTTTATTGTCTTAGATTGAGGAACATTTTCAACAACCTTTTGGTCTCGGCAAAATGTTGTTGAGAAGGCTGCTGGTAGTATTTGGCATATGCTTTTGTCACAGTAAAATCTAGCACAACTTCCGTTACACTTGAGGGGGTTTGGAAAGTAGGGAGGAGGCAGGGAAGGAGGAACAAAGGGAGGAAGGGAGGGAGGAAGGGAAAAAAGAAGGAGGAAAGGAGGAAAAGTGGAAAGTGGGGAGAGGGAGGGAGGAGAAAAACATACTGTGCTTAAAATCCCATAATTACAAAAGGCCAACAGCTCATTTCAGGTCTATCTCTAAAGGCTGCAAAAATACACTCTATAACTTAATATTAATAAAGTTGCCCACTATTTCTTGCAATGATGGCATGAGTTTTTAGTTTCTCATTATTGTTGTATACACAATTTGCTTAGTGAACATCTGGTGTTTGTTTATATCTATACTACATTAAATATGCGGAATATGCTTTGTTTTATGCAAAGGAAACAGACTAGGGAAGAAAATGTATCATGCTGAATGTTATACCTTTAAAAGTGATAAAGCCATTATTTAAAATAAACTCTCTAACACAAAATCATCTCTATTAGCTTTTTTCTATAGCTTCTCAGAACCATTTATAAGATGAGCATATAATTTATTCATCTTCTTAATAAAATATTGAGCAGATTTACTCCATAACAACAAAGCATCCTCACATATCCATGTACACAGTATTTAGGTTTCAAACACAAACTTTGTTTCTGAAATTAGATATTTTTCTTGTTTTTATAGGCTTTAAAGAAAACACATTTGTGCAATTTTTTCTACCGCAAAACAGACAATCATTGAAAATAATATCTAATTCCATTTACATACTTCGAATTAATGTAATACATAATTTTATGTCATCTGTTACAATATGGATTGTATTATCTGTTGCACATCACTGGAAATATGGAAAGCTAATCATTTCCTGCTTTCTGTGCCTTTGTTGAGTTTCTTAATTGATCTACAACTCATCTTAATAAATCCTTAATGTGGAATAAATATATAAATTGTAATCATTTCTTTTCCATTACAAATAGTGTTTGGTAAACAAAGGAACTTTTATTGATTGATATATAATATGTAAAAGGGAACCTTAAAATTAAGTAAACATATGAAAATAAAATATACTTTAGCTTCACAAGACTCAAATTTCTTCAAATTATCAAAGAATTTCACAAAGATAGACATAATCACATATAAGAATGGAAGTAGAGTCCTGTTGAGCACTCACTTCTTAAAGAAGATGGTGCAGGGCTAGGAGTTTGGCCTAGTGGTAGAGTGCTTGCCTAGCATGCACGAAGATCCGGGCTCGATTCCCTGGTTCCACATACTTAGAAAAAGCCAAAAGTGGTGCTGAGGCTCAAGTGGCACAGTGCTAGCCTTGAGAAAAATCCAAGGACAGTCCTCAGGCCCTGAGCTCAAGCCCAGGACTGGCAAGAAAAAAAAAAAGAAGATGGTGCAAATCATACATATAAAATTCATATACATATAAAAATTATAATCATCAGTCTTTGCCATTGTGACCACAGTTTACCATAAACTGTGAGATAAGCGCAAATTGCCACAAACAACCTACTGACTTCTAAGGTTATCATTTCTACAACATAGTACATACTCCTTTTGGGTCAAATGCCAGACCATGAGAGAAAACTCATATTTCACTAGCCAATCTCTTTGTTTGGGGGCCACAATGGTAATATTGAGGATATGATGTTTGTGTTTCCATGACTAACAAAAGTTTAATGATTTGGTCAATGTTTGGGAGTGAAATGTGGCAAGAAACAGATTTGTTTTCAGATCATATTACAAGACAATACTGAAATTTGAGTAATTATTGAAGCACAAAGTAATAACTGTGGAAGCACATGTTTCCAGGGACGTTTGAAACATTAAAAAAAATGAATAGAAGCATTGGTCATCTATGACTCTACTTTTTCTTCTATATTAGGCTATAAAATCAGTGAAACTCAGTAGATTTAGAAATGATAAAATCCTGATGCATGGAAATAGTCTCCAAATTGTAAGGACATAGAACTTTTGACGGATTTCCTGATGAGTGCCTACTTTAGACATAAATGCTGTTCAGATTTTCAGAGTTCTTCAATGTCTTCTTGACTTTTATTACCCAAACACTGAGCTTTCCTTTCTCCTTCCATACATTAAATAGCTAGGAATCAGGTAACACAACATGGAAATATCCATTGGCTAGCTCCTATCAGGTAAATTTTGTCTAGGGGAAAAGGGGGACAGGAAGGAGTGAAGGAGGTAGATAACAATACTGATTGCTATGTTGGGTGGTCTGCTGAGCGATATAGCTACTTCTTGCAAAAGAAAAAATGTCGTCACAGATAAACATATTAAGTGTAATTATATTTATATATACCTTCAAAATATAATACAATAGAAGCTAAAGATCTTTAGGAAGCATCCTCAATGTTTTTATGGAGCAAAAAATTTTTAAATATACATCTCTATACTTTCCAGCCTGTGAAGGAAAAAAATAACAAATGCACATACAAAGTAAACTAATACATCTACAGTATGTTTCATGGGTTTGTTCTGTTGGAAAGGGCTACATAAGTATCAAGAACTCTGCCATTTTTGCCTCTTTAGTGTACAAAGACACTGTGTGTTAGCGTATTAAAATCTGAAAACTCTGAGTAAAGAAAACTTTTACTATGGTGAACAGTGCTGCAATGAACATTGTTGTGCTAGTGGATTTAGTATGTCCTTGTTTCTGGATGGTTGGGTAAATGCCAAGTAGTGGAATTGCTGGGTCATAGAGGAGTTCTATGTTTAGCCTTTTGAGGCACTGCCACACTGCTTTCCATAGTGGTTGAACGAGTTTGCACTCCCACCAACAGTGTAGTAGTGATCCCTCCTGGCCACATCCCCTCCAGCATCTGTTGTTATTCGTTTTCCTGATCCTGGCCATTCTAACTGGAGTGAGGTGGAATCTTAGAGTTGTTTTGATTTGCATTGCTTTTATGACAAGAGATGTTGAGCATTTCTTCATGTGTCTATAGGCCATTTTTGTTTCTTCTTCAGAGAAGACTCTCTTTAAGTCTTTGGCCCATTTTTTAATGGGATGGTTGTTACTTTGGAGATTAGTTTTGGAGTGATTCAATTTTTTGAGTTGTTGATATATTTTAGATATGAGGTATTTGTCCGTTGTTTGGTTGGTGAAGATCTTCTCCCACTCTGTAGGCTTCCTGATTAGTTTACTAGCTATGTCCTTTGCCATACAAAAGCTCTGCAGTTTAATGCAGTCCCACTTATGCAGCCTTTCTCTGATTTGTTGTGATTCTTGGTCCTTATTAAGAAAGTTTCGACCTGTGCCAAGGAGGCCTAGTGTATCTCCTATTCCTTCCTGTAAAGTTTTCAGTGTGTCAGCTTTTACCTCCAGGTCTTTGATCCATTTGGAGTTAATTCTAGTGCAAGATGACAAAGAAGGATCCAGCTTTAGTTTTCTGCAGGCCCCAGCAATTCCACTACTTGGCATTTACCCAACCATCCAGAAACAAGGGCATACTAAATCCACTAGCACAACAATGTTCATTGCAGCACTATTCACCATAGCAAAGATATGGAACCAACCTAGATGTCCCTCAGTTGATGAGTGGATCAACAAGTTGTAGTATTTGTACACAATGGAATTCTATGCTGCTGTCAGAAAGAATGACATCACCCCATTTGTTAGGAAATGGAAAGACTTAGAAAAAAATCATATTAAGTGAAGTAAGCCAGACTCAAAGGAACTTAGGCTCAATGGTTTCCCTCATTTGTCATAATCAGTAGAAACCTTGGGCTCTACTAGCAGAGATCTGCAATAGAGCAAAATCTTGATACATAAGGCCATATAATGTGAAGCTAATTGAAAGGACCTCCAGGATATTGAAACAAAAGCCATATAATGAATGATTGTTGTCCTTAATGTACTATGTTGTCTCTCATCTCCTTTGCTGTCCCTTGGTTATCTCATATTGGTATAGTATCTCACTTTGTTATCTGATATATTGAATTTATTTGTATTTGGATATTTGAAATTTGATAGGGAAGGGGGGAAAACCAAGATGGGTGGGGGGTGTGGGGGGAGGAGGGAAATGGGTACCAAGACATGTGAAAGGGTATCAATGTATGTGAATTAATATACCTTCTATCTGGCAAATATCACGTAACCCTTTTACTAATTACAATAAAAAAAAAAAGAAAAAGAAAAGAAAACTTTTACTTTCTCAGTACTTGTCAGATGCATTTGGATAAAGAATCTATCTTCCTCCAGATATCTATTAATATCTTCTCTTAATTTATTGCTTGAAGAGATTAACTTTCTATAAAATATTCGTTCCTTATGAATTGTAATTACTGTAATCATTTTATTATTGCATGAATAATGTGTTTTAAGTTTCCAATTTCTTCTCATAAGTATTTCCAACATGTCCCCCTATTTGTATGTACTTCAGGTTTCTGGGCCACTCTGTATTTAAGCATTTAGGCTATTTGAAAATTCAGTCTTGCTGTGATTTTTTTTTTTTTTTTTGCCAGTCAGGGGCTTGAGCTCAGGGCCTGAACACTACTGTCTTTGGACTTTCTCAAAGCTACAACTCTACCACTTGAGCCTCAGCACCACTTCTGGCTTTTTTCTATGTATGTGATAACAAGGAATTGAACCCAGGTCTTTGTGCATGCTAGACAAACACTCTACCACTAGGCCAAACTCCCCGCCCCAGTGTGACTTTTTTTTTATACTATGGCTTGAACTCAGCACCTCATGCTTGCTAGGCAAGCCTTTCACTTGCGTGAGCCACACTGCCAGTCCTATTGTTCAAACAGTTTTGTAGTAATTATTTTCTTCTATTTATCATTTTTCTATAAGTTTAAAGAATTGTCAAGTCAATGTTTACTTAAATCCTGATGCTTCTAGCATCCCTGAGGCTTTAGCTATACCAATAGAGCAATAAATGTATGTTTAAACTACATATATGTTTACATGAATCATAAGAAATCAGTCACAATTTTAGATGGTGTAATATGAATTTCATTTTCTCCAAGCTAGTGTTCTTGATATGCCATGACTTTTCCTGCTCCTTTATATATGTATTACTGTTCTGTTAGAACAAGGACACAAAAGGCAACTAAGGAAAATACATTCCTTGCAATTGTAAAATTTTCATTTGGGTTCTTTTAAGTTGCATATTCTTTAGAAATTTTATCCCAAGAAAAGTTTTAAATAAAAAAATCCTATTGTGGTTAAATATAAAACAGCAAAAGACTAAGAAATAACTATAGTGATTAACAATGTAGAAGTTACTAAAGACATTATCTTAAGCATATTATGGATTGTTGTGACAAATACATGTATAAACATGTTCATATCAAACAAAAATATATAATTTGCAAGTCCAGAAAAAATTCATAAAATTAAAAATAGCCTAAATCGTTGTGACTATTAAATAAGCAAAGCTTTGTGGAAAATAGTAATATTTAACATTTTTATCCGTGGCCAAAACATGTCATTTTTTTAGCTTTTTACAATTTTTCTAAGCTTTCTAAAATTTCCATAATTCAGCTGATCCATACCTAATAATACATTGTTTTCTAATTTACCTTAGTTTATTTTTCTGTTTTCTTTTTAACTTTTCCAAGTGAAATTGTAGAAGTTCCTCTTGGTAAGTGGAAGATGTGGCTCCAATTTCATTAAATCCAAATAACTTGATAAAAGACATAGTTACAGATCATTAGCCTAAGGAAAAATATTAACTTTACATTAGAAAAATGTACATTCAGTAGAATACAAATTCACTCACAGTACACAAGGATACACATTATGCAAATTCATGACATGGAAAATCAAGCTTAAGAACAGCTTATGAGGAACAATTTGAATTTAAACTCACATCTTCAATCAAATGTAATTTACCAACAAAATTCACATGTCCTCTATTATGCTACTATTATAAGCTTGTCCAGTCATACAACATAGTTGTTATAATTTAGCAGTTGTATTAACAAAACTATTGAATAAACAATACGGTAGAGCAGGTAAAGTAGTCATACAACCAGACCAACAGATCTACCAAACTGCTCTGTGCCTCTATTTTCACATCTGTAAAATGGCTACAGAATGTCTGTGAGAAAGAAATAGTTCAAATTACTAAACCTACATAAAACTTAGGTTCCTAACTTGATACACACTAATATAATTCATTTAATTCTGAGGGCTAGGCAAAAATGAGTGTATCATCAATATTGCCTTTGGCTTCAATGAAGAAATATTTCCCAATATTATCCATTTTACTGGAATCCATTCATATATTCTGTTTCCTAGAATAGTAAAGTTATGTAGAATGCTTTTGTTTTGAAAGAAAAAAGAAAAACAATTCCTCAAATGTTTTTTTCAACATTTTTTAGTTTTTTACTTGATTTTTATTGTTATTATATATGAAGGGATTAGCTACATAAGTTAGACAAAATGTACATTTCCTTTTGCACAATATCATTCCTCTTTCTTTTTCCCTCTTCAAATTGTTTTAAATAACTACCAGCTCTAAAAAAAAGGAAAAAAGAAATAGTTCAGGATATGTACTTTGTTTGGAATAGAATGCAATATGTAGAAAACTTATAAATGCTTCTAAAAAAGATAGTTTTTTTTTTCATTTTTTTCTGTCTCTTAATCTTTTGCCATTTATCAAGAGAGCCCTAAAACTAAAATCATCAGTAAACACTAAGAATAACCATTATTATGTTTTTTCATTAATATGTTTCAATGACATACAAACTCTTAGGTTAGCCTAATTTTGATTAAGTTCTATATACTAAGTCCCAGCGATTATAAATAGAGATTCCTTTCTTGAACACTTGTTTGTTAAATTGTCATTTAAAATATGATGTAAAAATAAAAAAAAAAGTGTATTGTAAGAGTGATGAATAAAGGGGTTACAGTTACATTTGTAAGTAATGAGTAATTACTTCTCAGATATCGTTATCCCTCCCCATGAATTTCCCCCAGTTTGCCTCCCCTACTACCTCCCAAGTTGTAAGGTTCATTTCCAACATATTGCTTGTGAATATTGCTGTTACATTGGTTCATTCTTTATCCTTTGTCTCATCATCTTGTTTTTCTCCTTCCCTTCTCTAATTTGAATAAATAAATAAACATTAAAAAAAGAATAACCATTATTATTACCTTTATTACTTCTATGTGACTATCTCTGTTTGCACTATGGTGTTTTTTTAATTTTATGTTATTATCAGAGTAATGAATAGAGGGGTTACAATTATATTCATAAGGCAGTGCATACATTACTTCTTGAACACTGTTATCCCTTCCATGTTTTTCTCCTATTTTCCCTCCCCTTACCCCCTCCAAAGTTGTAGAGTTAATTTCCAACACATTGTCTCGTGAATATCACTGCTTCACTGTTTCATCCTTTGTCCTTTGTTACTCTAACATTAAACTGGAGAAAATTTTTAAAATTTGAGAAAATGTAATTATTTATATTTAACATATTGTTTTATAATTATCCTACTCTGTTTCAATGGTTGTCTTTATTTTTAATATAATTAGCTAAATAATAATTTTTCATAGTTTTAATTAATGTATTACAAGTTATTCATGACAAAGCACCAAGTAATCAGAGGCATTTAGAATGCCTCTAAAAGCTAGAAATATTCACCCAAGCCAAAATCCAGAAATTATAGTAAAAGAAAAGCAAAAACAAAACTGAAGTATCTCAATATTACAGCCTTATGAGATCTGTCTGAATTGTCAACCTTGTGAACATCCTTAGAATTACATTCATTACCAAACCACTCAGTCAGAGCCCAGCTCCACTGAGAAATTATTGACAAAATTAAATATATATTATATAATATGTGGTGTTTCAATATGTATACATTGTGCAGCAGTTAGTATAATCAAGTTACCTAAAATTCTCATCACTTCCTTAAACATCTTTGATATTTATTGTGATATTGTGTAATATTAATGTTCTTAGCAGTTTCCAGGTAACATGCTGCACCGGAGTCTCTTGGGATATTCTCTCTAGCTCACACCAGGATGGTGTGAGAGGCTACAGTGATATGAAGAACCATAGCTCTAGCTGAGCGACCAGTAGACTTATAAGTGATAGCAGCAGAAACTGCCAGCCATGTGAGTGGGCCAATTTTTCACATGGTTAGAGTTTCTATTGATATCAGACAGAAAGCACCACTGAAAAGACCTTAAGATGTGAATTATCCAGCAAAGCATGGTTAAGGCCAAAATCATAAGAGGTTGTTTTTTTTTTAAGTTTTAAGCCACCTAGTTAGCTAAACTTTATAGTGATTTTCTAACAGGTAGAGATAATCAGAACTTTTACTTAATTCTGTAAAAAAAAATTACATTTCACTATATATCAATAGCAAATAAGATTGTGAATATACGTAAATTAGACTTGGTGACAGAAAACAAATAAAGTTGATAAAGATTCAAATAAGATCAAAGAGTGGTTTTCTTCGATGTTAAAAAAAAAAAAGAATGTCCCTTACTACACAATGTAGAGTCTCTGGTCAGCTCCACAAGCACCTAACTTTCCTTTCATGGTCACAGTTAGGTGCCACCTCAATGCAGTTTGTTCATAGGCTCCAATAGCCTTAAGTCACTGGGGAACAATATTGGTGCCCTTGTGCTACTTATCTCAATCTTCAAAGGAGCTCTGATGAGCAAGTTCACTTTTCTACCCTTCAACTGTCCTCCTAGAGTAGAACACCATTACTCTTGTCCTAGATGGAAACAGTAGCTCCTTATTTTTGAGTCTGTTTCTGACTCCTCTATCTCTCGTCTCATCTTTTATGTGCCTGCCACAAGAATGGTCATTTAGCTGGTAATGAAGTACTGAAGGACTGACAAAAAAAAGAGAAGCAATTCACCTCAAGGGTAGTGCTCTACCACTAGAGTCACAGTGCCATTTCTGGTTTTCTGGTAGCTAACTGGAGCTAAGAGTAGTCTCATGGACTTTTGTGCCTCTGCTAGCTTTGAACCTCGATCCTCACCTCTCAACCTCGTAAGTAGCTAGGATTACAGGTGTAAACCACCAGCACCCAGCTAAACAACAGAATTCTTTCTGTGGAAATCCATCTAATAATATAAAAGCCTTTACATGTCCTTGTATTTGTAATTTAATCAGGCCTGAGTAAAAGTCTTCAGCTCATTCTTGAAAAGGCAAGAGGGAGTATTAGAGAAAAGACAGTAATAGAAGAAACAGTGAAAGATTTTGCTAAACTGCAAATATACTCATTCTCAATTTCAAAGGACAAAAACATGCAAAATATGAAGAGTAAATGCAGATAAGCCCTGATAAATAAGAAATAATACATTTGTGTGAAGATGGACAATGACTAATATGTGGCTCTCTACAAATCAATGAATATTCAAATGAAGCTTCTCTTTTTTTTGTCAGTCATGGGACTTGAACTCAGGGCCTGGGTGCTAGCCCTGAGCTTTTTTGCTCAAGGACAGCATTATACCACTTTGAGCCACAGCACCACTTCCAAAACAAGCTTCTAATTATAAAAAGTCTGAATAGCCTTATTAAGAAAAATTTTGCTGACAAGTACATTGATGACTATTGTGATATTTAGTTAAAAGCCTTTATCCTAAACCTGATCTAATAGCTTTGTACAGTTTTAACACTATCACTGAGGAAAGGAAATTCACAAGTTTCAAAGACACTAAGCACTCGTTGGCATAGCAGAGAGCATCAAAGGCAGAGGATAAATTTCACAGTAATTCCAAAAATCAATGCCCATAGTATATGTAGGATAATCCACTTATCTCCATATTTCAAACCAAGAGTATAAATAACCATAGTAATACTTCATTACTAGCTAAATGACCATTTCTGTTAAAGTCAGAGGTGATCAAGATTAGAAGAAAAATACTGAATTAATTCTCTACAGACAACTGCTCCCTATATCCTTTCCTGAGCTACTTGAAAAAAAAAATCCCCCACTTATTTGTTCCTTCACACCCCTATATACACATTCACCATAATTTCAGCCTTGTGACACAGCTGTGTGTCTTTGAAATTTTATTTTCTGTCTGTGCATTAGCTTTACAGGGACCAAGGACCTGAGAAGATATTTCAATTGTGATACTGTTTACCCCAATTATTAATATTTGCTTTACTGATTAGTTAGCAGTAATAACTGCTTGGCACAATATTTTAGCCTCTGGTAATATTTTTAAAATGGATTTCAGCACTATGTATTAGGAAAATTATATATCAAACCTCTTTTTCTCAAGTTACAAGTATATTGACCAAAAACAAAAACACAGAACAGAGTTTTAGCCTAGTGGTAGAGTGCTTGCCTCGCATGCACAAAGACCTGGGTTCAATTTCTCAGTATCATATACATAGAAAAAAGCTAGAAATGGTGCTGTGGCTCAAGTGGTAGAACTCTAGCCTTGAGAAAGCCCAAGGACAGTGTCCATGCCTTGGGTTCAAGTCCCAGGACTGGCAAAAAAAAAATGTCCCTCATGCCAGGCACTGTGGTTCACGCCTGTAATCCTAGCTACTCAGGAGGGAGACCTGAGGATCAAAGTTCAAAGCCAACCCAGGCACTAAAGGACCTGAGACTCTTATCTCCAATTAACTTCTAAAAAACTGGAAGTAGGGATTGTCTCAAGGGTATGGCGGTAGAAGAGTTGAAGAGCTCAGGGACAATGCCCAGGCCCAGGGTAGGGTGGTAGTCTTAAGCTGAAGAGCTCAAGGATAGTGCCCAGGCCATGATCAAGCTCCATGACCCACAAAAGAAAATTTCTCTCATTTATGAGTGGGATTGGTAGGGATGTGGAAAATGAGGAAAGGGGTTATACTGATCAAGATACATTGCACTCATGAACTGACATGTTGATTGTAATACTTTTGTACAGTTAAAGACAATTTTTTTTAAAGCCGGGTGTGGAAGCTCATGTCTGTAATCCTAGCTATTCAGGAAGCTGAGATCTGAGTACCAGACCAGGCACTAAAGTCTGTGAGACTCTTATCTCCAATCCCTGTGGCTCAAGGGGTCGGGAGGTAGCCTTGAGTTGAAGAGCTTGGGGACAGTGCCCAGGCCCAGAGTTCAAGCTCCATGACATCAAAAAACAAACAAACAAAAAATTTATTTCTTATTTGACAATAAAACCATTACTCTGAACTGGCTGAATTTCTTTTCCCAAGTTACAACTTTATCAGCAGCCACAAATATAGACACAGAAGAGACATTTCAAAAGTTTTTGCATTTGACAATAAGGGAATTACTCTGTTCTGGTTCAGTGATGGGGACATAGTCAGAGGGGTAGGAATAGGGCCCACAAGCTAATGATGCTCATATGAACCGTGATCAACAATCCATATCCATTCACTACATTCAAGAGAAATTTCTCCGAAATCTATGATGGGCCATAGTACTGAAAAATGACATCTCAAATGCTAGCTCACAAAGTACTGACTCATTACTAGGTAACACTACTCTTATCTGTTATAAAGTGCTCAAACCAACTGAACCGATAGTAAATGTAATGTCCCTCTT
This sequence comes from Megascapheus bottae, assembly GCF_031878675.1. Taxonomy (NCBI): domain Eukaryota; kingdom Metazoa; phylum Chordata; class Mammalia; order Rodentia; family Geomyidae; genus Megascapheus; species Megascapheus bottae. The sequence continues at coordinate 16,739,557 of NC_143512.1, read as the reverse complement.
GCCCAAATGCCATAAAAAACCCACAGTATGATTATTTGCTATGTTTTTAATGTCTTACTGGATGTGTTCCTTAGAACTAAAAAGTATCTAAATTGATGTCAGTAGTGATCTATTTCATTGGCCAGTTGTTATATTAAAAAGTTAAACTAATGCAATTAATAATTTTGTGAACTTACCCATTTATTTATTCAAATCCCATCAAATGAAATAACAGATTATCTGCATGAGAATCAAGTCTCTGTGCTTTGTGCAGTGCTAACTTCTACAACATCAATACTTCATTCTACATTGCTGCAGGATCAGTTCATGAGGATTCATCTTCATGGATAAAAGTTTTTAAAATGAGTTCTAAAACTAAAATGGAAATTAAATATTAAATTGGCAAAAAAGGTAGAAATAAAATAAAGTAAGAAAAGAAGGTAGAGATGGAGTGAGATGAATGTACAAATTTAGGCTATAAAATCATGTTTACTAGCTTGCCAGAGATATGCTACAAATTTGTTTTCAAATAATGCTCAAAGCTACAGTTCAGTATATTTATGAACTTAAAAACAAGTACATTGCAGGAAAAGTGCTTATTCTTGATGAAGTTAGAGGACATGTCTCCCAAAGCCATCTTAAAGAAGAGAAACTATAATGTAATGAATAACCTTCTCAAGGTAAGAATAAAGCACTTCTTGCAGCAGTCTCTTATGCTCAATATAAATACATATTATAAAAAGCAATAATCATTTCATATGATACCAACAAGATACCATTGCATTCAGTTTTCTAATACTCTGGCTGCTGCAGAAGTACTTTTTTGTTTTGCTTTTAAAAAAGTGGTTCTAACCACCAGGGGCAAAACTACCTGGTAGGAAACATCTAGTTCTGGAAACTCAGGTCTAGAGCTGCTATACATATTCCCTAGTTCAGTGAGGAACTTCAGGTGTGAAATCCTGAGTTCATGCTTGGGTAAACGAAGTAAAAAAAAAAAAACCAGGAAGTAGACACTGCTCTTAAGATACCCATAACAAAGCCAAACATGAAATTCCCTTGACTTAGAAGGTAGACATAAAGATAATCATGGTTTATCTGGATACTGGTGGCTCAAGCTTGCACCAACTACTCAGGAGGCTGAAATTTGAAGCCAGTGGTTTGGAGCCAGCCAAGTCAGGAAAGTCCTTGAGACTAGAAGTGGAGGTATGGCTCATTAGATTACCAATCTTAAGTGAAAAAGTCAAGGAAGAGCCTAAGGCATTGAGTTAAAGCCCCAGCACTGGCACAAAAAACAAACAAACAAACAAACCTGAGGCACCTGGATTTTTTAAAAAATGGGAGATCCTATCTCAATGAACAAGCCAAGGATAACAGTATTAACCTGCCACTTCAGCTATGTTGGAAGGAAAAGATCAGGAGACCCCTCAATAAATAAGGTGTGGGAGTGCTTATTGTGATCTTAGACAGACAGTACCTCATGGCTACTTCTTGTCAAACATACACATTCCACTTTAAAAAAGCAAAGGGTTGGGTGTGTGGTTCAAGTGGTATAATGCCTGCCTAATAACAGTGAATTCCTGAGTTCATGCCTGTGGGTCACCAGTGGGGCCAGCTGACTGGATTACAGTTGCCCTGGACACAGGAGTTGGAAGATATTAGGTTCCCTTACTCCTTGGCAGCAATAAAGTCCCCCGCTTTCTTTCCTTTTTTTTCTTTTTTCTTTTTTTTTTCCGGTCATGGGGCTTGAACTTTGGGCCTGGGTGCTGTCCCTGAGCTCTTCAGCTCAAGGCCACCGCTCTACCCCTTGAGTCACAGCACCACTTCTAATGGTTTTATAATGATTAATTGGAGTCTCAGGGACGTTAGTGCCCAGATGACTTTGAACCGTGATCTTCAGATCTCAGCTTCCTGAGTAGCTAGGATTACAGATGTGAGCCACCGTGCCCGGCTTAAGTCCTCCACTTTCTTTAGCAGAAAGCTAGGGGTTACTCACCCTAGCTCCAGGCTTCTAGGAACCAGGACCAGTTGCTAAGGACACCATGCAAGCGTCTCCTGGGGCCAGCCCTGGTACTTTAACTGGTTCAGGACCAGGGTTTACCCAGTCAGTACTTGTAAGGGCACTGTTTTATGCCATCTGCCCTTCTGTACCTCCTCCTTTGGGTTGTTTCAAAACTCAAGACCATGTGTGTGGAAGCCGGATCCGTACAGACAGTGTACTTTGTAGCAGCCTTGGCAAGAACAGGCTCGGCAGCAAGTTGCTGTTTCCTCAGTATATTAAGGCTTCCTCCAAAAACTATCCCCTCCTCTCCAAAGATACAAATGTAAGAATAAGAACAACATGCTTTCTGTACAAAGATAGCCAAGTCTTTGCATCAAATTGCTGCTCCTAAATTCCTTTTATATTAAAAACCAGGAGCTGGAGTCCTTTCACCAGTCAACAAAGGAGCGAGAGTGCTCTGCTGCTGCTCACCACAAGAGGGCGATGTCAATTCAATAGAATGAAACATCCAAAGGGATTTTAGTAGTTGTGATCCCTTTGGCAAAGAATGTCACTTGAACAAGGCCCAAATCAGAGCAATCTGTTCGGCCTATCATAAGACCATGACATGTGACTCCAGAGGAGAAAAAAATGAGTCCAATAATTCAGCCAACAACTCTCTTATTGTCATAAGTGGTATAGGCCATGTGGAAATAAGTGAAATTTACAACGGAAAAAAATGTATATCCAATTCACAACCATTATGTTCTTGGTTATGTGGATTTACTGTGTTTATGATTAAGTATTTATAGTGGATTATCAACATATATTTTACATAAACAAGCACTGCCGGGGCCAACCGGCAGCAAACCAGGGTTCGCAGACTGGGGTTCCTGAAATAGGGGGCAAGGACTAGGAAGAAATAGAAGAGAGACAGACACACCGGGTCCGGGATGTCCGCAGTCCAGGTAAAGACTGCCGCGTTTATTTTTCACTCCCCCTTCTTCCCTCCTCCAGACCCAGGCAACCTCCAGGTGTTACATTCGTATGGTAAATCTCAGGTCATTTACATAGAATAAGGCCAGAAAACAATAAGACAATAAAGCCATTGTCTGATGCAAGTCAAGGTACAGTTTGATTCCACTCTGGCTCCCAACAAAGCACAAACAAAAGTATTTTCTAATTCTCCCCTTTTAAATTATTCTAGAAGTAAAGTATCATTTATTCCATTATTGCAAATAGCGTATAGTACCTAATATAGTGACCTGCAGAAAGTAGCTGCTTAATAAAGGTTGCTGCATAAACTTTTGTGTTAAATTGAAGGAAATTTATACCTAATTCTGTTAGTGGAATTAATTCAGTGTCAAATTTGAATATTAACCTAAATAAACTTTTTTTTTGGCAGTCCTGGGCCTTGAACTCTGGGCTGAGTGCTGTCCCTGACTTCTTCAGCTCAAGGCTACCACCCTACACCTTTAGCCATAGCACCACTTCTAGTTTTTTTAGTGGTTAACTGGAGATAAGAGTCTCATGGACTCTTTAGTGCCTGGTTTGGCTTTGAACTGCAATCCCCAGATCTCAGCCACCTGAGTAGCTAGGATTACAGGCATGAGCCACCGCAGCTGTTTGACAGTCTTGATTCTATGCCATCTTAAAAACTATTAACAGTCTTCTATTCATTACTTGTAGTTTCACAATAACTATAAGTCTAGATTTTTAATATGCATTCAATTATTTGGGGGTTGTAAATATTCCTATCTCTTCTTGGGTTTTTGTGGCTATAACAAAATATTTGAGGCTGAGTACTTTACAATAGTCCAGTATTCATGGCTCACATTTGTAATCCTAGAAACTAAAGGGTCTGAGCTCTGATAATTCCAGTTTGAAGGCAGACAGATCAATCAGGAGAGTTAGTGAAGATATTATGTCCAGTTAACAAAAAGAAAAAGAAAAAACAGAAAACAAAAGAAAGGAAGGAAGGAAGAGAAAGAAAGAACGAAGAAAGAAAGGAAAGAAAGAAAGAAAGAAAGAGAAAAGAAAGAAAGAAGAGGGAAGAAAAGAAGAAAAGTTGGAGTTGTGGCTCCAGTGGTAGAATATAAGCCTTAAGCAAAACAGCTAAGGGACAGCCAGGTCCTGATTTTCCCCGTACTGGCACACACACTCTAAATGCATGCATGCATGAATGCATGAATGAATGATCCTGAGGCATGGTACATAATAAAGAATTTTGGTGACAATGATGGAGATCAGGTGGCCCCTTTTGCATGGTGTCTGGTGAGAATGGCCTCGAGGACATCACAATACAGTGAATGACATTAGGAGCCAGAGACAAGGAATTCAGAGGTCAGCTACTCCTTTCATAATGGCCTCTCACAAAGAAGCTAACTGGTACCCTTTCTTATGAGAGCATTCATAATAATTTAGCCACCTGACATGCTTTTCCTCTTATAAGTTCTATTACCTATCAACACTGCCACACAGAGAGGCAAACTTGGAGCACGTGAACCTTTAGGAGGCACACTCAAACCATACTGAAACTCTAGTATTAGCATGTGACCATTTTCAAATAAAACTGATTTATCTAATGTATTTACTGAAGTAAAACATGTTTTAAAAACATGCTGGGTGCCAGTAGCTCACACCTGTAATCCTAGCTGCTCAGGAGGCTGATATCTGAGGATTTACAGTTCAAAGCCAGCTTGGGCCTGAAGGCCTTTGAGATTCTGATCTCCAATTAACCACCAGAAAACTGGAAGTAGCCCTGTAGCTCAAGTGGTAGAGTGCTAGCACTGAGCTGAAGAGCTCAGGGACCATGCCCAGGCCCACAGTTCAAGCCCCACAACCAATAAAAAATTTCTCACAATATTATATTATCCTATTAACTTTTGATTTGGGTTTGGGTTTCTATCAATATCTGCTATTGCACTCTGCACTACTGTATTATCTATTATTGAATTTTCTGTTTTATCACTATTAATATATTTTATTTATAATATTTGCACATTATAATAATTTTCCTTAGGGAGACAACCCAGCATTTAGCATAATTACAAATTGTAAAGATAAAATTATGCTGAGCCATGCCTGACATAATCTTATCATTTTGTTATGAAAAGGTGAAATCAGATAGTACATATGAACATTATTACATAAAACCTTCTAAGTTCTTATATTTTCACCACTCTAGATCAAGTTACTATTGTTTTATCCTTGGCTGCTTTCAATAATATTAAAAGAAGAAAGCTTCCACCCTTGTCTCATGGAGAAGCCAGTTTTGGTCCTTCTAAAGTATCAATAGGATCATATTAGTGCTCTACTGTCAAGAAAACCTAAGTGTGATCCATCATTATTCATCTTGCCCTCTTGAGAGCTGTGAGTCTTTCTACTTCTATTTGCTATCACTTCTAGTCTTGCTCGTGGCTACCTGTACTTGTTCACAGGGCCATGGGCTTAGCACTGTTCTACCAGGAAAACTTTTCAATATACTCATACATGGCTCACACTCCCATTTCGTTGGGCATCTCTTCAATGGTCATTTCTTCAAAGAGAACTTTAGAAGCTAATTTTGAAAAATTAATTATATTACTACACAGCTTCAAACTATTAATTGTCATTATCTGATAGCACATTGTGTGTTTGCCTCATAACTTGTTTTAGTGTATTTTTTATCTGCTGTTTTCCTCAACAGAGTGACATGCCTTTTTGTCTGGTTTATTTACTCTCATTTCTTAAAACACAAGGTAAGTATTCAACAAACACATTTCAATTAAAGTTCTGTATGGATATATCACTTTTTATTTTAGTAATACAATAAACAAAATTTTCACTGTGATATGTCCATACATGCATAGAATGTACTTTGCTCTAATTCACCTCTCTTGTCCCCTCCTCATTTTGCCAGTTTTAATGGGTTTAATTATTGTATATTTATATATGTGCACAGCGTATTTTCATCATATTCATCCCATTACCCTCTACTCTTGTCCTCGCTCTACTCTTATCCTTCCTTTATAAATGTTCTCTTCATATACTTCTTTCATGTTTCTACTTACTTTTATCCATTATAATTTGTATCTTTAAAATACCAATTTATTTTCTAAGCCATGTTTTAGAGATACATAATTTGCGGTTAAGTTTGATAACTACTTTGTTTTCACTTACCAAACAGAAATTTGAAGTTTATACAGTCCAAATAATTGTAATCTTGCTCTAATTCCTACAATAGCTTTTAGCTTAGGTTATCAGACTGGAAACTCTTCCAATACACTGCATTTAAAGAAAAAAATCACATACTGTTTTCCTCCAGTACTGAAAGAATTTACTGAATTATCAATTTCTTATTGAATTAAATAATGTATTCCCTAAACTGGTAACCCAAATGTTCTTTAGTTTTTCATTGATGAGGGTGTGAAATTTTTATTCTGTATTTTTGTATTGAGTTCTCCCTTTCTCCTCTCCTTAAAGCTCAAAGAAACAAGCTTACTAAAGTAAGTTCAAGAATTAAGCCATCCCCATCCTTATGCTATAATGATTCTTATAGGACAGAGAGTAATTTGTATTATCATACTCAGTAATTAATTTTATATTAGTTATCCAATAATGCATGGTAAATACTCAAGTTAATACAACACACACTTATCAGGAGATCAAGGGACTCAACACAACCCCCAAATGCCAAAGAATTCAAGGCTTGAGTATTACTTTAAATAAAAGTTCAGGCCTGGAAGATTGAGAATGTCAGAGTTCTCTTCTGGAAGCCCTCGGAATTCTAAGTGATCAGTCGGTAAGAAGAGACACAAGAAGAACCCATGCAAGACTTAGTTAGACCTGGGGAGACCCTCTCTCCCTCAAGAGTCCATGGAGCTAACCAAAGCAGGTAGTGGGGACTCCATAGGCATCCTTTCTGCTATTGCTCAATGGGGGGGAAGAGGGGGACGGTTTTGATTGACATGGCTGAATTTAAATACCATCAGTTATTCTGATGCACCAGAAAAAAAAAAAAAAAGACTTTGTGGTTAGCCTGGCTGCCTCAAGAAAAAACAAAAAAACAAACACCAAGTACAATTCTTCCAGAATGGCGGAGGGTAGCTGGTAACTGAGTGGGTGGGTGTCTTTCTCCCTCATCTTTTTACGTGAACTTGAATGAAGGCTAGTAATGGTGACCCAAGGTACCTTTGCTTTTATTGACAGGAAGGGACTCAGGTAGATTTCAGCTCAAACGCTCCCGGGGCGTGGGAGTGGTGGCGGAGGCCCCCCTCGAGTGGGAAAGGTCGATGTGGGGCCTAGCTGTGGGCGCCTGGGCTCCAGGCCTGGGTGTCCAGGGGTCAGATCTACCCGAGCGTGAAGAAACATCTTCGTCTGACCTCTTCCGCCCAGGCCTCATGACTTTGGTAGTGGGTTCCCGTTAACTCTCGAATCCTCCTCTCACCTCCCGAAAGCGCTCACTATCAAGGACCCGCCATCCACGGCCGCCGCCGCGTCTCCTTAGCAACCGCGCAGGAAAGGCGGCCGGAAGAAACCGCGGTCACGTGCTCCTAGCACTTCCGGGTTCCCACCGTGATTTCCGGTTGTCAGACTCTTCCCAAGACGCGGCCCCCAGCGGCCGTGGAGAGAGGAGCGGTGCGGGCCCCCGAGCGGCCGTGGCCCCCTGTGGTGGTGGGCTGCGGGTGAGCCGGCCTCATCCTGCTCCCTCCCTTTGCGATGCATCCGCGGCGTCCGGATGGATTCGATGGCTTGGGCTACCGGGGCGGTGCCAGGGACGAGCCGGGTTTTGGCGGCCCTTTCCCGGCGCGCTCCTTCAGCTCAGGGTCGGACCTGGGCCACTGGGTGACGACTCCTCCGGATATCCCGGGGAGCCGCAACCTGCACTGGGGCGAGAAGAGCCCGTCCTACGGCGTGCCCTCCACCTCCACCCCGTACGAGGGCCCCGCCGAGGACCCCTTCCCCGGCAGCGGCCCCGGCACCGGCGGCGGCGGCGACGGCGGCGGCGCGCAGGGCCAGAGCAGCGGTGAGGGACGGGGGCCCAGGCCGGGTGGGAGGGGCGGCGCCGCGTCCCGGGGCTTGTGGATCTCGGAAGCCGCGCCCAGGGGTGGGCCTCCCGGGCCCGGCTCCGTCCCGGCGCTCCGCACCGCCGTCCTCCTTTCGTCCTCTGTCTCCCAGAGGGCCTCCTCCTCCTTCTCCCCCTCCCCTTCGCCCGCGCCCTCCCCGGAATCGCCTCCAAAAGGCAATAAATACACAAATAAATAAAATAAAGCCATCTGCCTTAGCTGTGGGGTGCACAGAGCGGATGTTCTTAGGAGTGTTATCTCCCCTCCCCACCCTCGGCCTGAATCGAGAATGGAAGAAATTGAATTGTTTACTGTTGTCTGATTCACTTGGGGAGTCTGAGTTCTCCCCAAGTAATAGATTTTTGGCAGTGTGTTTGGGAAAGAGGCTTGTCAATGCTGGAAGGCTCCAAACTTGGTTTTCTTGACCTGTGAACCATTGTCTTCTTGTCTAGTAGAATGATTGCTAAGAATTTTTACAGGTGTTAAAATTGTGTTAACGCCTAGTACAGTATAGGATACTGTATCTGCCTACCTTACTCTTTTCATTATGGCTATTGCATCAGGTTATTAAGTCCATTTTTGAAAAGCATAAAGTGGCACACAGTTTTCTTTCTGACAATTAGCTAGTTTTCTCGTCCTTGAGTCATATTGACTCCAGGAAAATATTGAAACATTTTTTACAAGTTATGAATTAATTCAGAGGGCATGTATATTTGCTGCCTATTTACGTTCTTATTCATTCTTGGCCAAAATTACGTTTTGATGGTTATTGTGAGAGGCTTATTAACAAAACTAGGTTTCTTTTGCCATATTACCTACTGATTGAGTTTACAAGATAGGCATATGAGAAACTGTCACTATTTACAGTAGCCTACTTAACACTTTACAGGAAGAATGAATGGATTTTTTGTTAATATTCCAACGGATTATGCACACAAAAAGGATAGAGAAGGTAAAAATCTTTGTGTGGCAAAAGAAATTTTGTTTTAGCCTGTATGTCTTGCAAGATGAAGCATACAATCTCCCAAGGAACATGTTTACATAGCTCTTCCTCGCAGAAAATATGAGCATTGCTTCATTTAAAAGTGGAATTGGGACTTGACTGTTGTGATCACTGATATTTAATGTCTAGCTCCCTATTTAGTTCACCATTAAGATTTTATGTTTTGAGGAGAAAGGCTCTAATGGCACATAAACTTTTGCAAGCTGTTAACTGTTACAGTCATACCACCGGTACACTACTAGCTCTCACGTACCTATCATAAAAATTGAACTAAATGTCAACTCTTAAACTCAAACTGGAGATCATAAGGAAGATGTGAGGTGTATTTGCCCATGTAGAAGACTTTTATTTTATTTTGAGATGCTTTACTTGTAACTATTGGATTAATGAAGTTTTTAAATCAGTAACTGAATAATTAATATAGCCTAACTGGACAAGTTTGGGTTTTCAGTCAGAAGGTGAAAACTGATAGTCCTTACTCCAGCGCATACTTGTTAGAGGTAGCCCCTACACTGTCTTTAAAACATTTTTCAAAAAAGTTAGCATTATTAATATGAAAACATGTCTTATAAAAATAAACAAAATTGTTGCTTAGAAACCCGTGACCCACCATATGGAAGTTCATGAACAGTTACCAATTTAAGAAATCTACATCCGTTGTTCACCTCTAAATATCAATTCCCAGAATCACATATTCAAATTATCTTCTTAGCCTTAGCAGAGCTTGATGCTAAGTTTTAACTGATCAGCATGGTAATATAAAAGGGTTTTGTTTGTATTGCAAATCTCATATTGGTTATAAGTAATCTTACTCCTTTTATTTTAGAACAGTTAAATAGATTTGCTGGATTTGGCATTGGACTTGCAAGGTAATGTTTAAAGGTTAAGTTTTTTATTGTTTTCTCTCTTAATTTTTGATCATAAATGGCTGGTATCCTCCTTTAGCTTTGTATTTGGAGCAGCAAACCAAATGTTCTTAAATAGTAGATTGCAAACATTTATTTAAAAATCTACTACGGGCAGAAACTTCAGTTTCATAAATTCAAAGTGATTTTTATCATGCGTGTTGTGGTTACTGACAGAAAAAGCTCAAATATAATCTTATCTCCTTCCTCATCAAGAACGATAATTGTGCCTTGAGCCTTCTCTGAATGTTTGCATGCTACCAGGATACTCTATACCATAGAATGTAGGTTTTTGTCATTAATTAGCACATAGTGAACAGCTTCAATTTTTTTTTTGTTTCTAATGATCATTTTATTTATTTTACTTTAGTACCAATCCTGGGGCTTGAACTTAGAGCCTGGGTACTGTCCCTATGCTTCTTTTGGTCAAGGCTGGCATTCTACCACCTGAGCCATTGTACCAAAAGGCTTTTCTGGGTGGGGGTCAGGGAAGTGATAGTTTATTGGAGGTTAAAGTCTCACAGACTTTTCTGCTTGGGCTGACTTTGAATTGCAATCTTCAGATCTCCGCTTCCTGAATAGCTAGGATTATGGATGTAATCTAGCGCTCAGTTAATGATCATTTTAAGAATAGTCCTCTTAATTATTGGGCTCTTCATTGATTAGCATTTTTACAAATATTAGACATGCATAAGACTTGCATTTTATATCTGAATGACTTTCATTATTTTAAACATTTTAACCAAAAGATCTTATTTGTCTAAGTAAACCTGAGGATGCTAATATCAATATACATAAAATATGCTCCACACTACTAATATTTTCAGCTTCCCTGTACTTAAAACATTCATTTTAAATAGTAACTAACCTACATTTTTTATTATGTGTATGTCTTATGTATCATTGTTAGGACTAAATCCCAAACTGTATCCATTTTATAGGGACTATTTTAAAAGAAATGGTTGATAAACGAAATGGTAATTATCATGATCATTAAAGTTCTACATCTTAAATGCCAAGCACATCAGATTAAAGTTTTTACAGTGAAGATCATGAAGAACAGATGCTTTAGCTAATAGATTTTTTTTTGTAGAACATTTTCTAAAAGAAATGGTATAGCAGGATAAATGATGGGGCATTTCTCATGATAAATACACATAATTCTATTTTTGTCTATAGATATAATATAGGATTATCTCCACTTACCAAATGATATATCTAATTTTCATTTTTATATTGAATTTTATTATTGGTTGAATTATTTGCAAACATTCAATTTTTTAAAATCCTCTGGAATAGTGCATGAGACTTCAGACAATTTCAGATATTCATGTTATAAATAAAATGTATGTATAGACAAATATGCATAAAATGTTCTTCTATAGTCTCTTTACAGAAAATGTACTGGCCCATCCTTGCATTGTTCTACGCCGCCAATGTCAGGTAAATGTAATTTATCTTCTGAGGTGGAAGTGCTGAATTCAGATACGTGGCATGAAATCTTTAATTCTGTGTGAAATATTCCAAAATCTAATGTACTAGGTAGAAGACATTTTTGTCTCAAAACCTCTTTAAAACGTTAAAAATTACTAAAAATCCCAAAGAACAGTGGTTTATCTAGATTTTACCTGTTGATGTAGTGGGAGACAAATGGGGACCATGTCATGAGAAAGGGTATCAATGTTTGTGAAGTTATGCACCTTCTACCTGGTGAATATAATGTAACCCTTCTATTAATCACAAAAATATTATTTTAAAAAAGTAGTAGTTGAACAAGTTTGCACTCCCACCAACAGAATAGTAGCGATCCCTCCTGGCCACATCCCCTCCAGCATCTGTTGTTATTAGATTTCTTTATCCTGGCCATTCTAACTGGAGTGAGCTGGAATCTTAGAGTTGTGTTGATCTGCATTTCTTTTATGGCCAGAGATGTCGAGCATTTCTTCTTGTGTCTATAGGCCATTCTTGTTTCTTCTTCACAGAAGACTCTCTCTAAGTCTTTGGCCCATCTTTTAATGAGATGGTTGTTTCTTTGGAGAGAAGTTTTGGAGTGATTCAATTTTTTGAGCTGTTGATATATTTTTTTGTGGATTCACAGTTTATTTGTAATATTGAAAGTTTGAAGTAAGGTAAATATTCAATAGCAATGAGATAAATACATTATAGTACAAACGTGCCACAGAACACCATCCAGTCATTAAATGAATTCAGTCTATTTTTGTTGACGATAAAATATGGTCATATACAGGTATACATGGAAACACAAAATAAAATATGTATATGTACAGATAAAGATCTTTCAGTTTAGCAATTGTAATTACTTTCCCCAGGGACTGGGAAGAAATATGCCACCATGGAAACAATTCCATAGAAATTAATGGTGACCTCCTTGAAATAAATAAATATGAGCTGAAAGCCAGAATGAAATGGGGACATTATTCCTATACTCATAAGAAACCCGAATTCATTCAGTAACCTAACTGGACTAGTAAAGGAGTTCTCAACGAGAATGCAGTGTGGCTGCCACCTGGAATTCCATCTTGTACAATCTTAGGCTGAGGACATAAGCCACTCTCTTTTATCTTCTGACCTACAATCAAATATCTAGCTTTTATAGTTTATAGTTTACAAAGACATACCTAATTTTTCTCCCCTTATTTTGGCCAGTGTGGGGCTTGAACTCGGCATGGGGATTGTCCCTGAGTTCCTCAGCTCAAGGTTAGCGCTCTACCACTTTGAGCCACAGTGCAGATTCTGGTTTTCTGGTGGTTAATTGGAGATAAAATCTCATGGACTTTCGTGAACAGACTGGCTTTGAACCACCATCCTCAGATTTCAGCCTCCTGAGTAGCTAGGATTACAGGAGTGAGCCACCAGGGCCCAGCAAATATCTAGTTACTAAGCTTGTAACAGTTTTTGAGTCAGAACAGGAAACTAATATAACAAATGACATGAAACCACAAAATGATTTGAATTTCAAAATCATGTCATAATAAATAGGAAATAGATTTAAAATTGAGTATTTTGCTTACTGTGATAAATAATGTTATTAAAAATGTATTCTAGGATAAAATTTCATTTATATTGTCAAAGTAGAATGATATGTTTACATTTGAAATTAATTGCAGAATCAAATTAGTAAATTTTAATAACATATTTCAATTGAAATTAAAGAAATACTTTCAATGGCTGTTGATGTATTTTAAATATGAGGCCTTTCTCCGTTGTATGGTTAGTGAAGACCTTCTCCTACTCTGTAGGCTTTCTAGTTAATTTGCTAACCATGTCCTTTGCCATACAGAAGCTCTGCAGTTTAATGCAGTCCCACTTATCCCGATTTGTTGTGTTTCTTGGTCCTTATTAAGAAAATTTTGACTTGTGCCAAGGAGACCTTAGTGTATCTCCTATTCTTTCTTGTAAAGTTTTCATTGTATTTTCTTTTACCTTGAGGTCTTTGATCCATTTGGAGTTAATCCTGGTGCAGGGTGACAGAGAAGGATCCAACTTTAGTTGTCTGCAGGTGCTTAGCCAGTTTTGCCAGCACCACTTGTTGAAGAGGCTGTCTTTCTTCCATTCTTTTTTTTTTTTTTTTTGCTCCCTTATCAAAGATTAGGTGGCCGTAGGTCTGTAGGTAAATATCTGGGTCCTCAGTTCTATTCCATTGGTCCTCAGTTCTATTCCACTGTTCTTATGCCAGTACCAAGCTGTTATGGTCACTAGCTCAGTATTAGAGTCTAAAGTTTGGTATTGAAATTCCTCCTGTGCTGTTCTTTCTGCTAAGAATTTTTTTTTGCTATATGGGGTCTTTTATTATTCCATATAAAATTTTGGATTGCCTCTTCTATTTCTTTAAAGATATTGATGGGTATTGCGTTGAATTTGTAGCTATCCCTTGGCAAGATTGCATTTTTGTAAGTGCCTTCATTGTAGTAGTTTGCAGCTTATCACATGTGCATCTGAAATCAGTGTCTTGTAGTATGTTATGTTTTCAAAAATATTTATTCACTTATTTATTTTTGTTGATCTTAGAGCTTGAACTTAAGAATCTAGGCACTGTCCCTGAGCTTTTTCTCTCAAGACTAGCACTCTACCACAACTCCTCTTCCTTTTGTTTTATTTTAAAGGAAAGGAGAAAGGAGAATACAGCATTGTGCACATTTCAAAGTTGAAGACAAATGTATTTTCTATTCTTTTCAGGTTATTGTATTTTTTTGATTGCACAAAACTCACTAAATGTTAATTTAGTGGCTACAGTTACATTCATAGGGTAATAAGTACATTACTTCTCATTGTTATCCCCTCCCATGTTTTTCTCTCACTTCCCTACCCCCCACCTACTCCCAATTTGTAAAGTAAGTGATGATTAGTTGCAGGTAATTTGCAGTGTGAACTCTGAAACCACATGAACTTTTTTATACTTTGTTACATAGAACTCCACTCCCAGTTGATTTTCAGTATTTTTATCCTTTTTTTTTGTCTGTCATAGCAGTTGAACATAGGGCCTGGGGATTGTACTTGAGCTCTTTTTTTTTTTTTTTTTTTAAGGCTGCCTTCTACCACTTTGAGCCACAGAGCCACTTCCAGTTTTTGAGTGGTTTTATTGGAGCTAAGAGTCTTGTAGATTTTCTTGCCCAGGCTGGCTTTTAAACCACAATCCTCAGATCTCAGCCTCCTGAGTAGCTAGAATTATAGGCATAAGCCACCTGCACCCAGCTTTCAGTGCAGTGCTTCCCGAATTACTACTTTTGCCCATGTACAATTTCTTTACATTGTTATTTGAATAGTAATATAAAAACAAAAAGTAATTCTGATATAAAATAACTTCCTTATAAATGCAGCTGATCTCAGCAGAAGTCTTTTTAATTCTTTTACTTAGAAATCGTGTGTGTGTGTGTGTGTGTGTGTGTGTGTGTGTGTGTGTGTGTGTGTGTGTAGGTTCTGGGACCTAAACCAGAGGCCTGGGCACTGTCTCTAAGGCTAGTGCTCTACCACTTGAACCCCACTTCTGAGGTTTAGGTGACTAATTGAAAGTAAGAGTCAGAGGCTTTCCCATTCAGGCTGGCTTCGAACAGCAATCTTCAGATCTTAGCCTCATTAGCAGCTAAGATTACAAACACGTTTTTATTAAGAAAGTACTGTCGGGATTTTTAAAAAATCATCAGGCTTGATTTGTTCATTTTCAATAACGTATCTGTCCCAGACATAGTAGCTATAGTTTTCCAGAAGAAATGGTGGTCTGTGAACAGCACAGCCAGTCCAGCTTGCAGTTCCATCACCTAAATGATATGCCCCATGCCATCATTTTTCTCATGGAACATACAGGACATCAGTCAAAACATCATAAAATTAATATATTTTACTTTTTCAAGTACATTCTTTTAAATTTTATTTTTAAATTTTCATGTATTCGTTGTACAAAGAAGTTTTGTTGTATGAAGTTTCCTTGTGATATGTCTGTATATACACACAATGACCCCCTAGCCAGAATACCCCATTTTATTCCTCTTCATCCCTATTTCTCTTTTTTGAAACACTTTCAATAGGAATAAGTTTCATCATTCTGTTTTCATACAGATGGATAGATAGATGGTATTACTTCGACTATGGTCATTGTCCCCTATACATTCTCCCTTTGCCTTCCTACCTCCCCCTAGTGTTTACTCAAGTAGAACCAATTTTACATTTCTGTCATTCATTTTAAAGGCTAGATTTCACATATAAGGGACATGTGATACTTATCTTTTTCAGGTTAGGTTATTTTTTAACAGTTGCCAATTCCATCTGTTTTCTTGCAAACATAATTTTCTTCATTTAAGACTAAGTAGTACTCCGTTGTATATTTGTACCATAATTTATTTACCCACTGATCAATTTATATATCCAAAGAAATGCAAGTCTATATGCAGTTGAAAGGTGCACACCCACCCTGAAAGCAGCGCCCTATTCACAATAATAAAAACATGGAATCAGGTTAGGTGCCTATCCCAAGGACATTTAAGCAAATGTTGTTGTTTTCCATTATTGTGTGGATTGGAGAATATAAGAGACTTAAAACACAACTGGATACTCCTGCCTCACTTCCAGGTGAAGAGTCAACCGTTTGAATCACCACTGATTTTGTACCAGTAGGGACTCTAAGTACAGTGAAAAAGCAGATGGATCCTTGGTATTACTAAGACAATAATTTTGAACTTGTCAGAAAATCTTCCATTCAGGACATTGAGCCATTGAAGGTAGAGGTCTATGCTGTAGGGAATGCCAAATGATAATACATATGTAGCTTACATTCTTTGAAAAATAGTTTTGCTTATAATAGTTTATTGTTAGGGTTTGAGCAATATAGATAAGTATAAATTAATTTACATTTAGTAGTGAAAAATGAGTATCTATAGAAAATGAGCAGTAAAACACTGAGTATATGTGTCCCAGAAGAATGTCGTATAGATGTGTATATTTTATTGCGCTATTACATGATCTAGTGTATATCATTCTGATCCCTTGCATGATTGTATGTCTTATCCCATACTTGCAATCTATAGTATGAAAAGCTATACCCCAAATGCAGATAAGTAGGAGATGTATTTTTCTAGTGTTAAAAATGCAAGTGCTATATAAAGCTCTATTGTATAGTCTTTATTACTGTGTACATTGCACAGTAGTATTATATTCATATTACCAGGTATGCTGCACTTTTAATGTGTCATTTAAACATTTTCTAAAGTAATGTTTCTATGTATACTTTATTTGGGTTTTGAACTTAATTTCTGTTTATGCTATAACTCCACTCCATAGTTTTCATGGAATTTTTCTTCCTTAACAAACAAGAGGAAACAATGTAAACTCTTTTTTACAGGTGAATTACCATGCTGATCATTATCATCTCACTCCATTTACAATCATCAACATTATGTACAACTTCAACAAAACTCAGGTAAGAATTAGTTTACAAATCCTGTTAAGGCTATTGTATGTTACTTCTACTCGATACGAATATGCATACCTGTATCTAGTTCCTCAAGTGGCTGAAGTCTAGATAATTATGGTTTAAGGCAGCACTGGCAGAGAAGTTCCCAAAACTTTATGTCCAAAATAATTAGCAAGCACTTGGTTTAAAGTGTTGCCCAAGTGGTGGAGCACTAGCTGAGTAAGGAAATAAACTCAAGACCCTTAATTCAAACTCCCAAACTGCCCAAAGAAGAACAGCAACAAAGATTGTATATTTGGGCTGGGTGATCAGTGGCTTTTTAATTTGCTAACGTAATGGTAGAGCTCATCGTGTTATCATTATGAATGTTCCAAATTTTTACTTAACTGACAGTAGAAATACAAAGCAATGCTCAAACTTAGCACCAGGTTTTCACTATGAAGAGACATGTAACTTATTCTCAAAACTTTGAGAAGATGATACAGTAAGATGCAGTATTAGAAGTATAAAATGCTGTCAGAATGTAAAAGAGAAATACTTTATCCAAACTGGAATCTAATACACAGAATGGTTGAGGAAAACTTTGGGGGAAGGTACATCAAATTGTGTACCTATTATCAAGAAGCTGCTCCTTTTTTTCTTCTTCTTAACATAATGCATTAGTTGAACAGGAAGAGGAATTTTATTGTTTAAACACAAAAGAAAATGAGAGATTGTAATGTTTTGGATTGGAATTATTGGCAGTACAATAGGAACTTAGAACAGAAATGAAGAAAAACCTAGAAACGTAAGGAAAATTCTGAAGTTAACCACACTGGATCTTAAAAAGCTGCATTTTTTAGCAATTTTGAACAAAGTTAGATTGTGTGGCAGTATCCATGCAAAATTTTAAGTGTGCATGACCTTTGATTTATTAATTTATCTTGGAACTTTTTTCACATAATGGTGCATATGTTCAAAAATGTATATGCAAAGATGTCATTGTGTATGCATAATAATAAAATAGAAGATTATGACATATATATCAACAGGCCAGTAAAATACTGCATTAATTTTACATGGTGATGTATCACATAACTTTTAAAAGTAAAAACGTACTTTGTATGTACTGTCATGGAATAATCTGAGGGGTTTTTTTCATAGTTAGACCTATTAAAATGAACAAAATGAATCAAGAACATTTCTGTGTTTTCACATATGAACACAGTAAATCAGAACAATACTGCTAGGGACTGAGATCAGAAGAAATCAAACTCCTCCTGAGACTATTTATTTAATTGCAATGCTTTTTTCTTAAACTAATATGAAGATAAATATTACTAATACTACTGATGGTACTGTGGAAATCTCAGGATGAGAAATAATGAGATGAATGTAATATTTGTAGGCAAAATAGTTCAGGAATGGAGGAGAAAAAGGAAGTCTTTGTGAAAGACTTAGCCAAATTTGTAGGACTTGGTAATTGATTGTAAGAGTATGGATGGTTATGATTTAGACACTAGGATAATGTAGCTGCTATCTAGGAAGATCAGCAACACAGCAGAAAAGACTTGTGGGGAATGGATATGATTGAGATGTTATAGATATGTGAATTTTGAAAGACCTATATAGCATCTAAACAGCAAGCCTAATAGGGAGTTTTGAAAAAATATATATGTATAATTAATATACAGTACATTATATGCATATGCTGTATATTCTAATCTGTAATTATACAATATATACATTTATATAAATATATGACAAAATATCTTCAATACTCCCTATTAGTCCCTATAATATTACATAACATGTAACATACATGAGAGGTATTTAATAAATTGATTATTAGGGATTTAATTAATTAAAGTGTTGATCTTTTTGTTGTTGTTGGCTGTGGGGCTTGAACTCAGGGCCTGTGCCCTATCCCTGAGCTTTTTTTGCCCAAGGCTTTTTCCCTGACTTTGAGCCACAGTGCCACTTCCAGTTTTTGATAGTTAATTGGAGATAGGTGTGTCAGGAACTTTCAAGCCTGAACTGGCTTTGAACTATAATCTTCAGCTTTTAGCCTTCTTTAGTAAGTAGGATTATAGGAGTGAGCCACCAGTTTTCAGCTTGGAGTGCTTATCTAGACTTAAGTATAGGCCACCTAACATTAAAATGTTTAGTTATAGTTAATAATAAGACTCTTAGAAGAAAAAAATCTGTTGGATTTCCATGGAAAAACACTTGAAGGTATGGAATCAATATTAAGTTTTATTGCAGTCTCCTTTTATTTTTCATATTTAGAAATTAATAGGTACAACCCTAAATTTCTTCATTTCAGGGACCAAGATCCCTATGGAAAGGAATGGGAAGTACATTTATTGTCCAGGGTGTCACACTTGGAGCAGAAGGTTTAATTAGTGAATTTACATCTTTGCCAAGGTACTTGTGTCATTTTCTTACCATTAAATTTTTATAAGATACCAAAGCTTCTGAAAATATCATGTTGAATTAGTGTATAACTCAAAAACTGCTTCTTGTTCTAATATCTATTGATATCTGTGTTTCAGCTCCTGCCATATGGCAGCTACTGCTAGCTGAGGGATAAATAGGAGTGTGTGGGCTACTTCTATTTGTCATATAATACATTATATGATTTGTGCTTCAATTAAACCTGGAGTTATTGTCAAACATTTCAAGAGCTACCAGAAATCTCAACCTGAAAGTTATGAACCCTTTTTAATCCTATTTCTCATTTATGTTACAAGGATGACAGAGTCATGGTGACAATTGCAAATCATTCATATAAAGCACCTTGCAGTGTCTATTATGTATTAGGGGCTCAAAAAATAACCCAAACTAACAATAGGATTTAATATATATTATATATATATATATAAGGTCACTGTTATAAAGCTATTTTGGGAACTAGCAGTAATACAAAAGGATGTGTTATTATGCATTAGAGTTACATTAGATCCTTAGTATTTATGAGTACATGGTTTCAAGGAGATTTTGTATAGAAGACGTGCTATACAGCGTTGTTTTTTGTTGTTGTTGGTTTTGTTTTGGTTTTTTTGTCGCTCATGGGTCTTGAATTCTGGGCCTGGTTGCTGTCCCTGAGCTCTTCAGCTCAAGGCTATTGCTCTACCACTTGAGCCACAGCACCACTTCTGGTTTTCTGGTAGATTGGAGATAAGAGTCTCATGGACATTTGTATGCCCAGGCTGGCTTTGAACCACAATCCTCAGATCTCTTATGGTGGCCTAATTTACAAAATTAAGGGCAGGGAAAATACATTCTTCATATCAAACAATAATACCAACCATCACACAGGACTGGTTGATAGCTTCTGCCAGTCAACTAATCTGCATAATATACACAGAATTATGATTTTTTCACTTCAAAATTTTTTATTTTAAAACTTGTTTGCATATTAAATCTGTAATAAGACAGGCTTTCAATTTCTTATTTTTTAACACTGTGTTCCATTTTTTTTCCTCAATCCTGTTTTCCTTTCATTCTCCCATTCATGCTTTTTTTTTTTTTAATTCTCTGGGTAATGTATAGGGGGGTTACAGTTACATTTGTCAGGTAGTGGGTGCATTACTTCTCGAACATTGATATCCCTTCTCATATTCCAATATGCTTTTTTGGGGGAAGAGGGTGGGAGGGTCAGTCATGGGACTTGGGCCTGGGCATTGTCCTTGAGCTGAAGAGCTCAAGGATACCACCCTACCCACTGAGCCACAACACCACTTCTGATTTTCTGGTGATTAATTGATTAATTGGAGATAAGAGTCTCACTGGCTTTGTTAGTGCCAGGGCTGGCTTTGAACCACAATCCTTAGCTCTCAGCCTGTTGAGTAGCTAGGATTACAGGTATGAGCCACCACACCCAGCTCATGCTTTTTAAAACTTTTTATGTTTCTTCCCTTAATTTCACCTCAGGTTGGTCTGATAGTTATAACTCTTTCTTTTATTAGCACATACAGAAATGCCCTTTGTTTCAATTCATCAGTTGCTGAAATACGTTCCAGAAAGGACAGCTTTCACTATTAGAATATGTTTTTCAAAAGGTCTTGGGTGTGGCTCAATTGGAACACCTGCCTAGCAAACTTCAGTAACTCCAAAAAATATTAAAAGTTAATTTCTTCTACATATTAAAAAGTAAAAATTGATTATGGTTTCTTAAAATTAAATTAGTTTAAGAATAATTTAAATAACATGAATGTCAGTTTTATTTAAATTTATTCTTTTTTTTTTTTTTTTTGCCAGTCCTGGGCTTGAGCTCAGGGCCTGAGCAATGTCCTTAGACTTTCTCAGGGCTAGAGCTCTACCACTTGAGCCTCAGCACTACTTCCGGCTTTTTTATATGTATGTGGTACCAAGGAATCGAACCCGGGTCTTCATGCATGCTAGGCAAGCACTTTAACCACTAGGCCAAACTCCCGGCCCTATTTAAATTTATTCTTATGTTTTAGGGAGATTGCACATAAATGGAATCCTAAACAAATATGTGAACATCTTATACTGAAATCGTAAGTATTAACTTTATTAGAAAGTCCCATTTTTATTGGAAATTTCTATTAGTTGTGTAGTGTTAGCACAGAAAAATATTAATGAACAGTAAACGTACATCAATGAAATATTTGTGGGAATAGAGCTTTAAAGAATAAGTAACAAGAGTTTAGCAATGAATCCTTAATACTTGGGATCTGTAAAGTCATTTTCATTAAGTTTGAATTTGTGGGAGTAACACATATTTTCCTTTGTTCTTTAGAAATCAACACGCATTTTCAGTTCATTTAGCTTCAGATTTTAACAACATTGTTATGACAGATTGAATATCCCAAATCTTAAAACCTAAAATTTTAAGTGCCTCAAAATTTAAAATTTTTAAGTACTATTATGGCACTACAATGGTCATGATTTTCTACTGCCTAGCCCATTTAACAGATCAGAGTCAAAATGCAGGCACACAAAAGTAAGAGTGCAAATTATTTTCAGACTATATTTGTAAATTTAGATTTACTTATGTCTAGATTTGAACTCCATCCCAAAGCTATCTATATTATGTACATGCAAGGATATGGAGTTTGAAAATAAATGCAAAGTCTGAAATGTATATACGATCCTAAAAAGCTTGACAAGAGGTATTGAATGTGTATTTTATTCTTAAGCAGAGATACATATGTATTTGTTTAAACACAAACCTGTAATTTCAGGAAAAATGTAGTCCTAAAGGCATTATTTTTAAAAGCTACCATCTTCCCGCCCGCCCCCCCAGTCCTGGGGCTTGAACTCAGGGCCTGGGCACTGTCCTTGAGCTTTCTCAAGGCAGGCATTCTACCACTTGAGCCACATCACCATTTCTGGCTTTTTCTGTGCATGTGGTACAGGAATTGAACCCAGGGATTCGTGCATGCTGGGCAACCACTCTACTGCTAGGCTAAACTCCCAGCACCCTGTAGATTAGAATTTCATTCCTTTAAAAAAAATTTTTTTGATGATTTTGAGTTGAAAATCCCTGAGCTTACTGGCTCCTTTCATAGAGCATACCGGCACAGTATCACTTATCCATGTTCCATACACTTTGAAAACCACTAACCAGGATCTGGCCCCTAAGGGTTATGTAAGTCCCACATTGATATGTGGCCATATTTTGCAGATTTGCAAAATAACTTTGTGTTGATGATAGAAAGCAACTCTGCAAAACTGTGTAGTATTTTTTTAATAGTAAAAGGGGACTTTACTTTCATTGAAGGTAGCTAATGGGAAGTCTAGGGAAAGACAGTGATGACAGGATTAGACCAGAAAGCATACATAGTCAAACATGGCTAAAAAGCAGGCTATGGATTATAATGTCATACTAAACCTTTTAGTTATATATGACTAGATGTCTAAACTTTGAGTCAAGTGATCCTATATTATGTTAGTCTGAAATAAAATTTACATTCTTTACAGGGTTTACCGGTGTTGTTGATTTTAAAAAATTTTTAACCTCAATTTAATAAAGCACCCTTGTTGCAGGGTTTTGAGGTTAAAATCTGTAAGATAACAAACAGTTAAAAACTTTGAAAAGATCATTCCACCTTAAGCAAAAATTATGCTGATAATTAAACCAATATTTTTTGTTTTATTTTGTTTTGTTTATATATATTTGTAATTAATAGAAGGGCTACATTGTATTCACCAGATAGAAGGTGCAGTACTTCACATACATTGATACCTTTTCTCATGTTTTGGTCCCCATTTCCCTCCTCCCACCCCCACCCCTCATCTTGTTTTCCCCCCTTCCCTATCCGATTTCAAATAACCAAATAAGCATATATACAATATATCAGATAACAAGGTGAAATACTGTAACAATATGAGATAGCTAAGGGACAGCAAAAGAGATGAGAGATAACATAGTACATTAAGGACAACAATCACTCATTATATGGCTTTTGTTTCTATATCCTGGAGGTCCTTTCATTTAGGGTCATATTATATGGCCTTATGTAGCTAGGTTTTGTTCTATTGTAAATTTCTGCTAGGAGAGCCCAAGGTTTCTACTGATTATGACAAATGAGGAAAACCATTGAGCTCTATGTTCCTTTGAGTCTGGTAAAGCAATATTTGTAAATTTAATTTAAGTAATCGTCTTATTTTTGCATACCGATTAATTCTTTTTAATTTCTACAGCCTAACTTACATAGTGGCAATGCCTTTTTATTCAGCAAGCCTAATTGAAACAGTACAGGTGAGCTATTTCCTTGTTTTCATTCCTTAAGATGAAGCTCTGAGGGATAGTCAAAATTGTTTAAACACAAAAATTTTCTTGAGTTCCATCGCAACTTAGGTCACACTTACGGTTTTAATTGATTTTCTTCATTCCATAGGCAAGTATACTGTTTTTAAACATCTCAGAACTCAGCCTATGACTTGCTCTGAATAGAAAGAATATAAACTTTGCCCTACTTATAACTCAGGTGATTCTGGTTTGTCATGGATTGGTACATTAATATTTATATAAGTATATGAATAATCATAAGCATAGAGGTTATATGGTCCCCATATGTAGTTTACATTCTTCTTAAATATGCCTTCTGAGGAACATTTAATACTATTGACGTGATACATCCTACAAAATTTCAATTTTCTATTCTCATTTTAAATTGTTTGCTTGTTTTATTATTTCTGACCACATGGGGGCACTTGAAGTACATTGGATTAAATGTCATATGCTTTTTCACCTAAAACTGATATGAATGTAATTTAACTAAACTCATACACAAAAAACAACTGATCACACACCTGGCTTCTAGTTCCAATATCAGTTACTGGTATTACTGTTTCTTCAGTGTCTTTGAGTGTCCTCATCCTTGACCCCTCTCTTTAATGCACAAGTCTACCAGTAATACCTGTTGTCTGGTTTAAAGGCAAAATTGAACTAGTTCAGTTGCATTACTTAGCTGTAGTTGAAACCACCATCATTTCTGTACTGGATACTTGAAATGAGGTAAAAATCATACTAAAGTTTGAACTCAAGGCCTCTCAATTGCTATACTAGTGCTCTACCGCTTGAATCATGCCTCTAGCTCTGTTATTGGTTATTTTTGATAAAGGGTCTCTTGCCCTCAACCTCTGGAGTACCTAGGTTTGTGGGTATGAGCCATGGGCACTGAGCAATAAAATTAAATATGTATGTATGTATGTATATATTATGTATATGTATACTTAAATATATACTTATATATACATATTATATATACATATATATGACAATAATAATCTCAGCACCTTGCACTTCCTAGGCAGTAATTCTCTGCTGTGCTTTTTCTATCCTTTGCATAATTGCCAATACTATTTCAAAACAAAGACATTGTGTCTGCCTTCTAAATAAAGCCAAGTAGTTATTCCCCATCTGACTGGAAGCCAGTCAATATTCAGTGGTCTATAAAGCATGGTTTATCTTTTTTTATCCTCTTCTACAATCAGCAAGGCAGTAACCATTTAGGTGATCCTTTTTCCTTCTTTTTTTTGTGGTATAATACAATTTATTTTCACTAGTGAGTGGCACAAATGAGAAATGCAAAGGAGGTGTTTCAAGTACAACAAAGTAATTTTTCACAGGTGAGAATAAATTGTATTATTCCAGTGTCCAACACAATGCATTCTATAAACCTTAACATTTCAGAGAGTTACTAATGTCTGCTTTATGGTCTGAAAAACGTAGAGTTTTCCATTTTTGAATAGTGAGGGGAAAACTGGTGGAAGTGGGAGAGAGTGTCCAGTACTGTGTTAGTGTTTTGAATGGTAGTTACCTGATGTCCAGGCAGCTAAAAAATCATGACTATGCTAAGAAATTCAATTTATCAGTAAGTCCTTGACTTAGAGTACTAAGCATATTAGACCTGTGGGTGTGGCTTCAGATGCAGGACTATTCATCTCTAGGTATAGAAATGATTAAAAAGAATGGCAGCTCTGAATAAAATAATAGACTTTTTAGTTAACATCATCTATATAATGAATATGCATTTAGATATCTAATTTTTGGGTCAAAGATGACTTTAAAATGGGAGAAAAATATGTGCAAAGGGAAATGTAATATAAGAATTACAATGTCTCAAGGAATGAGATGCTGCATTTCCTAAAATGCTTACCCCAAAAGGAGAGAAGGGCAAATACAAGGATCTTTGTAATGCCAGGCTCTGGATATCAGATATAGCCTTTACAATTTTTTTTTTTTTGCCAGTCCTGGGCTTGAGCCTTTACAATTTTTTTTTTTTTGCCAGTCCTGAGCTTGAGCTCAGGACCTAAGCACTGTCCTTGCACCTTCTCAAGGCCAGAGCTCTACCACTTGAGCCTCAGCACCACTTCTGGCTTTTTCCTATGTATGTAGTACCAAGGAATTGAACCCCTGTCTTCATGCATGCTAGGCAGGCACTCTACCACTAGGCCAAACTCCCGGCCCTCCTTTTTCCTTCTTTACCTCTTTTATCTCTATTACAAACTTTCTTATTCTCATCCCCAAGGTGATAAAAATGGTAGGTAATTCAGGTAATTCAAGTGAGACCAACCTTTACTGAGTAACCAATCTTTACTGCTGTTGTTTCATGGAAAAGCTCTGTGCATAAATGATAGTACTAATTTCCATTATTATAGAATGCTAAACTAATGTTTATAATGTCTTAATACTTATTATGTAACCAGTAAATAAAGGAGGCAAAATTTATACCCATGCTTCAGGACTTCAGTGCTATACTGCTGGCCTAATCTTCATGCTATTGTCTCTAAGTGCTGTGAAACTCCTTCACATTGAAAATACCAGATTTTGTGGCTCTCTCTCTCTCTTTCTCCAGCTATCTGCTCTAGTAAGAATACCTTCCATCTTCATTGCTGTCTGTTTTATGGGATTGATTTTGAAAAAAAGAACCCAACGCCTAGATAACAATTGGAGCCTAAAAATGATTGATATTTTGTCAAGAAATTAATTTAAAATACACGTATAGAAGGCCCTTTTAAGTAAAATATTTATTTTTTTACATTTTTTATTATTGTAAAGGTATACAGAGGGGTTATGGTGTAAAAGTCAGATTAAAAAGTACATTTCCTTTTGAACAATGTCATCTCTTCTCTTTCTCCCAGTTTTACCTCCAGTCCCCACCAACAAATTATATAGTTCATTTTCAACATGATATTTAATGACTATCACTGCTACATTTTTTCACCATTTGTCCTACCATTTCTATGCCCTCTTTTATCCTTCCCAAAATAGATAAATGTACAAATAAGACAAAAGGAAAAGAAAACAAAAACAGCAGTGAAGATAAAACGTTTCTATTTTTTGAAGTTATTTGGATAATTATTATTTTATATGGTCAGATGCCTAATTTCATATGATTATATGCCTTTGTGACCCTCTCCTAAGAATATCTTTTTTTGGTCTTTGTGTGTGACACCTGCATAATTTATCATGTAGTAATATATTTTTTTTATTTTTACCATCTAATGTGTTTATGGCTTTATAGATATATTCTAGTTACCACAAATGAGGGAAATGATACAACCTGTTTCTTTGGGTCTAGCTTACTCTGCTTAATACAATTTTTTCCAGGTCTTTCTATTTCCTTACAAATGGTACAGTATCATTCTTGTTGGTGGATGAGTAGAATTCCATTGTGTGTGTGTGTGTGTATCACATTTTCTTGAACCATTTGTCCACTGAGGGGCATCTGGGTTGATTCCATTATCTTGCCTGTAGTAAACAGTGCTGCAGTGAATATGATTGTACTGTTTGCTTTAGTGTGGTTTTGGTTTTTGTGGCAATTTTTAAAAAATTGTTTGACTTCATTCTTTTTATTTCAGAGTGAGATAATTCGAGAAAATGCTAGCATACTGGAATGTATTAGAGAAGGAATCGGAAGAGTTCTAGGCCTGGGAGTGCCTCATAGCAAGCGACTCCTTCCACTCCATTCCTTGATCTTCCCTACCGTGCTGCATGGAGTTCTTCATTACATCATCAGCACAGTCATTCAGAAGTTTGTCCTACTAATTTTAAAGAGAAAGACTTACAATAGCCACCTAGCTGAAAGCGGTTGCCCCGTACAGTGTATACTGGAAGCTTATTTTCCAGAACTCATTGCTAACTTTGTTGCCAGTCTTTGCTCTGATGTAATACTTTACCCACTGGAAACAGTTTTGCACCGCCTTCACATTCAAGGAACACGCACAATAATTGACAACACAGACCTTGGCTATGAAGTGCTTCCAATTAATACACAATATGAGGGAATGAGAGACTGTATCAGTACCATAAAGCAAGAGGAAGGAGTGCTTGGTTTTTATAAAGGGTTTGGTGCTGTTATGGTACAGTATACACTGCATGCAGTTATCCTACAGGTTACCAAAATTATTTACACTGCACTTCTTCAGAATACCGCTTGAGATTTAGGTTCTATCACTGCTTAGTCGAGAAAACATAATGTGGATAATTTGCTATGAAATTATGAGGGATAAAAGCAACACACTGAGTCAAAACCATGGATTGGAAAGGGAAGCTGGTAGACAAAGCCCAAGCTGATTAATTGACTTTTCATTTCTTTTGAAGTATACCTATATATTTTGGATCAAAATGATTCCAAAGTTCAAAACTCAATAAAGACAAGACTGTGAAAGAATTAAATTTTAATGTAGCACTCATGCTAAAGTAAAATTGTTGCTGGAAAAAAGCAAAAATATCATCATTAAATATAAAATGAAATTTCACTGAATTCAATCTATTCTACCTGGCCATAATGATTGTTATATTGATTTTTACCTTCTAGATTGATTTTGGTATGTGATCCTCAATACAGTATAGAAGCAGGAGGCCTTTCCTTTAAACAAGTAAATGATGTCATCCCTGGGGGAAAAAAATCTAAGGATTACATCTGGCAAACTGTTAGCAGGAATCAAAGAAGTTTAAATTGTCCCAATAGAGCTGTTTTAATGGCTTGTATATATGTATTATATAAAGCCAATTGTGTGCACAAATAAAACTTGGAATTCTGTACTTGTAGATAAACATTGCATAAAAAGAAATCATCTGCTTTACATTAGAGTAAATAACAAAAGCCAAGATGCCTGAATGATTTAAATCAAATATAGTATACTTGTCCACATCCAGACTCAGCATTTCAGTGTCAGCAACTTATTTGTCATACATTTGTGCAATTTTGTTTGCTTAGCTAGTAATGTAACATGTCAGACTACTTTTAGAGCCACTCTTAAGAAAGTAATCATGACAACTATTACTGTTTCCATACTTACAAATTTGTGTACTTAAACAAGCCTTACTTGCCTTTCATTTCTGAATGACTTATCTTAGAGGAGACAAAATTAAATTTCACCTGGAAATTTGTGTTTCTTGCTTTCTATAATAGTCATCATTAAATAGTGGCTGCGATTTTTTTTTCCTTTCAATTTTGCCTACAGTTTTATTCTCCAAACTAGGTATGCTTACAAAAAAAAGAGCAAGATACTATATCACTTTTTATTTTTTAAAAATTAACTGTTTGGATGGATACTAAAGAAAATATACAGACATTTTAAGAAAGTTGTGTTCTATTGGGGCCAAGGGAATACATTTCAATAAATGAGTCCCCACTCCACCCCCCCCAAAAAAAAGAATTGTTAGTTTAATATTTTTTATTCCTAAATTACATTTGGTAGATAAAATCTTGTTCAACTCAGTGAAATGATATGCATCAGAATGATCCGAACTTAAATGCTTTACAGTTTCATTTCTTCCTGAGCATGATCACAGCTTTACAAGCCATTCAGCACTCTGAAGGGTAGTAACCCCATCAGCACCATTTTACGAGTGCACAGAAGCTGAAGTGTATGTTATTTGCTAAGTGTCACCAAAGAGTGTTACATTTGTGACCAATAGTGCTGAGCAGTGATGTCCAGAGATGTAAAACGATAGATAAGTGGCAATAGTTTGTGATCAAGAGTGCTGAAATAAGAAAGTAACACCCAGAGGTGTGAAATGATACATCAGTAGCAACTCTCACAGCCATCTTATCACTGTGTTTAATGAAGTACATGTTTCCTACTTTTAAGTTTAAATTGCACTGGGAGGAAAAATAAATGCTACTGATCACATTTTGTATTTCATGGTTGATCTTTTAGAATGTGTTTTACTTTGTCTAATGTATGAGACTTTAAGTTTTTTTGCATTTGAACTATTGTGTAATATTTTAGATATTTACAATAATCTTCTTAAAAGCCTTATTTTAATTTTAATTAAGGTGGCTTCAGAGAAATACCAAAGCGGAAATTTTCAATTTAAAAAAAACAAAAAACTAGAAAAACCTGAGTGAAATCAAGTAGGTGCTGGTGAAACTTTTCAGTGAAAATCCTTCAGCTAGCTAAAATTTAGATATTTCAAAATTGTTTCAAGATTACACAATTACATTATTAGCATAAATACAGTTACATGGTTTTGTTTGGAATCATAAGATTAATGGGCTTAATGACGTGAAATTTTTTTTAATTTGGAAAAAATTCAAATTAACATGAAAACTAAAATTGAAAAGTGTTAAGTAAAACAAATTATTGATTTTCCAAATTGAATATAATGTTTGAAAGTCAAGCACTTAATAATTTAGCCAGCAAAACATTTTTCAATGAATTTAGAAAGTAAAAACAATCATCAGATATACATTTTCCCTTTTAAAAATTATTTCTCTTTAGTATGGATGCCACAACTTTAATATACATAGGATATATTTCTTAGAGCAATATTAGATGAGAAAATATTTTTATAATTTAGTAAAATTAATAGCATTATGGATATGATTTTATTAGTATTTCCATAGGTAGTGGTCCTCCTATATTACAGTATTTTGGCCATGGGGTTTGTGATGTGTTTGCCTTACATTGTAGGTTTCTTAGTTTGAATATAATAGACTGAAAGTCATTGAATTAAAAAATTGGTTAAAATTAACCTATATTTTGTCAGTATATGAATTGATTTACTAAATTGTGTATATAGTGTTTGCTCAGATTTCCTCAATTTTGTTGTGGGCTTTTTAAGAATACTAATAAAGTTATTTATTCAAGACTAGATATCTAGATATAAAATGGTAAAAGCAAGCAGATGTGTAGAGTAATAGATGTGAGTACTTGTAGCCACTACTTTTAGAAATAAAACTGGAAAAATAAAGCATCTTTGGGGGAAGAGTCTCTGCTGGGTTTGAAATTGAGGTTTCTTATTTGCTGGCTGTGCTCTAGTGTTTGGCCATGCCTCTCCCTTCCCCCTCCCCCCCCCCCACCGTTGTTTTTCTCTCACTGCTTATTTTTGAAATTGGGTTTTGCTTCCTACCCAGTCACTTGGACTAGGTTCGTCCTATTTTAGGCTTCCGGTTGTAGCTCAATGCTGCTATGCCCAGCTTTGCCCAGCTTTGCCCACGAAGGTAGAGTCTCCTAGACTGGGCTGCCCAGGCCGACCTGCAACCGTGCTCCTCTTAGTCCTAATTCCCAACGCATCAGGATGGCAGCTGCACTTCACTGCCCAGCCATCCTTGACAAGGAGTCTCAATCTTTTCCTCCTGGGCTGGGCTCAAGGTGATCCTGTTCTTAGCCTCCCATGTAGCTAGGCTTACGCCACCAGTGCCTGGCTTTTTTTTCCTTTCCTTTTCTATTTATTTCCATTCTTTTGTTCTGTCTTTTTTTTTGAGAGATGAGAGGGTGGAAGATTTGGTTTCAAGCTTGCATTCCTCCTACCCTCAGTTTCCTGAGTTCTGGAATTAAAGCTATCTACTTGGCTATGGTAAAAGATCTTGTTCACTTCTGCACATCTGCTGTCTTTTCAACACTGGCTTTGTCATTGTTGAAAATGCATTTACTTTTATTGATTGTGCAACATCAATATTTTTTATTAAGTAATGAGTACATTTAGGACAGAGTCATTCCTCCCTTCACTTTTTCTCCAACTTCCTCTCCCATCCCTGCCTATAAGTTGCTTAATTTTTCAGTGTCATTTATTTATCTTCACAATATTGAAATACTAACATTTCAATCCAACTATTCACATATGTGCTCCAAAAAATGCTGATGCCACCTGGAATGTTCAAGGGTATTTGCATTCAAATTGCTTATGGGGCCAGCTGCTGAAAAGATCCAGGTTTGACTCATTCTCAAGGACATACACAAGTAAACAACATTGCATTAGCATTTGAGTGGTACTTAATGTTGGCATTTCTGTCCTTGTTTTTCTCTCTCAGGCAATTATATATGTGAATATATATAATTGTATATTGAGCCAAAATGTATATAAGTGTATCTTGAACCACTATCATTGATGTAGTACCAAGTTGTATGGCAGAGAAACAAATACCTTGTTTCACAATGATTCTTACAAAGAATTACCTCAACCAGAGGAGATGTTTTGTCTCTTTTTGTTGTTAAGATGCTTTGGTTTCACTGGCATTTAAATGTTTTAGGTTTAATATTAAAAGTTCAATAAAATGTTGAAATTAAAACCAGTATATTTCTCTTATTGAAGATACAGGTAGTACTGACTACTCACGAGGATGGTTAAAATGTACTTTTCAGATAGAAATAAATGTGGAGAAAACCATGTATGAAATGGAACCATTTTTCCATTAATTAAAAATCGCTCTAGAGGTTTTCATATTTTCACAACAGTCTCATGATGTTTGAAGTAGAGCTGTATTATTCCCTAAGTATTATTCTCTAAGGAAGAAGTAGTTACTGGAAGTTTGTTATATAATGCATCAGGCAGTTGTCCACGTGACAACAGCAAAGGGGTAAATTCCTTAAGGAAGTAGAAAAAAAAAAGAAATGAGCCAAAAACAAAAGGAAGAAAATGAAGATGGGGCCAAAGATGACTGAAATAGTAAGAATTTTTTTAAAAAAAGACTCCTTGAATATATCCATAAAACTGACCAATTTTTAGCAAAATTGAGTTAAAGAAGACTCATAACTAAATCACAAATTAAGGAAGAGCACATTTCTACAGACCTCAGAAATGAACAGTGGAAACTATATGCCAAAAAAATAAAAATTAAAAAAAGGGTAGCCAGGGTAAAATGGGAAAATTCCTAGAAATAAACCACAGCTGTCACAAGAAAAAATTTCCTGAAACATTAGGAGAGGAATAAAACTAAGGAATTATAATCTTCACAACACCAAATTCTAGTACTATATTATACTGCTAAAACATACCATTTGTGTTAATTTTCAAACTTGTCAAAACAGTCCAACTTGGGGAATGTCTGAATTTAACTGATAGCCCAGACATTTTTTACAAAGCTATAAATATACATGCAAATCCTTGTCACTATTTGTTGTTTATATTTCTGAGTATGGCCATTCTGACTAGAATAAGATGAAATCTCCATAGTTATTTTTTATTTGCATTTCCTTTATAGCCAGAGATGTTGATGTATTTATTGGCCATAGTTTTGTTTAAGAATGTCCGTTAGCCTTTTTGACCATTAGTTAATTGGGTTATTAGTTTTCTGAGAGTTTTGTTTCTTAGCT
Source organism: Megascapheus bottae (assembly GCF_031878675.1). Lineage (NCBI taxonomy): Eukaryota > Metazoa > Chordata > Mammalia > Rodentia > Geomyidae > Megascapheus > Megascapheus bottae. Next base: position 16,706,715 of record NC_143512.1, on the reverse strand, counting down.
CTATAGCTGGCAAAGAGCACCTCTTATCCTATAGGCTGTCTTTTCAGCTTAGTGATTATACCATTTGCCATGCAGAAGCTTTTAAGCTTGATGGGATATCATTTATCTTATCAAGTCTCTCTTTTAGTTGCTGAGTCATTAGTGTTCTAGTCAGAATGTTCCTGCCTATACCAATAATTTCTAGTTTTTTTCCCTACTCTTTCCTATGGTACATGGTGAGAGACAAAGATCCTATTTCAATCTTCCATGTATTACTATTCATCAGGAGGAATATGTCATTTGAAAGGAAATTAATGGACTTGGACAAAATTGCATTCAGTTAAGGTTAGAAATGCATATTTACCTTTACATGTGGATGTACATCCCCAAATATAAACATGTATGTAAATATATCACCTACAGAGCTATACATTGAGTGTTGTATGTATGCATATATATGATATATATATGGTTCAATACTGTAACCTCTTTAAACAAGTAACAATTTACCACAATAAGTCTTGTCTAAAATGGAGTGGTGTTATGAGGAAGGAGGGTAGAATGTTAGAGTAATTGTGGCCTAATGGAATCTTGGTATTCAATTTGTGAACACAGAACTAGACAATTTGACGGGACGGATTGGGATGGGATAAAGGGAATGACTATGATCAAGGCATGTTGTATACATACATAAGTATGTTAAAAGACATCTGCTTGTATAACTATTTGAAGGTAATAAAAAATGAATTATTGTACATACATGTAAGGGAGGATAAAGGAAATGAGATAGAAGAGAGAAATCAGTCATGAAGACTAATATAATAGTTAAAAGGAATACTAAGATGTACCTACATAAGTAAATGAAAATTACTTTTTGTAGAAAAATTGTCACCCCAGATACTGGAAGAGGATTCAGCTATTATTAGGTAAGTTCTTCACTAGTGTAGCTATTCTTAGAACCCATCTCAATATGCAGATCATTGGCAGGACATTCTTGACTGAGAATACTAACGTTGCATTCATTCTGTAATTTGCATTACCTGGCATTCTTATCAGTAAATAACATCGCACAGTTTTATGGAACATTAGTTCTCTCTTTATACTTCCTGTCTGATCCTCTTAAATGCTTTCATATTCAAGTGAAAGGATTAGATTTATTATATTTAAACTGATTTATGTAGGTATTTAATTTATTGAATTAGACTTTTTCTTTTTTAATTTAATTTTATTGTCAAGGTGATGTACAGTGAGGTTGCAGTTACATACATAAGGTAGTGAGTACATTTCTTGTCGAATGTTGTTACCCCCCTCCCTTGTTCTCCCATTTTCCTCCCCCAATCTCTGCCCCTCCATGTTATAAAGTTCATTTCCAACATTTGAATTAGGCTTACTAAATAAGTGAAATATAGTAAAACAAATCAGTCAAACTGATATAGAATTTATGTTCTCTGACTTTCAGGTACAGAATGTGTTTTCCCTCTAAACCAATGTTTCTCTTAATTAGTAAGCAAACACTAGAGGATATTCTAAATTGAAAAATTTAGATGGTGTAGGCATAAATGCCATTCAAGATGTCTAGTTCTCTGGAAACAGAACTTTGTGTGTGTGTGTGTGTGTGTGTGTGTGTGTGTGTGTGTGTGTGTGTGTGTGTGTAAAGAGACACAAAAAAATGGCTCCTCCATTCCTGGGTAACAGGCTACAAGATCTGCAGTCAGCACACTAGAGACCAGAGAGAGTCAGGGGTGATGGCTCCAAACTGAGTCATGAAGAATCAAGACTTCAGTGATAGAGTTTGTGGTCTGAAGGCAGATAGTGTTGATACTCAAAAGTAGCTGATCTTTCAGAGAAAAGGTGCTAGCTCAAAGGCAATGGCAAGAAGAATCATTTCTTTTACTTAGATAAGAGAATTCATTGAAGGTACTTAGTTTATTGAAAGAGGACCATTCACATTAGAAAGGGCAATCTAGTTTACTCAGTCTACCAATTTAAACATGAGATTTAGTTTTGAAAACCCTCAGAGGGACTGTACTTTACTTTTCTACCTCAACTGGTTGGGAACTGCAATCCTTCCCATGTAGCTTGCAGTGATAGGCAAGCACCACTGTGTTCAGATACGAATTGAGAAGTGTTGCTAACTTTTCTGCTCGGGCTGGTTTCTAACCATGATCCTCAAGTGTTCAGGCTTCCAAGTTTGAAGGATTCTAGACGAGCTACTAGCAACCAGCTATAGCAATGATATTCTGTATTCAATAATACTTTCAATACTTGGCATAGTCACGAAGGATTGTTGGGTCAGTCACTGGCGGCACATACCTGTAACAGGATCCTAGTTTTACTTAGGAGGTTCAGATCAGGAAGGTTGATATTTGAGGTCAGTACTGGTACACATGTGCTTTCTCTTCCCAGTTAACAGGCATGTTGGTACACACCTCTTATCTGACAACTTAATGAGGCTGATATCAGTTTCAGGCCAACCCAGCCAGAAAAATCCACAAGACACCATCCATCTCAATAGAAAAAGCTAGGTGTGGTAGTGTGCTTCTGTCATACCAGTTAGGGTGGTAGCTCACAAATAGGAATACTGTACATGCCTGAACAAGAAACAAAATCTTTTTAGCACCTTTTTATTTTTATTGTAATTAATAGAAGGGGTACATTGTATTTGCCAGATAGAAGGTATATTACTTCACAAACATTGATACCCCTTCTCAGGTTTTTGTCCCCAATTCCCTCCTCAAGAAACAAAATCTTATATCAAAAAAATGACCAATGCAGGGGCTGGGAATGTGGCCTAGTTGTAGAGCACTTGCGTAGAATGTAGGAAGTCCTGGGTTCGATTCCTTGGTACCACATACACAGAAAAAGCTGGAAGTGGTGCTGTGGCACAAGTGGTAAAGCACTGGTATTGAGAAAGCTCAAGGATAGAGCCCAGGCCCTGAGTTCAAGCCCTAAGACTGGCAAAAAAAAAAAAAGAAAAAGAAAAGTCATATTAAGTAAAGTAAGCTAGACCCAAAGAAACATAGGCTCCATGGTTTCCCTCATTTGTAATAAGTATTTGTCTAGGATTCTCCTAGGAGAGGATCAGAATAGCTCAAAAGCTATGTACATACTATAGAAATGAGAGGGAAATGGGGACCAAGACATGAGAAAGGGTATCAATGTATGTGAAGTAATGCACCTTCCATCTGGTGAATGTAATGCAGCCCTTCTATTAATTACAATTAAAAAATATGGAAAAAAAGCTATGTACATATGGCCATATAGGAAGAGGCTAAGCAAAACGAACTCCAGGATATGGAAACAAGAGGTTTTTCTTTGTGATTGTTGTTCTTCATGGACTATGTGAAGTTATTTCTTTTCTCTTTTTTTCCCCTTATGATTTATCTCCTGTTATTACTGCATCTGACTTTAGTACCTGGTATATTGTATATACATATATTTGTTTATTTGAAATGGAGAAGAGAAGGGGAAAAACAAGATGATTAGGAGGGATGGGGGGAGGGAAATTGGGAGAAAAACATGGGAAGGGGTATCAAGAAGTAATGTATCCACTACCTGATGAATGTAACTGTAACCCCTCCATATATTACCCAACAATAAAACCAGTTAGAGTCCCCAGGAATAAAACCTCAAAAACTCAAAAAAAAAATGACCAATGCAGAAAATTACTAGTTGTGTGTGGTTCAATGATAAACCACCTACCTAGGAAGCGTAAAGGCCCTGAGTTCCAACACAAGCACAAGCAAACTACAATGAAAACAACATAGCCATAGGATTTGTCCAAAATGAACATAATATAAACTTTGTCACTGTATCAGTTGGAAAAATTCATCATAAGCAATATTAACTATTCTCTTCTGAATATACACAGGCCATGATCTCCTACCTTTCTAATTTGCTATTTTTGCCTATGGGTTATTTGCCCTCCTGCTTTTGCTGGCAGGGTTGTAAGCTGGTTGCTGTTTTTCTGGTCTCAAACTATATGGAAAAAAAGGACAAAAGGGAATTAATACGGATAACATCTTAAGAGTTGTTACTGAAATCCCCAAAGGATTTTTCTATTTCTGAATAGCTCAAATTACATTACTTGGTGATTCCTTAATGCAAACAATTTTGGGAAAGCATAGTAGTTTTAGCCAGGCACAGATATGTAGAGTTTTCTTTCTATGGAATCAGGAATCAGTAGTGACTGGGAATTGGGGACATACCTAGCAGTATCTGTTGAAAGTCCTCAAATCTTTCTTCCTTCCTTCTTTCCTTCCTTTGTTCCTTTCTTTCTTTTTCTTTTTCTTTTTTTTTTTTTTTTTGCCAGTTCTAGGGCTTGAACTCAGAGCCTGGGCACAATCCTTGAGCTATCTCAAGGCTATCATGTTCTATCACTTGAGCCACAGCACCACTTTCAGCTTGTTCTGTGTATGTGGTACTTAGGAATTGAACCCAGGGCTTCGTGCACTCTACCACTAGGCTATGCTCGGGGCCCCTCATCATATCTTGCAACAGCTTTCTTCCATTTATTCCACGGTTTTAAATTCCATTTCTCCAAGACAGAAGCTAGAATTCCTTTTTTTAGTGTCTCTTGCCTTTAAGGCAGAGACTGGTGAGATAGAATTTATAGCTGACATGGCCATTTGATGCTTTAGCTAGGAAGTGAAAGTATCACCAAGTACATCTTGAAGAGGGTGGAGCCAAGACATTTGGGTTTACAGAGGCAAGAATGGTGAGCAATATGAAGGCCTGATCAAGCACTCTGTTGTTGGCTGTCTTAATTGGCAGCACGTCAGTATCAGGGTGTGCTTACTTCTATTTCTTATTCATGCCCTCAAAACTTGGCACCTTTGAAACCTCGGTATCTGTAACGAATAGAACACAGGGCCGGGAATGTGGCCCAGTGCTTGCTTAGTCTGCACAAAGCCCTGGGTTCAATTCCTCAGTACCACATACAAAGAAAAAGCCAGATGTGGTGCTGTGACTCATGTGGTAGAGTGCTAGCCTTGAGCAAAAGAAGCTCAGGGAGAGTGCCTAGAGCCTGAGTTCAAGCCCCAGGAATGGCAAAAAAAAAAAGGAATGGAGCACAACTGGTTGTATGCTTTTCTTTTAAACGTCAGTGCATTTATTAGTACTTAGGAAAACTTGCAAAAAAGAGAAAGAAATTGATGCTAAGAGAATTAATCCTAAACTGAAGAACTTCTAAAACTAAGTTATTCTCTATCATAGCCTCAGTAATGAATTTTTGTTTCTTTCCTCCTTGGTAGCAGTCCAAATTGGTAATATATATTACAGATGTGCACTATCCCCTCGCCTCTATAGAAAGTAGACCATGTGGGCACAGACTCCAGAAAAGAAAATTACTGTCCTTAATGTACTATGTTATCTCTCATCTCTTTTGCTGTCCCTTGGTTATTTCATATTGTTACAGTATTTCACACTGTTATCTGATATATTGGGTATATGCATATTTGGCTATTTGAAATAGGATAGGGAAGGAGGGAAAACAGGATGAGGGGCAGGGGGAGGGGGAGGGAAATGGGGACCAAGACATGAAAAAGGTTATCAATATATGTGAAGTAATGCACCTTCATCTGGTGAATATAATGTAACCCTTCTATTAATTATAATAAAAATATATGGAAAAAATAAAAAATTGTTGACAAAATTAATGAGAAATGAACTTCTTTGATTAAAAGTTAATGAGAAAATAAATACAAAACAACCTCATCTTTGATACTGGACACAAGACCAGAAAAAAAAGGGGGGGGGGAGGAGCATAAATTGGTGTATGGAGTAGGAGAGTGGGAAATGAAAGCTATTCTACAAAAGCTTCTAAAATATTTCTTATAATTTATTCCATGAAAATCAGTGACTACTATGAAACTGATATCTTAGAAAAGACCTGATGGCTCATGTCCATAATCCTAGCTACCCAGGAAGCTGAGATCTAAGGACTGTGGTTCAAATACAGCTCCAGCAGAAAAGTACCTGAGACCCTTAACAGATTTGAGGATTGCAGTTCAAAGCTATCCTGTACAGAAGAGTCCAAAACACTCCAATTATCCACCAAAAAGCCAGAAACAAAGATGTGACTCAAGTTGAAAGCCAGCCTTGAATGGAGAAAGTTAAGTGATAGTGTGAGGCCTGAGTTCAAACCACAGTACCAGGTCATGCAGGAAAAAAAGAACTGCTATCTTTTTTTATGAGCTTGGATTATGATTACAAACAAAAATTAACTTTTACTGACTGTGCTATAAGACCAGGATGATAAGGAAATGTCATAAGTTGAAAACATTGTTGCTGTTAATACTTATTGTTTTTCCTTGATTGCTTTTCAGTGACACCATTACTACTTCTTAATTTATTTGTAAACTTTGAGAAGCTAACACATTTTACTAGAAATAAAATGGACCTTAGAGTTAGAACAAAATCTATTTGAAAATTCTAGTTATCAACTTTCCTACATCCTTGAGAAAGTGATTTAAGCATTGAGATTTAAGTTCCTTCTTCCTAGGTAGAACAGAAATAGTAATATGAATATAATTTAAAAAGTTGAAAATTCAATAAAATGAGTGTAAGGTTGTGTATAGGAGGTTCTCAATTAAAAAAAAACACAGATGTTAGAAGAGAGCAGACCTTACTCATTTTAGAACTCTTCACATTTACATCATTTCTAGGCTTTTTCCAAAACCCCAGCATCCTGTAATCCAGTTGCTATGGGACTCAAACTTGGGTATATCAAGAGTTAAGAGGTGACCAAAGTTATGACTTAAAACTTGGACAAATGAACTTGATACTATTGGGAAATAAAATTTAGGGCTTTTTCCAAGTGCCTATGAATTTGATGAAATGAATTTTCTTTGGAGTGATACATCTACTTGCTTTTTGTTCCATTTTTTCATGCTAATGTTGCTATCAGTTCTAAAAATTATGATGATTTCCCTGTCCTTTGTTTCTTTCTGATTTTTCTCTCCTTGGTTATAGCTACTTCTTTATTAAATAAATTCATGTATGTATATCAATCAGTACTTGTACCACTTAGAAAAATCATACAAGTAATCTCCCTGTAGTATCTCCAAATTATTTTAGGTTTGTTTCTTTGGTTTCTTCAAGCCAAGGGTATTTAGTTTTCTTTGTTTCTGTGGTTAGAGAAGCCAGTGGTGGGTACTTATATTGAATGTATATTGCTAATTGGAGGAGATGTTAATACATCTTCTCCAGATTCTTACTGAATTATCTTCTAGAGATAAGAGTCAAAACAATGAAAGCAGAACTGTCAGGCAATTATTACTAGGGTCATGGGAAGCTTTATTATTATTATTATTATTATTATTTTTAATGTAATGAAACTTCACTGTTAATCATTATCAAAAGAAATAAAGCAATTTTAAATGTCAAATGTAGATAAGAATACCAGCTATGTATTTTTACTCACATTGTCTGCCCAATTGTATTTTGTAGTTAAATCAAGGAAGACAACTTTACAGTTACTTGTTAATAGAGTAACTCAGAATACAAATAGTCTCAGTAACTAAGTCCACAGACTGCAGAGCCACAAGGAATTACTCAGCTGGCTTCAAATAAACTTGGCACTCTTCAAGGAGAAGGAAGTGTATTTTGTTTCTACAAGCATTTGTTCTCCTCCTACCCATACACTAACACATCCAAGTCTAGTAGCATACACACAAACATTAGAGGCAATGCCAATGAGCAACACATCTTAAGACAGGCCTGACTAATGGTCAGTGCTACTACCTGCCTGGCTTTGTCTTCATCCATAGCTGTTTCATCAGTAGTTGGCAAAGATGGGAACTCATGTGCTTTGGTTGGTAAGTTATCAATACTCACTTATTCACTTGTGACACTTTTACATTAGCTAACTATAACTTTTTATGGGCTTCTTGGACAAAGATAAATAGTACCTAAGGATTTCACTAGGAACGTTCTAGTAATGTGAGATGAATGAGAAGGATAAGAATGCTCTTTCCAGGGAAAAAATCGGCCTGTTCATTATGGTTGTTTTCATAACATGCTACATATGGCTTTTCCCTTGTTTGATTTGGGTAGTATCATCTCCCAACCTAATCATGGCTTTAATGCAGCTTTCTGTTCATCTAAGTCTCCATGTAAATAGGGTATGGACTGTTGCTTACTTGAGTTCCAAAATAATGTAGCTATAGATTATTTGTATGTTTCACCTCTACTGTATCACTTTTGCTTTGATATCTTAAACTCTGTCATGCCTCTTGCTCTGCTTCACCTCATTATCAGGGCTTATACATAGCTAGCCTAGTTTTTATTCCAATTGTACCTCAATTTCAAGAGCTTGCAACCAATAAATGTCCTGAATTGTATAAAGCAAACAGACACCATCTTTTCTAGATGAGAATGGTTGAAATCAAAATGCATTAATGAAATGTGTTCACAGTCTAGCGGAGAAAAGATTTTTGTACACTACTCACAATAGTACCAATCGGGGCAGTACATGGAGGAAAATTTGGTGATATTTATTAAGAGAATAAATGCACTGACACAAACACCTAGGAATTCATTTCAGAGATGGCTATAATCTAGAAAAAAAACTACTTGGATAATCTTAAAAAGAAGCTAATTTAGGGGCAATTTTGTAATAGTGTAGAAGTATAACGTATAAATTTCTACATTATCAGCTAAGTCCAATGTCAGAGAGGAAAACATAACAGTTTAAATAATAGCATATACCATTTAATAGCATTTATGAAGCAAATAGTAATAAAACATTCATAAAATCATAAATATTATATACATATTCTAATTTTTATTCAAATGCATAGAAAACATTTGGAAAAGTGACTCATCAAAAGGAAAAACTCCAGAGCCTTGTGCCATTGGCTCACTCCTGTAATCCTAGCTACTCAGGAGGCTGAAATCTGAGAACTGTAGTTCAAAGTATGTCTGGCCAGGAAAACTCATGAGACTCATCTCCATTTAATTCCCAAAAAGCCAAAGTGGAGGTGTGGCTCAAGGGGTAAAGTGCTAGCCGGTGGTACCAAAGTTCAAGGACAATACCTAGGCACCAAGTGTTCAAGCTCCAGGATCAGCACAAAAATGAAAAATAAAAAGGAACTACTTAGCTTTACTATACTTACATTTTATGGGGAAAAATATATTCATGTTACTTGTGTAACTGAATATTATTATTGACAATAAAATTACTAAATATGCCTCATTATGTTCTCTTGACACACTTGAATTTTCTAGAAAAAGAAATGTGGATTGTCAAAGGAGTTTCCAGATAAGTTATATATCTCACTTTATTAAAACCTGATATAAAAAATCAGTTGGGTTGAGTTTTGGCCAATATGAAAAATGTCCAAAATGAATAACTGCACATATAGGCCTTATCAATGACATAATAGAAAACCATTTCATCAGCATTTTGCCCATGATTTGTTTCTTTTTTAAAATTTATTGTTCTTATTATCCTTAAGTAATTGCACTAAGACATCACAATTCAGAGACTTTTTCAGTACTATAACAATTTTTATTTGGAGTTGCAATAATAAAAAACCTATAAAAATAGAATGTATTTCTTTAAAAATAAAGATGATAAGCTATGGTGTTACACCACTGGTGAAAAATAATTTTTTCTCACACTTTGCCCCAAGAGTACTTTGAACAGAATATGTGAATGCCGTCAGGCAATTTGACAATTCAGTGGACTTAGGTCTGACTCTTAACTTAAAATCCTAGAAAGTAAGATTTCACAAAAGACGTCTTTTGTCAACAAACTGAAGGACCAAGACTGGAAAAACATCAGAACTTCCGCCTGTGGTGATAGAATATGGATGCACTCATAACACAAATATAGTCGGTATACTTCTAAGAGTTTATATGGATGGACAACCACTAAAGAGGCTCACTTAAGCCTGGTTGGGCTTCAGGAAAAGGCTGCCTAAAGGAACAATAGAGTACCATCAGCTGGAGTGTACACCTCAGTATCAAAAAAGAAATGCATACCAGGGCCTAACCAGTGGAGTGTGAAATTTCTATTCAATCTACAAAAGGTCCTCTGCCTTCTATTAAGGTTTAAAATTTTAATAAACTGAAAAATCTAAGTCTACACGATTGTACCTTCGCTATTTGCATTGAGCTCAATGGAACAGAGATAGTTTCATCATTAGGAAGAGAAGCACTATACAACATAGGGGAATGGAGAAGCCCTGCCTAAGTCTTTGCAAGTATAGTCATTACACACATAGCCTAGAGGACAGTAAGTGCACTTAACCTGACATCTAACTTCTTCACAAATTTGAGACACAATGTGTTTTTGTTGATTATAGGTACAATGTTGTGGAGAGTATTTTGGAACTTATCCATTTACTAACTGCAACTTTGTATCTATCAATTAGCAATTCCCCACACTTTCCTCCCCAAGTCTCTGATATTAGCCCTCCTAGTGTTTGACGGCTTTTTTTTCTTTTTAGTTTCTGTTGGTAGAGAATTCATATACTTGTTTGATACTTGTCTGTCTCTTGATTTATTTTCCTTCACATAATGTCTTCAAGGACCCCATGTTGTCAAACACTGAAGAATTTGCTCTATTTTAAGGCTGAAAAGTATTTTCATATGTAATATACATATCACATTTCATTTATCCATTGGTTAGTTAGTGAATGTATTTAGCTTATTGTCATTGCTTGGCTATTGTGAGTAGAACTGTAAGCAGTGAGGAAGTTCCAGTATCTCTTTGAGATGTCAAGTTCAAATCTTTCAGGAATATACCCAAAAGTGGGCATTGTAACATCACATGGTATTTTTCAGTTTATTGTTTTGAGGAACCTTCATACTGTTTTCTGTAGCTGCTACATTACTTTATATTCCCATAAATAGTATGGAAGTATTCCTTACATTCTAGTCAGCATATTGGGACAAAAAATAAGTCTAAAATAAATAGAGAGAAATGTAAATACAATATAATAACAACCTAGAGAGGCAACAAATATATACTAAGGGAAATCATACATGTACCCATTACAACAGATTCCAAATAAACAATCTAATTTAACACTGCAGGTACCCATAAGAGCCATAACTACAAATGAGGTTAGAATTTTAAGTTATTTATTGAAATGGGCATATTAGCTAATGAATTGAAATGGTTTAAGAGATTTTATTGTCTTATTATCTAGGAGAGAGCAAATAAGCCTTCTTGACGTTTTCCCACTTACTGAAACAAGCTACATAGTATGAGTTTCAAAGGCAATTAATTATAGGGAAAATATCAATTTTTAATTATATCATACTAGTCCTTAATATAACACCCTTCTAGTCTTATAATGTATCAGTTATGTTATACTGAAAAAGTCAATTTAGCAAAACAGCTAATTATATCTGTCTGAGGGTATATATGGCTAATAATTTTCAAACATTCTATTGTCAATGAATTCCATTTCAGTGCAACCTAGAGTCAGCTGGTATCTTCAGTTACCTTGAGTTCTGGATAGTTTTAGATACCATGTCCATGACTTATGCAAATTTAATGACATATTTTTCCCCTCCAAATTCCATTTGTGCAATCACCTGCCTCCTATTTCTTGTTTCTGTTCATGCTATCTCTTTTGCATTTTACCCATCGAGTGTGAAATCAAACCATTTCCTTGATCATTTGTAATTACTGATCTGCACTAAGTCTATACAACAATAGCTCTTATCAAAGGCTTTTACCAAGAATTTGGAGGTCATATCTGGGAATGTGAAATGTAGTTTTATCACAACAGTTGATAATTCTACTTTTAACATTAGATGTCTCTATTTGTAGAATTCCCTGCAGCATCTTCTTCTTTAGAAAATATCCATGAATCTTTGTAAAACATCCACTGAGTCTAAGTCCTAGTACTAATGTAAAATAAGGACTCAACTTTAAAGAAATAAGAAAATAAGCCAAATGTGAGTGACACCTGCCAGAAAACATAGATGTCAAAATGCCCAGAATGACATGTTCAACTGACAAATAGATTGTGTGACCTTTAAAAAGTCAAAGAATGATACAAAGTAATAAATCAATGTAAGTACTAATTATATTGGTGAAAACATCAGAAGGAAGCCTGCAAGATTTACACGTTATTTCTAATAGGATTCTTAGCTTTAGGACTGACTGGTGAGCTAAACTAATACATTCCAAGAAATTTATTAATTATGAGAATTATCTATGTGAATGAGATGAGTTGTGATAATATGTTAAAAATGGAAATGTGCCTAAATTTTGAGTAATGTTAATCAATTCATTAATTTCTAATTACAATTTTAAAACACGTTAATTTAATTCTTATTTTGTATTAGATCACAACAAAATTTTGTGGTAAAACTATACATGCTATAAAAAATGCATTAACTGGGGCCGGGAGTTTGGCCTAGTGGTAGAGTACTTGCCTAGCATGCACAAAGACCCGGGTTCGATTCCTCGGAACCACATACATTAAAAAAAGCTGGAAGTGGTGCTGAGGTTCAAGCCTTGAGAAAGTCCAAGGACAGTGTTCAGGCCCTGAGCCCAAGCCCAGGACTGGCAAAAAAAAAATGCATTAACTATATTACAATGTTCTTTAACTCCAAAAAACTCATTTAAAAATATTTACTTGAAATGAGACAAGGATTCAAACTCTCTCCACTCCCCTTCAACATAGTATTAGGATTTCTAGTCAGAGCAATAAGGCAAGAAGCAAACATAAAGGGAATCCAAGTAGGGAAGGAGGAAGTGAAACTTTCCTTCTTTGCAGATGACATGATTCTTAAAGAACCTTATAGACTCCACTTCCAAGTTACTTGAGCTGATTCAAAATTGTGGCAAAGTAGCAGGGTATAAAATTAACCTAGGCATTTAGCCTAGTGGTAGAATGCACAAAGACCTGGGTTCGATTCTTCAGTATCACATACATAGAAAAGAGCCAGAAATGGTGTTCTGGCTTAAGTGGTAGAGCTCTAGTCTTGAGACAGCCCAAAGACAGTGCTCAGGCCCTGAGTTCAAGGCCCAGGCCTGGCAAAATAAATCTGTTTTTCCTGTATGCCAACAACGAAAAGAGTGAGGCAGCAATCAGGAAAGCAACTCCTTATACGATAGCCTCAAAGAAAATAAAATACTTAGAAATTAACTTGACTAAAGATGTAAAGGACCTTTGTGATGAAAACTTTAAAAACCTGAAAAAGGAAACCAAAGCAGAAGTAAGGAAATGGAAAAATCTCCCATGCTCCTGGATTGGAGGAATTAGCATCATGAAAATAGCAATCCTGCCAAAGGCTATCTACAAATTCAATGCAATATCCATCAATATCCCAATGTCATTCTTTAATGAAATAGAGGAAGCAATCCATAAGTTTATATGGAATAATAAAAGACCCTGTATAGCAAAAACAATTCTTAGCAGAAATAACAGCACTGAAGGAATATCAATATCAAAATTCAGACTCTATTACAGAGCTATAGGAATTAAAAGTTTGGTACTGGCACAGGAACAGGCCTGAGAACCAATGGACTAGAACTGAAGACCCAAATATCAACCCATAGGCCTATGGCTACCTGATCTTCGATAAGGGAGCCAAAAAATAATATGGAAGAAAGATAGCCTCTTTAACAAATGGTGCTGGCAGAATTGGTTAAACACCAGCAAAAATCTAAAGCTGGATTCTTATATGTCACCCTGCACCAGAATTAACTCCAAATGAAAAAGACCTTGAGGTAAAAATAGATACCTTCAAAACTTTACAGGAAGGAATAGGAAATACACTAGGACACATTGGCACAGGTCAAAATTTTCATAATAAATGATAGAACTATTACCTAGCAAGTAGAAGTATGAGACTGAGTTCAATCCCCATTATAAGAAATAAATAAGAAGAGAGCACAAGAGAGAGAGGTGGGGAGGGAGAAATAGGCAATTGTGGTTCCAGAAAAAAAAAAACAATAGTCAAGTGTCTGAACTCCATGGACTTCTATTTTGGTTTTGGTTTTATTCTGTTTTTCTTGTAAAGGTGATATGCAGAGGGGTTACAGCTACACAACTCAGGTAATGAACATATTTCTCTTTGAAGAGCATCACCTCCTCCGTTTTCCCCCTCCTGAACACCCCCCAGGTTGTATAGTTCATTTCCAACATGGTGTCTAGTGAGTATCACTAATGAATTTGTTCACTCCCTGTCCCTCCGTTTCTATGTTTCCCTTTCCCCTCTCCAAATCAGACCAACTTATATACAAGACAAAGTGTACAGAGGTTTTAAAAAAAAACAGCAACAAAAGGGAATAAATCAAAGAAAAAGAAAAAACCCAAATAGTACAATAAAAAAGAACCTATCATTTCCATTTGGGGGAGTTCTGAGATGAACTCCAAATGATGCTCATTGAAATATAAGCATCATTTTATATAATTATATACACATAGCTATTGAGCCACAGTGATCCTCTCCTAAGAATATCTTCCTTTTCTCTCACTGTATAAACATTTAGACTGCTGTTTAATTAATTGTGTCCAAGTACACTTTTTCTTTTACTATCTATTGGGTTTACTTGTATATTTACAGGCATATTCTAGTTACTACAAATGAGTGTATGTTTCTCTGGTTCTGGTTTATTTTGGCTCATATAAATTTTTCAAAGTTTTTCCATTTTTGTGATGTGATTCTTTGTCAAGAAATAAAAACACTTTATTGGAAGCTACTGATCCCACTTACCTATCCTTGGATAGACAAGAAGTATCTAAGCAGAAAGGCAGGGCAATTTTCACCCTAATTATTTCCTGTGTTTCCCTTATAGACACAATAAGAAACTGGGCTTAGTCTTTCTTAGGAAGTCATCCTTGATCCATCCAGTCATCACCCTGAAGCAAAGTTGGCTAAGGGAAGGTGGATAAAATATCAGAAACTATCCCAGCCTGTCATGTGTGAGCACAGCTTCGTGGAACATTATGGCTGTGCTGATATTTGTCACATTGTCTAAAACACCATTTTAATCACTGGAAAGGCAGGCAGACATGCTGTATAACGGCAGGCACAGCAGCTAGTGGGAACCTCACAGCAACCACCAAACAAAAGCTGCAAGAGTCCTTGTAAGACTGAAAACCAGGTGAGCCAAAAACACAAATGCCAGTCTCACACTGAAAACCTGGAGGGGCAGGAAAGGATGGGATTTGTAACTCAAGCATAGAGCCAGTTCACTTTTCCCAGCCTTTTTCTTTTATTGAGGCCCTCAGTGCATCTGATAATGAGCTCTCACCATTGATGATTCAACTGTCCATGTCTTCTGGAGATACTCTCAAGAACAATCATAAAAATGTTGTGCCAACTTTTACCGAGTCATGTAGACAAAACTAACCACAATGAGTGCAGCTCATGCTCACTTGGCTCCCTTGTGCATCTCCTCAAGCTGGCCAAGTATACAAAGACAGACAATAAGGAGGTTATGATTCTGCATTAACAGGATGTAACTATCACCCCATACACGTAACAGCACATTAATATCTTCTCTAGAAAAGGAGGTAAAGTCCCCAAGTGATGATTATTCTAATCATCTGTAACTAGGATATTACCATGTAGAATTAATAATACTCTAATGTAGGCATAAAATCAGCATATTTTCTGTTACATGGAAAGGTAATGGAAGGGCAAAAAAAGAAAGATATTTGCCTTATATAAGCATACATGAATGTAAGCATGCTCATAACAGTGTAAGGAGAATGACTCATAAAAATTGCAGAAATCCCCTCTAAAACTGGTTATGGACACATAGCTAGGTTCATAATTACCTTCATCTGTTTCTTGCATGTTTGCCACCAGCAAGTACACCAGTTGAATACTCTTATTTACCTGTTGGCTGCTACAAATATTGATTTCTAAAGCACACAAAGATTTGGTTCAGTCCTACCTGGATTGACTTAGTTTTCCACTGACTTACATCCCAGGACTTAGAATCAAACCCTGAGAAGTATCTTGCAGCTAAAAGTAGTCACTATAGCCAACAGGGGAACTCGCATTTTTTTGCCCACTGACTCAAGACAGCCTAACACAGCTGGTTGGTAGTGTTAACCTATGGTTCAATGAAGTCACTCATGTATCTGTTCCAGTGAGGTCAAAATATTGCCTCTTGTGTGAGGGAAGCAATCCAGCGGAATCATTCTGCCACTTGAGGCAATTACTCCATATCAAAGGCTTTGGTGTTGGGTTCTGCTGGTAGAAAATTGAATAGCCAACAGTGGCTGACAGGTTGACATTGATAAGTGGAATTCCATGTTTCTGAAACCAGGCATATACTCATGCCTTGGGCTTGCTAAGCATGTGCTCTA
Source organism: Megascapheus bottae (assembly GCF_031878675.1). Taxonomy (NCBI): domain Eukaryota; kingdom Metazoa; phylum Chordata; class Mammalia; order Rodentia; family Geomyidae; genus Megascapheus; species Megascapheus bottae. The sequence continues at coordinate 16,690,441 of NC_143512.1, read as the reverse complement.
CGATTTGAGCATGGCCAGTCCTTTTGATTTGCTTAGTTTGTTTTCAGTAACTGTCTCACACATTTTCTGGGAACAGTCTCCCACCTTCATCTCCAGAGTAGCTAGAATTATATGTATATGCTACAACACTTGGCAGATTATTTAAGATAGCATATTGCTAACTTTTCCAAGGGTGATCTCACACTGCAATTCTCCTATCTCTACCTCTAAAACAGTTTGCAGTACAGGTAAGCACTGTACTATGACTGCTTTGTTATTTTAAAATGATTTTCCTTTTCATTCTCTTGTTATCTAATCAGCCCCCTAGCTACAGTACGTGACTTGATATATAATTGCATGCCTAATCATTTTTCTGTTGAAGTGAAATTCACAAAAAAGGCAACATTACTTACTACATATATATTTTGAAGATCATCTTTCACCACTTTTCTCCAAAGACGCCCCTAGAGATAACATAGTACCTACCACATTTGTCCACTTGTAAGTGGTGGTTGCACATTTTCAGAACTATTTGGAAACCAGAATCTAGTCCTCTTAGTCATTATATGGTCATTGGAAATTCCCCATAAGCCACACATGCAGACTAGAAGGGAGAAGGTATAGTAGAAAGCAGGTACTGTGGGTATATGGATCATTTCTTCATGTAACTTCCTGTACTTTCCTTATGCTTAGATCCTATCAAGTAAATATCACTTTCATGTGATATGAATCAAGTGAATATGCTTTCTATGTGTATATCCAACATTCCTTACTATGACCTACCTGTTTTCTTTGCTGTTGCTAGGGTATATATTACACATAGTTAAATATATGTATTATATGTTCATATATAAATATATATAGGGGCAGGGAACCTTTTGGAAAGGCAGTTTGAATATCATTTGCAAACAGTACAAAGTTATCAGTACAGGCACACAAGCCACCAGCAACTGTTGAGAAGAATTACAAGTCTGTTCTGTTACATGCCAAATGGTTTTTGAGTTCTCTTTTGCTTCATATATATATATATATTTTTCTCCTTGTCCTCCCATTACACAGAAATGTGAGGTACACACACATTTCTCTGAAGTTCTCTTCATTGCTTCAAGAAAATGACATAGTAATCAAAGGATCTGTTTTTCCACTAAGATCAAAAAATAGGCAGAGATCAACAGATGTTACCGTGTCAAACCAGAATCTAATCCAAGAGGATAAAACCCAGAAGATATTAAATGAATAAAACAGCAGCTGGACCTTGTTAAGAGAATCTCATGGAGACTCTGTACGTCTGACTATCTGAGCAACATTTATTATTCTCTGACAGGGTGGAGATTTGGCAGCTCCAGACAGGATGACTCCATTATCAGTGTGGCTTAAGAATTCCTGGATGTGAATACAAATCCTTATTCTTAAATATTGTAGTTCAGCATTATAACATGGTTGGCAAAGTTCAGAACCTAAACTTTGTTGAGCCTCCCTACTCACCTTTTCAGTCTGTGATAACATCTATTGAAAGATTTAATGGCATTCTTTTTTCATGCCCACCTGATGGTGAATGGGACAAATAGGAGGGAGATCCACAGCACAGAAAGAACGTTCAGGATAAAGTTGTTGGGAGAGACTGGGCCTTGAGAGGGCCTCTTCATTTATTGGAGAAGATGGAATTTAGAGAATGTGTTCGGAATCAGATGCTAAGAGGTTTCTTGGCTTGCATCATAGGGAAATCTCTACCCTATGTGTGTGCAGGAGTATAAGTAACAGGTATATGTACAGAGAGACATTCATTCTATCCTCCTTGGCTCTGGACACCTAAGAAAATCTTGGACAGATTGTTAACTGACCACTCAAGATTCTATATATGTCAAGGGATTGAATCTTTGCAAAAAAATATTTTGGAACCATCACCAAGCAATTAGAATTCAGAAGCCCTCAATAATTGATAGTTGAAAGCTCTGATGAACTTTCTGTCTGATAATAAATGGGATCTGATGTCTAGAATTACTACATGGTAATATTCAAAACATCCAGGTTCCTTCAGACCCTCCAGCCCTCAAAGTTTCCAACATAGTGTCTGGTAAATATAGTTGTTGAGTTGATTAACCCTTTGTCCCACCATTTCTGTGATTCCCCTTTCCTTCCACAAATCAGACAAACTGATATACAAGATAAAGGACACAAAAATTTAAAAATTTGCAATGGGACATAACACAGACCGTGTTTCAACTGGCCCACAGAACATACTGGGAACCACAAAAAGTTGGTGTCTTTGGACATTCCTAGAGGGTAAATCGACCATTGCTTTTTATATAGTGCCGAATCCAAAGTGTTTTCAAGACACTGATCTCGAAAGCAGTAGCTGCACCTACCAACGGCCCAGTGCCTTTCAAAGGAACAGAAGCCATTGGATGCTCAGCTTCTCAGTCCAAGGACCCTCCACCACAAAGGATGAAAGCAGGGTGCTTCATGCAAGAAGGCTTTGATCTTCGAGTGCCATCTCCCAAGGAACTCCCTCTGCAACAAAGGAAGAGACTGATTGGTTACAAGACCAATCTATTAGCCCTTATCATCGATTTAAGAATACATTTAGACAATACGACAGAGTTGTGACTGCCATGCATCTGGTAACTTCTGGTATTTGGTTTGGAACATGTTACCGTACAGTCATAAAAGGTGTGAATGTCAGCCCTTTCCTAGACCTCTAGGGTTTCCTGACACTGTAGTAAAGAACTCTGCCATAGTGGACTTCCTAGCAGCAGCATAATTTGGACATACTTGGAGACTAGTTCCAAAGGGGGGGGGGAATTTTATCCTCTTTTTAGTATCTGGTACTCCCTATAGTGAAACACTTTTTAAATGAATATGACTGGAATCTTTCCTCTCTGGGGTGGCTGAGAGCTGCAAGTCTGATGTTTGCTAGGACATGATTTATCTCCTGATGCAGAGTCCCAGGCACTGCTTCACATTGAAGGCACATTTCAAATCCAAATACAGGTAACATATTTCAGCATATTTATTCAGATACTAAGCCCTGAAATAGTAACAAATATTTTTAAACTAGTTGAGGCTGTCTGTGTTTAAGTATGAATTCTTTCTTAAATCAGAATTCTTTTTCCTAAACCAATTATTTTCATTTGCCATTACACAGGACATATTGTCTAACAGACATGAATTGGGAGCGCTTAGAAGTTACTAATTCTTCTGAGACTAAGATTTACTTTTTCTTCTCTTTTGTTCAGTCCATGTGAGTTTTGATACCAGTTTCATAATTGGGTTTTGTTTACCCAGTTGTAGACAATAAGATGCTGCTGGTATGCACCTCAAATAAAGTTGAAAAAATATCTGAAGAAAAAAATTACTAGAGAGGCTCTGAACAGCATATTTCAGACCAATAGCTAGGATAAGGAGTATTTAGAAGCCAAGCATCTTGGCTCACACAGGTAATCCTAGCTACTCAGGAGCTGAGATATGAGGATTGCAATTCAGAGTCAGTCTGGGCACCAAAGTCCATCAGACTTTTATCACCAGTTAACCACAAGAAAATCAGAAGTAGTGCTATGGCTCAGCAGGTAGGGTGGTATCTTTGAGCTGAAGAGCTTAGGGACAACACCAAGGCCTGGAGTTCAAGTCCCATGAACCCCTCCCCAAAAAAGAGGGAGGAGTATTTAGATATAAAACCAAGCAAAAAATCCTTAAAATAAAATAATTAAAAAGTCAGAATCTTCATTGGTGGCTTGCACCTATAATCCTAGCTGCTCAGGAGGCTAAGATCTGGGTTTATGGTTTGAAGTCAGCCTGGGCAGGAGAGGCTGAGATCTGAGGATCATGGTTCAAAGCCATCCCAGGCAAGAAAGTTCATGAGATTCTTATCTCCAATTAACTGCCAGAAAAACTGAAGTGAGACTGTGACTCAAAGTGGTAGAACTCTAGCCTTGGGCATAAAAGCTCAGGGACAGCACCCAGGCCTTGAGCTCAATCCACTCAACTAATCCCAGGGCTTGAACTCAAGGCCCACACATTGTCCTTGGGATTTCTCATGGCTAGCACTCTACTACTTGAGTCACAGTACTACTTCTGTTTTTTTTTCTGTGTATATGGTACTGAGGAATTAAATATAGGGCTTCATGCATGCTAGGCAAGCACTCTAGGCCAAACTCCCACTCTAAGATTCTTTATTCCATTTGTACACCATTTTTACTACTCTGGTGAGCTCATAGTTATCAAAGTTGACACATACATAACTTCCCCAACAGAAAAAAAAAATCACTCATTTCCTACAGGCAAAGAGAATCATGATTTAAAGGAGAAAGTGATCATCCCACAGAATTCTTAAAGAAATAAAGTATATCAAGAAATGAATGAAGCTAATATAAAAAGTAACATGTGATACCTTTTTTAAACTTGAAATAACCCCAAAATAATATAAAGGACATTTTAAGAGTGCCTTATTAAACTATTTGATGTGCGTCATCTAGTTCTCTATCATCCATTTCTAGCCCCTACAAAATCCACTACCACAACAATGTTCATTGCAGCACTATTCACCATAGCAAAGATATGGAACCAACCTAGATGTCCCTCAGTTGATGAGTGGATCAACAAGATGTGGTATTTGTACACAATGGAATTCTATGCTGCTGTCAGAAAAAACGACATTGACCCATTTGTTAGGAAATGGAAAGACTTAGAAAAAATCATATTAAGTGAAGTAAGCCAGACTCAAAGGAACTTAGGCTCAATGGTTTCCCTCATTTGTCATAATCAGTAGAAACCTTGGGCTCTACTAGCAGAGATTTGCAATAGAGCAAAACCTTGACACATGAGGCCATATAGTATGAAGCTAGTTGAAAGGACCTCCAGTATATTGAAACAAAAGCCATATAATGAATGATTATTGTCCTTAATGTACTATGTTATCTCTCATCTCTTTTGCTGTCCCTTGGTTTTATCATATTGTTACAGTATCTCACTTTGTTATCTGATATATTAGATATATTTGTATTTGGTTATTTGAAATTGGATAGGGAAGGGGAGAAAACCAAGATGGCGAGGTATGGGGGAGGGTAATGGGGACCAAGACATGTGAAAGGGTATCAATGTATGTGAATTAATGCACCTTCTATATGGCAAATATCATGTAACCCTTTTATTAATTACAATAAAATATTTTTAAAAAATGATTTGAACGTCTCATATTACTATTCGTAGTGGCAAGACTGCTAGAAGTTAGTAAGTTAGCAGTTCCAGGAACAAGGCTGGATCTAATAAGTGAGTTGTTTATTTTTTTATCTAAGATTGAAAAAATTTGCTAAGTAATCTACCATTGAGTGCTTACAACAAGTGTATATACTTTGTACATTTCTGACTCAGCCAGTCAGCCAAAGTGAAAAGTTAATGCAGTTTCCAGGAAAAGCCAACAGTTCTAATTTTCAAGAGATCCTTGGTAAAGTGATATCATTTCTCAGCCAATAATATTAACCAAATTATTAAGACTCAGTTCTAGATTTCCCCAAGCCAGTCGCTGTCTATATGCCTTTAGTCATTTGTGCCCATTTACTTCTTCCTTAAGTAGGAAATTTCCTTTGCTTTCTCATGCCTTTACACATGGGATTTATTTGTTAGTTATTAGTCCTCTAAGATGTTTTAATTTACTCATTTTTGTTGTGGATAAAATAAAAGGAGCTTTTTATTAGATTTCATGTTAGTAAGTTTTGAACCCTGGTCAGACTAAGATGCACAACAAAACAAAGAGGTCATAGAAGGAACATAAAACTTGATTTGCTTTAAGGAATCTTGAGTCCTTGATTGCTTAATCTGTTTAATGTCTCGGCTTGAACAAAAATATCGGTTAAAACTTTCAAACATTAATGACTTTTAAGCAGGAATCCAGAATAGCTCTTCTCCTAATCCAAATAGAACCATCTTAATACACATACATCTTGTGATACATATAGAAGTAATTTGAGATAAAAGTGCATATAGATAGATGATGGAAACAGATGATGTAGAGGGAATTTATATGGCTTGTAAAAGTTAAGAAGGTTTGTGTCACATGTTGTATTCTGTTTATTTGATGGTATTCATAGAATAGCAAGGAATAAATTACGCAGTAACTGGGGAACTGGGGAACTGCTCTCCATCTTTCTGACAATGGAAGTCTGCAGTTCAGTCACCCACATGCAACTCTTTACCTTTGATGGGGTGGCTACTGAACTTTGAACTCCAATACTACAAGCTTGAGAGGCTGATTGTCCCGGCTTCCATCTCTTTTTGTTCTGGCTGTTAATGTTGTAGGGTCTTCCTTTTTATATAGCTCGGCTTAAACCACGAGTCTCCTATTTAAGCCTCTTGCAGTTGTTGGGATGACAGGTGTGTGTTACTATGGCCAACCTTCTTCTGTTGAAAGGGGGGGGAGTCCCATACACGTTTTTCCCAGGCTCTCCTGAAAGCATGATCATCCCCATCTCAGCCTCTTGCTGAGATTGACAGACAGGCCACCCTAAATAGTGATTGATTGATAAAGGGACTTAAGAACATTTTTACCAAGTCTGGCTTCCTGCTACCAGCTTCACAAATATTACACTGCCACATACCCATGTTACCTATGGGCTCCACACCCTTGAGAGCAAGCCTCATGAATCTTCACTGGAGGGCATCAGTCAGAAGATCAAGCCATGTTCTTGGCAGGCAGAACTCTGTAGGATGAGTCTAACCTGAGCCGGTAGAGGATGAGGGCACAACCACGCTGGAAGTTGCCTGTGTCATAATTGGAGGAAAAGCCCATGGTTCCCTGAGTGATCAGATTCCAAAAAAAGGCCAAACCGAAGAAGATGGTCAGGACTAAGTGGGTGAGGGTGGTACAGTGTTCACTTTGATGATCTTGTGCGTATCAATAAACAGAAGAAGCATCTCAAAGCCACTTCCTAATTCTTTGTTAGTCCTGACTTTTTCTTAAGTCACTTGACCCAGTCAGAAATCTAGTTTTCATGAAAAATGAACATTTCAGTCATAATGATTTTGAGCTCTGTACCTTCAGTGATGGCTAGAGAAATGAGCTGCTGAGTTGGTGCCTGCCACCAGACTCTGGGCCATGTCTGTTCTGCCAATCACCTTTGTGACTTTACTCCATAATGGTTCCAAGTGCAAGACGGACAATGCTGATGAATACTGAGAGAGCCACACTGCTCCTTGACCTGAGAACAAGACTACGCTCCAGGTAAGGAAATAAGACAACATAGTATGTGGTCACTGCTAACTCCAGTGCTCAGAAAAAATGGTTCTGCCCCTGAAACCAGGAAGAAGGAAAAGGAAATTGATGTGGATTTGTTGATGTACCTCAGATTTCAATAGTTATAACCAGGGCACACTCTAACTTGGCAATCTTGCTGTTCTACGTTTTAGTTTAAATGCCAGGTATGCGTACTTTTTTGTGTATGATTCATCAGTTTCTACGGCTTTGGGCACTCACAGTAGTTCTTGTGATCTCATCTCCTTGAATCATGGGATGTCTGTAACAAAATGAACAAGATAACATTTGCTTTCATTTCTGATGATTTCTGTCTCTTGCTTCCCAATCACCTTCATTATCATCGAATTACTAAGCACATCATGGATAGTTTTATGAGTGCCCGAGAAATAGCACATTTCTTTGCTAACTGATCTAGATTCATATGCCATCTGCACACATATTTTGACTTACAAAAAAAATCCTTAAATAAATGGGGAACCAAGTCACAGGAGAGCCAGTTGGGATGTACCCCTGGGAAGGAGAGGGTTATGATATTATTTGAATAAAAATTAAGAACAAAATAAATAAAGTGAAGGTATCATGAAGTATGTGCAACTTGGATTTTAGAGGCTGGTGTTTCACCTTTAATTACTGAGTGATGATGGAAGGCCATATCAAGAGGCAACACCTTTTCTTCCAGTCAAATTCCATAACGCCTGGCACATATGTGTGTGTGTGTGACTCATTTATCATACCTAGCAAACTGATGACATTAAAGAAACTGTTTTACCTGCTTATTCATGTTTGCTTTTTCTGGTCAGGAGAAGCCCAGGTGATGAAACACAGGAATGAAGTCATAATGTCAGATCACTTTCCCTGGAAAGGCAACCCCAGGAGCAAGCAACCTTAGGGCTATGTGGGGAGTTTTGCACCCTAGCTCAGGATCTTACCTGTCATGCATTCTTAAAATATTGGTAGGTGTTTGGCTGGAATCACTTTAGATTCCTGCTGAAGAAGTGTAGAAAATACCAATGAGATGTAGCTTGCAGATAATGTCCTTAAGTGTTTCACCAATATGCATTGCTTGAATCAATTTTTCTTTTTGATTTATTAATTTCTGTCCTATTTTTATCCTGAAGTAGTTGTGCAACACGATTTCAATTCAACATGTCACCACTTTCATCTTTCTCCCAACCATAATGTTGTCAACTCCATTTCATCAAATTACCTGGTTTCATTTTCACATATGTTCATTGAATATTAGAAGCTTTGCATTAGCTTGAGTCCAGAATGCTCCCTGGCAAATACCTTGTAATGCAAATAGTTATTTGAATTGAAAGAAGATAAAGATATATGAATAGAATAAAGAATTGAATAATAAATAGAAATGTAGAGGAGATTTATATTCTGAGATCCTCAGAAATAAGACAAGTGATGTCTCATGGGTTAGTGCTTTGCCTAGCTCCTGGCACTGCCTCAGTCTCAGACTTCCTCCCATCACTGCCTCCCAGACTGCCTTTCTCTCAAGCATCACATACTCTCTTAAACCCTCTTCATCTTGTGATCAAACTGGAAAATGAAAGAAATATGAGTCATTCACATGGGACTTTTTTTTTTTTGCCAGTCCTGGGCCTTGAGTTCAGAGCCTGAGCACTGTCGTTGGGCTTTTTCAAGGCTAGAACTCTACCACTTGAGCCACAGCACCACTTCTGGCTTTTTTCTCAGTATGTGGTACCGAGAAATCAAACCCGGGTCTTCATGAATGCTATGCAAGCACTCTACCACTAGGCCAAACTCCCGGCCCCAACATGTGACATTTTTGACTAGTTACTTTTTTTTTAATTAAATAATTTATTAACGTTGATTTTTACATCATATTTTAAATGACAAGTTTAACAAACAAGTGTTCAAGGAGGGAATCTCTATTTACAATCACTGGGATTAAGTATTTAGAACTTAATCAAAATTAGGATAAGGGTTAGTATGTCATAGACTAGTTTTCTTTTTGTGTGTGTGTGTGAGGGCATCAGAAGTAACATGTTCCTTCAAGCATCGTTTACATGTTTTTTTTTTCTTCAATGTTGAAATAGAAGTTTGCACTTCTGTCCAAGAAATTTAATTTCCTAGCACTAAGTGAAGAAATGTGCCTACTGTAAAGTTAAAGATATGTTTAACAGTGTTAGTGGCTCACACTGGTAATCCTAGCTACTCAGGAGGTTAACATCTATGGATCATGGTTCAAAGCCAGTCCAGGCAGGAAGCCCACCAGAAGTGGGCTGTAGCCCCAAGGGGTAGAGTACTACTCTGGAGCACAAAAGCTCAGGGACAATGCCCACAACCACCACCCACAAGAAAGATAGAGATATTTTGATATTACAAGTAGGTTATCAAGTCAGAAAACACTTTTGTAAGAGAATTTTTTGAGTCATATGCTTATCTGGTTTTGTGTCTTTGGATATCTACATTATGACCACAATGACCATAGATTGCAAATTCTTTTCCTGTACTTATAAAAGATTTTATGGTGATGGGAAAGCAACATCAAATGTAGCAGATCCACTTTATAAATCACCCTGACATATGCATAACCATGTATGGGGTTCTTACCAACTTCTTACTGCCTCACTTTCCTTCTCAGTTCTATGCATCCTCTTCATTGCTCTACTTATAGCTATGGTCAAGTTTTGCTTTGCTACCAGCTATCCATTACTATTCGTCGCTATTGAAATGAATGTCAAGTAATATTTTTAATATATTCTTTACCAATGGACTTACAAGCAAGCTTAGGTCCCATGGATTCTCTGAAAATTCTGGCTGCCCACATTAAGTTTCCAAAATCACTGCAGTAGTTGCCCTCTGAAAACTGATCAGTCTCTGCTGGCTCTCCACAGGCTCTGAAGGACCACCCCTGTCCCATGGTGTGGAAAAGAAAAATGCATACACACATTTCTTACTCCAGTAAGTCTGTCTGTCAATAAAAGGATGGATCTCTAGGAGTAAAGACATCATGCTCTTTCTAATATGATCCATAAAACATTGTTCCCTATCCCACCAGTTTCCTGGAGAACTGCCCCTTAAACATGTCCCTCCAGGATTGTGCAAGCTTTTCATAAGAACATGAAATACATTTTACCAACAGTCCAAAAGTAATGGAACACATTGTCTAATTACAATATTGCAAATACACTAGTGTGGCATCTGTGAAACTTCATACTACATCCTGACCCACACACCAAGTCTTCTACACTTCAGCCATTTTTCAGAGAAAGTCTCATAGCCACCTCAACCCACCTCCTATTTACACCTCCTCTGTGAGATTTCAGATGTGAACCATTATGCCTAGGGTTTTTTTTCTATTGAAGAGACCTAACTTTTTTCTGGTCTGGCCTCAAATCACAATCCTTTCCTCTTCCACATCCAGAGGAGATGGGCTATAAACATGTATCACTGCTCCAAGCTCATGTCTTAATCTTTAATACCTTCAGAAGAGATCTGGCCAAAAGGTTTACTTTGTTTACAGTATTTCCTCCCTGAAATAACCACCTACCTGATTTCTCAAAATGCTCCAGAGAATTTTTTAAAAGATGTTGTTGAGTCCATTAATTTTTTCATCAATATAATTTATTTGGTTATGATTTATGAGTATATATTAATTATGTAAAAGGTTTCATTGAGATATTTCCATCTATAACTCTACATTTTCTACCTTTAATTTACTTTTTCATGCATAAAACAATGGCTGTTCAAATAAAATGGTGTTCCTCAGGCTAAGATGGAGTTACTCACGCTAAGAACTGGTCCTTCTGCCAATCGTAAATATTAAGTAAAGATTAAGCGATATAATAAACAGTAGAAGGAAAAAAGAGTAAAGGTGTGTAAAGAGGGAAAAGATCAAAAGGAAGAAAACTAAGAACTAAATTTCAGAGAAAAAAAGAACAAAAAAAGGGCCAGGAGTTTGGTCTAGTGGTTGAGTGCGTGCCTAGCATACACGAAGACCCAGGTTCAATTCCTCGGTACACATACATAGAAAAAAGCCGGAAGTGGTGCTGAGGCTCAAGTGGTAGAGCTCTAGCCTTGAGAAAGTCCAAGGACAGTGCTCAGGCCCTGAGCTCAAGTCCAGGACTGGCAAAAAGAATAAAATAAAACATTAAAAATGATATATATATAAAGTAATACTACTAATTTAAAAATAACATTGAGAAATAGAAAATTGAGTAATCAAAATATAGCCTAAATTAAGTATATACAGAATTAAGGCAGTAGACTAGTAATCTCCATAGCCTGTATATCTAGTAATAAACAGAATAGAAATGCAGAAGAAAAAAATGGGAAAAAAGAGAAAAAATAAAAGTTAAAAATAGGAAAAATTAAAATTAGAAAAAAATTCTTCAATTTTGATGGAGCTGTTGATTTCCTTGTGATGGGCAGTTTCTCTCATGGAATAATTGGTTTCTCAAATAATTTTTCTTGTGTGGGCAGAAAAAAAAAAACGTTCTGCTTTACAAACTTTTGTGTCCTTGTGTCCCTCCTTGCAGACTGACTTAATGGGAGAGGGGATCTGGTGTGTGTGTAATGCCAGAGGAGGTAGCTGGTTTCTGTCGACTGCATTCTCTTCAAGTGAGCTTTAGTATGACTGGGATCAATGACATGTCTCTGCAGAACTAGATCCCGAGACTCTCTTTTGGCCCAGCCCAGAGCCATTCAGCTATTGTAGCCTGTCTAGTTTCTTCCTTCCTTCCTTCCTTCCTTCCTTCCTTCCTTCCTTCCTTCCTTCCTTTCTTTCTTTTCCAATGACATTTATAGACCTTTGGCTTTATAATTCCTGCAGGTGCCTAAGCTGCAGGTTGACCTGCTATAGGACTCCATGTCTTTGTTCACTGCAGAGGGGAGAGGCCACTTCCCTCTATGCCTACCCAGGTTAAGTTGCCTTTTCCTGAGAGGAGCTCTTTTCTCCTGGGCATGGCAACCTTATCTTGGGCAGAGCTCACTGTCACTGGTCAGATTCCTTTCCCTGTTGAAAAATGGTGCCACAGTCACTGGCTCTCGGGTCTGTGTTACCTGCTGTCTACTCTGGCTACCTCTATGCCAAGTATCAAAGGTGATGTTCTTCTCAGGTTGGGGTGGGGGACTTCTTTCCAGAAGCTGTTCTGTGAGGAGGAATTGGATGGATAGCTTTTGTGGTATTCACAGCAATCCTTTGAGTTTTGGACCATTCACAAAATGATGAGTTTTCTCAGAGACTGTGGCCAGAAGGCTGTGGTTTTCCACTCCTAGTCAACCAGTTCACCCTGGAGGTGAGTGAAAAGTCTTGCACATTCTGTCTCTGGTGCCTTTCTCCCAGCTGTGTTTGGCTGCTGCCACGCTGCTGCCACTGGCCTTTACTCAGATCTGTCTTCTTAATCAAGCTGCCTGTAACTTTCCTCTATGTTCAATTATATAGCTCATTTAGGGTGACTTTCTAGGTGCAGACTATTCAGTTACTTTCCAATATCTAGTTTAGGTTTTCAATCTTTTCTGTATTATATGGGCTTTGTATGGCCCATTGACAAAATGGAACCAGATAACTTGGGTTATAGTTGGGTTGAGAAAGATGAGGAAGAATGCAGGAAGGGATAATCAAGATGCATTGTCCTCATGACTTGTTGAATTGAAACCCCTTTGTACAACTATGTAAAGATACTAATTAAATAATAGAATGAAAGATACAAAGACCTTTCCATTAATGGAAATTACATGATATAATGATTTGCTATGAAATAGGGGGAGGAAAAGGAGAAATAAGAAAGATTAATGATGTGAATATCACAATGAAAAGAACCCTTTGTACAATTAAATATACTGATAATTTAAAACTAATAACTAAATATAAGTCTGGAAATAATCCCCAGTCTTACCTAATTTCTCCAATAATATTGCTTTTTTATTATCACAATTTTATTTTCTTCAAGTAGTTGCACAAAGGGGTTACAATTCAACACGTCAATTCATGAGCACAATGCATACTAACGCCAGTAGCACAATGATCTTGTCTAATCTTATTCCCTTTTTAAAGCAGAATAGAAAATAAATATTTGTAATAGATATATAAGTATCTGTTTATTGTAATTTAATAAATGTTTAGTAATATACAATCTGTTAAGGTGTCAAGTTGTATTGAAATTACTCAACTGATTTGTCTAATGTTTTACTTTATCTGTATCTGTTGTTTTTTTTTTGAAATGGGGCGTTTTCTTGGACACATAGTTGCCATGTGGCTTTCTATTCCATAAGTCTGTCATTAATATGAAGCAATTTCCACATGATTATTAGGAGGTTTTAGAAGTATTTTCATGACAACTTAATTGAAAACATTTCACAAGAGTAAAAAATAACTCCCTAATCTAGACTTAATCAAACTTACCAGAAATCAGACACTCCTTTGTTTTTCTTGCATACAACCAGATGAACACATACACACATACACATTTGAATTTCCCTTATTCTATTTCTATAACTTAAAATATTGTCACTGTTCTGTTCCCCTCCTCTGATCAATTTTCTTACTTTCAGATTTATAATACAGTATTTTACTATCCTCCATTTCAGAAATATGAAACTATCAAACTCTAGTTTTCCTCTCTTGTTTTAGCAACTAACCTATTTCTCTTCACATGTTTAGCCCTCAACAAGTAAACCTTTCAATTGCTTATGTACACATCTTCTCTCGGCATAATTTATGTTCAAGCATATCACAGTTGAGCTTAAACTTCCATGATGCCACAAAATCAGTCTTTACTATAATTATACAGAGAAACTGCATAAGGAATCTAAGTGACATGTTTTCAATCTGCAGCACTTAGTCTTTGACTTCATATTCTCCTTACAAATTTTCCATTCTTTTGCCCATGAATATATCAATCTCTTCTCATGGGTTATGAATTCTTCTTCTGTGGAGTGTTAGTGTTGCTAAGGATTCGCCCTAATCTCTCTTCTCCAGATACAGACTTGCTACAATAATCTCATCTACTCCTAAATTTTCAGTGATATCATACAGGCTGATCATGAGTAAGTGGGCTCCTTGAAAGACCCACTCCGTACCTGATCTCCTACAGGCACAAGAAACTCTGCACAGAAAAGGACAAGTTCCTTATCTTGTACAAACCTGCCTCTTCTTGGCACCCTGATAAATTTATATCACAAACCAATCAAGGGATTATCTTTACATTCATGGACTACTATAGCCAGCAGAACCGTGATTTGACTTGATTTGAACTCAATGCCCTTTGTCACAGACCTCTGTATTACTTTTTGAAACAAGTTCTTCAGGTGGGATTACAGATGTTTGCCACCATGGACACCCATCCACTTCTTCTTATCTTTGCCATTTACCTCAGCTACAATTGTCTCTTACCTTTGTAGATTGTTTTTTGAAAAGACATACAATTCCTACTTCATTTCATTTCTCTTCTCTTCTCTTTGTTTTCTATTGTAGTGGTAGTGGTAGTATAGGACATTAAAGCCAGGACCTCCAGCTTGCTATGTAAGGATTCTTCCACTGCAGTGATACCACCAAAGAAAGGGTCTTATCTATTTTTTTCAAATGGATCTCAATTCATAGTCATCCTGGTTCTACTTCCCAGGTAGCTGGGATTGTGCCATACCAGGCTCCTGCTTTCTGGTATTAAGTTTCTCTTGCTCATCTTTCCAACTAAGCCAGTATAACTTCCTTAGAATAGAAACATGATGATATAGCTCCTGCTTCCAATCATCCAATGACTTCCTATTTTCCTTAGGAAAGCATTCACTTCCAGCCCCTTCCTAGCTTGATTTTCATATGTCTCTTTTTGTTAAGACTAGGCCGATTGTTGTTCTTAATGTACTATATTATCTCTCATCTCCTTTGCTGTCCCTTCGGTATCTCATATTGTTACAGTATCTCACTTTGTTATCTGATATATTGAATTTATTTGTATTTGGTTATTTGAAATTTGATAGGGAAGGGGGGGAAACTAAGACGGGGGGGGGGTGTGGGGAGAGTAAAGGGTACCAAGACATGTGAAAGGGTATTAATGTATGTGAATTAATGCACCTTCTATCTGGCAAATATCATGTAACCCTTTTATTAATTACAATAAAAATATAAAAAAAAGACTAGGCTGGAAATATGATCCATTTATCTATGCCTTCCACATAGCTGAGCTTATAGGTACACACTACCAGGTCCAGTTTTGTTTTGTTTTGTTTTGTTTTGTTTTTTTTGCCAGTCCTGGGCTTGAGCTCAGGGCCTGAGCACTGTCCTTGGACTTTCTCAAGGCTGGAGCTCTACCACTTGAGCCTCAGCACCACTTCCAGCTTTTTTCTATGTATGTGGTACAGAGGAATCGAACCTGGGTCTTCATGCATGCTAGGCAAGCACTTTAACCGCTAAGCCAATCTCCCGGCCCTGTTTTTTTTTTTTTTTTGTATATATGTTTAGATAGTAAGATTTTGCCACAGACTGGTCTTGAATGACAACTTTCCTGAGGCATGAGAGGCATGAGACATTGTATCTGGTCAATTCATTTACTTTCTTCTTTTTGTTTTTGTTGGTGGTGGCGGTGATAGTGTTAGTGGGGATTGAACTCTGGGCCTGGGCCACTTCTGGTTTTTTAGTGGTTAATTGGAGATAAGAATCTCACAGTCTTTAGTACCCAGGCTGGCTTTGAACCATGATCCTCGGATCTCAGCTTCCTGAGTAGCTATGTTTACAGGCATGAGCTACCATGCCTGGCCTGCCATTCTTTATAGAACAGATTCACTGTGGTGTGTGGATGTATTCTCTTTCCTTTTGATTTTTTTGTCTTTTTGGTTTGGGACTGTCTTCATTTCTAAAGGATATCTTTGCTAAAATAGCATCCTGGCTTTTAAGTTATCTACTGAGAAGTTGTCTGATATACTCTTCTTATTTTGTTCCTACTCTTGCTGCCCTGAGATGCTTCTATTTGTCTTTAATCTTTATGAACTTCATTAGAACATATCTTGAGATATATGTGGTTTAGTTAAATCTGACTGGGGTTCCTTGCTTTTTCTCTCCTTCCACCTTTGTATGTTGAGATGTTTTCTTTTATTATTTCTCTGAATAAGTTTTCTACCCTTTGTTATTCTCTGGTCCCTTTTGTGTCTAAATAATGTGTGTATAATCTTTCATCATTCCTTTTTGTCCTCTTTTTTCTCTTCCATTTATATATTTTCAGTCTACCTCACAGCTCATTAACTCTTTTTTTCCATTTGATGTGTCCTACTCTTGATGTTTTCTGTCACATTTTAAATTTTACTTACTATATTTTTCAACTCAAGGACTTCCATTTTTTTTTTAAAAAATCAATTTCATCTCATAAATTTCTCTTTTGGAGTACTGAACTGTTTCTCTGTCAAACTTCATTGGGTATCCTTAAGACAGTTGCTTAAGATTTTCCACTTGACAGGTTTCCCAAATTAATTATTATTGGTTCAGTGTTGTCTGGAAGTTTACTTGACTCTTAGATAGGTAATGACTTCCTGCAACTTCTTAAAGCTTGTTGGTACATGATGCCTTAGAATTGAAAATTTATGTATTTATTTTAGCTTTCCCAGTCTACCTTTGTCTGTACTTGCCTTTTAGCATATAGAAATCTTAACAGGTTCTTCTTTTCTCTGACCCTGCAGCCACTTCCACAATGTCAGCACTGGATAGCACCCAAGTCTAGGTATGCTGTCAGTCTTCCAGCACCGAAAGACAATCCAAGTTCAAGTTTGTCCTAAACTTACAGTTGTACAGAACAAACATGGGAAGTATCTGTAAGAGTAGCCTCTTTAGAACCAACATAGGCTCATTAGTGTGGCCAGACACTCTAGGATTTTGCCAGTCTCTAAAAAGAGCTATTACACATAAATCAGAGTTATCTTCCTTTGCCTATCTGTATCCACCAGCAATGTCAAGTTGAACTGCATGTTAAACTTATAGCCTTCCATGTGATAGAATTAAGATCCTCAATCTTACTGCTGAGGTGAACTCATGGTCAAAGACTATTGGAACCAACTACAAGTATGCTGACTAGATGAACAGACACTATACTAAAGCTGCTGTATAGCCTACATGTACAAGAAGGTTGTCAGGCTTTTCCCAGTGATAGTTTTCATCATTCTAGCACCAAGTTCCAGGACAAAGTCCTATGTGTTCTTCCTTGTCCTATTTCCAGCAAATAGGGTTTCAATCCATGATATACTGCCTAATGTTGGTATAGTGTGGGTAAAATCTTTTGGCCTTGTTTTTTTCAGTGCATAATATGAACTATAAACCTTTAGAGGAAAATTCAGAAGCAGAGAAAGAGCTGACCCCTCAGGCATGTTTTTACTCATGCTTGCCTGTCCCTGAAAGGACAAGAGCTATCACTCTATTCTTCCTTTGTAAGTTCTGCATAACTTTATCTTTGCAGGCAAAACCATATATTGAAATGGGCAATTTATAAATGTCTCTACTGGCTAAAAAACTTTGAACCATTTTTCACTTACTTTGTATCCTAACATCCAGAAAAACAGGAATAAAGTTGGATCCAGTTAATATTTTTTGATAAAAAAGTATCTTGAGTAAAGATAGCAAAGACACCTCCTATGTTATAAAAATCACTTCTATATTCTTGCCAAATACAATATTATAAAGATAATTTTCCAGTTATCATGAGCTGATAATTTTTCTTATTCATTGTTTTAATTTTTTCTAGTTTTATTTTCTTCAATTGTATACTTTATCCTATTTGTGTAAGCCTATGGAATTTTGGTTGTGTGTTTCTCCCCTCCAAAAGAAATTTGGCATTTCTTCTACAATAAGAAAATAAACATAAGCCGGGTGAGGTGGTTCACACCTGTAATCCAAGCTATTCAGGAGGCTGAGATCTGAGGATTACAGTTCAAAGCCAGCCTGGACACTAAAGACCCTAAGACTCTTATCTCCAGTTAACCAACCACTAAAAAAAAAATGGAAGTGGTATGGTGGCTTAAGAGGTAGAGTGGTAGCCTTGAGTTGAAGAGCTTAGGGACAATTCCCAGGCCCAGGGGTAAGGTGGCAGCCTTGAGCACAGCTCCCAGGCCCAGAGTCCAAGCCCCATGACCAACTTAAAAAAAAAAAAGAAAGAAAGAAACATATAATGTTTTATTGGTATTTCCAAAAGTCTCAAAACTTTAGTTAGTCCTAAAATGATTTTGATCTTCAAATAGAACTATTTATTTTAAAAGTTTTGTAAGCTTATTTCAGGTCTTCTCTGTTCCTGCATTTATTCTTTTCATCCTTTTCCCTTTCTCCCATTCCATGCAAGACTAATCAAAGTGGAGAGGCCTGAGTATCCCTCATAATGAAGATTTACATTGGGGCAATATGTCATTACCAAGCAGATAAAATAAAAATTTGTTCCCAGCCTAGAGGGACATCTCTTATTCCTATCAATATTTACATTTATAGGTAAAAGCTATTCTAACCTTCTTTCTTAGATTTATTTATTCTTCGAATTCATATAAGTGGAATCATGTACATATTCTTGCATCTCATTTCTTTTGCTCAGTCTATATCAGAGAAGTTCACTTACATTATTTGTGCAGAATCATTAATTTGTATTGTTTTGCAGCATTTCATACGACCATTTCACTATAATTTATCCATTCATTTCTTTCCTCATTCAGAAATGATTTCTCTCCCCATCAAAATCCCAAGGTCATTATTTACTGACATAGAGGAAGTAATCTAAAAGTTCACATGGAGCAACAAAAGACCTAGATCATCAATTCTATGGAAAAACAGCAATGCAGGTGGTATTACAATACCAGACTTCAAACTCTGCTATAGAGCCATAATAATAAAGAAAGCATGGTATTGGCACAAAAAGAAAAGAGATCAATGGAACAGAATAGAAGACTCAGAAATGAAACCACATACTTATAGTCAACTTGTATTAAAAAAAAGGAGCCAGAGGGGCCTGGAGCTTGGCCTGGTGATAGAGTGCTTGCCTAACATGAATGAAGACCTGGGTTCGATTCCTTGGTACCACATACATAGAAAAAAGCCAGAAGTGGTGCTGAGGCTCAAGTGGTAGAGTACTAGCCTTGAGAAAGTCCAAGGATAGTGCTCAGGCCCTGAGTTCAAGCCCAGGACTGGCAAAAACAAAAGGAGCCAGAGTTGTAAGGTGAAATAAACAAAACTTCTTCAATTACTGGGTCTGGGAAAATTAGGCAGCCACATACAGAAAACTAAAAGTTGATCCTAACCTGTTGCCATGCATTAACTCAAAATGGATCAAAGACCTCAATATTAGACCTAAAACTCTGAAACTGCTACACGACAGAGTAGGAGAAACATTGGAACTTATAGGCACAGGCAGAAATTTCGTGAACAGAGTCCCAGGGTCACAACAGATTGGAGAGGGACTCAACAAATGGGACTACCTAAAATTAAAAAGTTTCTGCACAGACAAAAATATAGCTACTAAAATAGAAAGACAACCAACTGGAAAGAGATATTTACCTACAACACATCAGACAAAGGCTTAACATCCACTACCTATGGGGAATTTAAGAAATTAATACCTCCCCCCACCAAACCCAACAAACCAATCCACTAAATGGACAAGGAAACTAAAGACTTATCATAGGAAGAGGTAAAAATGGCAAAGAAACATATGAGAAAATACTCCTCATCCATGGGCATAAAGGAAATGCAAATAAAAACAACCCTGAGATACCACATTACCCAAATCAGAATGGCCAATATGCTGAATTCAGACAACAACAAATGCTGGCAGGGATGTGTAGAAAGGGGAACCCTACTGCACTGCTGGTGGGAATGTAAACTAGTACAACCATTCTGGAAAGCAGTTTGGAGATTCCTCACAAAACTAAACATAAACCTTCCCTATGACCCAACCATACCACCCCTAGGCATCTACTCTGAGCATCATAACCCAGAATATGATTAAGGACACCTGCTCAGCTATGTTCATGGCTGCACTATTCACAATAGCCAAGGGATGAAAACAACCCAGATGCTCCACTGCGGACGAATGGGTACAAAAAATGTAGTACATATATACAATAGAATTCTACATAGCCAACAGATGAGATAAAATAATGGAATTCGCTGAGAAGTGGATGGAACCAGAGCAAATCATGTTGACTGAGATAAGCCAGGACCAAAACAACAATAGACACATGGTCTCCTTGATATGTGGGTATTAGATCTAAACAATACTCAGGTACTCCAGGTCATTGACATGAATTTGAAGATATAAATATATCTATATAGACATATAAATATGATGGGATGTATATTCTATAGACATATATTGATATATTATATAGATTAATATGTATCTCAGCTTAATTTTAATTGTTTTTAAATTTATGTGCCAGTGATTTCAAATAGAGATTCTTTTCTTGAATACTTGTTTTTAGAACATGACATTTGAAATATGATGTAAAAACTCAGTGTTAATAAAAACTTTTAATAAAAAGAAGAAATGATTTCTCTATTTCCTTCTGGGTCCTTGACAAGGAACATCACAGACGGACACAAGAAGAAGACCACCTACAAGCCCAGGACAAACCTGAGAAGATATCAGGAAGACCAGTCCACCTGCCTTTACCACTCAGGAACCCATGACATTGATTAATTAAAAAACTATTCCTCAACTACTCCTATTTGCTGCCTTATTAGAACAAAAAGATCAGTCAGCTGATTGGTTCTTAGTTCAGGACTTGCCTCTACCATACACCTTTTTTGTCATATTCAGAGGTTATGTTATTTATTTAGCATTTCTGGCTGAACTACAAAGAAAAAGTAATTTTTGTTTGGCCAAGATGTACCAGCCTAGGTTCAAGAATTCAGTTCTTTCTTTCAATAGTGAATTTTCATAGTTTTCTTACCAAATTTCATCACCAAAACTTGTTATAGTTATAGCATCCTTCAGTATTTTGTTGTGATTTGATATTTCCTGTTCAACATTTTTTAAAATATTTTCTTTTGGGGGGGGTGTCCTGGGGCTTGAACTCTGGGCCTGAGTGTTGTCCCTGAGCTCTTCAGCTCAAGGCTACCACCCTACCCCTAGAGCTACAGGGCCACTTCCGGTTTTCTAGTGGTTAAATGGAGATAAGAGTCTCATGTACTTTAGTGCTCAGGCTGGCTTTAAACCGCCATCTTCAGATCTCAACCTCCTGAGTAGCTAGGATTACAGGCATGAGCCACTGTGCCCAGCTTAAATTAATTTGTATTATTTCCCCAAAAGTATTCTCACACTAAAAGGTTGAACTTAAAATAGAACCGACTTCAGCTAATCAACTACTACTTCAACTTTACAACTACAAAATTTTAAAATACATAATTATTTCTTATTTGTTCATTTCAGAAATTGGGTTAGGTTTTAGGTATTCAATGGATTATTTACAAACTTATGATAGCCTTCAGAGAAATCATTATTTAAAATATGGAAAAGAAGTAAAAAAAACCACCATGAATGTAAAACACAGAGTCTAGAAATGAAGGTACAAATTCACAAAGACAAATATGATGCTCACTGTAATACCTGCATTGAAACAAATTGATTATCAGCAAGACAGACTTACTAAAATTATGTATAATCTAGAAATGGTGTCATGCTCTGTATCCAATAAAAACAATGAGGTTAATCTACATCCTGACATGAAAGATGTTCTTAGTTATGCAATATCCAATGATCATAAAAATTGATGACCCAGTTATTGTCATAAAGGTTTTCTTAGCTCATTCAATACAGCTAGCCATCAGGGGAAATCTACTGGTCATAAAATATATGAATCACTGAGAATAACTCATGATGAGACAGAACTGAGTAAAATAACAAATAACTAAAAATATGTCACTAAGGGGGACAGTAAATTTGCACTTCTCATCTGGGACTGGTGTGACCAAAGAAGTTATTAACTGAGAGATATGCCTACTTCTCATATCTGCAAAGCCTGGAAATAGCGTAAGGTACTATGATCATCTTTCAATTGAAATAATATATATAGACAGCAAAATGTATATAAATGTATATAAATTCATTATGCAAGGAGTGTGGCCTCGCAGTAGAGTGCTTGCCTCACATACACAAAGCCCTGGGTTAGATTCCTTCGTACCACATACACAGAAAAATCTGGAAGTGGTCTTATGGCTCAGGGGTAGAAACCCCAGGGACAGTGCCCAGGACCTGGCTTCAAGCCCCAGGACTGGCAAAAAAACATCATTATGTAATTTGGTGAGTCTTAAAGACTTATTAATTTTTAATAGGAAAAATTTTATTATGAGACCATCACATTTCAACGTTATGTGACAGTATGCTCAAAACATCTTAGCAACATAATTATGTAATTAAGTCAAATAAAATTGTACCAAGTTAAAGACCAGTGTCTAGGAAAATTATAATTAAGAGAGATCATTACACAGCTTTGTATGACTGTGCACCTGTATGTCTACCTGTGTGTGCTAGTCCTAGGGCATGAACTCAGAGTGTGGGCTCTATCCCTGAGCAGTTTTTCTCAAAATAAACTTATTAATTTTAACATGTAACATTCATGTAACAAACACCCCAGCCCAGGGCTAGAAAGTGATTACTATCTGTGGTAACTCTTGTATGTCTCCTCATCAAATCCATCAGCTTCTATAGGTAACCATTATTCTCTTCTATCATTGCAGGTTAGTTTCCAAATGGGTATGTTATCATAAGGTACATTTTTGTTTAGACTTAGTTCAAATATTTTAGATTCATTTTGAGAGTTTAACATTTTCCAATGAATTAAATATACATGGTTTATTAATTTTCATGTACTTTTGAGATTTTTCTGTCTTTCTCCTACTGATTACTAACTTTAATTCTTCTGTGGTCTGAGAACAGATCTTTCAGTATTTTATTTTTGGAGGTTCCTTACAGCACAGAATGTGGTTTATCTTTGTAAATATTCCATAAATGTCTGCAATATATATTCAGTCTACTACTGTTAGATGAAAGTGTTGATCACTATAAATGACAGTGACTTAATTTGATATACTCATTAAATTCAATTACATCCTTACAGCTTTTCTGCCTGGGGTGTGTGCCCATTTTTTTTTGCCAGTCCTGGGCTTGAGCACTGTCCTTGGACTTTCTCAAGGCTAGCACTCTACCACTTTAGCCTCAGCACCACTTCCAGGTTTTTGCTATGTATGTGGGGTACCGAGGAATCAAACCTGGGTCTTCGTGCATGCTAGGCAAGCACTCTACCACTAGGCCAAACTCCAGGCCCTGAGACTGCCCATTTCTGATAGAGAGGTGTTAACATTTATATCTGTATAACAAATTCATCTCCTTCTCTTTGCAGTTTTATTAATCTTCCTCCATTGTTTTGAATGTTCGTTCATAGATGTGGACATATTACACATTACTTTCTTGGAAGATTCATATATTTGATATTATGTGATGCTCTGATAACTGATAACTCTGATCCTGATAACTTCTCTTATTTGGAAGTCAATTCCTTGTGAAATTAATATAGCTATTCTATCTTTATTTGACTAATATTAATCTTGTATATTTTCCAATTAATTTTAAATCCAAGTTTTTGTTCTGGATCATTTTTCATTTTTTCTAAAGAATTTTTTAAAAAATATTTCTTTTTCTTTTTTATTGTCACAATTATTTCCATTTTAGATACTTTTTTAAAGTTTATTTTATTTTATTGTAGGGGTAGTGAATAAAGGGGTTACAATTACATTAATCATATAGTGGATTCATTACTTCTTAAACCATGATACCCATTCACATGTTTTTGTCCCCATTTCCCTTCCCTTGCCCCCTCCCAAATATCTTGTTTCCCCCCTTTCCTTTCCTATTTCAAATAAACAAATAAACATCTATACAATATACCAGGTATCAAAGTCAGATACTGTAACAATATGAGATTGACCAAAGGGCAACAAAGGAGAAGAGAAATAACATAGTCACGGGTAAAGGTGTTGGACCAAGATTACATGATCAATAAATTAACTTTGACAATTATTAGAAAAATAAATAGCTGTCATTTAAAATATTTTTGTAAACCAGGCATGGTGGCTAGAAGCAGGTTTGAGCTTGAGCCAGGTAATCTTCTTTCAGCAGGATAAATTCCCAAGGAAAGCTGAAGGCTGAGAGTTCATTTAAAAAAAGAAATCTCAGAAAATTGAAGGAAAAAATTCCTTTAGTTCTGATGGAAGAGCTAAGAGACCCAGCATAGTGAACCCGAAATGACATTACATCATAATATAAGAGTTCATATTTTCAAATAGAGAGAAAAAGAATCTGGCTCAGAACAGGATTAATCTAGAGAAAAACGGTATGTGAGATCCAAAACAAAGGAGTTTTATGATTTCCACATGAAGAAAGGAAAGAAATTTGAAGTCCATGAGCATAGAGAAGGGAGGTCCATTATGATATAACCATTTGTATATACGGGGTATTTTGAACAAATTTACTTCCTCTATTTTATTTTCTTAAAATCTCCTGCTGCCTCCTCCCTCAATATTTGAAATGCTCCATCGTGCTATCCTCTCAATATATCTAAGACATACTTCTGTCCTCTTTTCCCAAGTAGCCTCTCCTTTCACCTTCCCCACTTCCACTGGTCCCCACGTGTAGCTGAACTCCTATCCATTACATTGCCATTATTATTAGTAGTATTAGTAGTGGTAGTAGCCATGGCAGCAGCAGCAGCAGCAGCAGCAACATTAATGGAAGTAATAAAGTCTGGACTAGATAAGATTGATCTATCTATTTACCTATGCTCAGTGGAGTCTCAGTTTTCTTTAAAAAAATTATTTCTGATTCATATCTTTAAAATGAGAGCACTCATGTTTTAGCTAATATTTATTATTAAATTGAAAAAGGAGAGAAAAAAAGGTAGTTGCACATATACACTGAAGACACATTGTTATCTGTAACTCATAGCTAAATATGACAATGTACCAATGGTCCAAATTCACTTACTTACAAGATTGAAATCTCAGAATGCAGAGATTGTAGTACGTAATTTACATCATTGAGACTATCTAGTTCCTCTTTTAAATAAAGGAACTAAGTGACTTGAAGCAAGAAAGATGTTGCTAAATGATGAACATCTAGTTCAGTTAAGAAGAAGAAAAAAAATCTAGGACATCCTAACAGCTACTTGTTGTACTTTCTATATCTTCCCTGGAAAAAAATATATAGTACTGATCATGCAAATGAGTCAGGCATAATTTATAATCTATGAGAGAAAAAGAATAGACAAAAAGTAGAAAATCAAATAGATATAAAACTATATATTAAAGGCAAACAGGTGCCATAAAAGCATAAGATAGAAGAGGTCCAATATCCTTGTCAAAATATCTAGATTCGGATGTACTTGAATAAATTCACCGGTCTAGAGCTATCCATGGCTATTAATAATGGAAGAGCTAACGATACATCTTTTCAAAGTCAGGGCTGACAATTTGATTCATGTATAACCCACGGATCTCTCCAGGTTTAATGGTAATTCCTACTGGTGCTAGCAAAGGAAAGCTATGTCTGTTGGAGAACTACAGCATAGGTTGCACTAGAGAAGAATTGGTGATAGGACAGCAAGAGAATACTGACAGTGAAGTAACCTGGGAAATGTCAGTTCTCCATTTGTTCTTTGAAACAGTGCTTGGAAGTTTGCTACCACAAATGAGTGGTTTTCTTGCCGTCTTAATGTACTGCTGTTTTCTCTTCCAGAAGACTTCAAGCATTAGCTTGTTTGTGGTTTCCCTGGGCTACTTCAGTGAATCATGGCTAGGGTTCTCTATTGCTCTAAGAAGATATTGGAGTGAAGATTTCTTAATCTCAGGGCTACAGTTGCATTTGATTGGATTCATGTAAATTATGTCCTATTTGGAACATCAAACTATGGTATCCTTGGATTAATTTAGAACTGATAAACATGAAGACAGTGATATTCCAGGGTGCATGGTATCTTCCTGGCAACATGCTTGTTGAATCATGCTAAATCATGCAGCTGTTTGGCCTTCCTACTGCATTGCAACAGAGTCTTCACCAAGTACACAGTTTATTGTTGATCTAGTAACTTCCTATTGTGAAATAGAAACTCTCTTCTTTGTAGTCTTCATATTTGATCCAAGTAGCAATCTTCACCAAGACCAAGACTGGCCATAAAAGAAATGTAAATCAAAACAACTTTGAGATTCCACCTCACCCCAGTTAGAATGGCCATGATCAATAAATCTAATAACAACAGATGCTGGTAGGGATGTGGCCAGGAGGGATCACTACTACACTGTTAGTGGAAGTGTAAACTCGTTCAACCACTATGGAAAGCAGAATGGTGGTTTCTCAAAAGACTAAACATAGAACTCCCCTATGACCCAGCAATTCCACTACTTGGCATTTACCCAAACATCCAGAAACAAGGGCATACTAAAGCCACTAGTACAACGATGTTCATTGCAGCACTGTGTACCATAGCAAAGATATGGAACCAACCCAGATGCACCTCAGTAGATAATTGGATCAAGAAGATATGGTACTTATCCCAATGGAATTCTATGCTACCATCAGCAAGAACGACATCTCCCCATTTGTTAGGAAATGGAAAAACTCAGAAAAAATCATGTTAAGTGAAGCAAGCCAGTCCCAAAGGAGCACAGGCCAATGATTTCCCTCATTTGTAATAATTAATATGGATCTAGCACTCTCCTAGCAGATGATTACAATAGCTCAAAACCTAGGAACATAAGGTCATATAGGATGAGGCTGAATGAAAGGGTCTCTAGGATATGGAAACAAGAGCTTTATCTTGTGTGATTGTTGTTCTTAATGTACTATGTTATTTCTCTTTTCTTTTGTTGCCCTTTGGTCAATCTCATATTGTTACTGTATCTGACTTTGCTATCTGATATATTGTATATGTTTATTGTTTATTTGAAATAGGAAAGGGAAGAGAAAAAAATGTTTGGGAGGAGGTGGGGGAGGGAAATGGGGACAAAAACATGAGAAGGGTTATGTATCAATGTGTGAGAAGTAATGTACCTACTATCTGGCAAATGTAAGTGCAACCCTTCTACACATTATCCTGACAATAACAAATTAAAAATGGAATTTATTAAATTTCTAAGACCTCAAATAGTTTCTTTATCCCTCATATTAATTTCTCACCCTCTCACCCACTATTCATTCATTTTCTATCCTGTCCATAAAGCTTCTACTCATCAAATTTGGATATTTTATTTATTTATTTTTTTGCCAGTCCTGGGCTTGAGCTCAGGGCCTGAGCACTGTCCTTGGACTTTCTCAAGGCTAGAGCTCACCCACTTGAGCCTCAGCACCATTTCTGGCTTTTTTCTATGTATGTGGTACCAAGGAATTGAACACAGGTCTTTGTGCACGCTAGGCAAGCATGCTACCACTAGGCCAAACTCCCGGCCCGGATATTTTATATTTTATAAGTGATTTGATGATATGGTCCGACTCCTCCATTATAAAACATCAGCCGTATTATTTTACCCAAGGAAGATCAAAACACCAAGCCACCGTTGGGTTCCAGGACAATGTATGAGTTTAATTCCTCCAGGAGGATTTTTTTAAAACTCTGGGTTGAGCCCTTCTGTAGGTCTTTCTGTGCTACCTCTGTTAGGATTCCTTCTCTGGTCAGTGTTTCATATGCAGCACATCTATGCCACACCATTCTATATAATGCCCCTCCCCAACAAGAATAAGTTCACTAGATGAATATATTCTTTTTTTTCAAACCATAGCTTTTCAGGATATATTTCTGAACATGATAATCTCTTAAATGTAGCTCATTAAAATAGAAAATAAATGATGTAGGGGGTGGGAAGGTTGGCAATATTCATTCTCTGTAGTAGTAATTTAAAGTAAATTGAGTACTATAATTATTATCCTATTTATTTTATCATTTAAGCCACTTACTGCCCAGTAAATTACACCGCATAACTTCTATTCTCCTTATTCTTGCCCAGAAATATCCTGTCCACATAGGCATATGCCAAACAATGATATGCAAATTATTCATGAAACTTGACCATTTGTGGATCAAATTAATTCAGTGGAACATTTGTAACCTACAATATCTCACATATGTGGAAAAAAATATCCCAAGTGTCTCCAGAATTCAAATAAATCCTAGAAATATCTCTAGAAGAACTTGGGGAAAGGGAACCTTTCTGTATTTCCGATCAGAATGGACAATAGCTTTACCATCCATCTCGAGAACATCATTATGTATTGATGAACAACGATTTTGGAGCTGATAGTAGCAGCATATTCCTATTCTAGTCCTATCAGTTTCCACAGTCCGTCATTTCACACAGTCCTCTACGGCCTTCAATCACCATAGAAGAGAAAGAAAGATGTTTCACAACTGGCCATTTCTCAACCATTCAGCACATTAACAAGTTGGACACGATCTAGAAGTTTGCCCTCTCCGTGGGGAGGTGGTGGGAAGTGGTGGACACGGTTACTGGGATGCACTGATTAATGAGATAAATATGTGGGATAATGGGCAGAATACTAAACGGCCCAATCATCTTTGGCTTGAAAAACATTGCAATATAAAGTTCACTACCCACTGAGTTGGAAAATCTGTAGTGAAAGTTGATTTCAGAGTTGCCATGGCAGCAGCAGCAGTCACCGCCAAACAGCTCGGCTACATTGTTATCCACATTCACGCAGCCAGTAAAAAAAGTAAAATAAAGAGAGGCACATCAACCACTCCAAAATTCTGAGGTTTAACTTTTTGCTTTTTATTAAAAACACAAGACCCTTGAATCAATTGTTTCTATTTCTTTGTTTTTAATGTGTATAATAAACTTCATGCTAAAGTACAGCCCTATGATTTTTTAAAAATAAAAACAAAGAACTTGATTTATTTTTTTTTTAAAACAGAGAGAAAGAGAGTTATGATGACTACCTGAAAGGCATCAATGAGAATAATAAAACCTGGTTCTAGACCAGCCCAGACAAAAACATTAGCAAGACTCCCATCTGGACAAATAAGCCAGGTGGAATGGTTTGTATATTCAGTTAGCCAGGAGGAATAGGATGAAGGATCCCCCTGAACAAAAATACAGACCCTGTTTGGAAAGCAACTAAGATCAGAAAGTTCTAGGCCATGACAGATTAGTAAAGCCTATCAAGGATGACATTTGGAGGGAAGGTTTCAGTACCACAAACACAAAGCAAACTGGTGTGAAAAAGAATAGTGTGGTCAATGGAAGTCTACTCTTCCGTCAGAAAGATATTGTACCGTTCATAAGGAAATGGAAAGACTTGGAAAACAATTTATATACATATATGTATTTATATGTATGTATGTATGTATGTATTACACAAAGTAAGCTAGACACAAAGAAACAGAGGTAGCATCATTTCTCGGATTTGTAATAGTTAGAATGTACCTACAAGTAAACACACTGCATGGTAAAAAAAAAAAAACAAATGCACTGAAACATGAAAAATTATTCTACAGGTCTCTAGACATTTTCACAAGGAAATCAGGCAAGGATATTCTTAGGAAAGGACCACAAAGGCTCATTAGCTATGAGTGTGATCATATAAAATATTATTTACCAAAATGAATTCCAAACAATGAAAATGAGGCTGTTGTTTTTTCTTTATTGCTATTTTTGTTGTCTTTCCTTTTGTCTTGTTTGTTAGTTTGTGTTTGAGAGTTAAGGTAAAGGGGGTACAGAAAAAGTGGAACAGGGTGAACAAGTACAGCTGTGGTACTCACGTAACACCATATGGAAAAGGAGTTCTATACCTTGTGTGTGTGGAAGAAAGGGAAAAACTGAGAGAGGGGGAGAGATAGGGGAAGAGTAACATGGTTCAAAAAATGTACCCTTAGCTGGGCACTAGTGGCTCACACCTGTAATCCTAGCTACTCACGAGGCTGAGATCTGAGGATCACATTTCTGTTTTTTCTTTTTTTATTGTAATTAATAGAAGGGTTACATTATATTCACCAGATAGAAGGTACATTACTTCACAAACATTGATACCCCTTCTTATGTTTTATCCCCATTTCCCTTGCCCCCCCATCTTGTCTTCCGCCCTTCCCTATCCTATTTCAAATAAACAAATAAACAATATACCAGATAACAAGGTAAGATACTGTAAGAATATGAGAATAATCAAGGGACAACAAAAGAGATGAGAAATAATATAGTACATTAAGAACAACAACTGAGGATCACGTTTCAAAGCCAGACCCAGGCCTGAAAGTCCTTGAGACTCATCTCCAGTTAACTACCAGAAAATCACAAGTGACATTGTGGCTCAAGTGGTAGAGTACAAGCCTTGAGCTGAAGAGCTCAGGGACAGTGCCCAGACCCAGAAAAAAGAAAGTATGCCCTTTATCTGACTTAGAAACCATCTCTATGTCACCTTTACAATAACACTCTAGGATATGGAAACAAGAGGTTTATCTTTGTGATTATTCTTAATGTACTATGTGAAGTTATTTCTTTTCTCTTTTTTATCCCCCTTATAGCTTATCTCATGTTGTTACTGTATATGACTTTGATACCTTTTATATTGTAAATATGTTCATTTGTTTATTTGAAATAGGAAAGGAAGGGGGGAAACAAGATGATTTGGAGTGAGTGAGGGGAGAGAAAGTGGGAGAAAAACATGGCAACAGGTATCAATGTTCAAGAAGTAATGTACCCACTACCTGGTGAGTGTAACTATAATCCCTCTATACCTCACTCTGACAGAAAATATAATTTAGAAAAAACAAAGAATAGTGTGGTCAGAGAGAACCAGGACCTGGTGGTTAGAAAAGGCAAGCTGTTGTGTTTGGATGCCTATTAGACATACGCCTAAATAAGTAAACAAGTGTGTGTGTGTGTGTGTGTGTGTGTGTGTGTGTGTGTGTGTGTAGCTTAAAGGAGAAGCCTAAGATAAAGTCATAAATTGAGGGATAAACAACAAAGAGATCATATTTATTGATCAGAGATTAGATGAGTTCACTTAAGGAGAAAAATATATGGGGAGAAGGAAAATGGGGAGTAAAGGAGAAGTAATAGTCAAATGAAAGAAGATGGCAGGTGGATGTGAACCAAGAAGTGGATCTTTTGGGTACTGAGTGTAAAATGAGGTACAAGGAGGAAAAGAATGTTAAAAACTAAAATGGTACTAAAAATGGTGTAAAATATTAAAGCAGTCTTGTTTGTTTAAAGTCAAATTTTTTAAGGTCTATCATATGCAAAATACCTGAAAAGTCTAAGTATGAAGTACTGGAATTATGTTGCTTGACAAAAAAAAGCCTATAAACCAATAACTTTAGAAACAATGATGCAATCCACTTTAGCAAGAACAGGAAGGCCATTGTATTAATCATGTGTAGCTTGGGGAGAAAGCTATGATCCTTGTGGCCACACACATGCAAATTGGTCTTGTTGGTTTCACACTGAAATTACAACTTCCATGTGTGAGTTTTAGTATACTTCAGATAAAAAAAAAACTTTTAGTTTCTACTTAATAGCTCCCAGAACCTGCAATGGGTCCACCTCCACAAAGAAGAACAGGGGTGTACAGGCTTACAGCTCTGTTACAGCAAAATATAAATGAATGGATCTGGATCTGAATCTGAGAGATGATAATATGATAACATGTTTTTTTCTGACAAGAGCAAACAAGACACTAAGGCAACTTCAAAAATTTTACCTTTGAAAATATGAACTGTATCCTTTCTGTACAATAATTGTATAATAATAAACATTAAAATGTATAGAGTAATATGAGTCAATAGCTTTATATTTATCAACTAGCACTTACTATACATTCATTTGGAGGTTATATCTAAGTGTGAATTCTTCTGAATCTTTTAGTGGTTTCCAATTTGGGAAAAAATATCCAAACCAGAAAATGAACCAAATGATTCATATTACAGAGTTCACATTCCTTATAAAAATGAAAAACTGAGACAAAATTGAATGAATGGCTACTTGTTTGACAGACTAGATTATGATGATTAAGACAGAGAAGTCATTTGGAATATTTTTTGGTGAAAAAAATAGGGTTAAATGGTTTAGAATTTTATTTCTGAGATCCTTGGGAATTTCATATAAAATACCTAGGCAGAGAAAATATAAACTGCAAAAAGCAAGTCAAATTAAAGGGTCCCTGATCCACCCATGTTTTTCTTTTTCTTTGTTTTTTTTCATATATTTTTTTGTAATTAATAGAAGGGTTATATTATATTCACCAGATAGAAGGTGCATTACTTCACAAACACTGATACCCTTTCTCATGTCTTGGTCCCTATTTCCCTCCCCCCCAACCCCCACCCCTCATCTTGTTTTCCCCGCTTTTTTATCCAATTTCAAATAACCAAATACGCATTTATCCAATATATCAGATAACAAAGTGAAATACTGTAACAATATGAGATAACCAAGGGACAGTGAAAGAGATGAGAGATAACATAGTACATTAAGGACAACAATCACTCATTCTATGGCTTTTGTTTTTATATCGTAGAGGTCCTTTCATTTAGCATCACACTATGTGGCCTTATGTATCTAGGTTTTGTTCTATTGTAAATCTCTGCTAGGAGAGCCCAAGGTTTCTACTGATTATGACAAATGAGGGAAACCATTGAGCCTGTGTTCCTTTGGGTCTGGCTTACTTCACTTAATATGATTTTTTCTAAGTCTTTCCATTTCCTTACAAATGGGGCAATGTCATTCTTTCTAACAGCACCGCAGAATTCCATTATGTATAAATACCACATCTTGTTGGTCCAATCATCAACTGAGGGGCATCTGGGTTGGTTCCATATCTTTGCTATGGTAAATAGTGCTGCAATGAACATTGTTGTGCTAGTGGATTTAGTATGTCCTTGTTTCTGGACGATTGGGAAATGCCTAGTAGTGGAATTGGGTCATAGGGGAGCTCTATGTTTAGTCTTTTCAGGAACTGCCATACTGCTTTCATTTGGAATATTTTTTAAAACCCAGGAGCATAAATCTGATTGGACTTAAAGAATTGATCTTTCAATCACTTTGACCTTTTCAAGTAGCAGAGACTTGCCTCTAATTTGTAAATGGAATATGAGAGTGACGTAGCTTTAATAGATAATTTCCATTTATAGGCTATGAAATACCACATCCCTGTGGTCTCAGAAATTTTCTTCCATGACAACATAAAGTATGAAAAGCTGTTTCTTCTTTTTCTTCCTAATGAATTTACTTTAAAACCCCAAATCGCTTTACCCTACTACAAAAATATAACATCGTCAATGACTAGACAATGTAATTTGCTTTAAAGGAGGCTAAAGTCTACCATGTTTGCATTTCCTCTGAACAAGAAAATTGAAGTAAAGGTGTACTTCTGAGAGACCCTACCTAAGAAATTACTAAAGCAAGAGTCATGACACTGGCTCAAGTGGTAAAATGCTTGCCAAATACGTTTAAGGCCCTGAGTTAAATCCCAGTACTTCTACTTAAAAATAATGTACTATGTTATTTCTCATCTCTTTTGCTGTCCCTTGGTTATCTCATATTGTTACAGTATTTCACGTTGTTATCTGATATATTGGATATATGTGTATTTGGTTATTTGAAATTGGATAGGGAAGGGGGAAAAACAAAATGAGGGGGGGGGCAGGGAAATGGGGACCAAGACATGAGAAAGGGTATCAATGTATGTGAAGCAATGCACCTTCTACCTGGCGAATATAATGTAACCCTTCTATTAATTACAATTAATATATATGAAAAAAATTTTTTTAAAGAAAAAGTGAAAAGCCTTAGGAGAGATTAGCCATGTTGAAAACTTCGTGAACAGATGTTGTGGTATTGTTGCTAAGGATCTCATAATACAGATCACAGGTATTTAAGCAATGGAATAAAAAGATGGAATAAACTATTTCAGATCTCTTTTTTTGATACATTGGACAAGAGGAAATTGAAGACCCTAAAAACAAGAATGAGAATATTATTCAAAATGTGATATTGAAGTAAAAAAAACATCAGCTTGAGTAGGAAGGTTAGAGAATTCAAAAGGAAAAAATAGACGGACATATAGGTTATAGGGGAAAAGAAAGAAAAAAGAAACACTTAGATTTGAACATTATTGTTACTGATAGGAGTAGGATAATTTGGAGATAAAGCAAATATATTTGTCTAGCTAGCAAGTTCTTTTTAGAATTTGGTAAATTGTTGGTGCCCAGTGCCTGGGCACTGTTAAAGCCTGGATAAATCATATCCCACCCTTCCTCCATCAGCACCTCGTTTAGTGATGCACAGGGCTCCGACCTCACCGTGGCTCAGCACAAGGGACTACATGCTCTTCGTAATGGGCTT
The DNA here is from genome assembly GCF_031878675.1 of Megascapheus bottae. Classification (NCBI taxonomy): domain Eukaryota; kingdom Metazoa; phylum Chordata; class Mammalia; order Rodentia; family Geomyidae; genus Megascapheus; species Megascapheus bottae. The sequence goes on along the minus strand of NC_143512.1, from coordinate 16,655,882 downwards.
ACCTCTCTCTGATTTCTGATTCCAGCATAAGTGAGCAGCTTTGCTGCTCTCATACCCCCATGATTCTGCGCTTCCACAGGCCCAGAAACCACAAATCTGAGTGATCATGAGTGGAAACCTCGAAAGGTGAGCCAAAAGAAGCCTTTCCTCCTATAAGATGATAGTTCAGGTTTTTGTCAGTGTGGTAAAGCTGACTCATACAGGCCATATCCAGTGATGAACATAAATGTATTAATTAGAGACAGGGAAGAAAGAACAGTGTCGCTCAGTAGCAGATTGCATGCTTAGCATGAAGATTCTGGGTTCAACCCTCCAGTGCTTCACTCCCAAGAAGAAAACATGGTCTTTTTGTAGGGTAGCTACTCTGACTTAGTCATTCTGCCATGCCCAGAGTCCAGGAAAAATTGATGAATGCAATTGAAAAATTATTTTAAGAATTTTTGTTCCTGCCAACTGCACAGGAAGCCATAGGAATGCAAAGGGGCAAGGAAGTGATATCACAACATCTTTTAATATTTTTGGCAGTCCTGGAGCTTGAACTCAAGGACTGAGCACTGCCCTTGGGCTTTCTCAGGCTAGAGCTCTTAAAGATGGATGAACAAATAAGCCAAAACGAAATGGAAACAAGAACAGTAGTAAAGGGGGGGAAGCCTGCTTCCATTTCCTGGGTTCATTTTGATAAATATTTTATATGGCCAAATGCACATAGTATGATGTCTACACGAGCCTCTAAAAAAATCCTCCATTGGACTCACTCTGTGTGTCTGATTAGAGACCCGTCTAATCTATCATGTTCTCATGTATTGTTTCTTCTTCTACAATCTAGTGTATTTATATGTCAGTTTATAGGATCATTTTAGTTACCACAAGTGAGGGAAAACATGCAGCCTATGTTTCTTTGGGTCTGGCTTAGTTCACTTAATACTAATTTTTCCAAGTCTTTCCATTTCCTGTGAATGGTACAATAACATTCTTTCTTATGGATGAGTAGACTTCCATTGTTTATATAACTCTATGACACCGTTGGTGGGAATATAAACTTGTTCAACCGCTCTAGAAAGCAGTATGGAGGCCTCTCAAATACTAAACCTAGAGCTTCTTTATAAGCAACTTCACTCTTGGGAATTTCTCCAATAGACCAGAAGCAAGGCTACACTGACACTACCAGCACAACTGTTCAATTACCAGAATGAAGAGGCAACATGCAGGATATAAGAAAACCTTTGCCAGCTACTCAACAAAGGATTGATACCAAGGTTCTATGAAGAGCTAACCTAGTTATTAAACAGGCAAACAAATTGAACAGATAGTTCTCATAAGAAAAAGTACAAATGACTAACAAGTACATGAGAAACTGGTTGAAATCCTTAGCCATAAAGGAAATACATACCAAAATAGCATTGAGATTTTATCTCAGCCAAACCAGCATGGCAATCACCAAGAAAACAAATTCTGGCAAGGATGTATGGAAAAAGAAATGTAAGCTTGTGCAACAACTATAAACATGAGAATGGAGGTTTCTCAAAAATAAAAGTAAACATGGGGTCAACAGCATGAGTTCTCCCCTTGCATGCATGAAGCCCTGGGTTTCATTCCTCAGTACCACATATTGAGAAAAAGCCAGAAGTGGCACTGTGGCTCAAGTGGTATAGCACTAACCTTGAGCACAGAGAGGCACAGGAAAAGAGACCATGCCCTGAGTTCAAGCTCCAGGACTAACAAAAGAAAGAAAAAGTAAACTTGCTTTATGACACCCCCCCCCCAAAACCACCCTTGAGAAAGCATCTGAAGGACTGTAAATCCATATCCATATAGAATAGAGGTACTTTCATCCCCATATTTACTGCAGCTCTGTTCATAACAACCAAATTGTAGAACCAAATGAAGTGCCCAATAAATGGATAAAGAAAATATGGTACAAAAATACGATGAAATATCGAGCCATAAAGAAAAATGAAATAAAATCATTTGTATAAAAGTGGATTGAGAGATTGCATAAAAGTAGTCATTTTTTATAGCCAAAGTGCTTGTTATGCACTTTGTATATAAATTGAACAAATAAACCTGTAGGATTGTGTTACTAAAGAAAGGGATGAGAAACAGAGACAAAGGGATCTATACAATCAGCATACGGGTATACATGTGTGTAAATGTCATAATAAACCCTCCTTGAACAACTAATATACACTAGTAAAAAAAATCTCTACAAACAATTTAGGAACTACCATGTGATTCAAGCCCATGAATATTTAGACCCATGATCTATAGATCCATAGTCAATATTAGACTCAAAGGCATGAACGTTTTTCCTCAGCATGGTTGTGTGTGTGTGTGTGTGTGTGTGTGTGTGTGTGTGTGTGTGTGTGTGTGTATGTGTGTGTGTGCTGGGGCTTGAACTCAGAGTCTGGGCACTATCCCTAATCTCTTTTGTTCAATGATAGAGCTCTACCACTAGAGCCACAGCTCCACTTCTAGCGTGCGCGCGTGTGTGTGTGTGTGTGTGTGTGTGTGTGTGTGTGTGTGTGTGTTGTGTATTGAAGACAAGAGTTTCATCCATTTTTCTGCCTGGTTTTGAATGCAATCCTCAGATCTCAGCCTCTTGAGTAACTAGGCTTGCAGGTTAAAACCACTGATGCCCAGCTTGTACTGATTTCTTTTAATAGTTTTTCATCTATAATCCACTTTTCATAGTTCAGTTTTCATAGATGTGTATATCCCATCTGCAGTATTTTTTCCATCACTTGTTTTCATAAAGTTGTGATTTGAAATAAGTAACCTCTGCTAGTACAAACTTGTCTACAAGTCCTCGCAAAAAATTATTTTTAGCCTTTTGAAAAATTGACAAGGAAATTTGGGAAGTCAGGCACGCGCAATTGCCAGATCTGATAAATATTCAAAAACTGTATCTGATGCTTAACAGCTGCTTCCCAAATTTGGTGCAAAACAAAAAACAAAAAAACATGTTTTCACCAACCCTCACTTTAAACAAGTTATGGGAAATGCTGTTTCCCCTTAAACTTTAAAGGCATTACCTTATTGTCAATGGTAAACAGAATACTAGAAGTCAACCATTTGAAGTGATAAGAAAATGATTTAAATCATTGCCTGCCAATTGTAACTTTGAGTATGTAACCTACTATTACCAAGTGACATTTTATTAGAAAAGGGAATCATAAAATGAGATTGGCTAATGATCCTAAATGTACTAGAGAAATTAGAGAGAAAAAAAATATGTTCCTCAAGAATAGATGTTTCTAGACCCCATTTTTCTGTATATCCCAGCCAATAGATAAATGCATGCTGTTCATGATCTGAGCAAAAATAATTTCAGGAGATATTTACAGATTTTCCCAATTTTTTGGCTTGAATAAACCTTTTATAGAATAAATATACATATCTGGATCCCATATAAAGACACTTAAATTTACTGTCAATCAGGGAATGCTAAGAATAGAAGGTTTTGCTTTCTTTTTCTTCTGTAAATTTGTCAGAGAGAAACATACTGGCTTGCAAAGATAGAAACAAACATTATGGAAATGTTAAACAACTTGCGTGCAACTAATAATCGCATCAAGGTCACATAAATATTGAATGCACATAAATGTAGTCTACACATAAATATTGAATGCATCATCATCTATCAGATTAGATTTCTAAAATCTTAACTGCCCTTATCTTTTCAGGTGTACAGATTGAACTATGGAAATACTAGCACGAATGCTCACTTTCCTACATTCAAAATACTGAATGCATCATAAAGAATTGCATTAGGAGTTGGAGGCATGGATCAACTGGTAGAGCACCAGCCAATGAACAAAAGCATCAGATACAAAGTTTGAGTCCAGTCTTGAACCAGAAAAAGAAAGGAGGAGGAGGAGAAAGAGGAGGAGAAAGAGGAGGAGGAAAGAAATGACAAACACACTACATTTTTCTTCTAAATGAAAAAGATGTTTGGATAAAAATGTGAAAAATACTGAACTGAAGTAAATGCTTATTTGTAGATATGCATCTTATACTTTATGATTTTTCCAAATTTATGCTGGCATCTCTTGCCACTGTTTGGTAATGGCATATATTGCCCTGAAAGGGAGTGTGAAAAGGAAATTCTACCAGTGATTAGTCAGGCTATTTATTTTATATAAAAGGAGAGGTGATAGATACATAAGGCCATATAGGATGAGGCTAAACGAAAGGACCTCCAGGATATGGAAACAAGAGCCATTTAATGTGTGATTGTTGTTCTTAATGTACTATTTTATTTCTCATCTTTTTGTTGTCCCTTGGTTATCTCATATTGTTATAGTTTCTTACCTTGTTATCTGGTATATTGTATATATGCTTATTTGAAATAGGATAGGGGAAGGGGGAAAACAAGATGAAGGGAAGGGTGGGGGAAGGATATGGGGACAAACACATGAGAAGGGATATCAGTGTTTGTGAAGTAATGCACCTTCTATCTGGCAAATATAATGTAACCTTTCTATTAATTACAATAAAAACTAAAACTAAAAACATAAAAAAGGAGAGGTGACCACAGTTATGTTTTATAGTGATTTATGACCTATGACAATTGGTTCTTGCTTATGTCATTAGCTTGCCATATTTATTGTTACTACAAACCAAATAATCAGACATATTTCAGTACTGCTAATATTCGAAGATTGCAGAGCATTCTTTGAGTCATAATATCACAATGCAACACATTTTCTGAATTAGTGATTTTTTTCCAACTTTTCCCATGAGTAGGATTTAAGAATCCTGAAGTTAAGAACTAGATATTGCTGTTTAGTTACAGATAACCTATTGCCTTACCAAGATCAATTCTTTTGCCGACTACATGGAGAATATGAGAACATTAGAATGCCCTAATTCCATAGGTTCCACTCATTTTTTACATTTTTCCAATATGCAAGCACTAGATACAACTTTATCAATATTGCTTTTATTTTTTTTGCCAGTCCTGGGCTTGAGCTCAGGGCCTGAGCACTGTCCTTGGACTTTCTCAAGGCTAGAGCTCTACCACTTGAGCCTCAGCACCACTTCCAAATTTTTTCTATGTATGTGGTACCGAGGAATTGAATCCGGGTCTTCATGCATGCTAGGCAAGCACTCTACCACTAGGCCAAACTCCCGGCCCCTTGCTTTTATTTTTTTATACACTTACATCAGTTTTCCAGGTTGTCTTCTAATTTCAGAGTTCTTATCTGGAAAAACTTGTTAGGATTATAACTTTTAGGTTTTTATAATTTTTCATTGTGTCTCTTTTGGTGCCAGACTTGGCTTAGCTAAAATGGATTTGGGGTTATTATTGTGTTTTTGTTACAAAAATAAGATACTTTTATTATAAAAAGGAATATAAGATACTACAAATGCAAAAGTAATATAACCAATTATTGGTACTTTTTAAAATCTTTTTAAAAGTTTATGTATGGTGGTTGGTCACAAGTGTTTCATGCCTTTAATCGTAGTATCTTAGAGGGTAAGATTCAAAGACTATCCATTCAATGTCAGCCCAGGCAGAAAAATACAAAAAAAAAAAAAAAAAAAAACCCTCTTCTCCAATTAGCCAATGAAGGCTGCACTGAAGATATGGCTCCAGTAGTAGAGGTTCAGCCGTGAGCAATAAAGTTTGGGAAAAACAGGTCCTGAGTTCAAGGCTCAGTGCTGACACATACACAGAAGAGTTTGGTCTGCTATTCATAGAATTCTAGATTTGTAGTTCTCTTCATTAATTATAACAGAGATGATACCCATCACAGTGTTATATATATATAAGCTGTCAAAGTTATAGGTACTCTTTATTTTCTGTGGGTCATGGGGCTTGAACTCTGGGCCTGGGATCTTCAGCTCAAGGCTACCACCCTGCCCCTAAAGCCATAGCCCCACTTCCCTTTTTCTAGTGATTAATTGGAGATAAGAGTTTTACAGTCTTTAGTGCCCAGGCTGGCTTCAAACCATGATCCTCAGATCTCAGCTTCCTGAGTAGCTAGAATTTCAGGTGTGAGCTGCTGCACCCAGCTAAGTTACAGGTACTCTTGATGGTAACTAATCTTAGTTACCTGGCTGATAATGAGATAATGAGAAATTTCTTTTCTTTTTTTTCTAGCATTGTGACAGTTGTATTGCTACATGTAGATTTACTTTGTTTCCAACTGCTTGGACTCTGACTTTGCATAATCTATACTTTCTAAAAATCTGTGGCCATTCTATCTTTAAATACTTCCAGTCACCCATAGCCTCTATTCTACACCTACTGGATTTCAGCTAAATATTGAATGATCTTTGTATTTTTATCTTCTACATTTTATCTTTTGCCAGTCCATCTTTTTTCTTTCATTTTGACAGTTCCTGTTGACCTAATACTGCTGTCTTTATAATAACAAGTCACCTCAAGTCTAGTTTTTGGTAAAGTAACACCAAATGCGCATTTTGTGTTTCCATGTTTCAAATCCCTTCTCAACTATTATTTTCCTCTGGATCTCTGTGAGTACCAAGAGAAAAGTAAAATAGAGTAAAAAAAAAAAGAAACAACCAAGAAAGACCATTACCACCTTTGAGAAAATGATGTCATGATTGACTTGCATGAACATACATGGGAAGAAAAGCTAATCAGAAATTATGACAACAAAGTAGCAGCCCAAAACATGGCATGGTGAACTGCTAAATACAGTGAAAAAGTAGGACTTCCCCACCCTTCCCCCCAAAAACAACCAGAAAACACCAAAGTGGAAGCCATAAAAGTAAATTTATCCTGCTTGGAGTATATTTAAATAGCTTTTTACTGTTTTATAGTCATCAAGGCTAAAGAAAATATGGAAATGGGAATTTTAATTTGTAACATTTTAATAGCAATTACAATAGTGATATGGTTTACATTATGCATTGCCTCATCCTTACCCAGCACAGTTGAGTAATTGAGAATCTGTCAGTGCTGTCTAGTTATAAAGGAGAATTATATCTTATATAGTTTGATGGAGAATGCCATGAACACATTAGTGTGATATAATGATCAAAACATATTGGGTTAATAGACTGCGCTCTTCACTCTAGTAATCAGCTGTACAATGATTTTGGGTTTTCTGATCACTGAGGAGATTTTGGGTTTCCTAATCACTAAGGGGAAAGGCTCCTTTCCTCACTTTCCTTGCCATTGTTCTCCATCATCATGACATAAACTAGTATAATGATAAAACATTGTATCTTTATGGCTGACTGAAATGAGTTTATATGTAGAAACTAGATTTTACTACCCATGTGATCGTCCTATTTTCAGTGCCAACTTCTTTACAGATACGGTAAAAATAAAATCTTCTCTCCATTCATCTATCCTGTTCTCCTTGGGCCCACCCATTCTAACTACCTGCTTCCTGGTGTTTGGTTTTGCTGAACTTTGACTTTTCGCTTTCTAAGGAGTTAGAACATTTGAGATCTCCTTTGAATCTACCATTCTTCAGTTAATACATTGTCAATGTGTATCTATTTTTTTTTGCCAGTCCTGGGCTAGAGTCTACAACTAGGTAGAGTGCTTAAATCTATCTTTATGTCTATTTTCACAGTCTTTATGTGTGGTATACGCTGGAGTAACTCTACTGTTTGTGCCCTACTCATTGTTTTTTAAATTATTATTACTACTATTATTAATTTTATCTTTAGTAGTTTTACAGAGGAGTTGCCATTTGACAAAGCAATTTATGAAAATCTAGGAATGCTACATGCCCAGGGTTAAAATAGGAATGGAACATAATTTATCACACATAACTCCTGAATCTTTTCCTTAGCCTCAATTTTTATTTGGAGCTTCATGATACATAGATTTCCATATGAATAAAGCTTCATATATTAAATATTTTGAAAAAGAAAGATGTTATGATTTGTTTTAATCTATGCTAGGGGCTGGAAGTGTTGTCTAGTGGTAGAATGCTTGCCTAGCATGCACAAAGACTTGGATTTGATTCCTCAGTACCACAAGTACATAGAAAAAGCCAGAAATGGTGCTGTGGCTCAAGTGGTAGAGTTCTAGCCTTGAGAAAGCCCAAGGACAGTGCTCAGGCCCTGAGTTCAAGGCTCAGGACTGGCCAAAGAAAAAAGGACAATAGGGGCCAGGAGCTTGGTCTAGTGGTAGAGTGCTTGCCTAACATGCACGAAGACCCAGGTTTGATTCCTTGGTACCACATACATAGAAAAAAGCCAGAAGTAGTGCTGTGGCTCACTTAGTAGAGCTCTAGCCTTGAGAAAGCCTGAGGACAGTGCTCAGGCCCTGAGTACAAGCCCCAGGACTGGCAAAAAAAAAAGGACAATAGAAATATAGCAAAGTCCTTTCATGCTAGCAAGGAAATTTTGATGATGATACAGGTCCAGTGATTATAATTTTGGACAGGTGAGTCAGGTTAAATCAGTCCCAATATATCCTAGGTCATTTACCATATAACTTTGCAAAGGATTTAAAATTTGTATTCTATAAAACACTTTAAAATTACAGAGAACTTTGAGAAAAGATGTGTTCTCAGGAGGTAATAATATTTGTGAAAGTACTTATAAGAAAATCAAGCATGGTGACTCACCTCAAACTAGATCTGCTTCCACATTATGTTTAAACAAATGAATGAGTGCATTAAGAATGAATATGGAGTGCCAGGGATTCACGCCTATAATAGTAGCTTATCTACTCAGGATGCTGAGATCTGAGGATTGCTATTTAAAGCCAGCTGGGTCAGGAAAGTCTGTAGACTCCTATCTCAAAGTAACCACCAAAAAAGCTGGAAGTAGAGCTATTTCTCAAGTGGTAGACAGCTAGCTTTGAGCAAAAATGGTCAGGGAGAACATCCAGGCCCTGAGTTCAAGCCCTAGAACCAGCACAAGTACAAACACACACACACACACACACACACAAACACACACACACACACACACAACTGTCATTTGAACATAAGCTCTAGTAAGAAAGGAACCCATTAGGAAAAAGAAGGTATATGTTTAAAAAAAAACCTGAATACAAACTGTAAATAAGTATAAACAAGATGAAATTCAAATGCTCAAATATGTATATTTCCCTAAAGATTAAAATCACTTTTTAAAATAATACCATTTGAATAAGAATTGTAAAAGATATGAATGAAGGACTTGTCACTCCTCTTTCAGCCTTATCATTTTATGTATCCAGAATTGGACTAGGAAGGATTGGCCCCCACCCTATTTTCCCAGGTGCATACAGACATCAGACAAGCCAACAAATATCTCAGATTGCTTGATACAGAGCAATCCACTTAAGCCTGGCTGGAAATATTCAAAAGCCCCTAACTCCCTAGGTCTATTGGGTTTTTCATTAACCTTTGCTTCCTACCTCAGAACCCATAAAAACCCCACTCCAGTCCCACCTGTCCCATCTCATGGGAAGGTTGCTGCCCATCACTGCTATATCTCAATAAACAGCCCTTCTACTCTGAAAGATCAGGTCCAGACTGTTTCTGTCCTTTCTCTTCCATTTTCCTAACAATATAAGCATATCAAGATGATTAAAAACTTATAAACAAATACAGCAAATAATCTAAGTGAAATTGTCAGAAATGCGCCTATATTCTGTCAATGTTTTTAAAAAAAGGATTACTACACATCAACAACTAAATTGTATGATATTTATTCCATGCTTATCATACTACTAAACAAATCTAATCCAACATGAATGCAGCAATTCCTCTAAAGTGAAAATTCTGGAAATATATCAGAATATGTAAAAGAAGACCTAAATAAATGGTGATACATGTATAAATGAGAAGAATCCATATTGTAGAGTTATAAATTTCTTTCCATATTTTTGCCAGTCCTAGAGCTTGAATTCAGGTCCTGGCACTGTCCTTGGGCTTTCTCAAGGCTCTACCACTTGAGTCACAGTACCACTTCCCTCTTTTTTTTTCTGTATGTGGTACCAAGGAATCAAAACCAGGGCTTCATGCATGCTAGGCAAGCACTCTACTACTAGGCCAAACTCCCGATCCTTGCTCCATATTTTTAATCAAATCTTAATTTTTGTAAAAGGTAAGATGATTATAGATTTGATAGGGGCAGAAATTCACTGTGTTTGCATTGTCTATGATTGAACTGATGAAGCATTTAAAAACTCCTCACCAGCCATTTTGCTGTTTATTAAATTATAATTTATCTGTTTACTTACCAGGAACATTTTGTTTAGATCATATGCTTTATATTGTTTTTTTTTCAATTTTCAAAAAAACAATTGAGATAGTATCTTGCTGTGTAGCCCAGGATGCACTCAAATTTACAGTGATTGTCATACTTCAGTTGCCTAGTGGTTGAAATTACAGATTTGAATGGTTTGTTTTATTTTAAATTATGATTATTTATAGTTGCATATTCATAAACATTGTGTCATGGTCAAGGGTTTGCTTTCACATATTGTTTAGGGCATTTCTTGCCTCAAATAGAAATTTCAAGCTTTATTATTATAATTTAATAAAAAACAAAATATTGAAATGCTCCATTAACTTAATCAAAGACACTACAAACACATTGGATTTCTGTTCCACATCAACAAGAATTGAAAGAAAGATTATCTGATAACAAAGATATGAAACAATACAAACTCATATCCTGAATATGCAAATGTACATTGATGTAAGTCCCCCAGAGGATTATTCATTAACAGTTACTGAATTGGGCACACCCTATTATCTGGCACATCCGCATCTGTGTACCCAGGTCTAGAGAAAGTCTCACACACAAAATATTTACTAGGTTCTTCATGACAAAAGGAGGATACTCAGGAGAGGAGCGCATAGGCAAAAATGCCTGTGTGCATCTGATCACACATATATTTATTAAAATGAACTCCAGGAAAGGGAAATATAAGGTTGTTCTGACATTTGGGATTTTTTTTTTGCTATTTTTATTTTGTTTTCTTTTTGTCTTGTTTGTTCATTTATCTGTCTTTGGGAGTGTAAGAGGAGGCTCAGAAATGGAGGGACAAACAAATCCAGTAGTGGGACTCACTAGACGTTATGCTGAAAATGAGCAACACAACTTGTGGAGAGGGAAAAACTGGGGGAGGGAAATAGGGAAGACATGAGAAAAGGTATCAATGTTTGTGAAGTAATGCACCTTCTATCTGGTGAATATAATGTAACCCTTCTTTTAATTACAATAAAACATATATGGAAAAAAAAGAAAAAAGAAAAGTTATCAGGATCAGAGTTACCAGTTATCAGAGCATCACATAATATCAAACATATGAATCCTCCAAGAAAGTACAACAGCTCTTAATGTGTCCATATCTATAAAAAGAACATTCAAAACAATGGAGGAAAATTTATAAAATTTCAGAGAAGGAGATGAGTTTGTTACTACAGATGCAAATGTTAACACCTCTCTATCAGAAATGGGCAGACTTCCCAGGCAGAAAAGCTGTAAGGATGTAATTGAATTTAATGAGTATATCAAACTAAGTCACTATCATTTATAGTGATCAACACTTTCATCTAACAGTAGTAGACTGAATATATATTACAAACATTTATGGAATATTCACAAAGATAAACCACATTCTGTGCTGTAAGGAACCTCCAAAAATAAAATGTTGAAAGATCTGTTGTCAGACCACAGAGGAATTAAAGTTAGTGATCAGTGGGAGAATGGCAGAAAAACCTCAAAGTACATGAAAATTAATGAACCATGTATATTTAATTCATTGTAAAATGTTTAACTCTCAAAATGAATCTAAAATACTTTGAACTAAGTCTAAACAAAAATGTACCATATGACAATATACACATTTGGAAACTAACCTGCAATGATAGAAGAGAATAATGGTTACCTATAGAAGCTGATGGATTTGACTAGAAGGAGACATACAAGAGTTACCACAGATAGTAATCACTTTCTAGCCTTGGGCTGGGGTGTTTGTTACATGAATGTTACATGTTAAACTTAATAAGTTAAGACTCACCAAATTACATAATGATGCTTTTTTTTGCCAGTTCTGGGGCTTGAACTCAGGTCCTAGGCATTGTCCTTGGGCTTTCTCAAGGCTAGTGCTCTTGAGCCATAGCATCACTTCCGGCTTGTTCTGTTATGTGGTACCGAGGAATCTAAGCTAGGCTTTGTATATGCTAGGCAAGCACTCTACCACTAGGTCAAATTCCTGGCCCCTTGCATAATAGAGAAGAGAAATATATTTTGTTAATCATATCTAGTTTCACAAAAGAATATAAAGCAAACAGATTCCCCCAAAACAACAGATAATTTAAGTATTGATGATACAATCACTAAAGTATTTCAGGGTTTGAAATAACAAGAATGTGGGCAAAGACAACAGCCAAGTAAAGAATTGGAAAGATATGAAGAGTCTGGATTCCTTCTGGTAATGTGGATCACTCATGTGTTTTCTTCTTTTTATGTTCATAATAAAGAATATCATCTTTCAAGTTGGGTAAGGAAAAACTGATGAACAAATATGGAAACTGTTAGACTTTGGTTATAATGACAAATAAGGGAGAGACACAATTTACAGGAGGAACTACTAATATTGGCACATGTTTTTAGTCTAAGATTGACTGAGGAAAGACATCGTGACAGAAGGGCATGGAGGAGCAAGGCTTCTCACCTCACATGGAGCCAGAAAGCAGAGACACAGAAAGGAAGCTGCTAAGCACAATGTCTACCTTTCCAGGGTATGCCTCCCTTGATCCAGAAGGCTTATTTATGAATAATATCATTATATTCAGTAATACAATTATATCTAATAATTGTCTCAAACTCATCAACTGGCCAACCAAGCTCACAATGCATGAATTTTTGGAAAACATTTCATATCAAACCATAATAAAAATTCAGGCTATGTGATTTAAGATTATATGATTTTAAGATTTGTTGCATAAACCCTAAGCAAGTCCACTCTGCCATTAAGCCACCTACTGTGGTCTTTACCTCTCAGATCACTATGAGTTATATGTTGGACATCTTTCAAGGTTCACAGGGTCTGGGGGATGTCACACTTTGCTTTCTCCCACTTTGTTTTAGAAAGGGTATCAATATTTGTGAAGTAATGTATCTTCTATCTGGTGAATATCATGTAACCCTTCTATTAATTAAAATTAAAATATATGAAAATAAATAAATAAACTGAATACAAAAAACAAATGACTAAGTCAGGTAGTGAGTATATTTCCTTGCATATGTGTGTTTTGTTCCCACTCTCTTCCATTCCCTCCCTCCGATCTCCACCCACAAGTTGTTGTATAGTTCTTTCTTTAATTGTACTTAATAGAAGGATTACAGTTATATTCACCAAATAGAAGGTGTATTACTTCTCACATATTGATACCTCTTCTCATGTTTTTGTCCCCATTTCCCTCTCCCAACCCTTCCCCTCATCTTGTTTTCCCCTCTTCCCTTTCCTTTTTCATTGTATATAATTGTGTATAAAATATACCAAATAACAAGGTAAGATACTGTAACAATATGAGAATAACCAAGGGACAACAAAACAGATAAGAAAAAACATAGTTCATTAAGAACAACAATCCCACATTATATGGCTCTTGTTTCCATATCCGGGAGGTTCTTTCATTTAGTCTCATTCTATATGTATCTAGGTTTTGAGCTATTGTAATCCTCTGCTAGGAGAGTCCTAGGTTTGTATTAGTTATTACAAATGAGGGAAACCATTGAGCTTCTGTTCCTTTGAATCTGGCTTACTTCACTTAATACGATTTTTTCCAAGTCTTTCCATTTCCTTAAAAATGGGGCAATGTCATTCTTTCTGATGGCAGCATAGAATTCCATTGTGTATAAATACCACATCTTGTTGATCCACTCATTGTAAAGTTTCATCAGTGTGCCACTGGCCCACTTACTGCTGCACCTCTTTACCCTTTTTCCCTCCAGTTCTGTGCCTCCTCCCTATCCTTCTGAAGATATCCTTGTGAATATATTGTATATAAGGGAAGGAAGACAGAATCATCAAAAAACAAGAAAGAAAAAGATACATATTATTTTATATAAATTTGAAGAGGCACTGAGCATTATGCCTTTGCTCTCCTGAGAATATCTTTTTCTGGTCTCTCTGTGTATGAGTATCTAGAATCCTGTATAATTTGTCATATTCCAGTGTGTTTTAGATCTAATTTCTGCATATCAGAAAGAACATGTGCCATTTGTCTCCTGAGCTTGGCTTAACTCACTCAACATGATTTCTTCTAGTTCCATCCATTTCCCTGCAAATGACATTATTCATTTTTTCTAATGACTGTGAAAAATTCCATTGTGTATAGTTACCTCATTGTGTGGATCTACACATCCACTGTGGGGCATCTGTGCAGTTTCCACACCTTGGCTATTGTAAATAGTATGGTAATGAGCATGGATGTGCAGGTGTCTTTATCATATCTTGGTTCATGATGTTCCAGGTAGATGCCCAGGAGTAGTATGACTGAGTTGTAGGGAAGGTGTTTGTTTAGTTGAGGAATCTCCGGACTGAGTGATTGGAGTAGTGGACAATCCTACCAAGAGCAAGTAGGGTTCCTTTTTCCCCAGATCCTTGACAACATTTGTTGTTGTTTCAATTCACAATGTTGGCCAAACTTACGGGGGTGGGATGGAATCTCAGAGTTGTTTTGATTTGCATTTCCTTGATGGCCAGAGATCATGAATATTTTCTCATGTGTTTATTTGCTATTCTTACCCTTCAGAGATATCTTTCATTAGCTCCCTTGCCCATTTAGTGATTGGTTTATTAGTTTCATGAGGGGTTAGTTTCTTGAGCTCCTTTTATATATTGGATATTAGGCCTTTGTCTGATATATTGCTGGCAAAGATCTTTTCCCAGTCGGTTGGCTGGCTATCTTTCTAGTTTAGTAACCATGTCCTTAGCTGTGCAGAAACTTTATTTTGATGTAGTCTTTCATCTCAAATCTCTCTCTTATTTTGTAAATTACTATCAGTAACAATGTAAAAAGGAGTCTTGCTCAGAAATAATGTGGAGTTGTATAGACAAGTAGGAAGCCCCAAGTCATAAATGATATGTCGTAAGTTATTTTGAGAATAATTACCATGACTCAATGGGTAGCAGTTCCTCTGTTTGTGCTTACTGGCCACAAGCACATAATCCTTGGCTTAAAAAGTATTCCTTTCCAAAGTCATATTCATGTATTCAGAAACTCAATAAAGATCTCTTGAATATGTACAATGTTTCAGACATTAGTATTGACTTTGGGTCAGAGCTCGAGGCAAGGGTTGAAGAATGCTGTCCACTGACTTTAGAGATCTTTTTCTCTGCTGGTCTCTCAAGGTCAATGGAAGCTGGAAGATGTCATCATCAGATAGCAGCCAAGAGTGAAGTAAGGATTAAGAGAGTAAGAAAAAACAGATATCAAGGGTCAGAAGTAGACTAAAGATCAAGGACAGAAGTATCAATCCAAGCTGAAGTAAATCTGAGATTGTTATCCTCCAGTTTCATAATCAGGAATCATTGACTACAAAGCTGCTAATTTCAAGAGTCAGGCTAGTTGTGGGTAATGCACAGATGAGAAAAACACAAGTGGTTACAAACAAAAAGCCTAATGAAGACAAAATTTTTATAACCAAATAATCTCAACACTAATAGCCCTAGCTATCATAAGAGAAGTCCAAGCAAGAAATAAGATCCTCCAGGCAGCAAGAGATTACTTCTGGTTGGGCAATCTGAGAAGCCCTCATCAACAAGGTGGGATTGAAGGAAGAGAATGATTTCAAAGAATCAAATGGTTATATTGGAAGCAGGAGAAGGGCACTTCAGGTTTTATTAATGACAGAAAAAGAATACAAAGACAGTCAAGTAGAAGTTATGTTCAAGATAGTCAAGTATAAGACAGAGGTACACCGTGTTCTAAGGACAGTGACTAGTTTATTAACACAACAACAAGGCTTACAAGTGTCATTCAATAGTCTGTGGGAAGGAGCTGAATAGTGGGTTATCATTTTTCCCTGAGCTCTTTTACACCATCGTCTTTGTCCAGTTGGTAATATTGTATTTCAACATAAAGTTTTACTTTTGAAAAACAAGACTCTAATCCACAACTACATTATAAAGTCTAGATAATGAATTAGTGTATTAATGGGTTAACATAACAAATGACAGAAATGCACTTAGAACTTTTGGGTCAGAACCTACAAGGTATAAGAAGCCCAGGAAAAAATGTTTTGTATACAGAGAGCAAGGGCAAGGTCCTTGGGAGATTTTTCTTTCATTCTTTCAGGTCTTGAGGCCTGAACTCAGCACTGGGCACTGTCCCTGAACTCTTCATCTCAAGCCTAGCACTACCACTTTGAGCCACAGTTCCACTACTGGTTCTTGGTGGTTAATTGAAGATAAGAATCTCGGGGACTTTAGGGCCCCAGCTGGCTTTGAACCATGATCTTCAGATCTCAGCCTCCTGGGTAGCTAAAATTACAGGCATGAGCCACTGTTACCCAGTTGAGATTATTCTCTTATTTTTATGGGTCATGGGGCTTGACCTCCATCTGGGAGCTGTCCCTGAGCTTTTCAGCTCAAGGCTACTACCCTACACCTGGGCCTGGGCATTGTCCCTGAGCTCTTCAGCTAAAGACTACTACCCTACCCTTGAGCCAAGGCCTACTTCCCATTTTCTAGATGATAATCGGAGATAAGAGTCTCAGGTCCTTTTATGCCCAGGCTGGCTTTGAATCTTGATCCTCAGGTCTCAGCCTCCGGAGAGTAGTTAGGATTACAGACATGAGTCACCACGCCCTGCTCCAGTTGAGACTTTTAAACAAAAAAATTAACATAAAATATTGTATTTTAAATGTCTATTGGACATAAGGTCCAGGGAAAGAAAACACTGAATCCACAGAGAAAAATCAGGAGATGTTAGTTCAGTAGGTCAAGAAAATACTTAGGGATTCTATTAGGGGGTGCCTGAACAGGCGAAGTAATTCACCAAGAGGTAGGTAATATGCTGCAACATAGTTTATTGCTTTAACATAGCTTAGCAGAGTTAACACTATATTGCCAAATTCTATCCCACCTATCCAGCACACCAGCAGGACTCCTCTCCCTGACATTTCTTGGTCCAGAAGTCGAAGTCGAACAGGGCCTACCGGGCAATTGTGAGAGGCAGCTCCCAGTCCTATCGCAGTGTGAGCTGGGGGCTGCTCGGTCCTCTTTGGTCCTCTTTGGTCCTCTTTGGTCCTCTCCTGCAAGGAGCAGCATCTGCAGGCCAAAGATCCTCGAACCACAGTCTTGGTTAAGGCCAGCAGAAGTGTTATCCTTCATTCTAGGACCTTGGCAGCTGCTCTCTGGCCCAAACTCCTTGCTTGATTCGGTTGTGCCCAGCTGTCTTACACAATCTCCTATGGCCAGATGTCTGGACTCTTAGCCATTTGTGTCTAATCTATCTCATGTTCCTGGGTGCTTTCCATCCGCACTGCCATACTCCCTGTTCCAGTGTTTTGTTTTGTTTTGTTTTTTCATACTCACTTTATTTTTTTGCATATATTTTTTATTGTAATTAATAGAAGGGTTACATTATATTCTCCAGATAGAAGGTATATTACTTCACACACATTGATACCCTTTCTCATGTCTTGGTCCCCATTTCCCTCCCCCCCAAGCCCACCCCTCATCTTGTTTTCCCCCCTTCCCTATCCAATTTCAAATAACCAAATACAAATATATCCAGTATATCAGATAACAAAGTGAGATACTGTAACAATATAAGATAACCAAGGGACAACAAAAGAGATGAGAGATAACATAGTACATTAAGTACAACAACCACTCATTCTATGGCTTTTCTTTCTATATCCTAGAGGTCCTTTCATTTAGCATCACACTATATGGCCTTATGTATCTAGGTTTTGCTCTATTGCAAATCTCTGCTAAGAGAGCCCAAGGTTTCTACTGATTAGGACAAATGAGGGAAACCATTGAGCCTAAGTTCCTTTGAGTCTGGCTTACTTCACTTAATATGGTTTTTTCTAAGTCTTTCCATTTCCTAACAAATGAGGAGATTTCATTCTTTCTGACAGCAGCATAGAATTCCATTGTGTATAAACACCACAACTTGTTGATCCACTCATCAACTGAGGGATATCTGGGTTGATTCCATATCTTTGCTATGGCAAATAGTGCTAGTGCATTTAGTATGTCCTTGTTTCTGGACAATTGGGTAAATGCCTATAGTGGAATTCCTGGGTCATAGGGGAGCTCTATGTTTAGTCTTTTGAGGAACTGCCATACTGCTTTCCATAGTGGTTGAATTTGCACTCCCACCAACAGTGTAATAGTGATCCCTCTTGGCCACAGCCCCTCCAGCATCTGTTGTTATTAGTTTTCTTGATCCTGGCCATTCTAACTGGAGAGAGGTGGAATCTTAGAATTGTTTTGATTTGCATTTCTTTTATGGCCAGAGATGTTGAGCATTTCTTCATGTGTCTATAGGCCATTTTTGTTTCTTCTTCAGAGAAGACTCTCTTTAAGTCTTTGGCCCATCTTTTAATGGGATGGTTGTTACTTTGGAGATTAGTTTTGGAGTGATTCAATTTTTTGAGTTGTTGATATATTTTAGATATGAGGCCTTTGTCCGTTGTTTGGTTAGTGAAAATCTTCTCCCATTCTGTAGGCTTCCTAATTAATTTACTAGCTATGTCCTTTGCCCTACAGAAGCTCTGCAGTTTAATGCAGTCCCACTGATCCAGCCTTTCTCTGATTTGTTGTGATTCTTGGTCCTTATTAAGAAAGTTTCGACCTGTGCCAAGGAGGCCTAGTGTGCCTCCTATTCCTTCTTGTAAAGATTTCAGTGTGTCAGCTTTTACCTCCAGGTCTTTGATCCATTTGGAGTTAATTCTAGTGCAAGGTGACAAAGAAGGATCCAACTTTAGTTTTCTGCAGGTGCTTAACCAGTTCTGCCAGCACAACTTGTTGAAGAGGCTGTCTTTCTTCCATTCTATTTTTTTGGCTCGCCTGTCAAAGATTAGGTGGCCATAGGTCTGTGGTTTAATATCTGGGTCCTCAGTTCTATTCCATGAGTCTTCAGGCCTGTTCTTGTGCCAGTACCAAGCTGCTTTGATAATTACAGCTCTGTAATAGAGTCTAAACTTTGGTATTGAAATTCCTCCTGTGCTGTTCTTTCTGCTAAGAAGTGTTTTTGCTATATGAGGTCTTTTATTATTCCATATGAAATTTTGGATTGCCTATTCTATTTCTTTAAAGAATGACATTGGGATATTGATGGATATTGCATTGAATTTGCAGATAGCCCTTGGCAAGATTGCCATTTTTCAATCCAGGAGCATGGGAGGTTTTTCCATTTCCTCAGATCTGCTTTAATTTCCTTTTTCAAGGTTTTAAAGTTTTCATCAAAAAGGTCCTTTACATTCTTAGTTAAGATAATTCCTAGGTACTTTATTTTCTTTGAGGCTATTGCAAAAGGCAATTGTTGCCTCATTCCTCTGTTGACATAGAGGAAGGCAGTTGATTTTTGAGGGTTAATTTTATATCCTGCTACCCTTCCAAAGTTTTGAATCAGCTCAAGGAGCTTGGGAGTGGAGTGAGTGAGACCCACATGCAATTTAGTGGAATATAATTTACAGAATAATTTTAGATTTACAGAATATATCCAATATATCCTGTACCATTTACCATATCAATATCTAACTTTACAATGGTACATTTGTCACAGTTAGCAAACCAATGTGGATAGCTGATACATTGTTATCAACTAAAATCAAACTTGGTTAGCATTTCTTTGGTCTTTAGCTACATCTTCCTTCTGTTTTCAGAATTCATTCAGTAATCTTCCTCTATTTAACTGTCATATCTCCTTTGTCAGTAACAGTTTCTCTGATGTTACTTGTATTAATGACCCTGAAAAGTTTATGTCAATGGGGTGTTTTGTAGAGGATTTTCTACTGAGATTTGTGCTGTTCTTCCCATGTTTAGATTGGAGTCAGAGAGGAAGTATCATATCCATAACTTCATATAAAGGCCATATACTAATCACATCACCTTCAGCCCCCACCGACAGTAGTATTTCTCAGCCTCTCAGCTGTTAAGTTGTTTTTCTCCCTGTTTTATACTGGTTTTTTTTAAAGGTATCACAATGTTCTCAGAAATCTACTTCATAAAAGAAATGCTTCCCAATTCATCTCTTACCCTCTTCTTACATACTTTATTCAGCCACATAAAAACTTGGTCATCAATATTTATTTTAGCAAATGTCGGCTGTGTCTTGAGCAGCCCCTTCAAGGTCCCACTCTTGAACATTTTATGAAATAACACTTCTAGTCCCAAACAGTGTTCTCCCTAAGAACTTTATCTTGTCACTCCATCTTTTCTCACCAGTCCAGTTCCAACAACAGTAGAACACCTTATATGGACTAACTCCCAGCATGCCTAGCAAGACATTCCTAAAATCCCTTCTAGCATCCTGCCTCAAGTCATTCCTCCATACCAGGCTCAGGATTACCTCTTGGAGACAGCATATGGCCACATCTCACTGGCATTCTGTCCTGTGAACTGAAGGATCTCTTCCTGCTGGCACTGAATCATGAGTACTCCAAAGGAAGATGAATCAAGTGTTTCCCTACCCTTGTACTCTGAGTACCAGAGGGCTTCTCTCTCTCTTGACATTTCTGAAACTAGTATTATTATTATTATTATTCACTATTAACACACTAGGTGAAATATTAGGCCCTTTATCACACACTCTTTAACACACTACTCTCCCTTCCACATTATGTTACTGAAAAACATTACCAAATCATTTGTAATTTTTGAAGTTCCTGTTTGTTCATATATACTGAACCCTACCAAAGCTCTTTAAAATGATGTCCTCTCTTAATCCTCACCCCTAACTATGTGTAGACATACAAAAATATGTGCAAAAAGGCCATAAGATGCTCATAAATCTAGAATTAGTGATGGTCTCTGGATGGATAATAATTTTAGGAGGATGAAATATGACTGTATACCTGCCCTATTAAAAATTATTCCTGGACTGGGAGTTTGTGTAGAGGTAGAGTGCTTGCCTAGCATGCACAAAGACCTGGGTTCGATTCCTCAGCACCACATACTTAGAAAAAAGCCAGAAGTGGTGCTGTGGCTCAAGTGATAGAGCTCTAGCCTTGAGAAAGTCCAAGGACAGTGCTCAGGCCCTGAGCCCAAGCCTAGGACTAGCAAAAAAAAAATTGTTCCTGAAACAGGTGTTATCTACGTGACTAAATTAAATATGTTGGCATTATTCACCTTGCTCCAAAAACCTGCTACTGAAATAAAATAGTCACTGCCTGCATGCAGAAAATTGTTATATCACTTGATGTATGATATGAGCAAATAGTTGACCTCAGTATTTGATCATTGCTTAGAAGGGGAAATAAACCTACAGATAAAATCTAAACTTGAGGAGCCTATTTTGATAGATTTACTATGCTCTTTTTCAAATGACATGACAGGATGTTTGAATGGAATCCTCCCTGCCTTAGGTTAAACCAAGGTGCCAATATAGTAAACATCATATACGGGAGTCAGCAGAAGGCAAATCCTCACATGCAGAATACACAAAGGATATGTGTCAGAATCATTATGTAATTCTTGGAACTCTTGCCAACATCAAAGTATCATCGACACCAGAGAGAGGAGAGGGAAGATTGACAAGATTTCTTTAGAGACAGCAGATTCTTGCTGCACGTTCTCACCACTATCCCTGAGGAGGGACTTGAACCATTTTTACCACTTATTTCAAAGCTCATGATGGTGGTTTTTCTACATTGATTTTAAACTTGGTGTATAATCTCTATACTTGGGAGATCAGGATAAAGGCATGTGATGAGCTGGGAATGTGGCTCCGTGGTAGAGTGCTTGCCTAGCATGCATGAAGCCCCAGGTTGGATTCATCAGCACCACATAAACAGAAAAAAAAGAAAAAGAAAAAAAAACAGAATTGGTGTTGTGGCTCAAATGGTAGAATACCAGTCCTGAGTAAAAAGAAACTCAGGGACAGTGTCCAGGCCCTGAAGTCAAGCCCCAAGACTGGCAAAACTAAAAATAAAACAAATTTCAAAACACATTCATCTTGGTAAACAAAATAGAAGGATCTGTGGCAACAAAACAAATAACATGGAGTTTGTCTTATGTTCACAGTTCACTGGACTGAAGTTTGCTCTTAGCGCTCATGGAGAGATAATAGGTGCACTTCATTCTCTTAAATCTGGAAAAGCTCGATGAATGCTTTGAAAATTAAACATATGGAAATTACATATTGCTAATTTCTGTCCCACTTGCTTTCTTATAGAAAATGCCACTGCTTTTCTAGACTTGTGGCTTTCTCAAGTCCATTTACCACAAAGCTAGAGAAGTTGATGAGTGCCAAACCTCTAGACTTTTAAGTCTTGATCACTTCAAACAAGCCAATTTTCAGCTGAGCTCCACTAAGTAATTCTACCAGTGTCACTGGGAAAAGGCAAAAATGTCCAGCTGAGTTTACCTGAAATCCTGGTACATAAAGTCACAAGCAATAAAGAGTTTCCATTTTGAGGCCAGCAAATTATGATCTAATTTACTAATATGCCATTATAGAAAAATCAAAACAGCAATCACATACCTGAGTATTTGTTCCTATGGGCAAGAGAAAGTCCTTCCTGTAGAGAATCACAGTAGGATACTGGGTTAAGTGCAAAGTCAAGCACAGAACTTACGAGTGTCTAATAGGACCTTCTAAACATGCAGATGGATTTAAGGCACTTTGTCCATAGTTGTGGAAGACATTGAAGGTGATTTCTCAAGAGAGTCTCAGCAGCCTCAGTTAATAGAACTGGCATTAAAGAAGCTTGATGTGACTTATGGAAATTTTCATAAAAATTACCCATCAGTCTGGATTTATTATTCACTCTAACTGCTATACAAAAGAGTAGCTTGAAAAACACTGAAAAAATATAGGAAAAGTGACATCCAAATTGAAGATAATACAGAGTGGACAAAGAGAAATGGTTGGTTATTAAAGTAACTTCAAAGGTTCTAGTATTACACACACTTGGAGACTTGCATTAATGAATTGAGTCACTGTTTATGATTAAAATGATTATTATCTAAAAGTTGGCCAAGGCTACTGCAACTATCAGAGTTTATCTTCAATTCTTAAGGAACATTATTTCATTCATGAAGCAGAAAATGTGCAGAAAATTAAAATACAGACCTGCTTTTTATCTTTTCTTTTTAGTGAGATAGGGTCTTATTATGTTGCACAAGAGGGTCTTAAACTCATATCGTAATCTAAATGCCTTGGGTTCTGTGTACATGGAATTACAAATGTACACAACTGTGTCTAGCAAAATTATATTTTTGTTTGAAAAATTCTCTACATTTTTCAGACAGGGAATTATGGATCAAAATCTCCTTTATGTGACTTTATCAGATTATCGCAGGGCATGTATTACAAGTAGGAACTATGTGTCTTTTAGGTGTCAAATAATGACAACATAACCTAAATAAATACATGACTTGAGATCATAACTTTCCTCACTGATAGACAGATAAATATCACATTGCCTTGAACATAATGAACACTTCAAAACTAAATTTAATTCTAAGTTCCTTTAGCAAGCATTGTATGCCTTGCAATTCCTTTGGGACCATTTCATGAACATGTGTATTTTTTTTTGCCAGTCCTGGGCCTTGAGCTAAGTGCCTGAACACTGTCCTTGGGATTTCTCAAGACTAAAACTCTATCACTTGAGCCACAGCACCACTTCTGGCTTCTTTTCTATGTATGTGGTACCGAGGAATCGAACCTGGGTCTTCATGCATGCTAGGCAAGCACTCTACCACTAGGCCAAACTCCCGAACCAAAATGTCTATTTTTGATGGGAGCTTTACATGTCTTCTATCTCCTTCAAAGGCATCTATACATGGCAGTAGAGTTTCATCTGATGAGCAGAAGAGCCAGACTACCTGGATTCAAACCCAGCTCAGTGATTTTCTGTGTGAGCTTCAGCCTCCCAGTGTGAAATGCCATTTATTTTTCTAGTATCTATGGCATTTGATATTGTAAGGATTCATGCAGAGAAATGCATAGAACTTGGTCATAAAGATGAATGACTACTAATAATGATTACTATATCCTCTGAATATTAATAAGTAACTGAAATAAACAAAATGACTAAATTCAGATATTTGAAATTGGGCCAAGAAAAAAATACTAGAAAACTGTGAAATATTTAGGAATTGACTTCAACTATAATGGGATTTATAGAACTTGCAAAGTGTTTTGGAAAAAATGAAACAAAATGTAGAACTGTATAATCAGGAATATAGTTAAATAACATTTAAAGACTGAAAATAAACTACTTTATTTTATTTTTATGATACAATGCTTACTTTATTTTGTATTGTATTTTATTATCAGGTTAATGTAAAGAGGGGTTACAGTTACATTCATCAGGCAGTGGGTGCATTATTTCTTTTTTTAAATTTTTTTATTGTAATTAATAGAAGGGTTACATGATATTTGCCAGATAGATGGTGCATTAATTCCCATACATTGATACCCTTTCACATGTCTTGCTCCCCATTTCCCTCCCCCCACTCCCACCCCTCATCTTGTTTTCCCCCCTTCCCTATCCAATTTCAAATAACCAAATACAAATATATCCGATATATCAGGTAACAAAGTGAGATACTGTAACAATATGAGATAACCAAGGGACAGCAAAAGAGATGAGAGATAACATAGTACCTTAAGAACAACAATCATTCATTATATGGCTTATGTTTCTATATCCTAGAGATCCTTTCATTTAGCGTCCTACTATATGGCCTTTTGTATCAAGGTTTTGCTCTATTGCAAATCTCTGCTAGGAAAGCCCAAAAATCAACTGCCTTCCTCTACACCAACAGTGAGAGGAATGAGGCAACAATCAGGAAAGCAACTCCTTTTGCAATAGCCTCAAAGAAAATAAAGTACCTAGGAATTACCTTAACTAAGAATGTAAAGGACCTTTTTGATGAAAACTTTAAAACCTTGAAAAAAGGAAATTAAAGCAGAACTGAGGAAATGGAAAAACCTCTCATGCTCCTGGATTGGAAGAATCAATATCGTGAAAATGACAATCTTGCCAAGAGCTATCTGCAAATTCAACGCAATATCCATCAATATCCCAATGTCATTCTTTAAAGAAATAGAAGAGGCAATCCAAAATTTCATATGGAATAATAAAGGACCCCATATAGCAAAAACACTTCTTAGCAGAAAGAACAGCACAGGAGGAATTTCAATACCGAAGTTTAGACTCTATTACAGAGCTATAATTATCAAAACAGCTGGGTGCATTATTTCTTGAACCTCGATACCCCTTCTTATGCTCTTGTCCCTCTTTTGTTCCCCCCATCATCTTGTTTTCCCCCTTCCCTTTCCTATTTAAATAAACAAATAAATGTATATACATTATACCGGGTAACAAAATCAGATACAATAACCACATGAGATTAACTATATGGGGAAAAAAAGAGAAAAGAAATAACTTCACATAGTACATTAAGAACAGCAATCACAAAGATAAACCTCTTGTTTCTATATCCTAGAGTTCTTTTTATTTAGTCTCATCGTGAAGATACACTTTTTTAAGATATGCTATTTAACTAAAGCCAAATACAAAATATGGGGCTTTAGTTCAAGTAGCAGAACATTTGCCTATCAAATGGAAAGAGAAGGAAAAAATAAGGATTTTCAATAGGAATACCCTTGGCCCATCAATCATCTTCACTCAATACAGCTTTTCAACCTGGAGCAGCGCACCCCGCCAGGCTATGAGGCGCAAGAGAAACAACTTCACAGGCAAAACCTGGAAAGGAGACCAACAAGGAATACCAAGTACCAGGAGTCTCTGGAGCTTGCCAGATGGCCAGCCAGAAGGGCTGGGGAACAACTTACCACCAGCTCAAATGCAGACGGGAGACAAGGGAAGCAAGGAAGAATCATAAACAAGAAACAAGATCCAGAGCTCAGAACCCAGTGGCTGCAATCTAGATCTCAGCCTGCACCGACAACTTGAGGATTTAACTTCCTATAGACCTTGTCAGGAATTTGCACTTGGGGGAGTTTGGAACAAGGGACAAAGTTCGTGGTTGGCACTCAGGGAGGGCATCAATCTCAGCTCACACTTGGCAAGAGAGGAGTCACCTCTGGCCTAGATTGGGTGTGGATGAACCTGTGACAAAGGACAAAACCTGGAGCTCCTCTTCAAAGACCACATCAGTCTTGGCCCACACTGGTGCCAGAAGCTTTAACCTCCTGCCAGCCTGAGACAAAGGGTGTGGCCAAGGCTTCCAGTCAAGCCCACCTTCAATACTGACAGGAACCGATACCATCAGGAGCAGATACAGAAAGGAATCCAGGGCAGGGCTCCAAACCAGAGTCCCAGGAGCCATGATCTCAGCACATGGGGATGAGTGAAAAACAAACCACCAACCAGTGCTCCCTGAAACCAGAAATCAAACCAATCTCAGAGTTCTGACCTGAACTCAGCAACTAAGGCTGAATGAAAGGTAGAGCTTTGAACTTTGGTATTGGTCTCATTGGGGGCTCTGACACACACTGGGTTGGGGATTGGCAGACCCATTCACTTCTGAACAGCCATGGTGGGTCTCTGACACTTGGGGGAATACAAGGTGACCTCTAACTCGTCTGGGAAAGGCCTCTGTGAGATTTCTAACGCCAGCCAGTGGGCACAGATGGAGACCTCTAAAAGCCCACTCATGCATCCCCACCCATGGAGCTGCCAGCATCCCTCCAGGGGTCTAGACACAGCCTTGCCCCTCAAGGCATCCATGATAGGGGCACCGCTGGCCTCCCACAGCCCCTGGGACCAGCTCCCCGCCAAGCCAAACACCTCTTAGCAGGATGGCACTGGCCTCCAACACCTTCTGCAGGGGCAGGGAGGGCTTGCATCCATCCGGATTCAAAAGCCTGCATGTGCAGCCCTTGCCTAAGAAGCCACAGCCTACAGCATCAAGGGTTACGCTCAGACTAGACAGTCTCAAAAGCCAGGCAGGGCATCATACATGAAGCTTCCCAACTCCTTAGCACCAAGGGTCTGCACCTAGTCAACCTTCAAAAGCCCCCGATCAGTACTTTACCTTGTGGAAGACCTTCACCACAGCAAGGTGAGGGTAGAGGTGGCCCCCAAGGCCTTCCTGAACAGCCTAGTTGGGATGCCAATGACAGCCCACTGCATCAAGAGTCACACCTAATTAGACACAAAGGTTGTTTTGTGTCCCTGCTACAACATCCTCAGACACACTGTGGCCTGAGACAGCACTCAGCTGGCCCCAAATGTCTGCCCAAGTTCTCCAGGGGATACCAACTACACAGTGCCCACAAGAAAGCCAGAAGTCCACAGCCCATTACCATGGGACCTAATAGCTAATCATAACGACCTCTATAAACCCTGAGCCCAAATGTGGAAATCACAGCAAAAGATAACAAAATTCATGAGCAATCCGGATAAACATGTCACCTCCAAACCCAACAACAACTCAGAGAAGGCCTCTAGAGAGAGAAGAGAAGATATGGAGAAGGAAAGAACCATGAAGTCAATGATGATAGAATTGGCAGATGAACTGGGAGATCCCCAAACAAGTAAAATTCAAGGTGGAAATGACCAACCACATACAAAGGCATGAATAAGAAGCTGGAAGAAAATAGAAGTGTTACTCCCCCTAAATGAAAGAAACATTGCACACCTCAATGAAGTGAAAGATCAAATTCACACCTTGAGAACCAACATCACCAAGGAGCTAGGAGACATGAAAGGCTCTATCTTCCTCTTACAAAGCACAGTAAAAAGCATAGACAACAAACTAAGAGCAACAGAAAATAGGGTATCAGGATGAAACAGAGGAATTGGAGCAGAAAAAACAAAGGCATGGAAAAAGAAACAAAACAAAACAAAATAACAACAAACAGAAAGTAAAATCTCATGGGGACATGAGAAAGTGTGCAGAACTCTAGCCACAATGAGACCAGAGGACAACAGTCCTAGCAGAGGAACACAAAGGCACAATGCTTATGGGCCTCTGATGATATATAGTAATATTTATCAAGATGAATTCCAGGAAATG
The DNA here is from genome assembly GCF_031878675.1 of Megascapheus bottae. Classification (NCBI taxonomy): domain Eukaryota; kingdom Metazoa; phylum Chordata; class Mammalia; order Rodentia; family Geomyidae; genus Megascapheus; species Megascapheus bottae. Next base: position 16,627,762 of record NC_143512.1, on the reverse strand, counting down.
GAGACAAGAGATTTTTTTTCTTTGTTGTTTTTGTTTCTTTTCTTTGTGTCTTGTGTGTTCATTCATCTATCTCTGGGATCTTAAGAGGGACAGAGAAATGGAAGGACAAAGGGTGAACAAACACAGCAGTGGTATTCACTAGATATTACACTAAAAATGATCTATACAACTTGTGGGTGAGTATGGGATGGAAGAAAACTGGAAGAGAGCAAGGGAAGGGGTGACACTGCACAAAAAGAAATATACTCTTTACACAACTTATGTAACTGTACATCACTTTTACAATAATAAGAAATCCAGTTTATATAAATTACTTCCACGTGTCCTTTTACTATCTATAACTCAGCCCAGAAGAGACAGAACCCTGGACTACAGATGTTAGAATGGCTTAAACAGAATGAAATGTTATCCCTTCATATTGCTGACATTCTCTGAGGGTTAGATGACATTTCTTCCATTCTATTCTTCAGCACAGGTTAAAGGTGTGAAAGGTCAGAGAAGTCAAGTCCTACATGCCTTTGACAGAAAGGATCCTTGTCTCCATAAAGACAACAAGCACCACTGAGCTATCACATGTACTTCATGGGAACAAGGACCTAGGAAGCAGAAACTACCCTCCCCTCCACAAGGCTGTGAATTCTTGACATTGTTTCTTCCTTAGTTTATTAACTGAACAAACTGAATGCAGATGCCCTACCGCAGAAGACCAAACCATCGTAATTAGCAATGATCTATCTGATTTTATCTTTCTCACATCTCAAAAGTACAAGTCAGACATCTAACCTGAGTCAAGCTTTAAAAGAAGCACGGTACCTAAATCATCTTATGAAATACGTTGGAGTGTTTTTAAAAAGTCAGTAAATCATGTGCTAATGCTTTCTCCAGACTGTTAAGTAGATTCTCCTTTTCTTGGGGGTTTTATGCTTGATTTAGCAACTTCCTTTCAGTGAAAAACAACAACAAAAACATGGGAATTGAAATAGAGCAATTGCAGAGTGGGGAGAATTGTATGTGTATCATTTTAATCAAGTTATATTTCCTTGTCTTTCATACCCTGGGCTATATTGTGGAAGTGGTCATGTATTTTATAGACTGTCACTTGCTAGTTATTTATTTGATTTTTCCCATAATTAAACTGGGATTATGGGTTTGGGGATGGAAAAAAAGCCATAGGTTATATAAATATCGTATCTCAATCACGTAAAAAATTTGAAAACTGCAATAACACCTGGAATATGTAGAAAATGTACATTGAATGTTGTATTTTCTGCTTTCTGTGATGTATATTAAATGCAAATACCTGTTCATTCTTGCATCAATTCAGTTTAATGACCACACAATATTATTAGTCTTCATTTAGCTTCTCTGGTGATAAGAAATTTATTATTCTTTATTACTGACAATGAGATATTTTCATGAAGATATTTCTTTGTTTACCCCCATGTACAAGTAAAGATGTTTCAGAATTGCTAACACAAACTTCTATAATTGAAAGCCAGGTAGTGGTGACTTGACCCTGTAATCTAGCTACTCAGAAGGCTAAGATCTAAGGATCAAGTTTTGAAGCCAGTTTGGGAAAGAAAATTTGTGAGCCTTTTATCTTCAATTAATCACTCAAACACTGGAAGTAGAGGAATGGCTCCAATAGTAGTGCATTAGTTGTAGGTGAAAAAAACAAAGGCACACACACAAAGGCACACACCCATTCAGTAATTGGAATTTGAGTACCATGTCTCTTTTTACTTATTTTGTATATTGATATTTAGTTTGTTTCTATCGATACATTATATAATCAACACATTGTTTTCCAAAGTGTCTTAGATCAGGATCTTTCTTTCCTTCACCCCAGTAGTGAATGCATGGCATGGCTTAATATTAATCAATTTTTCAGCCTTGGCTATTCCAATGAACTGGATTCTCCTAATATGTTGTTTCCTGTTTCAAGTTTAGTTTTTGTGCTTGCCCCAGTTTTGAAGATGATAGCCAAAGCCTCACACATGCTAATGTGGTAGATGAGTGTTCTAACACTGAACAATGATTTAAAGACCTCTCATTTTAAAAATTGTACAGTGAAGCTTACTCTTTTTGTTTTATACTTCCACAGCATTGGAAACCCACAGAGCCTTATACAGATCAGTTGACAGAGTAAACGTTTCCCCTGTGCATGGAGACAGCCATTTTCAAGTAACATCTAATGTTACCAGCCTGTTCCCTGACCCAGTTCAAATTGCAGCTTGATTCCCATAGAATAAGTTAAGTATGTTTCATAATAGAAACATAAACAGAAAATAAACAAATGAAAAGAAATACAATGCTTTGCACAAATAATAGCTGTATTAATTAGAATGTGAAGTAACATCAATTTAGGCATTATTGGCTTTGCTCTTCTTTGTGTGGGGGAAATTCCGGCTGCTCTCAACAGGCCTTCGTTGGGGTGGCATGAGAAAATCAACCACAGATAGCATTTTTGATCCTCAGCTCAAGCATATGTTGCACACCTAATTGATCTCTAGGAAGCTGACTCATGTATTTGACGGAACTCTAGGAAGTTGACTCATAAAATCAAATTCCTTAATCCTCACTTGGGTTTCTAGTCTCCTTGTTTTTTACTTAAAGAACAAAAATAAGGTTCTATCAGTTTCCTCTGGCAAGTACCTCCAACTATAAACACTTTCCACATCTTCTCCAGATGTACTTTTGAAATTACAAAATTACAAATCTAATTCTATTTCCTCCCCGATTTGTATCTTTATTTTTTGTGGGGGTCATAGGGCTTGAACTCTGGGCCTGGGTGCTATCTCTGAGCTCTTCAGCTCAAGGCTACCACCCTACCCTTGAGCTAAGCCCCACTTCCCATTTTCTAGAGGTTAATTGGAAATAGGAATCTCAAGTCCTCTGTCCCCAGGCTGGCTTTGAACTTTAATCCTCAGATCTCAGCCTCCTGAGTAGCTAGGATTATAGGTGTGAGCCACCGCTCCCGGCACAGATTTGTATCTTTATTTTTATTTTTTTATTTTTTATTTTGCCAGTTCTGGGCTTGAGCTCAGGGCCTGAGCACTGTCCTTGGACTTTCTCAAGGCTAGAGCTCTTCCACTTGAGCCTCAGCACCACTTTTGGCTTTTTTCTATGTATGTGGTACCGAGGAATTGAACCCAGGTCTTCGTGCATGCTAGGCAAGCACTCTACCACTAGGCCAAACTCTGGCACCAGAATTGTGTCTTTATATGACCATATTTTGGCTACATCATGCTGGCTTGCCATCAGAAAGATACCTAAACTCTTTTACAATGTAAACACATGATCCTGAGTGGCTCCTCTCTTTTTTTTGCCAGTCTTGGAGCATCAACTCGTGGTCTGAACAGTGTCCTTGGGCTTTCTTAAGGCTAGCACTCTACCATTTGAGCCACAGTACCACTTCTGGCTTTTCCTGTGAATCTAGAATTGAACCTGGGTCTTCGTGCATGGTAGACGAGCACTCTACCAGGAGGCTGACTTGCTAATTTTAACAAATCTGTTCCATATGATTCATGCATATTAAATAGGTCTCTAGACAAAATTCCATTGCAATCTCTTTGAATGATTAACCATATTATTTTACTCCTGAAGCAATGACAACTACAGTGGCACATAGAAGAGCAGTAGTTATTTGATAACTGTTTTGGAAATTAACCAATTACTTAATATGGCCCAGTAATTTCATTCAGTAGTTGTCTTCTATCTTCTGTGCCCTGTGAATTCCTTTTTCCTTTTCTGAGCACAAGTTAGACATACAAAAGAACAAAGAAGAAAATATAAGAGAACATCCAAGTCTCTGGGTCTTACTAAATGTTGCAATGTCTTCTTTCTTTTCCTCACCTGTGTTGAACTCCAGTGATGCCATTGTACTTAGGTTGAGTAAGTTAGCTTATAGGTTAAAGTACACTAAAACTAGGCCTGGTGATTAGACAGATGGTACTATCTTCCCGTTTTACCTTAAAGCTTCATATGAATCAATGTGTCTGAAAAAATATACCAGATAAATATTTACTTTAAAATGCCAACACTTGCCCAAGAGCTCAAACTAAAGAAAGGGAATCTCAGATCTGGTTTTCTCTTTACGTTTCTACTCCCAAAACCCAACTCACTGCTACCGAAAATCACTGCCTACCATTTGTATGCAAGGCTCGCTATCAGTGGGACATAAGTAAAGAACATCTCTAAACTAGAATAGCTATCCACAAAACATTGACAAAAATAGCGGGGTCTTTTTGAAAATTAGTCATCTCATTCTTTCTTTTCTTTTTCCTTGAAAGAAGGTATATATTCTGTATAACCTAAATTGACTTAAAAATGCAAGATTTTTATGTCTAGAGTGGGAATACACTTATATGCCAGTATGCCCAGCAAAAATGTACAGTTAAAAAATGAGAGGTTTCCTCATTTTCAGTAGTGCTAAGAATTCATGGCCTCATGAGTGCTAAGCAAGCTCTCTGCTAACATTGTCCTTTATCTATTACTATTTTAGTATAAAACTAGGTTGTACAAAAGAAAGACATTTCAGAGCTACAATATCTAAAAAGAATGGACTCTGGCAAGTGGAACATTGTCCATGAGACACTGTGCGTAGATAAGAAACAAGAAAATGGAATACAAAATGCAAACCCTGGGAAAGTCCTTGTAGGCTAATGAAGGCAAATGACTCATCTGCCTTCTGAGTTTCATCATGATGATGAAACCTCGTGACAGGATATGCTTTGGAAATTGGCTTTTTCTCTCTCTTCTAAACTTGGATGGCACTTTTTCTGTTCCAGTAAATTAATGTGTGCTGCCTCTTCTCAATTTAGTGAAGTCTGTGCCATGTTCAACTGCATCCTATGTAAAGCATCCAAATAATTTGGATCATAATTTATTTTTAAAAAATAATCTCACTTTGGGCAATGTTAAAAGTGATAATGAGAATTTACTCGAGCCATTTGTTGATTTTAGGGACAATAATCTTCTTACAGTGAATGTAAATAGGTAGCTAGGAATTTGCTGCTGCACAGATTTGCTCATTTTTGCAGCTCCTGAAGGTGTTAAACAAATTCCTTAAAGGAACCACATAGCACTATACTTGCCATAAAGAAACTATGCCAAAAGTAGAATTCTGGCCCTCTCACAAGAAACACTTGGTAAGTGGATAGCGAGCATTTCATATCTCAAAGAAGAATGGGCATCAAGAAGGGAAATAGGCACTAATTAAAGGAAGAATGAAGAGAAGACATATTCTGGACAGCGAAGATCATGAAAGCAAAAGTTTCCTGTTGGCCATTTGGCCTGAGCACACTAAAAAGAGAAAGCTGAAATAGGAGGTACATTCAAAGACTAAGTGTGTGAGGCTCTTGTAAATCATAGGAAAGATATAGCACTCTACCAAAATAGCAAGAGATTGTCTAAAAAGTGTTATATTGACTTGAGATATCTGTTTAGTTGTTGTTGTTGTTGCAGCTTCAAAGTTGTGTATTATTCAAGTGAAAAAAATGATATGAAATGCATCAGCAGTGCTTGGAAGGAAACCAGTTTGTAGACAGGTTTTCAGACAACAGATGATAGGATGCTAGATGACAACAATGTCAGAAGGTGGTTGCTGGTGATTCAGGCCTGTACTCACAGCTTCTAGAATGCCTAGGTGTAAGAAAGATACTTTGGAGTTAGCCTAGGCAGAACTGAGAGATTCTTACTTCCAAATAATAGCAAAAATCCAGAAGTAGAGGAGTGGTTCAAGTGGTAGAACATCAGACTTAAGTGAAAGTGGTCAGCAAGAACATGAGAATCTGAGTTTAAGCCCAAATAGCAGCAGAAATAAATAATGATGATAGATAGATAGATAGATAGATAGATAGATAGATAGATAGATAGATAGATAGGTAGATGGAAGACATCTTCAGAAGTAGACAATGAAGACAAAGAGCCAAAGCTTAAAAGTTCCTCCAAAGAGAAACATGAGCCATTAGTCTCAGATTTCAGAGAAGTTCATTGCAGGATAAATAATTTTTTCCAATAAGAAAAAGAAAAAGAATTTTCCAAGGAAATATAGCTTTGTCTGGAAGTCACTTACCTTGCTTGCAGAGATCCTAGGACCTGGTGTAATTCACCCACTTCATGTTAAAAGAAGTGACATTGATCAAGATATATTCATGAACTTCTTTGTTAAATGGCAACTCTTCTGTACAAGTACTTAAAGATAATTCAAAAACAAATTCAGGGATTGCATGTAGGCCCTGAATTCAAGCCCCAGGACCAACACCAAAAGGGGTAAAGAAAAAAAAAAGAAATTTTTTGTTTTTTTAAATTAATTCTTCAATAAGAAAATGTTCTACACAGTGATCCTTCGTGTTTGTTTCAGATTATATATGATCAGTTCTACGCATTTTAATTTTACTGGGATTAGAAAAGCTATATTTCCATTTTTGTATTATTTCTGACTTTCCTGAGATTTTTCCCAGAGGTCTTATATTCCTTTGTCGTATTAAGCAAGTGAATCTTCCAAAGTTGACTCCAGACTTACATGTGAAAATGCATGAAATGCAAAGACTATATCATTTAATAACTAAGTTTCCCTTTTCCTATTACCTCATATTTATGGTAAATAGTAGGACTATGTAAAAAATGTCAGCTTTGTCATAAAATAGTCTTATTCTGATAAGCTTAATGCTTAATAGTGGGCCAATTTCAAAGTCCCAGGTTAAATTTCTTGGTACCACATATATAGAAAAAGCCGGAAGTGGTGCTGAGGCTCGAGTGGTAGAGTTCCAGCCTTGAGAAAGTCCAAGGACAGTGCTCAGGCCCTGAGCTCAAGCCCAGGACTGGCAAAAAAAAAAAGTGGGCCAATTTCAATTATTTCAACAAGGGAATTTCAATTATTGTCAGCACAATGGAAGGATCAGCAATGGCCAATGGCCAAGGAAACTTAAGAGTTGGCACCATTTGTCATCTATTTAGGACCATCCATCGTTTTGCAGTGCTGGAAAACACCCAAACTCCTAAACATGCGAAAGGCATATGACTACCTTGCATAAGTACGTCAGTATAAAGGTTAACATATTCCGTCTGACCATATGGAGAACACAAGAAGACTAGCTGGGATAGCTCTATGTAAGAGGTATCAGTAGAGTTGTGATTTCTATTGCAGAGAGAAGTCTGTGTCCAGCCCAGCAGGAAGAACCCAAGATTTCCACCACTGAAATCTTCAACAGTCTTTAACAAGACCCTTCGGGTAAACCTCCCTCTAAATCATAAAGCTACAAGTTCCTGAAAGAGGAAAACAACAACAACAACAACAACAAAGAGCCTAAGATTCATAGCAGAAATCTGTGGTAGTTGCTTTCTGTTTCTTGTTTCTCTGCTTTCTTCTTTGCCTTGAGCAACTGTAGGAGTTGAGAATAAGATCAGTTTTCCAGGAGTGAATAGTCATCTGCCTTTCCTCTTTCTCCCTTTCTTGGGATTTCCCAAGAGTGCCTGTTCATTTGTTCTGTTGAAAATGGTTAACACAAACATAGGGTTTGTGAGAACATTCTAAGCCTGGCTTCACATTCACACCCCAATAGAAATGAAACCACATGGAATCTCCCCATGTGATACATACAAACTGGCACTTATCTATGACCTTTGTGATATGTACTCACAGTAAACAAGAGATATAGTAAAAGTTAAATTTGCTGGCATTACAGAAATGCTTGGGTTTCAAATGTGATAATGCATCAGTGCTGAGTTCTTTAGGTTTTTTATTTGATAACCCATATCCCTGCTTTTCCAAAGAACATATCTGATCCAATTTGTCCATTTGTTTCTTTATTGGTATCCATTTATTTTTCTCCTTCCCTTTTAGTTTTTTGGGTTTTTTTTGTTTTTGGTGCCAGTACTGAGACTTGAACTCCGGCTCTGGGCCCTGTCTCTCAACTATTTTGCTCAAGGCTAGCATTCTACCATTTGAGCCCCAGCTCCACTTTTGGTTGTTTACTGGAGATAAATAATGGACTTTTCAGCTTGGGCTGGCTTTGAACTGTGATCCTCAAATGCTAGCCTTCTGAGCAGCTAGTATTACCAGTGTAAGCCACCAGTGCCTGTCCTACCCTCTTTCTTAATGTAGATATCTGAAGACCATTGTGAGAATAGAAGTTTGCTTCCTTACTGCTAACCTTGAGAAAAGTTCCTGGTTTGGCCAGGTGGTTTGACTCTTGTTAAACCCACTTTTGTTACATCTTCCTGTTGTACTTTAATGAACACATCCTGTTAGAAGCTCCTTGGGTTTTAATTGCTTCTTTTTAATTAAGCTATATCCTTTTGTAGAATGTGAATCTCAGCTCAGACAATGCGAGCAGAAGGGCAGGGCAGAAGAGTAGGTGATGGATAAAAAGGGAGCAGCCTGTCTGCACTTTGTGCTTGCTTTCCAGAGTTTAAGTTCTCAGGTGCACCCTCTGCAAAGTAAACTTGACTTGGTGACTTCCTTTCAAGTTGATGTCTTTATTCCTATGTGACACCAAAATATCCCGAACAATTTCTAACACCATAAATCCAAATCATCAGCCTAAAGATTAGGTCTCTTAGATTCCCCAGACATTTAATGGGGTGTTAAGAGATATGAGAAGTTGAGAAGAGATATGAGAAGCTGACAGGATTCTGAATGGAGCAAAAGGACAAGGGGCATTAAGAAGGCTCACAGCACTCTGAGATAAAATGTATCAATTCCCTTCCTGAATTTGCAACTGGGTGGCTCTTGATCACCCACATAAAAAATGGAACACCTCTCATCCTCACAGAACCACACACATGAACTACAAGCCATTCTTCATCTGTTAATTGACACTAAGAGGTCTAAAGTGAATTGTGTGCAGACCAACCCCTATGGATTCCTGCCTCTGAAGGAAAGAAAATGAAATGAAGGGCACACTGGGCTCACCTCTAGTGTTCTCTAACCAATGTGAATTCTTCTTTTCTCCTGGACTCTGAATTTCTGATTTTACCCTTCTCTTACTCCTGTGACCATGGTTTTCCATATCCTTGATAGTTTTTGCTTCTGCTTCTCAAAATTCAGTATCACCCGACAGTGCTCACTCTCCTCTTGTACTTGTTGGTTAAATCGGTGTTTGTGCTGGTGGCTCGGTTTTCTTATTAACATTTACATTTTTTCACTGCTTTTAGGATATTCTGCTTGAGTGTTAATTTTCTCCTTGAATTTAAACATAGTTGAGAATCAAGTTCCTGTGTCTTGTCACAACATGCAGAAATCCATTTTCTACCTAGAGGAAATTGGCCTTCATATCCAATGTCACTTCAGGCAGCAGACTCTTTCCTGAGAGTATGGTTTATTGTCTAAAAAAAAAATTATAAACAAAGCCATGCTATTTCTCACCTCTAGTTCTTTGTATTCCTCTTTCTGAGGTTCAAAACACTGGAAAGCTGTCTACCTCAGTTCTGGACCTTCTATTTTTTTGTGTATGCTAATACTGGGACTGAACTCTGAAGCTAGGTGCTATTTCTTAGCTTTTTCTAATCAAAGCTGGTACCCTACCACTTGAGTCACGGCTCCACTTCTGGCTTTTGGGTGGTTAATTGGAGATTAATTGAAGAGTCTGATGAACTTTCCTGTCTGAACTGGCTTCAAAGTAGAGTTCTCAGATTCTAGCCTTCTGTGTAGCTAGGATTATAGGTGTGAGCCACCAATTCTTGGCTCCTTGTATTTTTTAACCAATATTTCCTATATAAGTAATCACATCCAGTATTAATATTAAAAATACCTTGCATACACTAAAAACTACTATAATCATATACTAATTCCCTGGTATTTCAATTGGATATCTACAAAGCATTTCAAATGTAAAATTGGCAAAGTAATATTCTTATGATTCCCCCTTTCTTAGTAAAAGGTTAACTAACAATCCCAAACTGATAAAACCCAAAAGATCTTTAAGACTGTCCTTTTTACTGACCCTCAGAAGGCAATATCTAAGTTTTTAGGATATTCTATCTCATTAGCAGTCTTATACCTACAAGTCTTTAGCAGATTAAACCTTAGTGTAGGGTTGTGCAGGCAAAATTTGCTTCAGTGTTCTTTCGTAGTCTTAAACCCTACTAATAATCTACTTAAATAAAATAAATACTGATTCATAACTTTCTGTGTCCAACGCATGATTCTAAGCATTTGAATTTAGCAGCAAACAAAATTCTAGAATACCCTAATCTCATGGAGCATTCCCTTAGTTGGTAGAGTAGATAATATCCAAACATATGGAAAATAGGTTATATAGAAAGTAGTACTACAAAGGAGAAATGATAAATGTCATGGAAGTTTACAATAATAATATGAGCTATCACAGCAGGCCTCATTAAGTATAGATAGCATCTGAGCAAAGATTTAAAAGGCATATTGGAGTAAGTCATGTAAATGACTTACTAGAAGAAAAGTATTTGTCATAGTGGGAACAGTAAGTGCCAAGGCCTTGAGGCAGATGAATTTCTGGCAGGTGTATGGATTCAAAAAATGGGCAAGCATGGCTGATTTGGGGGGGAAATGAGATGGAGATATGGAGCAGATCAAGTCAGAGAGGTGATGAACGCAAAATTGTATCTACCTGCAGCAGTGATTTATCCTGCCATATCTAACTAGTAGACCAAGACCACTTTATCTCAGATCTTTTGGATGGTAGGAAAAACAGGTTTAAGATAGTGATTAAATGATAAAACCAAATGGAAAAAGAATTTTTCTCGTCTTAGACTTCTGCTGTAACCTTGCATAATAAAAAGAGAGGAAGAGGGCCGGGAGTTTGGCCTAGTGGTTAAAGTGCTTGCCAAGCAAGCACGAAGACCCAGGTTCGATTCCTTGGTACCACATACATAGGAAAAAGCCGGAGTGGTGCTGAGGCTCAAGTGGTAGAGCTCTAGCCTTGAGAAAGTCCAAGGACAGTGCTCAGGCCCTGAGCTCAAGCCCAGGTCTGGCAAAAAAAGAGAGAGAGAGAGAGGGGGGGGGAATAGAAGGAGGAAGATGGGGAGGAGAAAAAGCAAGAAGAGTAACACAGGGAGCAGCAGAAGATAAAGAGAAGAGACAAGTTGAAAAGGAGAGAGTATCAGGAGGAGGAAGCAGAGGGAGAATGGAGAGAAGACTAGAAAAAAGAAGAGGAGAAAGAAGAAAAGTGGGAGGCAAGGCAGAGAAGGAAGAAAGGAAGGAAGAGAAAGAGAAAGAGGACTTACAACTGAGGGATTCCAAGTCTGAGAAAACAAAATAGGAAGCTGGTAAAAATCTCAGCTCATGAGAAAGCAGCCAAACCAAGACACTGTGCTCAGCAGGCAGAGCATGCCAGGCCAATGCCCTGCTCTTTCCCTGGTGCCTCTTCGTTGTCTCTAAATGCGAAAATGAGAAAAATGCAAGAAACCACACATTCCCTGGATTCAAAATGGTATTGTGCTAAAAGGGGACATGTTTCCATAGTATTGTTTGAAATTGCAGAAGCCTTCCATTTATAGTAAGAAAAGTACTCTAATCACTTCAAAACGTATTTCCTTAAATATAGACAAATACTCCATTGCTTCGTTCATAGAGATTTGATGTTTAAAACAGTGATTTCATAGAATTAGATAATACCATGATAGTTAGCAGAGGCTGGTGTGGCTGTGAGGTGAGGTGGTTAAGGAGATTTTGGTCAATGTATACAAAACCACACTTAAGTAGGTAGTCTAAGTTCCAGAGGTCTATCATACAGCATAGTGGCTATAGTTAATAACACAGTATTGAATGCCTAAAAAAATGGGTTTTAAATGTTCTCACTAGGAAAATGATAATTGCATATATTAATTGGCTATATTTGATCATTCCACCATGCATATATGCTTCAAAATATCATGATGTACATGATAAATGCATACTTTTATAAGCCAATATAAAAATATTTAGAGAGTCCTTTAATTCAGAGGCAGAACTTAATTTTGGCTCCAAGCATTAGGTGTGGGCAGTTTAAAAGCATAATGAGGCAATAGTCCTTATCAGAGCTCCATACTTCACTCTCAGAAGTGCAATTCTACTATGTGAATAAATCTTCTTTTACTATCATCCTATTCTTCATAATTGTTTCATTGTACCCAAGGTAGCATCCTAACCCTAGACCTTATACCCAAGAATCAAGGAGCATCTAGAATATCTCAGCCACTGGTAACATTTTAGTGCTGTATTCAGATCTGCTAAAAGGAAATACACCTCCCAACATTATAACCTGAGCAGTGAAATATAACCTACAAAATAGACAGGATTAAATTTAAGAATAGACTTCAGAAGCCAGGTGCCGGCAGCTCATGCCTGTAATCCTAGCTACTCAGGAGGCTGAGATCTGAGGATCAAGGTTCAAAGCCAGCCCGGGTACAAAAGGACCTGAGACTCTTATCTCCAACTAACCTCTAGAAAATGGGAAGTGGGGCTTGGCTCAAGGGTAAGGCAGTAGCCTTGAGCTGAAGATCTCAGGGACAGCGTCCAGGCCGAGTTCAAACCCCATGACCCACCAAAAAAAAAAAGACCCAACTTCAGGTCACCCTAGAGTCCCCAAACAATAGGACTGATGGATAAACTTTGTACAAGTGGAGGTACACTCTGTACCTTGGGCTAGAGAACCACTTTTTATCCTTGGATATGATGGCTGCTTTGTTTCATGACAGCTGTAGTACTACTGGTCCTACAAAAGAACAGCCACATTTTCAGCAGCTGAGGAAATCTGAGCCTATTCATACTGATCGCATCCTGAAAGAGAGAGAACAACACCATGGAACCTGAGTAGTTCTTGGCCACCTGTCAACAGGAAGCAGTCAGATCAATCAATTTCTATTCTGAACCCCAAGATAACCCAGACCCAGGGCCCACAGTGCATACAGGGGTCCTGTGTCTTCATAGAGCTCACCTCTTAATCAAGACTAAACTTGGGGGTGGGGGAAATGATCAAACAGAAAGAACAAAGAGGATGGAAAGCACAAGCATGTGCCAAACCTCTAGATAAACCAGCTGGGTAGGCTATAAGGAAGGGCCCAGATTTTTTTGGTTTGTATACCAAACATGGTTTATTAATGTAATTTTAAGGTGAATTAAATTCAATTTATTCAAACTAAGTCTCCGTTAAAGTACAATGTTAATCTCTAGACAGTAATGAACTTAAAATGTAAGGAAGAGAAATAGAAATCTAACTGGTCTTTCATAGTCCCACATATCATACAACTAATATGAAAATTTACAAATATAGAAAAGATGATACTTAAAGAGTAAGAATTTGATAGGGAAGGGGGGAAAACCAAGACGGGTGGGAGGTGTGGGGGGGAGGGAAATGGGTACCAAGACATGTGAAAGGGTATCAATGTATGTGAATTAATGCACCTTCTATCTGGCAAATATCATGTAACCCTTTTACTAATTACAATAAAAAATGCAAAAAAAAAAGAGTAAGAATTTTTCCAGTCACCCATGTCTCACACCTGTAATCCTAGCTATTCAGGAGGCTGAGATCTGAGGACTGCAGTTTCAAGCCAGCCTGGACAAGAATATCCCTAAGACTTTTACCTCCAATTAACCACCAGCATACTGAATGTGGTGCTGTGGCTCAAAGTGATGGAATGCTAGCTTTGATTGTAAAAGCATAGGGATAGCATCCAGACCCTGAGTTCAAGCTCCTTGACAGACCAAAAAAAAAAAAGTAAAGATTTTTATGTCTGAGGTCAAAAGATGTCATATTTTTTAACACACATTTCAGAAGTCAAACTATATATACTTGATATATTCCAAAAATTAGTGCTCTAAACACTTATATCATGATCAAAAGCCCTTTGGTAGCTTTTAATCAAAATGACAAATGCTATTTTGTAAAATATAAAGTATTTTTAAATGTTATCACAAAATGATTTTTTTCATTGTTACCATATGTTGAACCTTCCTGCCACAGCTCGGAGCATTGTACACAAGAGGTGGCCAGGTATCAACACAATCCTTTAGTCTCCCAACAAATGACCTTTGCTTCACAATGGCAAGGCTTGGGGCTCTGGGGAGGCTCTCTACAGTGGGCATGACAGTAAAATCCAACCAAGCTTTATTAGATGGTAATCACACAAATATTGCAGTCTAATAAAAAAAAATCAAAGAGAAGTCAACCCAATGCAAACTAGGGACTACTAGACTCAGTCTTGGAATGAAAACAGCAACACACTAATCCCAAGGCTTTAAAACAGAAATGCACAGGAAACTCCGCCGAACGGAACTGGTTGTAGCAGTGGGCACTGAATCACATAATCAGTCACAGTGTCCTCCTGGGAATCCAGAATGTCACTTTTTGAAATCTGATTTCTAAGAAACTGTCTGGAAGGACATGGAACACAAAGGTCAGAGGGCTCTGATTCTGCACTACCTACAAATTCCACCCTGTTGGAAAAAAAACCAAGGCCTGGCAAGCGTTCATGTGATTCGTTCTCACTCTCCAAGGTTAATTCCACTCTACTAATTAATTAGTCTACAAAAGAAAAAAAGAAAGAAAAAATGAAATAAAGAAGGAAAAGAAAAGAGAAAGGGAAAGGAAAAAATCATGACTATGTATTGGAGAAACCTGGCAAACACTACCAGACAAAATGACTGAGTTTAACACGAGTGTGTAACAAGTTGGGGAAGGGGTCTTTTCAGGTCTATGGTATTCTTCTCAAACCTTTATTCCCAGTCTAATCACAAGAAAACACAAAGTGAGAGATAGTCTAAAAATTTGCCCGATCAGTACTCATCAAAGCTATCAAGGCCAAAAAATAATTTTTAAATTAAAAAAAATTGTAAGGACTGAAAACCACACACATTGTAGGATACTAAGGAAACATGAAAACTAAATGGGATTTGAGACCCTAAATTTGATCCTGTGACAAAAAAGAAATACTTGTAGATGAACAAATGAAATCTAAATAAAAGTCTGGAATGCAGTTAAAGGTAATATACCAATTATCAATATACCAATATACTGATGAGTGTTTAGTTGTACCAAATACATAATTATAATGTGAAATATCACACAAGATACAAAGGAAATTTCTGCATTATGTTTGCAAAATTCTGTAATTCTAAAATCATTTCAAAATAAAAACTAATTTTAAAGAACTAGACAAAGAGGATGAATTAGTCAATTGATTCAGGCAGGAAAAGTCTTTGGGGTTTAGGGAGATGTTGGTCAAAGAATACCATTACACTTAGAAGAATAAACTCAAAATATCTGTTGTATGTCATAGTAACCAGAGTTATGGTGCTACACTGTACTTTTGAAAATGCTAAGAGTGAATATTAGATGTACTTGCTGAAAATAAATAAATTAAGTCTGGCTCAGAGAGACAAAGGGCAAGTTGTCTCTCAGGTGTGGAAGTCTGCCCTAAAACTACATGGTATCCATGTAAGTACATAGTGCGTATGTATTTAAACATATTCTGCTGAAATAGGGAGAACTGGCCAGTGCCAACTTGGCCACATGGTGGACCGTAAGGTCTAGCATCTTGTCTTGATGAGAAAGCCCCCACCTCCCAGGTGATGTGTGTGTCCAAATCCCTGGAGTCAGGGGCAGTGACTTAGATGATAGTTTACACAACCTGTCATTCCACTGCCTGGAGCTGGGAGTTTCCTTTGACCATGCCCCCCGTGACCTGACCAGCGAAGATGCCATTATGCCATGCTACTTTTCTCTGTGTCCCAGCCCTGCCCCCTGTCTTTTAACTCCCCTGATCAATGTCCCAGGTCAGCTATCCACTGCAGCTAAATTGATTTGCTGCTATTGTTTTGTACTGTCTTTCCTTTTTGGCCTTCATGGGGCAGTTTCCTAAAAATGTAAAGTACATTTACTGGCTGCTTGTGTTTGAAACAGGAATCCACCATTCGATAGCTGGCCTTTTAATACAGGCTCTAAGATTTGTGGCTTCTCTGTTTTCTCACCTTACAACACAGGCTACATGCCTGAATACATGATTGAGCTAGGTAAAGTGTATGTGATCCTGGATTTCCCTGATGGAACCCTTTTGATTTATGAACGGACAGCTTCACAAAATGAAAACCAGGAAGTTAAAATATGTCTTGTCTGAGGGGAGGCTGGATTATGGGGAAGGTGAAGGATGAATGCAGAGAGGAATGACAGGAAAATACAGTCATGATACTTAATGTACATCAGTGAAAATGGAACTAGGAAACTTGAGGAGATGAGTGGGGTAGGATTGGACAGGGAGAATAATGGAAAGGGTAACATTTGATCAATTCTTGTACACAAAAGTTGACATGTTAAATTGAAGCTCCTGAGTAATGGTATTTAAAGACAATGAAAATAAATACTAAATAAATAACATGTAAATTTAAAGTTATTATATACAGTGTCTTCTATTCCCTGTGTGAAAGGAAATGTACTCCCTATCTGACTCATATAATTATAATCTTTCTGATATCATAACAATATAAAACACCACAACAATAAAGTAAATTAATTAAAAATTATGATGTAGGGCTGGGAGTTTGGCCTAGTGGTATGAGTGCTTGCCAGGCACTCATGAAGACCCAGGTTCTACTCCTTTGTACCACATACATAGAATAAGCTGGAAATATTGCTGTGGCTCAAGTGGTAGAGTTCTAGCCTTGAGAAAGCCCAGTCTCAGAACAGTCTCAGGCCCTCAGTTCAAGCCCCAGGACTAGCAAAAAAATTATGATATGAAATATTATGAAAAAGAAATTTTAAAAATTACTGAGTAATTTTCATGAAATTTAAAATATTTGCATATAAATTTTTATAAGTTCCATTCTATGTTTAGTATTTTTAAAAACAGCTTATTGATATATATTTGAGTCATTTAAAAAAATCACATATTTAAAAGGTAACAATCATAAGTTTTGATTTGTGTTTATACCTATACAAACATTACCACAATCAAGATGATAAATCCATCACTCTCTAAACTTCCCTTTTCCAGTCCTCTCTCTACCCCTGTCATATTCCAAACCCCTCATCAATATTTACTTATTTTCATTTTTAAAAACTTCCTGTAAATGAAATCCTTCTTTGTGGGTTTTTTGGTCTGGATTCTTTCATTAAACAGAAGTATTTGTTTATTCATTTTTCTGCTGCGCAATATTTCTTTATATGGATCTGCCAAAAATTGTTTCTCTAGTCGAATAAAGATTGGAATGTTTCTGATTTGGGGTTATCACAAAGGAGGATACTACAAATATTTGTGTAAAAGATAAATTTGTGTAAAATTTTTGTAACTAAAGTATACTTCTCAGCATTTTGGCCAGTTAGTATGTGACTAATGATGATGGTGCAGACACAGAAGGAAGTTTTCAAAGAGCTGCTGCAACTCAGAGACAAAAACAGATGGAGAGAGAAAGGCTCAATTTTCTCAGACAATTTTTGCCTGTCCTGCTACTCAAGTAAATAACCAATTGCTCAACTCTCCTTTTTTTCTGTTTTTTTCTTTTTTGGTCTAAGCTAATTCATGTTGTGTTTATTCTCTTGCAAGCAAACTAATCTGAACTATTAACAAGAAAAACCTCAAATTGCAATTTATATGAAGACATGAACTGAATCTTTTGTATATTTTATATTATTTGCACCCAATGCAGAAGTAATTATTTTGAACAAAAGTGCAATAAAGAAAATCAGTTTAATCATACAAAACCATGAGGCAGAGGGAAACAATTTTAATCAGAAGGAAGATAGTGTGTTTTTCAATTCCTTTAACATAGGCAAATTTTAGAGTCATGACTGTAGTTGAATGATATCCAACCTAATCAAATACAACTCAGTTTCAAATCATTGTCCTGTAAATAAAAGGCTTCAGAAAAGCTATAATAGTATACTCTTCCTTTTTTCCTCATCTTGCTAAAGCTGATTGATGTCAGGATGTCTATATTAATTTGAGTTGACATACTTACACTGCAATAGAGGACTGTGGGTATATGGCAAATGAATATGGTTGTTGTAAGATATCAATAACTGTGACTGTACAGTCTGATGAGTTAATTACTGGTCAACAATCTCACAAAAGCCAGTCTTGAAGCAGTCAGTGACCAACTGACCACAGCATGTTTACATAGGCCACTTATGAACAAGATCAAGTCCAGATCAACATCCTCCATGTCTGACCTTTTTTTTCATTAAATGTCTATGTCCCGAATTTGGCTTCCTTCCTTCTGCTAGTTTCCAAAAGATAAATATTAGATTAGAAGACACATGTTCTCTGCAGAATGTACAGAGCAAAGAAACAGATATTACTAGCTTTGTAGGAACAAACAAGACAGGCCTCTAACAGCTACAGAAAATACATGTTAGCTATAAGAAAAACAAAAGCGTAGCAATGAAATAATGGAAACAAGAGGCAGGAGGTTGTATTATTAAATGAGAGGATTTTCAGCTCATGATAGAAACTATCATTTTTGAGCAACTATTGCATGGTAAATGCTGTCTCAAAAGCACTTTAATGTTTATAAAATTGTTCTCACTAAATAGAAGTGAAAATGCATATTTATAAGGCTAAGCAATTTTCTAATATGCCATGAGACTAACAAGTATCAGAGAGAGCTGAGCTTCAGTGCAGATATTTGTTCAACTTCCTGTCAGTTAGTTGCTTTCATTTCCTACCCTAGGGATAGCATTCTGAGAATATTTAGTCTAGGAGTTTTCAGTGTATTAAGTGCATTTTTCATTTGTGCCGCATTCGACTGGGCTTATTGGAACATGGCACCATTGTTAAGTGGAAGCAGAGTTGAACTCAAAATGTGGGTGTGCATGAATAAAATAAGGAATTGAGGCTTTACAAATACCTCCATAATACTACATTAACAAAGAAATGGAAGATTGATTTGATACACAATGAAAATAAAGAGAAAAATGAAAATCCAACAGGCCTATGAATGTATAACAGACTACAATGCTCAGTATATGATGGGTAAAAACAAATGTCAATCAGTTTAGATGATGGATACCTTTGAAGGGAAATGAGTAAAATCTTATTCACAGGTTCTGGAACCAATATCCACCTTGCCACTGAACAATGAGCAATTGTAAGATAAAATCTGTATATAGACTTCTGAAAACTACTGAGACATAATAGAAGTTTGGAACTGGAGAAAGCAAATCTAAACATTATTGACAAATAAAAACATTGAAATCTGAAAATTAGTGAAAAGAAAAACATTAATATATATATTCAGTAAAATACAGATACATTGATATCTGCATGAACATATATGGTTAAATCTGTATATGTGTGGTTTGTCAAAGATAGAAAATTAGAATTCCTTAAAAGACATAGTGAAGAAATTCATTACAGAAAAAATAATTCACTTATTCAAATATTAGGTGGAAAACAGCAATGCTCTGTTTTATGTAAGGAAATAATGAACAACACAACACAACACAAAACCAAAAACAGAAGAGAACTGCTTAACATTCCAAACTATCCACATTAAAACTAGTGCCATGGAGTGCTGAACTCCCTGCCACAAGAGATGTTCAATACGACACTGGTATGACCACTTATGATAGCAGTGGTTCCTGTGTGGTCCCCCCCACCATACACACACTTTCACAAATACAATTTCAGGAATGTTATACTCAAGATTTGTAGGTGTGAGGATGTGTAAGTTATTTTTTCCAGTGCTCCCAATTTTGTTTTTATTTATTTTTAATGCTAAAAGATAAACAAAAAAGTACTGTAAATCTGACAAATGACAGAATGCAGGTGACATTTCCATAGTGCAATTTTAAAATATAATAAAGTGGGTATCTGTGATTACATGCGCATCAGCTGACATGAGATTTATCCTACATAGAAAAAACTACTACCTTCAACTTAAAAGTAAAGGTTAAAAGGTGGCACACTTTTCACATACTTGGTGGTCAAGGAAAAGTATAGAATGTAAGTTGTAAACCACGTGTTTATTTCTCACAACTTTAAAGGTGAGGCTGTGTGAAAAGATTGTGCACATCTGGCAAATTATGCAAGTGGTTAGTGCAAAGGAGGGAACGAATGCTTCAACACCCAGCCCAGGATTGTAAGCACAGAGGGAACAGTGGGGTTTGAAATCTGATACTGCCCTGTACAGTAAGGAGCCGCTGTAGACCTGTCTATCCAGCTATGGGCAATCTCATCTGTCATCAGGAACAGCAAGTCAGGAAAAAGCTGGATGGACATCTGCCATGAGCCTCCTACAGCCACCCCAGGGTCACTCTGGCTTGCAGATCTTACATCCTGCCCCCCTCCCCTTCCAGCTCAGAGAACCACTGGTCTTTCCCACAGCTGGATAGACTTCAGCTCAGCCGGGTGGTTGGTTCTTTAGTCATCTTGGTGAAGAGTTTATATGTGGTTCAAGATTGCTAAAGATACAGATAGCTACCACAAATTAGGTCAAATAGACCAGATGGAGCTGTTAAACCGATAAGGTCAAATTTCAGTTCACAATGAGGTGCCTAGAAACACATGGACACAACTGACCATAAAAGCCAAGCTGTGAAAGATCCCCTGAATGAACCTATCAACTCCAACTCAAAAGCAACAGCAAACTGGATAATCATGTAATTCAGCCTGTCACTTGACTACTGGACATATGAACTCCAACAGAGCTGCAGGGTGGATGCTCTCACACTGGTAAGACCATAAACATGACTAAATTTGGTGCAATATCTGATCTTCAAGTGTTAGTAACCTGACTTCTAAAAACACTTGGAGCAATTTTTAAAAAAAAAAACAACACACAAAATTAAAGCAAAAGAACCCAAACTTGACAATCATCTGTATTTTCAAATTAAAACCAAAGCTAGGCTGTGAACAAGACACACGAATCACAGTAGACATGAAAGCCATGATTTGGCCTAATTATAAAGCCAACTTACAAAGACCTAAAAGTACGGATTTATTAAGACAGCATTCTTGTTGTTGTAAGTGCTAACATCACCAAAGGAAAACCACCATCATTGTGAGACAACTATTTCTAGTAACTGATTAATCGGTTTTAAAAAAGTCATTTCCCAGTTGGGTGTTTGGCCTAGTGGTAGAGTGCTTGCCTAGTATGCACGATGTTCAATTCCTTGGTACACATACATAGAAAAAAGCCGAAAGTGGTGCTGAGGCTCAAGTGGTATAATGCTAGCCTTAAGAAAGTCCAAGGACAGTGCTCAGGCCCTGAGACCAAGCCCACGACTGGCAAAAAAAAAAAAAGTCATTTCCCCAATGCAAATAGTGATCAAAGGGAAGTTTACAAAGGGTTCCAAGCATGTTTTGAGGTGGAGGCTGTTCATTATGTAAAGCCTTTGATTTCTTTAGTATTCCCTAGTTCATCTCCCCCACCCTTCCATGGGTGTTAGCCACTCAGACATATTGGAAGGAAACATCAGGCTTTCCCCATGCGCACAGGCCATCACTGAAACAGATCTTCCAGGCAGCCCCAACACTGTCACAGGACCACTCTGCTTAACATTCACTAGACAGGGGACAGGTGACAGCCTCAAGGGCACTAAATGATTACACACACACACACACACACACACACACACACACACAGCCACTCCCTCATCTCTAAATTCAGCTGGGCTGCACAGGAAACAAGAGCACAACAGACAGAGCTCTGGGGTGTCTGAAGACAGACAGATGGACAGAGGGGCACTACAGAGCCAAGCTCTATTTAGGGGCAGTGCCATCTCGAACACTAACTGCTTCTAACTGCTTCGGTGGCTGTAACTGTGCACTATGCAACCACTAGCATGCAGTACTGGAGTTTCACAACTGGTCACATGGGCAGTAAACAGCCCTTAACAAAACAAGACATCTTCCCAAAGCCACACAATCCTGAAAATCTCCCAGCAGCACCTCTCAGTCAAGTTTCCAAGCGATGACTTCATCAACGAAACAAAGGTTCAGCAAATACTATTGTCCTGCTTTGGAGCAAGGTCAAGTTCTGGAGTGAACTTAACTGGGTGCCATCTCCCAAAGGCACGTGTCGGAGTCCACATGTTCCTTCCTTCCTTCCTTCCTTCCTTCCTTCCTTCCTTCCTTCCTTCCTTCCTTCCTTCCTTCCTTCCTTCCTTCCTTCCTTCCCCTCCCAGCATCCAGCCGCCAGCCAGAGGAATGGGCCAGCATTAAGGAATAACTGATAGGCAATCTTACAATGTCAGAAAATATGTTTGGCTTTTTTTTCTCCCTCTTTAAAATAAGTGCATACAAATACAGCTAGAAGCATTTCTGTTTGTCAAGTGCTCTTTGACAGACACACACGCACACACACACACACACCACATACACACAAAACAAAAAGCAGTCAAGTCATAGCCTACACAAAGGTAACTGTCACCGGTATGGTACACGATCAGTGAGATTTCTCTGGTAATATACTATAGAAATGATCCCTGAAATTATGGTCTTAGGATGTGCAAGCTTTTTATGGAAAATATTTTGTGCATTTACCACATCACACTACACTTGGCTAACTATCAATCATGACATCATACTTTATGAATTAATTCTGTCTTAATTGCTAATAAATGGAAAATAGTTATTAAACTCCAAAGACACCTTGGAAGTCACTTTGTACACTGATTTTAAATTCACATTTTTATATCTCGTCAAATAGCAAATATTCATAATTCTATCATCAAGTCAAAAAAACCTACAGAATCTACCAAGGTCTTTCGACTTCTTCTGTTCACTGTCTTTGTTTTGCCCAATTCACCACTCTTCATCTGGATTGTGTACCACAAACTTGGGACTGGTCTCTCTGTTTTATACTTTGTGCCTTTACTATATTTTCTTGACATAGCAGCTCGATTGTCCCTGAGAAAGGTAATATTATGTCTCAGCTCAAAGGTTTATATCGTCTTCAACTTTCACAAAGAAGCACCTAGTAAATAGACATTCAAAAATGTGTTGATTAATCCTAGCTATTCAAGCATCTGTGAGCTTGTGGATGACATTTTGAAGCCATCCTTGGCAAAGAAGTCTGTAAGACTTCAACTTCAATTCATCAACAAAATGACAGACTGGCAGCATGGCTCAAGTAGTAGAGGACCAACTGTGAATAAGAAGATAAGTATAAAGAAAATTATTGATTAAATATGTTTTTATATTTTGTTTGATATAGAGCTGCTTCTAAATAACAATAAAACCTTCTAAGCTCTGTGCTAAATTCTCCAATGGTAAATAAAAATTGAGTCTTTTTGAATATTTAAAAGTTTCTTAGGAATTGTTGTGGCACAAATACGAGAGTTACTTATCTATTAAAAGAGAAGGTTGTTAAGTGCAACCTAATTTGTAATTAGACTAATAAACTACCCATGGTTTATGAACACTAGAGTACTGCTGTGCCAAGGATAGTCGATAAGATAAATTCTTTTTATTCTAAGCAAAATATGATATATGCATTCAAAAATAACCACAGTAAGACACATTAAAGCACCTGATGAACACTTAAAAATAATGAATGACAGGAACGTTAAGAAGGCTCTGCTGCGTGAGCATCCTTTGTTCTCATCTCACTGTATGATGCTTAGGGTGCTGCTTAATTAACAGTGCCCAAGTGTAATTACTTGTCTTTTAGTATCCATTGGATTAACTTTGAGATTTACAGACATAGAAGATTTTTATTGTGATGTTTGTACTTACTTCTTTTATCTTTTCTTTTTCTCCCTAGGTTTACTCCCTGTTGTCACTGTTTTGTTTTTTTTTAATTTCTGTGCCCTTTGCCTTGTCTGTAAGTTTATCCAATTTGGGGAAGGGAAAGAGAATCACAGAAACAGTGGGACAAAGGGTCAATCAATGCAACAGTGATACTCACTAATTGGAAATGAACTTGGTGAGGGAGGGAAAATGGGGAGGGAAGCAGGAGAAAATGACACAGTGGGTAATACTGAAAAACAAATATACTCATTATCTTACTTATGAAATGGTAAACCCTCTGGATATCACCTTTACAATAAAATTTAAATTTAAAAAGAGAAGAAAATAGAACAATGAACTAGATCCATTCAGAAAATCAAGACACAAACAATTAAGGAAAGACATGAATATTTAGAGGTCCTAGGGGAAGTATAATCACAATGTGGCTACAGAGGACAATAAGTTGAAAATCTATTGAAGTTGTCAACTATAGTATGGTTGTGAAGAAAATACAACTATTCACTTAAAATGTTGAATGGGCTAGGATGTAGCTTGGTAGTAGAAAGCTCTCCTTGCAGCCACAAGGCTTTTGGTCTAGTCTCCAGAATTACAAAGCAGTATCTTCAGTGAAGAAAAAACTGAGCATGATGCTTGCAATTTATTGTCAAATGTTTTGTGTGCACAGCATTGTGTGTGTGCACGTGAGAGAGACAGAGACAGAAAGAGAGGAAGAGGAAGAGGGAGAAGGAGAGCACAAGGTATATTTCATTATGGTAACCAATGAAAGTAATCCCAAGACAAGTTCTGAAACAGATCAAAGGAATCACGACTCCCTGAGGCAGTGACAGGATTTAAACACTGGAATCTGTTGTTGAACTCCACTAAGTACTGTTAAATACCATTACAATTGCTGGTTTTTGTGTTGAGCTTCATTTAATTCCTTGAATGTTTTATATAAATGATTAAATCTGTCAAAAGTAGGGGGTTGTTTAACAAGCTCTTTCCTTACATCTGACAGCCTTGTGTGGAGAACTCAGCCAAGCAGCTCTCTGTTTGGTAGCAGACTAGACTGTCTTCATGGCAGTAGGCCTGCTTTGGAACCCTCTCCAGTCACCCCAGGCAAAACTACACTGTAACCACAACTGTGTTCTGCTAAAACACACTGCTTCCAGGAGGCACTTCCTGCCATGGAATAGTGGACCAAAAGCCTTGTGTGTGCAAGGAGAGCTTTCTACTACCAAGCTACATCCCAGCCCATTCAGTATTTTTAGAGATTAATTGTATTTTCTCCATAACCATACTATAGTTGACATCTTCAATAGATTATCAAGTTATTATCCCCTATAACCACATTGTGATTATTCTTTAACCAACTTGCATCAGTCTTTTTTTTTCTATTATAAGATTTGCTGGATCCTAGACTCTGAAGACAACCATTTCCATTTGGTCAGAGAGAAAGCATTTTCCTGGATAGTCCAGCAGAATTCCTGTAATTGAGGTTTCTCGCAGTCCTCATGTGTATGTAGAGTCATGTCTTGATTGGTGCAAACACACTAAACATACCTTCTTCTGGGTATAGCAACAGATTATTTAGCTCACTTTTCAAGCCAGCTGGATAACACTTTCCTGTACTGTCCCATAGTGCTGCAACATTAGGCCCTTTGTAGGGCTTCTTAGAAATGGAATGAGCTTGCAACATAAAGAGGAGACTGAAAACAACAGCAGCAGCTGCCCCACAGTGGAAGTAGCTGGGGTACAGGCAGCAGCAGCAAGAGGGGAGCTGAAGAGTTCCAGAAACCCACTAGCATTAGAAATGCTGGGAAGAGGCAGCAGAGCAACAAAGGAACATAAGTAGTAGAGAATGCAAGACAATGAAACTGTGCACCCTGTGAGCTGCCAGGTCTTAAAACTGTAACACCAGCCTCCAATGGAACTGAAAATCACAATACCTGAAAACTTCTGAGGAGCTGTAACACCAGCAAGAATTTCCTACTGCTTCTACACACTGCTGCTAGAGCTCAGGGGTTACTGTAGCTACCAAATGCCAAGACCACAAGTATTGAAGCCCAGGGTAATGAACTTCCATTTTTCTTCTAATGCCTAAACAAAAATGCCTACCTTATTACTTATTATAGATTTTCTACTTATAAGCCTGTAGGACCGGCAGTCCTGCCTCTAGGCCTTGGACACCCAAGGAT
Organism: Megascapheus bottae; assembly: GCF_031878675.1. Classification (NCBI taxonomy): domain Eukaryota; kingdom Metazoa; phylum Chordata; class Mammalia; order Rodentia; family Geomyidae; genus Megascapheus; species Megascapheus bottae. The sequence goes on along the minus strand of NC_143512.1, from coordinate 16,601,936 downwards.
CCAAGACTGCCAGTGTCAGAAAAGCTGCTTCTCACCTACTTGTAATTTCCTTCTCAGGTAGAGCCAGCTGATTTGGTATAATGTTGACAAAAATTATACCAATCAAATATAGCAGGAGTCAAAATGATAAGCAGAATAATTTGGCACATATATCATGTTCACTGAATAGAGGGAGATTAGAAAAAGTTGTGACAGTATCCTAAGTATGCTTCCTGTAAGGATTTATTTTTTAAAGTCATGAAAACTCTGAGAACATTGCAAACAATTCTTGGGACATACTAAAGCACAGCTCATACGAAAGCAAAAGCTCATAAAAATGTGAAGGGGGTCTTTTTGCTCTTTTTTGCCAGTCCTGGGTCTTGAACTCAGGGCTTGAGCACCATCCTTGTGCTTTCTCAAGGCCAGAACTCTACCACTTAAGCCAGAGCACCACTTCTTGCTTTTTCTATGTATGTGGTACCAAGGAATTGAATCCAGGTCTTTGTGCATGCTAGGCAAGCACTCTACCACTAGGCCAAACTCACATCCTGTGTTATTATTTTTAATGTGGTCCTTTTATAAAGCCTCTGGAGTGAGCACTGGAAACTTTTCATTTTTACTTCACTAAATAAAAATAAAATATGCAAACTCTTAGATGCTATAGATAACTGTTTGTATGTGCCGGTACTGAGGCTTAGGGCCTGGACAGTAACCCTTAGCTTTTTTCCTCAAGGCTGATGCTATACCATTTGACACAAATTCCACTTTCAGGTTTTTGCAATTAATCAGAGGTAAGCACCTCATGGACTTTCCTGCCCAGGCTGGCTTTGAGCTGAGATTCTCAGCTCTCAGCCTCCTGAGTAGCTAGAATTATGGGTGTGACCCACCAGTGCTTGGCTCAAGTCATTTTTTTTTAATGTGGTCCTTGTAAACCCTCTCAGTAGAGCCCTGAAAAATCTTTCCTTTTTATCATAATAAATCAAAATAAAATATTCAAACTTTTAGATGTTACAAATGCCTTTTTTGATATACAGTTGTAATTGATACTAAATGCTGATTTTTCTTAGTTTTGTGGTAAATTGAAGTATCGACCCTTATTGAATACTACGACAGAATGTTTTTCATTATTCTTTACAGGAAGGTTACCAAAATAACTAACATCTAGCCAATAAAATAAAAAATGGGAATGTCATACGTGCTTTTTAATAGTCTCCTTAAAAGAAGATAGAAAGCCAGGCATGTTGTGCATGCTTATAATCCTAGCTACTCAGGAGGCTGAGATCTGAGGATCACAGTTCAAAACCAGCCTGGACACTAAAGTCTCCAATTAACCTCCAGAAAACCAGAAGTGCACTGTGGCTCAAAGGATAGGGTGGTAGTCTTGAGCTGAAGAGCTCAGGGACAGCTCCCAGGCCCAGAGTTCAAGTCCCACAACCGACCAAAGGAAGAAAAAAGAGGAAGAGGAGGAGGAAGAGGAGGAGGAGGAGGGAGATGGAGGCACTGCACCAGTGCTTATGCCTGAAATTCTAGCTATTCAGGAGGCTAAGATTTGAGAAATGAAGTTGTAAACCAGCCCAGGCAGGGAAGTGGAAACTCAACTCCAATTAATCACCAAAAAAATTAGAGGTGGGTCTGTGCCTCAAGTGCTCTAGTCTTCAGGGGAAAAAAACTCAGTGATAGTTTCCAGGCCCTGAATTCAGTCCTCACAACCAGCACATGCACACACACACACACACACACACACACACACACACACACACAGAATATGGGTACAGTGGCATGCTCCAGGCATCACTTTGGTACATGATGTAATCTGTAAAAGATGCAAAGGTAGAAGGAGCCAGAAGTTTTGTTGACCAAGCATTGCTAGTAGTCCTAGGTTTTCCTACATCTAGACTTTCAGAGCAATACACTATTGATTATTGAGAATTTTCTGCTATATGCAACAGCACTAAACTCTTAATCATTATCACCTATGGATGTCTTTGTCTCTTGCTGGCATAAGGTTTCGCTCATCCAGTCTACTTTCTCATATAAGAGAAACTAAGAGTGAACCTAACCATCTAACTAGAGAAAACCATTAGGATCCTACTGTTCTGAAGTCAAACTTTAAGTTAATTTGTATCAACTTCTGACATATGTTTCAGATTACCATCTTCGATTTCTTCCCAAGTATAATGTCCACGAGTTACTTGCCTTTTCCCACAAATTACTTGCAAAGGCAAATAATGCTATTAATAATACTTAAGACTCCGTGACTGCATTCCCCATTGCATGAGTAATCGCTGCCAAGAAAGAAGTCATCAGATTTGCAGTAAACAGTGCTGCTTCTCTTCAGAATAAATACTTTCCTATGCTCAATTCCATTTACAAAAATGCTTGGAAAAGGAGAATTGTGGAACTGTCATCCTAGGCTAAAGAGATAGCAGACTCACAAAACTTTCTCTTTTTTTTTTGCCAGTCCTGGGCTTGAACTCAGGGCCTGAGCACTGTCCTTGGACTTTCTCAAGGCTAGAGCTCTACCACTTGAGCCTCAGCACCACTTCTGGCTTTTTTCTATGTATGTGGTACCGAGGAATCGAACCCGGGTCTTCATGCATGCTAGGCAAGCACTTTAACCACTAGGCCAAACTCCCGGCCCTCGTAAAACAACTTTCTTAATAGAGGCCCAAAACACAACAAACTAAAGGAAGGTTGAACAAATTGGACTGCATTAAACTGCAGAGCTTCTGTGTGACAAAGGACATAGCTAGCAAGTTAAATAGAAAGCCTACAGAGTAGGAGATCTTCACTAACCATACAACAGACAAGGGCCTCATATCTAACGTATACCTACAGCTCAAAAAACTTGAATCTCTCAAAAACAAATCCTCAGAGATGTTCTCCGCTGGCTCTGAGCCACCAACCTCCCACCACCTCTCCACCGCGTCCTTGTCCTTGGACCGCCTCCGGGCCTCCACCGCCCCTTCTGCGCTGCGCAGCTACCGCATCTCTCCTAGCCGCTGCCATGACGACCACATCCCCCTCGCAGGTGCGACAGAACTACCACCAGGACTCGGAGGCCACCATCAACCGCCAGATCAACCTGGAGCTTTACGCCTCCTACATCTACCTGTCCATGTCTTACTACTTTGACCGAGATGATGTGGCTTTGAAGAACTTTGCCAAATATTTCCTTCACCAGTCTCATGAGGAAAGAGAACATGTGGAGAAACTGATGAAGCTGCAGAATCAGCGCGGTGGCCGCATCTTCCTGCAGGATATCAAGAAACCAGACCGTGATGACTGGGAAAGCAGGCTGAATGCAATGGAGTGTGCATTGCACTTGGAAAAAAGTGTGAATCAGTCACTACTGGAACTGCACAAACTGGCCACTGAAAAGAATGACCCCCAATTGTGTGACTTCATTGAGACTCATTACCTGAATGAGCAGGTGAAATCCATCAAAGAATTGGGTGACCACGTCACCAACTTGCACAAGATGGGAGCCCCTGAATCCGGCATGGCAGAGTATCTCTTTGACAAGCACACTCTGGGAGACAGTGATAAGAGCTAAGCTTTTGGCCGATCCCCCAAAGCCACAGTGACTTCTCGTCACCGAGGCAGTGCATGCATGTTGGGGTTACCATTATCTTTTCTATAAGTTGTACCAGAACATCCTAAGTTCTTTTAATTTGTACCATTCCTTCAAATAAAGAAATTTGGTACCAAAAAAAAAATCCTCAAAGAAAAAACCATCCCATTAAAAGGTGGGCTCAAGACTTAAAGAAAGACTACTCGGAAGAGTAAATAAGAATGGTCAATAGACTTATGAAGAAATGCTCAACATCTCTGGCCATAAAAGAAATGCAAATCAAAATAGCTTTGAAAGTCCACCTCACCGTGGTTACAAAGGCCATTATCAAGAAATCTAATAACAGATGCTGTCAGGGATGTGGACATAAGGGAATGCTACTATACTGTTGGTGGTTCAACCACTCTGGAAAGCAGTATGGTGATTCCTCAAAAGAATAAACATAGAGCTCCCCTATGACCCAGCAATTCCACTCCTGGACATTTACCCAAATCTCCTCAAACAAGGTCATATTAAACCTATCAGCACAACCATGTTTGTTGCAGCATTTTTTACCATAGCTAAACTATGGAATCAACCCAGATGCCCCTCGGTAGGTGAATGGATCAAGATGTTGTATATATGCGCAATGGAATTGTATGTTGCTATCAGAAAGAAGGATGTCACTGCCCTATTCATAAGGAAATGGAAAGACTTGGAAAAAATCATATTAAGTGAAGTAAGCCAGACCCAAAGGAACATAGGCTCAATGGTTTCCCTCATTAGTAGTAATTAGTACACATCTAGGATTTTCCTAACTCAATAGTTCAAAAGCTATGCACATATGGCCATATTGGGAAGAGGCTAAGTGAAATGAACTCCAGGATAGGGAAGCAAAGAGAGTTATCCTTATGGTTGATGTTTTTTATGTACTATGTGAAGTTATTTACTATTTTTTTTCTTTTATTCTGTTGTTGTTTCCTCCCTTAGGGTTTTCCCATGTTGTTGTATCTGTCTTTGGTACTTGGTGTACTAAATATGCATTTATTTGTTCATTTGAATCAGTGAAGGGAAGGGGAAAAACAAGATGATAAGACAAAGGACAAAGGGTGAACCAGTGTAACAGCGATATTCAAAGGAAAATAGGTTAGAAATGAACTTTACTACATGGGAGGGATGGGGCAGGGAAAGGAGGAGAAAAACATGGGAAAATGTAACAATGTTCAAGAGCTAATGTGCTCACTTCCTTATGAATGTAATTATAACCCTTCTATACATCACCCTGATAATAAAAAAATAAAATAAAAGAGATAGAAGACCCATTAGGAGAAACATGATTCAAAGAAATAAACCAGAGTAGAGATGCCAACTAAAGGTCTGCAGACAGCTTTCTTCTCTATTCTGCTGAGTCTAGTTTTCCCACAAGGGTTATGTTAAAGTGAATACCTAAGCTTGTTTCTCATTTAATGGCCTCTCTCCTTTTCTTCTAGCCCTAGACTCTAATCAGGCACTGGCAACTCATACCTGTAATCCTGGCTATTCAGGAGGCTAAAATCTGAGGACTGAAGTTCGAAGTCATCCTTGGCAGGAACGTCCATGAGATTCTTATCTCCAATTAATCATCACAAAGCTGAAAGCAGAGATGTGGCTCAAGTGGTAGAGCACTAACCCAGAACATGAAGGCTCAGAGACAATTCCCAGGTCCTGAGTTCAAGTCCCAAGTCCTGCACAAAAAAAATGTTTGGACTCTAATTATTATAATTCAAAGAGGAATAAGAAAATTTTCATGACTATCACCTCTTATACCCCTTTGGTGATTTACTTACTTACTTCATACATGCCCACGTTGGTTGATAGTGATAATAACTAAATGATAAATTTTCTGACTAAGAGGTACATTTCAATCATACTCTAACAAGAGATAAAAGACAGATAACAAGGATATAACAGAACAAAAAGAAATACAACAAAAAGAACATGGTAAGCCATTCTCTTTATGGGATAATTGTACTATGCCAGATGGCCAAGAAAATCTGGATTTACTGAGGCAGGCTTGTAAGATGTCCTATTCTGTATGGAACAAGTGTGTGTGTGTGTGTGTGTGTGTGTGTGTGTGTGTGTGTGTGTGTGTGTGTGTGTCTGCCAGTTTTGGATCTTGAACTTTGGGCCTGGGAGCTATTCCTAAGCTCCTTTTGCTCAAGGCAAGCACGCTACTGCTTGAGCTACAGCACCACTTCTGGCTTTATCTGCGACTAATTGGACTTTCCTACCCAACTTGTCTTTGAAACTCCATCCTCATATCTCAGCCTTCTTAGTAGCTACGAATACTGGCAACCAGCAACTGGCAAGCACCCAGCTTTTTTTTTCTTTCCTTTACTAGAAAAAAAATCTCCAGATTTCCTCAAAGGGAAACATATGAAGTAAAATGTTAAAGCCTTTTCTATTGCTTTCCAAAGTAGACTTAGTGAGGGTAACTAAGATCTCTCAAGCTTAGATCTTGGATCTAGCCTCGGAAAGAAGTGAGATTACTCAGTGTCTTGGGCACCTGACTCATTGAAGACTGATGAGTAACAAACATGCTATCCTGCTCCAGTCGGTGATTGAAGGGGGAAGTCACAGAGCTGGGTTAGACCTGTGGGAATCACAGGTCTGTGTGGCAATCCGTGGGGAGGAAATGGAGGGAGATGTGTTATGCCTTTCATCCATACTGGGCAATGCTATAGAGATTCTCCCTCATCCATGGACATGTGAGATGCACAGCACTGAACACAGGAGTGAGGGATGCTAAGCTCAGAGAATGCAGTACCTCGGGGGCACAACAAGGTGTGGAGCTCACACAAAAAAAAGCTGAGGATCACAACAGCTCAATAGTTAGGTGCATATGGCCATATAAAATGAAGCTTATCAAAATGAATTCCAGGAAATGGAAACTAGAAGTTTTAATAAGGTCCTGTTGAAGCAATTTCTTTCATCTTTCTTTCCTCCACTTTGGGTTATGCTATGTTGTCACTGTTTTTGATTTCTGTATTCTTGATCTGGTATATAAGTTTACCTGATTGGTGGAAGGAAGGGGGACTCACAGAAATGGAGGACAAAGGGTGAGCCAGTGTTTCAGCGATGCCCTCTAGACTCTATGTTGGAAATGAACTGTACAACTTGGGGGAAGGGGAGTCAGAGGTGGAAAGTGGGAGAAAATGAGGGAGGGTGTAACACTTCAAAACGAAATGTACTCATGACCCTATGTATGCAACTGTAATCTCTCTATATATTACCTTTACAATTTAAAAATTGAGAGTGGGGGCATTTGCAATGAATTTGCTTAAGATGAGGGTGGTGGTGGCTGCTAAGTACCCAGCAGAGTCCTCAGCTATGGGACTCTGACTTTCTGTCAGGCTCCATCTGCTTTCACCTGCCCTTGCTCATGGCCAGCAACCAGTAGCCCAGTGCCTCACTCTTTTGTTTCCACGGTTTCAGCTCCAAGGACACAAAGATTATGAAGGAACCGGTAATGGTCCTGAATCTAGACCAGCCCCCATCACCGATGCTTCATATCTACTCCTAGCTACTCAGGAGACTGAAGTCTAAGGACTGAGTCAATCCAGGCAGGAAAGTCTATGAGAGATTCTTATCTTCAATTAAGCACCAAAAAACTGGAAGTGGAACTGGGGTACAAGTGGTAGAGTGCCAGATTGGAACAAAAAGAACTAAGGGGCAATGCCCAGATGCTGAGTTTAAGCCCCAATTACCATCATTAACTAAGTAGATGTCAGATAGATAGATAGATAGATAGATAGATAGATAGATAGATAGATAGATACATAGATACATAGATAGATGATAGATAGACACATAGAAAGTAGATAGATAAATAAAATATAGCACATCAGATATTTTTTCCAAACCCTCTGAGTCTTTAGTGGTGCATCCATCTCTCTCATCATCTAGAAACAGGCACAAAGATAACAGACATTCACACCATCCAGAAGGTATGTTCTAGCTCAGGAGTTGTCATGTTACTATCTTCAGCCACCAGAATGAGTTCTAAATAGTATTCACTCAACTAAGGATCAAGTGCAGGCCAAAAGATGTTTCTGTACCTCATTCTGAACTTGGACCTGAAGATCAAGAACCTAGCTTTGTAATTAACAGTGAACAGGACACACTTTAGAGGACACTGGAGAGAGACATATGCCAGATTCATTCTGTCCTGGTCCTGAGTCTCCAGATTTAGGGAGGTCTGATGGACTGCAACTACCTTCCTTGTGCCCACCCTGTGTTTCCAGCTCTTGCACCTTCATAGCCCATGCCAGCAGTCAAACTCAAAATTGTGGGAAATGCATCATTCTTCTTGGGAAAATTTCGTTCAAGCACAGGAGCAGCATGGGGTGAGAGGACAGTGGAAAGTGAGCTTCCCATTCATTATACTGCGCATTTACTTCTCAAACTATTATAGGCATCTGAGTGATCCGTTGCCTTTAATAAGGCATCTACTATAATACCATTTATTTAAGCACAAATTTGCTCTGATTTCCCCATTGATTTAAGAGATATGTTCCTCCATATGTTAGATTTTATCTTAATATTTGTCATAGCTTACTCACAACCTACCAGTTCTGTGGTCCTCAATGATCGCACACTGTCTTCATTCAAAAAAGTCCTAACCTGCCTTTGTTCCCAAGAAAATGATGTTGCTTCTCCTTCCTTTTTCTAAAAAGAGCATTTCATCCATTTGAGGCTCAAATATCACCTGCCTTTCCAATAAAATGCCATTTCTCACACAGAGTATGTGAGACAAACCCTTCTTTGATAAAAAGATTATTGTCATGTGAGGTCAATGTGGGGTTCTAGATCACCACCCCCAGCACGTGAACCTTTACAGAGGACAATTACAGAGGGCAGAATCTCAAACTTGAGGGATATTAATTTATTGAAGTTTTACTTTTAGAGCTAATGTTTACCAACATGGTTGTCAATGACTAAAATGACTCAGTTTATATTTGCTTCTATTAAATATATCTTTGCTTTTTAGAATGATCGATATAATAAGAGAAGTGCAAAAACAGAAAGCAGTCAGTCAACCTTAACTTTTTCAGAATGCTACATTCAGATAGGAAACGCGGTACTTTTATATAAAGGTTTAGTCTCTAATAGGATCAGGAATATTTGTTGAAGTCTGACAGGAGGGTAGTATGCCTAACAAACAAAAATTTACCTTTCAAATATTATTTTCCAATATTTTTCTCAAAGAGAAAAAAGAAACAAGGTGTGATAGTACACATTAGTAATCTATTAGGAGGCAGAAATAGGACAATCATTTGTTCAAGGTGAGACTGGAATGCATAGAAAGATCCTATTTCCAGAATGGGAGGAGGAGAAGGAACAATAGGAGATAGAATATGGAAGAGAGAAAGGGGGAAGGGGAGGAAAAGAAAGAAAAAAGGGAAGAGGAGGAGGAAATGGCCATAAAATGTTATACTGTAAATAGTAATGAATAATTGGGTAAGAATATGTGTTTACCACAGTTGATAGTTATACTAAAAACAACTTTGAGAAATCAAGGCTAGATAAAAGAGCAAAAGGTTTATATCCTAATAAGTCTTACTCATAAATGATAAAATCCTACAAAACATACTCCTAACCTCTTCTTTGTTTTGTTTTGTTTTTGGTGGGTCATAGGGCTTGAACTCTGGGCCTGGGTGCTATCCCTGAGCTCTTCAGCTCAAGGATACCACTCTATCCCTAGGCCTGGGCATTGTCGCTGAGCTCTTGATCACTAGGTTACCACCTTACCCTTGAACCACAGCCCGACTTCCCATTTTCTAGTGATTAATTGGAAATAAGAGTCTCAGGTTCTTTAGTGCCGAGGCTGGCTTTGAACCACAATCCTCAGATCTCAACCTCCTGAGTAGCTAGGATTACAGGCATGAGCCACTACACCTGGCCCCGAAACTCTTTTAAGATATAGAAAATTTCAATTGCCAAAGACTTTGACTTTTCAAATGATAATTTACAAGATCATTTGGTTACTCTGAGTTTGAGATACCTGTCTGGGCCTCTCTGTGTAACCAATCACAACATCTTATTATCCGAAACTTCTCACTGCCATGCCATCCCTTCACAAATAAGGAAGAGAAGGTCAAATATAAAAGAGAAAGTAGTGGGAGACTGTATTTCCCTAAATCAATAGAATATTTTCTAAGATTCCAAATACTTGAGAGTGCTAGAAAAAGAATAAAATGAGAGAAAATAAAAGATGAAAAGAATGAGGGTAAAAGAGTGAAGAGAAAAAATTCTAGAAGTTTAGAGCGGGAATGAAATAGAAAGAAACTATTGAGAAAGGTAAAGATGCAGAAGACACTTCAGCCCAGCCAGGGAAAGAGCTTGACAAGAGTGCAAATGTCGAATGTCATGTGTGTCACTACGAGACCAAGAGGAGAAGGAACTGTAAGTTAACGTCTGCCACAGTATTCTTGAAACTTGTAGGTTGGAGTGTAAATTTCAGTTTATGATCTTAGTCGTCAGCTAGAAGAAACAGAACAAACATTTCCAGGAAACCACTCTGTCTTAAGAACCCGTAAAAAGAATTGCTCTTTACAGCAACAATGGATTACAACATGGAAAAGGGTAATTTTTCTTATATTACTTAGTTTGTAACTCCCAAATCTTCATCCATGCTACAATCAAAGCAACAGGGTAGCAAAAAAAAAAAAAAAGAGAAGGACCCGTAGTGATACTGTCATTAAACTGCATGTATGCCAAGTGAAGTTATAGTCTTGAGGGTATATCTTTCTTTACTTTTTTATAATTGACAAAACTTGTATGCATTTTTGTGTACCCCATGATGTTTAATAATAGATAAACACTGGAAATGGCTCAGTTGAGCTAAACATATTATAACTGAATTCCTTTATTTATATGAAAATTAAATATTATTGTAAAGGTGATATACAGAGGGGTTCAGGTACACAAGTAAGATAATGAGTACATTGCTTTTTTTTTTTTTTGCCAGTCCTGTGGCTTGGGCTCAGGGCCTGAGCATTGTCCTTGGGCTTTCTCAAGACTAGCACTCTACCACTTGAGCCACAGCACCACTTCTGGCTTTTTCTATGTATGTGGGGTGCTGAGGAATTGAACCTGGTCTTCGTGCATGCTAGGTAGCACTCTACCACTAGGCCAAACTCCCAGCCCAAGCACATTGCTTTTTGAACAGTGTTACCCCATCCCTCGTTTTCTCCTACTTCTCCCCCACATATCCCTCTCTCCCCTAAGTTGTAAAGTTCATTTCCAAGATAGTGTCTAGTGAGTATATGACTGTTGAGTTGGTTCTGAATGGATCGAAAAAGGCAATGAAAAAGTGGGTGCCAGTTCCTCACGCCTGTAATCCTAGCTACTCAAGAGCCTGAGATCTGAGGACCCATGGCTCAAAGCCAGCCCAGGCAGAAAAGTCTCTGTAAGACTCTTATCTCCATTTAACCACTCAAAAACACAAGCGAAGCTGTGGCTCAAAGTGGTAGAGCACTAGCCTTGATCAAAAGAGCTCAGGGACAGAGCCTAAGTCCTGAAGTTAGCCCTGTGGCCAACAAAAATTAAAAAATAAAAATAAAGGCAATGAAATCACTTTAAGAGATATGTGAACTCCCACATTTACTGAAACCAATTCACAATAGCAAGTTATAGAACCAACCAGTTCATCATCAGTCAATAAGGGACTGGATAAAGAATATTTTACACACACACACACACACACACACACCACATGCATGTGCACTCGCATGCATGCACACGGGCACACACACAAATGGGCATGGGGAATATTACTTAGCCATAAAACAGAAGGAAATCTTGTCATGATACGATGGAGAAATCTGGAAGGTTTTATATTAAGTGAAATAAGCAAGGCACAGAACTACAAATATCAAATATTTCCCTTGTATCACATGTACAGAATCTCTATAAGCAGGATTCATAGAAGGAAATGGAAAGTTAGTTACAGGAAACTTGGGGAGCAATATTGGCCAAAATCCACAAAATTACAGTTAGACATAAAGAAAAAGAGATGTATTCTATAACATGATGACTAAAATCCTCCCTGTTGTTTGTTATTGATTTATTTCTCCTCTTATTTTAGCACCACTTTCAAATGTCAATTAGGTAGCCAAGCCTGTACTGTTCATTCATGCTCTTGTTAATTAAATTCAAGTTTTGTCATTATGTGAAATACATTTATGATATCTTAATACATCTTTAATATAGAAAGATAAATAAAACTTTCTTCATCCTTTTTTGACAAATAGTAAAGTAGAATAAGTTACACAAGAATAGGTAATATAGAGAACAATAAATTTTACCAGATAATGAATTTCACTATGACATGTCTAATTCCATGTTGAAAGTTACTTTAGAATAAGTAATTCCCTAGACTCAAGAAAGGTACTGTTTCGTATTTCTTTAAGGATTATGATTTATATCACAGTTCTGAAAATCCTACTCAAATCTGAAATAGGAAGCTCTAAGTTCTTGCTCTCATTTTAGTTGTTTTTCATCATAAGAAAATCTAAGCATAAGAAAATCTAAACTTTAGCATCATCCTCTTTCCCTACACCCTGCTCCTCCTGCCTCCTCCTACACTCTAGGGTATGTGTCTATTTTTTGGTCCTCTAAGCACACAAAGAGTTTTAGGTCCTCCTCTACCTACAAAGCTGGCTCTAGCTCATATATATTTCACAGAGTTAGCAACCTACCACTTATTGTATGCCTTTAATCCTAAACAACTAAAATTTGGAAGGCAAAGATCCTGGTTGTCAAACATATTAACAATATTTGACTCATTGATTGAATGAATAAATGAAACTGATAACCACAACTACAAGAGTAATTAAGCATTTAGCCATGATTATTTTCCAAAAAAAATGTTTGCATATTAGATTAAAACTTGAAATATTATTTTTAAATTTTCAAGTCAAATTTAAGTAAGAAATAAAAGCTAATTGATCCCAAATCTTAGTTTATCCCTGTAACTTACTTTAATGTTATTATTTTTTTGGGGGGTGGGGGGTTTTGTTTTGATAACCTTCATAATTCTAAATGACATTAAAATGAATGTATTTGTTGATTTTTCTTTTACTTCAAATCAGATCCACTGATTATATTGTATTGTATATGTATGGTATCTTCATCCCATCATTTTGTTTCTATTTTTGCATAGGTATTGTATTTTTTTCTGTTAATTGACTTTATGACTACTTATGAATATAAGACTAAACTTGGTACTGTTTACACTTCAAAGAGTAGCTCCTCACACAAAATACCAACTCCTTTGGGACACAGCAAAGGCAGTACTCAGAGGAAAATTTATAGTGCTGAGTCCCTACAACAACAAGTTGGAAAAATCACAAACCAACAAGTTAATGTCTCACCTTAAGCTCCTGGAAAAAGAGCAACAAACCCTAATCCCAGTAGAAGAAAGCAAATTATTAAAATCAAAGCAGAATTAAATGATTTGGAATCCAAAAAAACTATACAAAGAATCAACAAAACAAGGAGTTGGTTCTTTGAAAGAATTAACAAAATTGACAAACCCTTAGCAAATCTTACCAAAAAAAGAAGAGAGCATATCGAAATAAACAAAATCGCAGACGAAAATGGTACTATCACGACAGAAATTACCAAGATCCAGAATATCATGAGGGAATACTTCTCAAACCTTTACGCCAACAAATTTGAGAATCTAAAAGAAATGGATGAATTCCTAGCCAATATTAACATACCCACACTGAACCAAGAAGAACTAAGCCAACTCAACAGGCCTATTTCAAGCTCTGAAATAGAAATGGCAATAAGAGAACTTCCACCTAAGAAAAGCCCAGGGCCAGATGGATTCAAAGCTGAATTCTATAAGGTCTTCAAAGCAGAGCTCACACCAATACTCCTCAAGCTCTTCAACGAAATTGAAAATGAAGGTTCTTTACCAAACTCATTCTATGAAGCCAGTATAACACTCATCCCCAAACCAGACAGAGATTCATCAAAGAAAGAGAACTATAGCCCTATTTCTTTGATGAACATCGATGCAAAACTTCTCAACAAAATATAGGTCAACCATCTACAACAACTCATCAAAAAAATTATACACTATGATCAAACTGGATTCATCACGGGGCGGCAAAGCTGGTTCAACATACGCAAATCAATTAATATAATTCAACACATCAACAGGAGCAAGGACAAAAATCACATGATTGTCTCAATAGATGCGGAAAAGGCATTTGAGAAGATCCAACACCCCTTTATGTTAAAAGCTCTGGAGAAACTAGGAATCCAAGGAACATTCCTCAATATAATAAAGGCTGTGTATGACAAACCCACTGCTAGTATTACACTTAATGGTGAAAATCTAAAGCCATTCCCTCTAAAATCAGGAATGAGACAAGGATGCCCACTCTCTCCACTCCTCTTTAACATAGTATTAGAATTCCTAGCCAGCGCAATAAGGCAAGAAGCAAGCATAAAGGGGATCCAAGTAGGAAAAGGGGAGATAAAACTATCCCTCTTTGCAGATGACATGATTCTGTATTTAAAGAATCCTATAGACTCTACTCCCGAGCTCCTTGAGCTGATTCAAAACTTTGGAAGAGTAGAGGCTATAAAATTAACCCTTAAAAATCAACTGCCTTCCTTTACGCCAACAGTGAGAGGAACGAGGCAATAATCAGGAAAGCAACTCCTTTCACAATAGCCTCAAAGAAAATAAAGTACCTAGGAATTAGCTTAACTAAGAATGAAAAGGACCTTTTTGATGAAAACTTTAAAACCCTAAAAAAGGAAATTAAAGCAGAACTAAGGAAATGGAAAAACCTCCCATGCTCCTGGATTGGAAGAATCAACATTGTGAAAATGACAATCTTGCCAAGGGCTATCTACAAATTCAACACAATACCCATCAATATCCCAAGGGCATTCTTTAAAGAAATAGAAGAGGCAATCCAAAATTTCATATGGAATAATAAAAGACCCCGTATAGCAAAAACACTTCTTAGCAGAAAGAACAGTGCTGGAGGAATTTCAATACCAAACATTAGACTCTATTACAGAGCTATAATTATCAAAATAGCTTGGTACTGGCACAAGAACAGGCCTGAAGACCAATGGAATAGAACTGAGGACCCAGATATTAAACCACAGACCTATGGCCACCTAATCTTTGACAAGGGAGCCAAAAAAATAGAATGGAAGAAAGACAGCCTCTTCAACAACTGGTGCTGTCAGAACTGGTTAAGCACCTGCAGAAAACTAAAGTTGAATCCTTCTTTGTCACCTTGCACTAGAATTAACTCCAAATGGATCAAAGACCTGGAGGTAAAAGCTGACACACTGAAAACTTTACAGGAAGGAATAGGAGATACACTAGGCCTCCTTGGCACAGGTCGAAACTTTTTTTTTTTTTTTGCCAGTCCTGGGCTTGAGCTCAGGGCCTGAGCACTGTCCTTGGACTTTCTCAAGGCTAGAGCTCTACCACTTGAGCCTCAGCACCACTTCCGGCTTTTTTCTATGTATGTGGTACTGAGGAATCGAACCCGGGTCTTCATGCATGCTAGGCAAGCACTTTAACCACTAGGCCAAACTCCCGGCCCCGAAACTTTCTTAATAAGGACCAAGAATCACAACAAATCAGAGAAAGGCTGGATAAGTGGGACTGCATTAAACTGCAGAGCTTTTGTATGGCAAAGGACATAGCTAGTAAATTAATTAGGAAGCCTACAGAGTGGGAGAAGATCTTCACCAACCATACAACAGACAAAGGCCTCATATCTAAAATATATCAACAACTCAAAAAATTGAATCACTCCAAAACTAACCTCCAAAGTAACAACCATCCCATTAAAAAATGGGCCAAAGACTTAAAGAGAGTCTTCTCTGAAGAAGAAACAAAAATGGCCTATAGACACATGAAGAAATGCTCAACATCTCTGATCATAAAAGAAATGCGAATCAAAACAACTCTAAGATTCCACCTCACTCCAGCTAGAATGGCCAAGATCAGGAAAACGAATAACAACAGATGCTGGAGGGGATGTGGCCAGGAGGGATCACTACTACACTGTTGGTGGGAGTGCAAACTCGTTCAACCACTATGGAAAGCAGTATGGCAGTGCCTCAAAAGGCTAAACATAGAACTCCCCTATGACCCAGCAATTCCACTACTTGGCATTTACCCAACCATCCAGAAACAAGGGCATACTAAATCCACTAGCACAACAATGTTCATTGCAGCACTATTCACCATAGCAAAGATATGGAACCAACCTAGATGTCCCTCAGTTGATGAATGATCAACAAGTTGCGGTATTTGTACACAATGGAATTCTATGCTGCTGTCAGAAAGAATGACATCGCCCCATTTGTTAGGAAATGGAAAGACTTAGAAAAAATCATATTAAGTGAAGCAAACCAGACTCAAAGGAACTTAGGCTCAATGGTTTCCCTCATTTGTCATAATCAGTAGAAACCTTGGGCTCTACTAGCAGAGATCTGCAATAGAGCAAAATCTTGATACATAAGGCCATATAATGTGAAGCTAATTGAAAGGACCTCCAGGATATTGAAACAAAAGCCATATAACGAATGATTGTTGTCCTTAATGTACTATGTTATCTCTCATCTCCTTTGCTGTCCCTTGGGTATCTCATATTGTTACAGTACCTCACTTTGTTATCTGATATATTGAATTTATCTGTATTTGGTTAGTTGAAATTTGATAGGGAAGGGGGGAAAACGAAGATGGGTGGGGGGGTGGGGGGGAGGGTAATGGGTACCAAGACATGTGAAAGGGTATCAATGTATGTGAATTAAGGCACTTTCTATCTGGCAAATATCATGTAACCCTTTTATTAATTACAATAAAAAATATTTTTAAAAAAAAGAGTAGCTCCTAAGTCTGTATTGTTTTAAGTGGCAAGGCATATCTATAACTATTTGTATATGTATATACATGTATATTAGCTATATAGTATATATTATATATACCTATATAAATATATATTTCTTCTTTGCTAATGCCCACTAAAACCTGTTAATTAAATTTCTCAGGTATTATAATATTTGCATTATAGGTTATAAGTATACATTTTTCCCAATTTTGATCATTGGTTGATTCAAGAACTCAAAAGTAAATATGGAGCATTAGAAATATTAACAGTGAGTAAATTTGTTCCAAGTACACATTACAAACTTACAGAAGTATCACAATGAAACCCTCATGTGATATTAATATGTGCCAAGAAAAAAGATATTATGAAACTATTAGTCACTGAACTATGTCACTGCAACTGGTTTTAAAAAATGAATGTCTGTGTGTCACAAAGCCTGCTCTGCTTGAAAAGCAATGTCTTACCCAATAAACTAATTTTTTTTCTAGCTATAAATCATTAATCATGCTTTAGAGTTGTGTCTTCCATATGAACTTGCAGCTGAAATTTTTCTTGTTAACAATGAAAAGGTTTCTCAGTGAATCAGTAAGATATTCTTTATATTATTTGTGGAAGGCTTTATTGCACCAACTTAACTGTAGTTAAATGTGTTTGTGTGTATGTGTACTTCTTTCTCTGGGTGTATTTCTTCTTTTTCTTCTCTTTCACCATCTGTGCATTCTCTCCCTTCTTTTTTTGTATTATGGTAATCCTGCTAATTTTTTATACTTCTTAATGCTTTGTTTTCTGATTCCTTCTATATGATGATTGACTATTTTGACAAGCAATTTTTGAGATAAAATGCATAAGAATAAAATTTAAGTGATGCATATATGAAAACATTATTTTGCCTTTACATTTTACTGCTAATTGAACTGGTTATAGCATTGGAGCTTTGGAGAACTCCGTGTCTTTGAAACTCCTCACACTGTTCTACCAACCAGGGACTCTTTCATTCCAGATAGTTAGTTTTGATGTTGTGCTTCATGGATTCATCTTTTTTTTATTTCTATGTTATTTATTTATGCCAAAGATCACATCCAGGGAATCACATAAGCAAGACATGTGCCAGCCCATTCATGTTTTTAATAATATATTTTTATAAGCATAAAATAAGTAGTAATCAGTATATAAAATAAGAGCATAGAAATATAGGAAAGGGAGAAAACATGGGAGGGAGTAGCAATGTTTAACAAGAAATGTACTCACGGCTGGGAGTTTGGCCTAGTGGTTAAAGTGCTTGCCTAGCATGCATGAAGACCCGGGTTCGATTCCTTGGTACCACATACATAGAAAAAAGCCAGAAGAGGTGCTGAGGCTCAAGTGGTAGAGCTCTGGCCTTGAGAAAGTCCAAGGACAGTGCTCAGGCCCTGAGCTCAAGCCCAGGACTGGCAAAAAAAAAAAAAAAAAAGAAATGTACTCACTACCTTACATATGTAACTGTAACCCTTCTCTTAATCACCTCTCTCTCTGTCTTTCTTCTCTTTCTTTCTTGCCTTCTGGCCCCCACCTCATCCCTGTCTCTCTATAAAATTTTTATTCTATTTTTGAAGGGTAAGGGTTGAACTCAGGGCTTCATACTAAGCAGATGTACTTTCATCTGAGCCATACATCCAGCCCTCTTTTCTTTTCTTTTTTTAAAAATAAAATCTCAAAATTTTGCCTGGGCCAGCATCAAACTAGAATTGTATGTGCTCACCAACATATCCAGCTTATTTGTTGAAATTGGTATCTCACTAATTTTCCTAGATGTCATTGTGTTACAATCTTCTTGATCTCTGTCTTCTATATAACTAGGATTACAGAAATGTGTCACTGTTCCTGAATGTGCATGTGTGTGCGTGTGTGTGTGTGTGTGTGTGTGTGTGTGTGCGCTTGATATTCTTGGGGCTTAAAGTCGTACCTAGGCACTGACCCTGTCCTTTTTTTGCCCAAGTCTAATGTTTTCTGACTTGAGCCACAGCTCCATTTCTACCTTTTTGATGGTTAATTGGAGATGAGTCCTTTTTTTATTATTAATTGTATGTTATTGTCAGGGTGATGTATAAAGTGGTTACAGTTACGTATGTTATATAGCTAGTTATATTACTTCTTAAACATTGATATCCCTTCCCATGTTTTTCTCCCACTTTCTTTCCCCCCACCCCTTGCCAATCATCTTGCTTTTTTCCTTCCTTTCCCTATTTCAAATAAACAAATAAACTTATATACAATATACCAGGTACCAAAGTCAAATACAGTAACAACATGATATAAATCATAAGGTGAGAAAGACAGAAAGGGGGGTACAGAGAAGAAATAGTTTTCCATAATAAGTTAAGGACAGCAATCACAAAGGTGAACCTCTTGTTTCCATGTCCTAGAGTTCATTTCCCTTAGCCTCATCCTATATGGTCATATGCACATAGTTTTTGAGCTATGTTGTCCTCTGCTAGGAGATTCCTAAATGTGTACTAATTACTGCAAATTAGGTAAATCATGGAGTCCTGGATTTATGGTGTATAACTCAACATCTTATTTTCTTGTTATTTTGCTTTGTGATATTGTGACCTTAATATTTTTTCCTTATTGCTCTTGTATTTATGTCATTCGTGGGGTTTGAAATCTAGGCCTGGGCGCTGTCCCTGAGCTCTTCAGCTCAAGGCTACCTCCCTTCCCCTGGGCCTGGGTGTTGTCACTGAGCTCTTCAGCTCAGGGCTACCATCCTACCCCTTGAGCCACAGCTCCACTTCCAGTTTCCAGTGGTTAATTGGAGTTAAGAGTTTCATGGACTTTGGTGCCCGGGTTGGCTTTGAACTGCAATCCTCAGATCTAAGCCTCCTGAATAGCTAGGATTATAGGCATAAACCACCGTGCCCAGCTTGTACTTAGTTTTTACTTTAGTAATTTTAGTTTTTAATTTGCAAAAGCTCCTTTGGGGTTTTTCAAAGTTTTCTTCCACTGAAGCTGATTTACTGTTTTGGGTTTAAATTTTTTAAGGTAATTGGAAAGAATAATTATAAAATCAAGATGATCATTATATGTTGTCAAAACTGGAACACTTCTGACAGTGAAAGATATGTGTGCTCATAACCTTGAAAAATAGAAACCAAGACTGTTGGGCCAGTGAAGAAGTATTAGCCCCTTCACAAATGTTCCTTTAAATTTTACAATCACCTATTTCCTGTTTTAGATGTGATCATCTTTCCCGATGTAGCTTATGTGAACAGCTGTTTTTCCCAAATGCCTAGCCAATCATGGTTGTTTAAAATAATTTAGAAAAGATAAATGATTAAGCTAACTAAAGCATGACTTGATCTTCAATGTGATGAAATTGACCTTAAAATTAACTTTAAACAGATAAAATAAATATAAGCTCTGTGAACTCAGACAGACCCTTTTTCCTTCAAGTATTATCATCATAAGAATGCAGTAGAAACTCGATAAATGTCAAAATATAGGACTTTTTTCTGGAATTCAACCCGATTCTGAGGATCTTGACGTTCTAGGGTGATTGCACAATGCCATTCAATTATTTTATACTAATTCAAGCATGTGAGCAAATTTCCCAAGGCTCAGAGTTTAGGACAAAATATACATGAAGTCTTTAATCTCTCTCATTTATTTTTTAGTTTTAGTCTCCTACCCATATTTGCCATCTTGACTGTTGTACTTAATAATTGGGATGGCTTAAACAGTAGAAACCTTGGGCTCTACTTGCAGAGATCTGCAATAGAGCAAAACCTTGATACATAAGGCCATGTAGTATGAAGCTAATTGAAAGGACCTCCAGGATATAGAAACAAAAGCCATATAACGAATGATTGTTGTCCTTAATATACTATGTTGTCTCTCATCTCCTTTGCTGTCCCTTGGTTATCTCATATTGTTATAATATCTCACTTTGTTATCTGATATATTGAAATTATTTGTATTTGGTTATTTGAAATTTGATAGGGAAGGGGGGGAAACCAAGAGGGGGGGGGGGGAGGGTAAAGGGTACCAAGACATGTGAAAGGGTATCAATGTATGTGAATTAATGCACCTTCTATATGGCAAATATCATGTAACCCTTTTGTTAATTACAATAAAAAAATATATTAAAAAAATAATTGGGATGCCTTTGTTCTAGGAAAGAAAACTGATTCCCACTTTTCTTTCAGCCATTTCTTTTTTTTTTTTTTTTTGCCAGTCCTGGGCTTGAGCTCAGGGCCTGAGCACTGTCCTTGGACTTTCTCAAGGCTAGAGCTCTACCACTTGAGCCTCAGCACCACTTCCGGCTTTTTTCTATGTATGTGGTACTGAGGAATCGAACCCGGGTCTTCATGCATGCTAGGCAAGCACTTTAACCACTAGGCCAAACTCCCGGCCCTCAGCCATTCCTTTTGTGGGCACAGTGCTACGGTTTTCTCTTCTACAGTGGATTTCCAACCACCCGAGCTCCTATTTCTATCTTCATGGAATGTGCTGAATTCTTTGGCCCAGTGAGTATATTTCCTATGAAAATTCCCATTATGTTTTCTGTACAGTGATTTATGCTTCCAAAGGAAGAAAACCGAAGTTTTTGCTTTGTCTGACCATAACAAATGGAAAGCTGCAACAAAGCAAGCATTTTCTCTGATATTCATTGATACTATATTTATTTCCCAAGAATTTTTTATGTAGCAATATCCATGTTATATAAATAAAGACATAAAGATACAGCATAGGAACCCTTGGAAGTGCTCAGATTCTAATAGTTTATTTATGCCACTCAAAACTTTGCTTGCCTAAGCTTTAAATGAGGAAGCTAATCCACTGGTAAATTTTTAATTACACCTATGAAAGTCCTTTTCAAAGCTATTGTATGGATGTTTAAATTTCCACAACAGTACAATTGCATAGAAAATTTTATTTGGTTTTTATTTGCATCACATGCCAAAGTATTTACTAGGTTCCAAATACAGATAGAGATACCTAATTATTATTCCATGAGGGTTACACTGAAAGTTGATGCTCTGAGTAATTCATGGCTGGTAGGTCTTGGGCAAAATCCTGTTATCCATCATCAAATCCAGATTCTACTTTGAAAAATATACCTATTTTTAAAGACTTCGATGAGTGATTTTGACTGGCAAAAAAAAAAGAAAAGAAAAGAATAAAGAAAAAGGGAAAAAAATTACTTGTTCATGGGATGGGAGGGAAAAGAAGAGAACAAGGAAAGCAGTGACATTGTCTGGAAGGAAATGTACTTTTTGCCTGACATATGTAACTGTAACCTCTTTAGCGTTTTCAAATAAAAATAATTTTTAAAGGTATGTTACTTGCTTAAGGCAAGGCCCATTCCAGAAAACAATACTATTCACAATCATCTCATAGACATCAGGCTTATCCCAGGCATACCAGAGTGGTTGGAAAAGTGTTTGGCAGTCTCCTTCCTCAAGCTTCTTTCATTGTATTCTCACTGGGACCCTTCCTCATCTGATTCTATAGCTAAGTAACCACGTTTTTATATTTAGAGACCAGAACCCCCATTTATGTAATAGCTCATTAACTCATCTTCCTAGGAAGAGACTCCAAGTTGGACTTCTCACCCCAGTCCTTCCTTCTTCCAACCTGCAACTAGCAGCAGTTGTCAAATGAACCTGTTTCCTGAAAGTCTTTTTTCCTTTCTTTTCTTCTTTTTCTGTGACATGGGAAAAAAATAAACTCATATCCCTGATGAGTGAGGAGAATTCTTGAGCTTCTAAGTTATTTCTTCATGTAGTTAACTAGGGTTCAAATTCCAACTATTTTCTCTCATTTAAGGATAAAAATTTAGTGTTAGAAGACCCTGGCAGGCAAATTAAAATTAAGTATTATAAAAAAAGTGCTCATAAGAATTATAAAATATAGGGGATGGGTGGGGAAGGGAAATGGGGACAAAAACATTAGAAGAGGTAGCAATTATTTTTAAGAAATATCCCTTCTGACATACTAAATCCACTAGCATAATGATATTCATTGCAGCACTGTTTACCATAGCAAAGATATGGAACCAACCCAGATGTCCCTCATTTAATGAGTGGGTCAACAAGATGTAGTATTAATACACAATGGAATTCTGTGCTGCTGTCAGAAAGAATGACATCGCCCCATTTGTAAGGACATGGAAAGACTTAGAAAAAATCATATTAAGTGAAGTAAGCCAGACTCAAAGGAACATAGGCTCAATGGTTTCCCTCATTTGTCATAATCAGTAGAAACCTTGGGCTCTCATAGCAGAGATTTGCAATAGAGCAAAACCTAGATACATAAGGCCATGTAGTATGACACTAAATGAAAGGACCTCTAGGATATAGAAACAAATAGAATGAGTGATTGTTGTCTTTAATGTACTATGTTATCTCTCATCTCTTTTGCTGTCCCTTGGTTATCTCATATTGTAACAGTATCTCACTTTGTTATCTGATATATTGGATATATTTGTATTTAGTTATTTGAAATTGGATAGGGAAGGAGGGAAAACAAGATGAGCGGTGGGGGTGGGGGGGTAATGGGGACCAAGACATGAGAAAGGGTATCAATGTATGTGAATTAATGCACCTTCTCTCTGGTGAATATAATGTAACCCTTCTATTAACTACAATAAAAATATATGAAAAAAAAAGAAATGGTTTAAGGACTTAGACCTGGCCTACCTAGCCTGATTCCATAACAAAAAAAAGAAATATCCCTTCTACAATAAAAAATTTACAAAAAAAAGAATTACGAGGGCCGGGAGTTTGGCCTAGTGGTTAAAATGCTTGCCTAGCATGCATGAAGACCCAGAACTGCCAAAAAAAAAAAAAAAAGAATTACGAAATACGCAGAATTGCTATGCCTGCTTGTAAGAACTGTTTGGGTCCTACACACACTGGCCTGAGACTAAGAGCATGCTTTTTGGGGGGAAGGGATTGGTCATGGGGGCTTGAACTCTGGGCCTGGGCACTGTTCCTGAGCTCTTCAGTTCAAGGATACCACCCTACCTGTGGGCCTGGGTATTGTCTCTGAGCTTTTCAGCTCAAGGCTACTACCATACCCCTTGAGCCACAGCCCCATTTCTCATTTTCTAGTTATTGATTGGAGATAAGAGTCTCACACACTTTGCTTCCCCGGGCTGGTTTTGAACCTTGGCAAGAGCATGTTTTTTTTTAAATTAGCCATGTGTGTTCTACTTTCAGGACTTTTAGACATTCTGATGGATGAATAAAATAAGTGAGAAAAGGATCCTTAGGGAAAGGGACTGGTACAGAAGCATGAAAAATACAAATAAGCCTAGCAAAGGACTCCTACAGGAGCCGAGGTTATAACAGGAATTCTAAAAGAGACAAATGGCATGCAGTAAAACACCACTAGAGAGTCTTAAGAATGAGTTTTCAGTTTATTTAGTAACTGAAAAACATGTGATTGGACACATCATGGAGTGACAGGAACCAAGGAAGAGAAAGGACGTATGAGCATGATTCTTGAGTAACAGACAATAACAGTCTGAAAGCAAGTCAGTGACATCAGCAGAGCAAAACTGATTCAAAATACTGTGCCATTGAATTCAGGATTGGTGACTAATCGTATCTTGTGGGTGAGTGTAGCATGAGCAGAGAATACCTTCCTTCGGTTCCTGTATCTTGAGCAATTGAATTAAATTACCCGGTACCGTGTAAAGTATAAATAAAAATAACAGATTCAGAAGTGATGAGATGGAAAACCTAGGTTTGGACAATAACAAATTTGAGATGCTCAAGACAATTTCATCCCTTGCTATTTAGCACATAGATCTCTGAAGCCTAAAAGTAAAAACAGAGCTTTCCCTTTGGGAGTTGATAGCAAGTCAGTAGCTGGAACTATAAAACTGGATGAGGTTACTGAAGGAAACAGATTTCAAGAAAGCATTATCGGGAATACCAACATGTGACAAGAGTGGGAGGAGAGTCATTAATGAATGACATATATGAATAGACCGGACAGGCAGGAGTGACCTAGGAGAATGTTTCACCAAATAACAGGGAGAATGCAAAAGCCTGGTTAGTCTTGATGCTCACAGATGGCTCAACCATGTAGACAAGAAAAATCTGTGGATTTGTAAATCTGAAATTTTAAACAATGATGAAAACTGTTCTTAGTATTAATAGAATCCAAAGTGATTGTTGAAAAATGGACAAGAATGAAAACTGTTTTTAGAATGTGGATTAGAAGTTGAAGTATTTTATTCATTTATTGATTGATTGATTGATTGCCAGTCCTGGGCTGGAGCTCAGGGCCTGAGCACTGTCCTTGGACTTTCTCAAGGCTAGAGCTCTACCACTTGAGCCTCAGCACCACTTCCGGCTTTTTTCTATGTATGTGGTACCAAGGAATTGAACCCGGGTCTTCATGCATGCTAGGCAAGCACTTTAACCACTAGGCCAAACTCCCGGCCCAGTTGAAGTATTTTAATTTAGTAAATGTAGGATGAAGTTAAAAACTTTTACAATGTTAAGATTCAAGTATTCTGGTCTGGGAAATCATAGTCAATGGTCAGGGAGACATTGCAAAGAAAGAAAATGCATATTATTGGCAGGCTCAGATCTTGGGGAAACCTCAAAACATTTTGGAAAAGATGAAGTTATTCGAGTTATGGTTTAAATGAGAGTGCACCAGCCTTCAGCAAAAATGCCAAGCAAGAGTACCAAGAATGTGAAATCCTGAGTTCAAGGCAAGAAAACAAAAACCCAATGGGGAAAAGAGAAGAATGGGCAACAGAGGTGAGGAAATAAATTAGGTACTGAAAATAAAGATAAATAATGTTGATTTCTCTTGTCTCCATTTTTCCAGCAAAGAAGAAGAAAAGATTATTTTCTGAGAATGGCTTTTACAAGGTATGGTGACTTCAAATTTAAAGAAATAGAAAAAGAAGGGACCAGCAGCAGGTACAAGCTTTTGCAAAACTTGAAATTCTTAAAATATCAGTCACTCAAACAGATAGGAATTTTTAGGGCTGATGGTATCGTTCAAGTGGTAAAGTGCCTGCCTCGTAAGTCAAATTTAAATCCCATTACTCCCTCAAGCTCCAAAACAAAAAATCATTTTACCAGCTATTTCAGATTGTAGCCCATATCTCATAAATACATCATAAAAAAGAATAATAGCTAATAGCTGTTAAATATGTAGTATATGTTAGGTAAGATTCAAAGTAATCTATGTGCATATACTGTGTGAGTATATATGCATATAATGTTGATAATAGCTCTATAACACTATCATCATTTTTCTGAATGTTTGAATTAATACACTGAAGAACAAAGAAGTTAAAAAAACTTCAAGGTAGGGTGGGGGGAGGAAAATGGGGACCAAGACATGAGAAAGGATATCAATGTATGTGAAGTAATGCACCTTCTATCTGGTGAATATAATGTAACCCTTCTATGAGTCTATGAGTCTATGATACAGCAACTCTGACTTTCAATTGATCATCGTAAAAACTGGGTGCAACAAGGACCCATAGCATGGTCTAATGGTAGAGTGCCTGCCTAGCATGCATGAAGCCCTGGGTTCAAATCCTCAGTACCCATATACATAGAGCACTATGGCTCAAGTGGTAGAAGGTTGGCCTTGAGAAAACCCAAGGACAGTGCCCAGGCCCTGAGTTCAAGCCCAAGGACTGGCAAAAAAAAAAAATGGGAGCAAGAATACTATGCCCAAATCCAAAGAGCAATTTCCAGGAGCTACAATTTTGATAGGACTCAGTTTAAATTGTTAGATTTATTTGTGGTATTTCTGAAAGTAGGAAGAAATTTCTTAATCACAATCCTCAGTAAGGAGTTTAATTGAAAAGGCAATTGCTAATTTGCTTTCCCAAAAGGGTGATCATTACTCACTTCATTGAATTTCAGTTGGTCGAGAGAGGTTTGGAAGTTTAGAATGCATTATGCCTAATAGGAGACAATTCAAGTCTGAGGGAAAAACTAAGGACCACTATCTTCCTTTCTCTCCTTTTCATCCAGTCTTTACTCGACCTACTCCCCAAATAAAATTGAAGAAATAGCTTAACATTATCAGCCTAAATGGGAGGCCTGTAGAAATCTAAACCCAGCCTCCCTTGTGACCACAGTTTCTCACTGGGCCTTGGCCACAGGAACTGACTGTTCAGTTGACAATGTGACTTGCTGAGAATGCATTTAGCCTTCTAATCCTCAGAACCCTTCCCTTGGGCGCTGGCCAAGGGAGACCACTGTCTTCTTGAAGCTGCTGACTACATGGCCCCAAACTACAGGAACAAGAAAAGGAACTTTCCATGGACATATCTGTACTTTTTCACTCCTGGCCCACTCATTTAAGCTTCCTGTGCATCTGTCGAGAACACTTCTTGCTAGAAAACAACAAAATCCCTATCTGGCCACAGTGTATTCATTTCTAATCATTTGAATTTTTCAACTACCTTCCCCCAAGGAAGAAATGTCACCCTTTGGATGTTTCTGTCTAGGGAGGGAAAGGGAAAAAAAAAATCTTAGAACTTAAATTTTCTCAGTATTGTCTTTTCTAATCAATGACAAAATGAAAACAGGCAAAGGATATTGGAACTAATTCTAAAGAACAGAGATTCTACCAAGATCTATACAGAGAAAATGTTCATATCCAAATTTAAATACTACTGGCAGAGCTGTTATTATTCTTGAGAATAATATTCTACTTACCTTGAGAAATTTTTATAATTATTCTAAAGTCTTTTATATACCGTCAATATCAGGCAAACTTTTTGAGTGACATGTATTGAAACAGAAATATGATAACAGTTCCAGTTCTCCTCTTTCTCTCTCACTCCCTCTCTCTCTCTCCCCCACAATCCCCTTTTCTCCCCACTCTCTGGCTTAGAATAACTATCTCAGGAGAGTATTATTTTTCAAGTTTTCCTAATTTTCCCCCTAAAAAGCTTGTGCTATATGAGGTTAATGTGTTGAACAGTTATCGGTGGTGGTGGGGGGGGGTGATGTTTCTTTTACTACTGTTATCTCATTACAGTAATTGGTTCCTGGTTCCAAGTATTCTTACTGACAGAGGATCCTACTTGCTGAGTAACTGTTGACTATGCTCTGGCATCAGCTCTGTCTCCTAGCACTGAAATGCAAACAGAAGAAGAGTGACTTGTGTGGAAAAGATGTTTTTAGTTGAGACACGACATGGACCTTCCCACATACCTAAGGACTATTTAATTTACCAAAATTAAATAGTCTTATTTTAATCAAATCTATGAAAAACATTTGATTTTTCTTTATACTGGAGACTCTGACCATCTACATAGATCTTGGAGGAAAAGTTCTCCTTTCAACAAAGCATAGGTCCATGGAAATTTTGAAAATTTTTGTATGAAGTGCAGAGAAAAATGATTCTATCAACTCCAAATTTTTATGAGTTATTTTTAAAATGAGTAATGCCCTTTTGAAATGCCTAAACCACAGGGCATATACTTTGGGAAAAGTAAAGGATCAATGTAAGTATGTAAGAAATTTCCAGAGTCAAGAAATTTAAAATGATATGGACAATAGAAGAGTACTTCAATACAAAAAATAAAATTTAACTGTCCTGCTGGCATTATTCAACTTATTTCAATCTTAGAAGAAGAAAGGGCTATTTAAAAAAAAAATGTAGCTCTAGGACTTCTGGGAAGATAATGACATTGTCATAGGTAAACTACCTAGCTGTCTCTGTCCAAAGAGAGATTTAGGGTCCCAGCACACAGTTCACCTGAAGAGATTCACAGCAATCAAGCTAGAAACAGACAGAGACACGGTCTAGCAACAAGGAACTGTCGCTGTGGGAGCACAAAGAGAAATCAGTGAAGATTTCAGAATCAGCAAGTTGACCTCTGCTGAAAGGTTGTGGCTGCACCAGGTCCTCTCCAGCTCAGGGAGAGCAGAGAGAGATAAGCCCGAAGAGCCACACCATTTGTGAGGGAAGGGTCAGACTGAAGAAGAACTTGAGGTTGCCCTATCCAGACCAGGGACCCCTGGGGGCGGGACTGGGGCGGGGACCAGCTCCTGTGGCAACCCACCTCAACCTGAACACACCTCCTGCCTGAGAGGGAGAGAACACCTCCTGCCTGAGAGGGAGAGACCGTATTGAACACAGCAAATAAGAAAACTTTTCTGCCCCAGAAACACCGAGACAACCCACCCCTGTGCCAGCAAACCACAACTCCCAACTCTCCCCAAAACTCCTACTGGCACCCTTTTGGAGGCATGCAGCCAGGGAGGCACCTGAGAAAACACCAGGACCTATCCCCATACAGGAAAGATGGCTGAAAACTGTTACATCGCCTAACCCAGCCTGTCTGACAGGAAAAGCTGCATAGCTTCAGCAGCAAGCAGACTGAGCTACAGACTTTCTTTGAACTCTAAAGTGGCCATAACTCATAGAAACTGTAATTCCATAGACTAGCCCTGACACAGTGAGCAGAGAGATTTTTTTCTCTCTTTCTTTCCTTCTCTCCAAGTTGGATGTTCTGGGTTTACTGATCTGATGGATAGATACCGATATAGATATAGATATAGATATTCACACACACACACACATATATATACATATACATGCTCTCCTTTTCTACATATATTATATATAATACATACTCTACTTTTCTCTCTTCTCCCTTTTAAACTTGTATCCCTCTTACTCATATATATCCCTGAAAACTACCCCCGTCATGCTAACCTTACCTCACAAGCTCAATGCTTTCATCTGATAGTCAATTTTTTAACAGTACAAGTCCAACCCTACATCTCCACTCAAGGGCTTCTACAAGCACTGATCCTAGATAGGTAAATTTCTAAAAAGGGACAGAACACAAGCTGCGAGTGTGGCTTCATGGTAGAGTGCTTGCTTACCATGCATGAAGCCCTGGGTTCAATTCCTTGGTGCCAAATACACACAAAAAAGCAGAAGTGGTGCTGTGGCTCAAGTGCTAGAGTACTGGCCTTAAAAAAGCCTCAAGGACAGTGCCCAGGCCCTGATTTCAAGGACCAGTATTGGGAAAAGAAAAGAACATCAGCTACTTAGCTAACTAAGAAAACAGGGAATAGACTATTTAGAAGATCACAGATTCCCAAAAAATAAACCCCAAAGGGTCTTCACATGGGTAGAACACATCACAAAATTACTAGAAATATGCAAATCCAGGGAAATGCAGTGCTAACAGAAAAGAAACAGACAGCAGCAGGAAACAAAGACCTAGAAAAGTCTTCACAAGTAATGAAAAGTTGGAAAATACGTACAAAGTAATTCATGAGCGTGATGAGATTAACCAAAGAATAATGGAAGAATTCGGAATTCAAGGAGCATACAACCAAAAAGCTAAGTGAAATTCAACAGATGGTAAAGGAGTTTAATGGAAAAGCCACCCAGCTGAAGGAGATTAGGGAAATACAAACAAATAAATGATATAAAGAGGGCCTTAGAAGACTTCAGAAAAGAGGTAGAAGCCCTCAGAAATGGCCAAACAGAAAACAGGATAAAGTGAAAAGCCTTTGTGGCAGAATATACTGTACTAGAGGAATATCAATGTCAAACCTCCTGCTTTATTACAAAGTCATAGAGATAAAAACAACTTGATACTGGCAAAAGAATAGACCTGAGGACAAATGGAACAGAATAACAGACCCAGTAATAAGACCACAAATATATAGTCATCTAATATTTGATAAGGGAGCCAAAATCTTCAGATGGAAGAAAGACAGCCTCTTCAACAAATGGTACTGGCAAAATTGGCTATACATGTGCAGAAAACTGAAGTTAAAAACTCATACATCATTCTGCACCAGAATCAATTCTAAATGGATCAAAAACCTCAGTGTAAAACCAGATACTGTGAAAATATTATAGGAAGAGATGAGGAAACACTAGGGCTCCTTGGCACAGGTTGAAACTTTCTAAGATCTAGAATCACAGCAAATAAAAGAAATGCTGGGAAAATTAGAATGCATCAAACTGAAGAGCTTCTGAACAACAAAGGAAATAGCTAACAAGATATATTGAAAGCACACCAAATGGGAAAAAAAATTTTTCCCAGACAGGAAGTTCATATCTAAAATATACTTAGACATCAAAACATTAATCCCTCCAAAAGTAACCCTCAAAAACTCAACAACCTCAACAATAAATGAGCTAAGGCATAAAGACAGACTTCTCAATAGACATGAAAAATGTTCAACATCTCTGGCCATAAAAATAAGAAATGCGAATAAAAACAACACTGAGATAGCACTTCACCCCAATCAGAATGGCCACTATGAAGAAAACATAAAGTCACGTTTTTCAAAAGGCAACACAGGACACTTGTAATGGTGTATTCCTGTAATCTTAGCATTCTGCAAGGCTAAAAAGGAGGAATCTTGGTTCCAAGTTAGCCTATTTGACAAAGAAAGAAGATGCAGGTGGGGAGGGGGTGGGGAAGGGAAGATGGCGAATGTTAATATGGAGAAAATTCAGTATTGTAAAGAGCCACGTTTACTTTAATCTCTCATTGAAGAATGATCAGAAGCTGGGTGCTGGTGGCTCACACCAAGAGGCTGAGATTTGCGGATCTCAGTTCAAAGCCAGGGTATGAAAGTCCATAAGACTCTAATCTCCAGTTAACCACCATAAACCCAGAGGTGGCATGGTGGCTGAAAGTGGTAGGGCTCTTGGCTTGAGCTGAAGAGATCAGAGACAGTGCCCAGGCCCAGAGTTCACGCCCCACGGCCACCAAAATAAAAAAAAAAAAAAAGAATGAGTCAGAGCCACTCCTTGACCTGTCTGATTCCTCCTAAACTTCTCCAAAATGGTTTAACTGAAACAGAACAACTTTGGAGGCACACTAGCATTGTTTTCAAGGGGAAGCTTATAAAACTTCTGAATTGGTGGTGGGCTGTTAAGCATAGCTGCTATCCCAAAAGCTTTGTAATTTTCCTTCAGTTCTTCTGACCACACTTCCCAATTCATGTACGTAAATTTTAGACAAATAATTAGAGAAGTGAAATGAAAAAATGTGATAGATTCTTGGAAAGACTATGTGTACCTTTGTCTACCACCTTTTTAAATAGGTAAGCTGACTGTGCACTACGCATGTTCAGAAATGTGTGTACAGGTCCATATTAAAATCTTCATGCCTTTTTTTTGATAGTAAAAAGAACTTGTAGAATCTGCTACAAGTTTATAGACTATTAAACTAGGAAGTGATTATAAAATCTAAAATGTGTTTGCATGTGTGTATGCCAGGTGTGTATGTTATACAATGACTATTTGTCTATATATGAATATGTATATGTACATATACAACAGCAAAGTAAAAGATGTACTTAAAACAAATGACCAAATAAAATGCCCCTGCAAGTAAAAAAAAAAAAGGAAAGAAAACTAACAATAACAAATGCTGGCAGAGATGCAGCCAGAATAGAACTATATTACACTATTGATGGGAATATAAACTTGTTCAACCACTCTGAAAAGTGGTATGGAAGACACTGAAAATATAAAACCTAGAGCTACTCTATGACGCAGCAATACTATTCCTGGGCATTTACCGAAATGACCTCAAATAATGTCACACTAAAGTAACCAGCACAACTATGTTTGTTGCAACATTGTTTACCATAACCAATATACAGAATCAACCCAGATGCCACTCAATGAATGAATGGATAAAAAAAAAACCTGTGGTATATGTATACTATGGAATTCTATTCATTTATCAGAAAGAATGATATTGTATCAATCATAAGGAAATCAAAAGATTTGGAAAAATTATATAAAGCAAAGTAAGCCAGATCCAAAGAAACATGGGCTGCATCATTTTTTTGAGAGTTAGAATTATTTTTATGTTAATGTACAGAGGGATTATAGTTATATTCGTCAAGTAGTAGGTACTTTACTTCTCATACATTGATACCCCTTTTCATGTTTTTGTCCCCGTTTCCCCCACACACCCCTTCCCAATCATCTTTCCCCTCTTTCCCTTTCCTATTTCAAATAAACAAATAAACATATATACAATAAACCAGGTAACAAAGACAGATACTATAACAATATGAGATTAACCAGAGGGCAAAAAAAGAGAAGAGAAATCACATAGTACATTAAGAACAACAATCACATGACATAAAGCTCTTGTTTCCATATCCTGGAGATCCTTTCATTTAGCCTCATCCCATATGGCCTTATGTACCTAGGTTTTGCACTATTGTAATCCTCTGCTAGGAGAGTTCGTAGATGTCTACTAATTATTACAAATGAGGGAAATCATTGAGCCTTTGGGTCTGGCTTACTTCACTTAATATGATTTTTTTCCAAATTTTTTCATTTCCTTACAAATGGAGCGATGTCATTCTTTCTGATGACAACACAGAATTCCATTGTGTATAAATACCACATCTTCTTGATCCAATTATCTACTGAGGGGCATCTGGGTTGGTTCCATATCTTTATTACGGTAAATAGTGCTGCAATGAACATCATTGTGCTAGTGGCTTTAATATCCTTGTTTCTGGACAATTGGGTAAATGTCAAGGAGTGGAATTGCTAGGTCATAGGGGAGCTCTATGTTGCATCATTTCTCTGAGTTGTTGTAGCTGTAATGTCCCTATAAATGTCTACATGTAAACACACTGAATGATTAAGACACACACACTCACACACACATACACATATACACACGGGCATGTTCAACTGATAACATAAAATAATATTTTATAAAACAAACTCCAAGAAAAGGAAACAAGAGATTATTGTAGTAGCTGTTGTTGCTGTTTTTTTCTTTTCCTCTTGTCTTGTTTGTTAATTAGTTTGTATTTGGAAGGATTGGGGGGGGCACAGAAAGGTGGAACAAAGAGTGAACAAATGCAACCATTGTACTCACTAGACACTGCATAGAAAATGAACTGCACATCTTTGTAGTGGGGATGAGAGGGATAAATGAGGAGACAGCAAAGGAAGGGGAGACAGGTAATTACCTGACTCATATAACAGTAAACTCTCCATATATCGCCTCTGCAAGAACAACTACAAAGAAGAAAAAATGTAGCTTCCTGAAATTGGATTATCCCTTCTCCAAGAACCTGCTAAACATATTTATTCCCCTTTGTAACTTGCACCCTGTATTAGTCATTTCTTTCTCTGACCTAACTTGCACATGTTACAAAAAGTTTAAGGTCAAGGAATGCAACTTTCATTGCTCTCACAGTATATAATAAGGCTAGCTATCTAGTAAGGCTTCTATTAAATTAGTTCATAATTCATCAGCCCATTCTTATTTTTAATAAACTTAAATTCAAATAATATTTTGCAAATTTAAGGTGAAAAGTCACCAAGAACATACTAAAGATAAAAGAATTCCTGGTCATCACTGTAATAACAAGTATAAGTACCTATGTGCTTTTTTTTTTTTTTTTGCCAGTCCTGGGCTTGAGCTCAGGGCCTGAGCACTGTCCTTGGATTTTCCTCAAGGCTAGAACTCTACCACTTGAGCCTCAGCACCACTTCTGGCTTTTTCTAAGTATGTGGTACCAAGGAATTGAACCTGGGTCTTCATGCATGCTAGGCAAGCTCTCTACCACTAGGCCAAACTCCCAGGCCTATGTGCTTTTTTCTTTGCCAGTCCTGGGCTTGAGCTCAGGGCCTGAGCACTGTCCTTGAACTTTCTCAAGGCTACAGCCTAACACTTGATCCTCAGCATCACTTCCAGCTTTTTTCTATGTATGTGGTACCAAGGAATCGAACCGGGGTCTTCATGCATGCTAGGCAAGCACTCTACCACTAGGCCAAACTGAACCTATGTGCTTTAGCATCTGGCCCACCAGGCTGAAATCAGCACACACATGACCGATGCAGTCAAACCTTAGCACCTGCTTTTCTTCTTTTTTTAATTTGACCTCATGATTTGATTATCTTCATAACAAAAGATGGAACTCAGACATGATGATGGTACTGTCTTCATAATAAAAGTTGGAACTTAGAACTGGATTACCTGTCCCTTTCTTTTTTTTTTTTTTTCCAGAGCCGGGACCGAACTCAGGGCCTGCACTTGCCAGGCAAGGACTCTCCCGCTGAGCTAAATCCCTAACCCCCCCTTTTCTCTTTTTATCTCCACCCAGTTCAAAATGTTTGCATCTGTTAATAGCTAGCATTCTCTTAGATCTGCAGTTGGGCTCAACATATTCAAGTCTTGGAACAATCTTCTTCGCAGTAGTCTTAGCTTTTTTCCAGAAAATTGGCTTAGTCTGACCACCATAGCCACTCTGTTTTCTGTCATAACGACACTTTCCCTAGGCATAAAGAGAATCCTTGCCCTTCTTGTACTGTGTTACTTTGGGAGGCTGGCGCTTGCCACACTTCTTTTTTTTTTTTTTTGCCAGTCCTGGGCTTGAGCTCAGGGCCTGAGCACTGTCCTTGGACTTTCTCAAGGCTAGAGCTGTACCACTTGAGCCTCAGCACCACTTCCGGCTTTTTTCTATGTATGTGGTACCGAGGAATCGAACCCGGGTCTTCATGCATGCTAGGCAAGCACCTTAACCACTAGGCCAAACTCCCGGCCCTTGCCACAGTTCTTACAGAAAATCAGAGGGTTTTTGGATTGTTAATCATGATGGCAGGAAGCCTACAGCAGCACCCAGCACCTGCTTTTCTTAACTTCTCATTCCCATCATGTTTATTCCACATTCGTAAGTTACTTCCATAGTCAGATATCATTATTCATTGCTAAGTATGAAAATAAATCTTCCAATTCTCTTTCCAGGCCTTTAGACCATTTCAGTGCTATTTGTTTGTTTGTTTGTTTTGCCAGTCCTGGGCTTGAGCTCAGGGCCTGAGCACTGTCCTTGAACTTTCTCAAGGCTAGAGCTCTACCACTTGAACCACAGCACCACTTCTGACTTTTCTATGTATGTGGTACTGAAGAATCAAACCTGGGACTTCTTGCATGCTAGACAAGCACTTTAACCACTAGGCCAAACTCCCAACCCTTCTGTGCCACTTATATCCATCCCTTGTTTTTTTCCTCTTGAGAGCCCTTGTCTCATCACAGTTCATTTTCCTCTCTTTAGCTTTGTGATTTTGATACATCTTTGATTATATCACCCATCCATCTCTTCACTCTCTGTCTTGCCAGTATGCTCACATTTCTTGGCTCATTTTCTTTTTTGTACTACTGACACATCTGAACCAATACAAGTGTTCATCTGCATCAGAATCTCAGAGATTGTAAAAAGAAAAAATGTATAGTATTACATTATAGATTGCTGCCAATCACAAGGGCATTCCTTACTAACTTGCTAAGTCTCCAAGCGAGCCAGTTCTCCCAGCTTCACTTCATGATCTCCACCACATCAACTTGGTGAGATTCTGTTACTGTGCCTGTCCAAAGTGGTATTGTCCTCCCTTCTGCAAAGAAATTCATCTCTATATGGAAGATGGTACCATATTTAGGGTGTTACCCTCCCATCCGCTGTGAACATCTGGGCTAGCTTAAGCAGTCTTATTCTCTTACCCACCCAGCCAGGCTTGCTTGATAAGGAAATGGAAATGTGACCAAAGCCAGATTAAGTACAGTCCTTTCAAAGAAAGACTTTTTTAAAGTAGAACTTGAAAATGGTAAGGAAGAATGAGAAAGATAAACGTGAAGAGGAAAGGAAGGGAACTGAAATATGTAAACATGAACATTTACACTATCCTCTCCTGAAACAAGACATCTCTGGTACTGGCCCAGATTCTTGATTAGCATTTTATAGCATTCCCAGTTTTCCCTGCACTTCCACTGCCACAGCCTCTCACTCAGATGACATTGATCTCGATGTTAAGGGGAAGTACAGGTCATGAGATGAGAACTCCTACACCTTTCTGCCACCGCACCTGGAGAGCCTCCCACATCCATGCTTATCCTAACACCCTCTCTGTTTCAAGAGAATGAAGGGGAGCACTCATTCCAAGGCTCATCCCCTCAGGGATCTGGTTTCAACCCTTCTCCCTGATCTGCCATTCTGGTTATACATTATCCTCTTCTGAATCCTCAGACTTGTTCTCATTATGGCTTTTTCCTTGTTAGTATAAAATCACTCTCACAACAGGGAATTATTTTTTGAGAAACTCATCAAATCCAATCTGTTTTTTCAGTATACTGCCCTGCAAATACACAATCTCACTGTTTACTTCTTAATAGTATGGGGAATGGTTTTTCTTTCTTTTGGACTTATATGCACGAAACTAGACTAATCACCAGTTAGGTTTGGAATGATATATGGTGATCAGCCTGATTTGCTTTATATGATTGATTCCTTAGTTTCAATTCTATAACTTTATTCAATTAAAGGCAAACAAAAGCCAGGTTTTCACATAAACAACCAGCACTTCCACCTCAGCTTTGTGCCTTTTCTGCTTCAAGGTGTCCTCTCCAATTGTTGAGTGCTTTTATTATAGCTGACATGCATTTACATACCGATTCCCTTCAGTTTATGAAGGAAATGGCGTTCACTGTAAACACTGAAGCATATCAACCAGGATCATCTATGTCATCTTCACAGCAAAGGAGGAACCGTGACTTGTTGAAACTGTCAAGCCTCGAGAGAGGGCACAATCCCTCGAATAGCTAGCCCAGGATAAGGTCAAAACTAAAATTTCAGAGTGGCAGTTCTATTGACTGTGTATCACTTTTGCACCATGGTAAGTAAAACTAATAATAAGCTGAACCATGATAAATCAAGGACTTTTCTGTATTATAAGCACGTCTTACTTTAGTTGTTTTAACTTTCTGTTCCTAGTACTACATATAATAATGATAACAAAAATACACTTTTTTGCCGGTCATTGGGCTTGAACTCTGGGCCTGGGCATTGTCCCTGAGCTCTTCAACTCAAGGCTACTGCCCTACCCCTTGAGCCACAGCACCATTTCTGGTTTTCTAGTGACTTTACTGCCCTGGTTGACTTGAACCACGATCCTCAGATCTCAGAGTCCTGAGTAACTAGGATTACAAACATGAGCCACCATGCTCAGCTAACAACAATAATTATTATAAAACAAATCCTCTTTGCATTAAAGAACATGACTAAAAATGTAAAGAATAAAAATATTTACATATCATTTGTCAGTGACAGGTAACATTCAGAACAAGTAAAGATCTCCAATAATTCAAAAACAAGAAAAAAATCCAACCTCAATAAAAATGAGCAAGCAACCTGAATAGACACTTCTGTAGAGAAGATATACAAATGGCAAGTACATTTATGATAAGGTTCTCAACATCCTAATTATTAGCAAAATATGAATCAAAATCACAATGGCATATTACCTCATATGTTATTTTTAAAATACAAAAATCAAATGTTGGCAATAATGCAGAGAAATTGATAGTCTGTACTCTGCTGGTGAAAACACGACATAATGAAGCAGTTTTGGGAGGTCGTGTGAAAGTTCTTCAAAAACTTAAAAATGAATTTACTGTGTTATTTATCAATGCCATTTCTGGATCGATGTCCAAGAGTTGAAGGCAATACCTCAAATAGATATTTCCATGTCATCTTCATAGCTGTAACCAGGAAGATGTAACCATCTTCATTCCCAGTAACCAGGAAGCAGAAGCAATCCAAGTATCTACTGGGGATTCAGTGAGTCAAGAAAATGTGATACGGTCATCAAATGGAATGTAATTCAGCCTTTCGAATCAAAGAAATGCTGGCACATGTCTCCATAACATTATGCTACATGAAATAAATAAACCACTTATGAAAGTAATTCTTTCTTAGTTCTGCTTACAAGAGGTACCTAGAGTGCTCAGGATCATAAGATGGAGTGACTGAGAATGAACTGTTGGTTTGTGGACATTCAGAGGAGAGGAGATTGCAGATGTTCCTTTTAATGGGCCCATGTTCCAGTTGTGCAAGATGAGAAGTCTAGAGGTAGATGTGCTGATGACGGCACAACCATGTGAATGTACTCGATAGCACTGATTTGTACATTTGAGAATGATTTGAAAGGAAAACTGATGCTATGTTTCTTATCATAATTAAAATATTTTAGATGAAAATTAACTATTATTTTGTGTAACTAATGTGACTTTCCTCTGTTTTACAAACTTGGAATTATTTCACCTACTTTCCACTCCACCTTCTAGCACCAACGTTAGGTCTTGCCAGCACTCATACAGCTCCTCTGAGGATTTAACTAATACAATAACGCCACACAAATTCTGAAACACATTCAGTGCTTGCAACTTTTTACTACGTTTTGTCCATCAACTTACTTCTGCATATTCTCAAATTGTTTTTAATGTTTTATCTCATCTTGATGTAGTTGTTCAAAGAGTTTATGAATACAGTGTCTTGATCAATATTAACCCTTCCATTATTCTCCCCATAACTCTCTTCAAGCACTGAGAGTTCTCCTGCTTTAATGCCCTATGTTCTTGTATTAATCACTATGCAGTTCAAAGGAAAAGAAGCTAGTCAGTCTTTGGGAATGTGCAATGCTTAGATTTTAGAGATAAATAAATGTTGGTTTCACATCCCATAGTTTACATAACCCATGCAGTTACAAATATTCTGCAGTACAGATCATGTTCTGTGGTTGAGTAAAAAAAAAGGGAATTCACCTAATCAGTTGAAAATACGGACTTTTATTACAGCATTTATAGTATAAATTTTGAAATTGCTTCTATGTATCTCAGCTACTTAGGCTTTTAGAAAAGTTCTGGGTTTGAAACTATGAAGTTGTAATTGCCTGCTAGGAGTCTGCCAGCAACCTTCATGTACGTCTAAGAATCAGTTTTCATTCACACACCTGTTGTGGTAGTAAAATATTGATTGGTCAAAATCCAAAATTTCCCAGAACAATTGCAATGCTTTTTTCCCCCAATTTGCCCTTTTCATTATAAATACTGAGAATAACACATTTGTGCTCTGTCAGAAATGTTATACCTAGCCAGGCGCTGGTGGCTCATGCCTGTAATCCTAGCTACTCAGAAGGCTGAGATCTGGGGCTGGGAGTTTGGCCTAGTGGTAGAGTGCTTGCCTAGGATGCACGAAGACCTGGGTTCAATTCCTCGGTACCACATACATAGAAAAAAGCCGGAAGTGGTGCTGAGGCTCAAATGGTAGAGCTCTAGCCTTGAGAAAGTCCAAGGACAGTGCTCAGGCCCTGAGCTCAAGCCCAGGACTGGCAAAAAAAAAAAAAAAAAAAAAAGCTGAGATCTGAGGATCGTGGTTTAATGCCAGCCCAGAAAACTGGAAGTGGGGCTGTGACTCAAAGTGGTAGAGCCTTGCACTGAAGAGCTCAGGGACAGCACCCAGGCCCAGAGTGTTCAAGCCCCATAAGTGTCACACACACACTCACACAAAATGTTATACCTAAATCTTTATTTTTATTTGATAATTTACTGGCTTCAAACTACTTACTAATGAGATGTATATTCTCTCCCTACCATCTGTTGTAGAAGACACAAGTAACATTCTATATGCATTTAGTGTATGAATTAGGTAGAAGTGACCTCAATTCCAGGCCTACCAATGAATTCCTGCAATACATATAGCCTTAGAACTAGCTACAATGAACTCAAACCAACATTTTCAGCGAATTTCTTACAACATCTAACTGTGGCATCACCAAGAGCCTAATTTAGTGGGTCAGCTACTATAGGAATAAAAACATTTTAAATCTTAATTTGGGAAGATCACCAAAACATTAGAATAATTAAAATTAGCTACTTTGCTTTCTTTTTGTGTTTTTAAGGTACCGAGGTTTGAACTCAGTGCCTGTGTGCTGTTTCTTAGCTTTTTTGCTCACAGCTGGTACTCTACCACTTGAGCCACAACTCCAACTCTGGTTGTTGGTTTCTTTGTTTGCTTTGGGTGTTTGAAACTAATTCCTTCTTACTATAACATCTAGATATTTTGAGAAATTGTGAAAAGTAAACATTTCATTTAATATAAATTTAGTGAATATTTTGTGAAGTTGCCCTTCTTGGCAACTTCTTGGCTTCCTGTGTGAATAATTTCTGTTAAGTTCAAATTATTTTGCTATAAACATTTTTCAAAATTATTTTTATTCATAATAACTCTGTTGATATTTATGCCTTTGTTCTGTTAAAAGAAAACAAAGAAGCAACGCATTTGTGACTCACTCCTATAATCCTGGCTATTTAGGAAGCTGAAACCTAGAGGACTGTATTTTAAAGCCAACTGAGCAAGAAAACCAAGGAAGAATCTGAAGCCTTGAGTTCAAGCCCTGGTACCTGCACAAGAAAATAACAACAGAAAGAAAAAGAGAGACAGATAGACACACAGAGAGAACACAGAATCTCTTTTACATATTTTTTTGCTAGTCCTGGGCTTGAGTTCAGGGCCTGAGCATTGTTCTTGGATTTTCTCAAAGCTAAAACTCTACCATTTGAGCCTCAGCACCACTTCCAGCTTTTTTTTTTCTATGTATGTGGTACTAAGGAATAGAACCCAGGTCTTTGTGCATGCTAGGCAAGCACTCTGCCACTAGGCCAAACTCTCACCTCTTTTACATATTTTTATCAAACCTGTAACATCCTTTTTAAATAATTATTTTTTATATAAAGTATTTATGTTGACTATATTCCTAGCACATCCTAACTTCCTATTCTTCTTTTACCTTTAATCACATTTATTCATTTCTGTATTTGCGACTTGTCATACATATATATTCACACACACACACACACACACACACACACATATGCCATGTTTATAACTTCTAGGGAGAAAAGTATAAAGAGAAGGAAACATGCACAAGCTGTGCATGTTGGTTCATATCTATAATCCTAACTACTTGGGAAGTGGAACTGGGAGAATCAGAGAGCCAGGACAGCCTGGTTGGGAAAATGTTCACAACGCCCCAAACCCCACCTACAACAACAACAAAGGGAATAGGAAGATCACTGTCCCTCCAGCCAGGCCAAACGAAAAACAATTGCTGGGGACATGACCCAGATGGTAAAATATTTGCCTGGCAAGTTTAAGGCTCTGAGCTAAAAACTTTAAAAAATAATGTATTGTACAACTACATAGACAAACTACGTCATTGCCCCTAACCAGTTGATAAACACTGTTACAGATACAGAAAGACTGTAATAGAGATGCTACAAAAACAGAGATCTCAAAAAGATATTCATAACAATATTTGATGAGGAATCATTTATCCAGGACCTTTTATGATACACAGACTGTGTCCCAGAGACCAAGACAGTTTATATGCTGAAAAAAGATATAGAAAAGCCATGGGCCTACTAAGGAGCACAATGTGAAGAACGTAAATCAGGTACATAGACAGATGAGTGCCCTGGAGTATCTGAAGCACAATACCCATAGCAATCAAAAGGCCCAGTTATGCTTTTACAGCTTCTCATCCTGTAAAATTCTTTCTGGAATCAATTGTTTCCTTCTAAAGTTGAATTTTAAAGAAGCTGGAATACAACATCCATTGCATATGTTGACATAATATCAAGTAAGTCACAGACATGGCATATCTCTGTTGCATTAAATTGACTCAGTACCAAGGAATCAAACCCAGGTCTTCATGTATGCTAGGCAAGCATTCTACCACTAGGCCAAACTCCCAGCCCCAAGGATGAGTCTTGAGAAGATTATACTGATTGAAATAAGCAACTCACAAAAAGTATACCAGATGAGACCACTTACATAGCCATTTAGATTGGTCAGCTTTATAGAAACAATGTATAAGGATGATTTCAAGAGCTGAGGTGAGAGAATGATGGGGGGGTGTGTTTGATGGACACAGTTACATTTTTGCAAAGAGAAGAAGTTTTGGAAATTGGCTCAATGACTATATAACCATACACAACTTCATCGAGATGGAAACTTTTCTACATTTTGCCATAGTTGCAGAATTATTTAATAATAGCCAAGCAAGCCCTAGTCTTCCTCATCCTTATAATCTTAGCAACTCATAAAGCTGAGATCTGAAAATGTAGGTTTGGAGCCAGCAAGAGTAAACAAATCCATGAGACTCTTATATTCAATTAATCAGTAAAAAGATGAAACTGGGACCTCAAGAGATAGAACACTAGATATGAGCTGGAGGGGCGCAG
This sequence comes from Megascapheus bottae, assembly GCF_031878675.1. Lineage (NCBI taxonomy): Eukaryota > Metazoa > Chordata > Mammalia > Rodentia > Geomyidae > Megascapheus > Megascapheus bottae. The sequence goes on along the minus strand of NC_143512.1, from coordinate 16,559,401 downwards.
TGACTCAAGCCTGTAATCCTATCTACTCAGGAGGCTGACATCTAAGGATCAAGGTTCAAAGCCAGCCCAAGCACAAAAGGACCTGAGACTCACATACTGCTGCTATCAGAAAAAAATTGTTACACTCAAGTAAGGCAATTTTAGTAACTATCAAAATTGTAAATACATATACCATCTTGCCTACTGATTCCAAGTCTTAGAATATTTTCTAGACATATATAGTAATTCCAGTTCCAAAATAAGTAGATGCATCTCATTCATTTCAGTATTGTTGGTTACAACAAGGCTAGGATTATAGGAGGCTGAAATCTGGAGGAGCGAGGTGAGAGGCAAGTCCAGATGTGGAAAAGACTGAATGATTCCATTCCCGCTAACAAAAAGAAAAAAAAAATTCCAGACTGGATGAAGGATTCAATCAGTAGGGCATCAGCCATGAACAAGAAAGCTGAGTATGGCATATATTAATCACTATTTCATGGTAACATGCATTACTTAGAAGTAAGCAAGCCAGAAAACTCTTTCAGCCTTTCTATTTACAAGACTGTAGTTTGCTAACAACACACAACCAAAACTGGTAAGAAGACCAGTTTTGCATGGGGAATAAGGAAAAGATCACCTAAAAAACATATTTTACTGGATACTATGCTATATTTTTAGTCAGGTACTACTTGCAAATGTAGACCTACTCAGAAGTGAATAAATCAAAATGACACCTTACCATCAGATCTACTCTCATCTCTTTCTCTGCTTTTCTACTTCCTAATTTCTGTCATTTCCAAAGGAATCCTGCATCTGCCTTGAAAACACTTTCCTGGAGAAAAGAATCAACATCACTTCGTTAAGCTAAAACCTACAAGACTATTAAAGATCTCTATTACTTCAAAACTTTTTTTCATATATTTTTATTGTAATTAATAGAAGGGTTACATGATATTTGCCAGATAGATGGTGCATTAATTCCCATACATTGATACCCTTTCACATGTCTTGGTCCCCATTTCCCTCTCCCCCACCCCGACCCCTCATCTTGTTTTCCCCCGTTTCCTAACCGATTTCAAATAACCAAATACAAATATATCTGATATATCAGGTAACAAAGTGAGATACTGTAACAATATGAGATAACCAAGGAACAGCAAAAGAGATGAAAAAAAACATAGTACCTTAAGAACAATAATCATTCACTATATGGCTTATGTTTCTATATCCTAGAGATCCTTTCATTTAGCGTCCTACTATATGGCCTTTTGTATCAAGGTTTTGCACTATTGCAAATCTCTGCTAGGAGAGCCCAAGGTTTCTACTGATTATGACAAATGAGGGAAACCATTGAGCCTAAGTTCCTTTGAGTCTGGCTTACTTCACTTAATATGATCTTTTCTAAGTCTTTCCATTTCCTAACAAATGGGGCGATGTCATTCTTTCTGACAGCAGCATAGAATTCCATTGTGTACAAATAGCACATCTTGTTGATCCACTCATCAACTGAGGGACATCTAGGTTGGTTCCATATCTTTGCTATGGTGAATAATGCTGCAATGAACATTGTTGTGCTAGTGGATTTAGTATGCCCTAGTTTCTGGATGGTTAGGTAAATGCCAAGTAGTGGAATTGCTGGGTCAGAGGGGAGTTCTATGTTTAGCCTTTTGAGGCACTGCCACACTGCTTTCCATAGTGGTTGAACGAGTTTCCACTCCCACCAGCAGTGTAGTAGTGATCCCTCCTGGCCACATCCCCTCCAGCATCTGTTGTTATTCATTTTCCTGATCCTGGCCATTCTAACTGGAGTGAGGTGGAATCTTAGAGTTGTTTTGATTTGCATTTCTTTTATGACCAGAGATGTTGAGCATTTCTTCATGTGTCTATAGGCCATTTTTGTTTCTTCTTCAGAGAAGACTCTCTTTAAGCCTTTGGCCCATCTTTTAATGGGATGGTTGTTACTTTGGAGATTAGTTTTGGATTGATTCAATCTTTTGAGCTGTTGATATATTTTAGATATGAGGCCTTTGTCTGTTGTATGGTTGGTGAAGATCTTCTCCCACTCTGTAGGCTTCCTAATTAGTTTACTAGCTATGTCCTTTGCCATACAAAAGCTCTGCAGTTTAATGCAGCCCCACTTATCCAGCCTTTCTCTGATTTGTTGTGATTCTTGGTCCTTATTAAGAAAGTTTCGACCTGTGCCAAGGAGGTCTAGTGTATCTCCTATTCCTTCTTGAAAAGTTTTCAGAGTGTCAGCTTTTACCTCCAGGTCTTTGATCCATTTGAAGTTAATTCTAGTGCAGGGTGACAAAGAAGGATCCAACTTTAGTTTTCTGCAGGTGCTTAACCAGTTCTGCCAGCACAACTTGTTGAAGAGGCTATCTTTTTTCCATTCTATTTTTTTTGGCTCCTTTGTCAAAGATTAGGTGGCCATAGGTCTGTGGTTTAATATCTGGGTCTTCAGTTCTATTCCATTGGTCTTCAGGCCTGTTTTTGTGCCAGTACCAAGCTGTTTTGATAATTATAGCTCTGTAATAGAGTCTAAAGTTTGGAATTGAAATTCCTCTGGCGCTGTTTTTTCTGCTAAGAAGTGTTTTTGCTATACGGGGTCTTTTATTATTCCATATGAAATGTTGGATTGCCTCTTCTATTTCTTTAAAGAATGACATTGGGATATTGATGGGTATTATGTTGAATTTGTACATAGCCCTTGGCAAGATTGTCATTTTCACGATATTGATTCTTCCAATCCAGGAGCATGGATTCTGCTTTAATTTCCTTTTTCAAGGTTTTGAAGTATGAAAGGAGAGAAGGTTAGCACTCCCCTTGACAAGGATGGAAGAGGTCCTTGGGCCTGACAACACGCATACAGTTAAGGCATTGCCACCTACTTCAAAACTTTTAAAATAAAATTTACCAAGTATATTTATGGACAATAGCATGATACTATACAACCAACAAAGAGAGAATAAACTGATCTCTACTACAGAGAAGCAAACGAAAAATTAATCATCTTACGCACATAATTATTTGTTGCTTTGTGGAAAGAATACTTCAATTGCACAGAAATACCTAATATAAGATAGTGTCCAGGCAGAATTCAAGCCCCATGACCCACAAAAAAAAAGGAAAAAGAAAAGTCCAGTCAGTTTCCTACAACTAGTAGTTAACAGAGCTGAGACTTGAGCTGAAGAGTCCAGTGGCCCTGTGTTTAAGCACAATATTAGGTTCTCTCTCCTGCCAACAGAAATGTTGAAGCAAACGACTAAAACAATGTCTACTTCTTTTTTGGCATACTGGCTTGAAATTCAAATATTCAGATATCCAACAAGTCAGGCTACTAAAAGATGAAGCAGATAGATAGATAGATAGATAGATAGATAGATAGATAGATGTATATATATATATATATATATATACAGAGACGAGCACTAAAAAGTAATCTCAGTGATATAGTGTGCAGCGGTAGTGTTGGAGTGACAGCACTGTTTACAGCATGTTCTCATCATGTAAATAATTTTGAAATGAACCTCTAAAAACTACACAAAGAAAAACACAGTTGATTTTGAACTTACAAAAGGAACAACAAATTTGGTGGGGAACTTTACCAAAAAATATTTTCTAGTATTTGCAGTTGTAAACAGGTACTGATTATTCTAATTTGAAAATGTTCTGTATTTGAATTGAGGTATTTCAAATGTCCACTTGAAATTTAATTTGATTCCCATGGGAAAACACACACACACACACACACACACACACACACACGATGAAAATGAGGACGAGTGTACATGTACTGGGTTTTTTGTTTTGTTTTGCTAGTCCTTGGGTTTGGAGTCAGGGCCTGAGCACTGTCCTTGAGCTTTCTCAGGGCTGGTGTTCTACCACTTGAGCCACAGCACCACTTCTGACTTATTTTCCTCTATGTGGTATAGAGGAATTGATCCAGGGTTTTGTGCATGTTCAGCAAGCACTCTACCACTAGGCTACCACTTGGCCCCTGGTTTACTTTTTTTTTTAATCTTACTTCCTCAGCCTAATCTACCTACAGGAAAAGATGATTATTACTCCTTATTTACCCCTTCCTCCTGTACCTGATAAGTAGCAATTAGCAGGACTTTTAAATGAAGAGGTGGGTGGGGGGTATTCTGTTACAAACTATAGTTTCATCATAATTCCTTTCATCTTGGCCATTTTTTTTGTAATCCATGGTACCTGATAACTCAAACCAAAATCCTCCATAGGTCCTCTCAAAACTCTTGGGATTTCCCTGGGACTGATTCATGTTCCACCTAATTCTAAACCCTTCTCCCTGTGGGTTCTTTTATCAGTGAAGCCTTTTCCCTGGAGTTAATAGATTATGAATCAGATCTGTGTAAATCCCCCTAAATTAGAATAGATTTTTTAATTTGCATATTTAGTATATTTTTAATAACTGTAAAAAAACTAAGAAAAAGACTTTATTGGAGACAGAGAAAATAAAAGGACAAAGCACACTGAAGAAAAAAGAATTCTAGAAATCTCACAGTTTGAAATCTCAAGATTGGCCAATGGAACACAACCTCATTATTTTACTTCCTTCCATCACCAAATAAATGCAAGCAGAACTTGATGAACAGCATGGATGTGCAACAGGATTGGTAACTGCCTTCTACTTCTCTGCATAAGAATCACCTGTGATTAGAGAGTGACTTATTTCCTCATCTTTCAGTTTAAACACTGTGCTTTCACACAGCCTTCTGAATGCCTGGCCAGGCTTCTGCGGAATTTTATTAACTGTTTTCTGAAATGTAGTTTCTAGTTCAGCAGTCCTGTGAGTAGAGAGGACTGAAGTTCTGCAATACTGCTGATACACAGACTATACTTCAATTAGGAGGCTCTAGATTAGCTTAAGTAAAGGAATCACAGGACACGTAAATGCTGCAAGCATGGGTCCAAACACAGGGATATACCTACATATAATATAAAGGTCTGTGGATCATAACATAAAGAAGCACCATACCATTTTGGTTGAAGGCATGAGCTCTTGATCATAGCAAACTTGATTGTGAGTAGCCAGAAACATCACTCATGACTTCTGCAATTCCAGAAAGGTGCTTAATAATGCTGACCTGCTAGATACAACAGCAGTTAGATCAACAATAATAGGCGAAACCTTATGATGTTGACATTTTTTTTAAGTTGGAATTGATCAATTCTGGGCAATTCTATAGAGTCTGACCTACTAGCACCATTTCTTTGTTGATTTTGAACATCAAACTGTATAGATGTGATCATGCAATGCACAGAGTAAGAACACAATACATTCAAATGTGTACACTTTATTCTAAGTTATGTATGTGTGCTTTAAAGAATGTAGATGGGAGCAAATCCTTTACCATCAGTGAGACTTCTTGTATTTTTTTCTTCCTTTTTTGTCTTATTAGATTAATATTATAGTTAAACTTCATGACTCTAGAGTCAGCCTATTTGAATCCCAAACCACCACTTACAGCAATGTGACTTTTGGGAAGTTGCTTAGATTTCCTTGCCTCAAGATTTTACTCATCTAGCCAGTGCGGTGGCTCACACCTGTATTCCTAGCTACTCAGGAGGCTGACATCTGAGGATCAACGTTCAAAGCCAGCCCAGGCACAAAAGGACCTAACACTCTTATCTACAATTAACCTCTAGAAAACTGGAAGTGGGGCTTGGCTCAAGGGTAGGGCAGTAGCCTTTAGCTGAACAGCTCAGGGACAACACCAAGGCCCAGGGGTAGGGTGATGGCCTTGAGCTGAAGAGCTCAGAGACTACAACCAGGCCAAGTTCAAGCCCCATGATTCACACATACACAAATATATATATTTTTTAACTCATCTACAAAACACAGACTAGCAGTTTTTTAGTTTACGGGATTGTGATAAATAATTAATAGTTGTAAATTACAACAGTTTTGTATGTTATACAAAAAGATAGAACATAAACTGAAGGTAGATACATAGATAGATAACAAAAGAAACAAAAAGTAACAAAAGAAAATAGAAGAAGCAGATACAAAATTGAAAGTAAAAAATGCACGGCAAAGCAAAATGATTCCACCCAATGTGAATTTTGTACAGTACAATAATAATGTTGGCCAAATCAATGTAAATTAATAAATTGTAAACAGACCCAACATATTTAAGGAAAGAAATAGATTCTAGATAGGTCATCAGTTTGGGCAGTAATTTTCATAACTTTCTAGTCATTCTGCTTCAGTGATAAGCAATGATGAGAAATCAACAGAAGCTACTTTTACCTGCCTAACAATGAAGAAAGACTTGCCGATGCTAATAAATAAATAAATATTGTTTTATAACCAAATAAAATAATATAGCGGTAAGGTCAAATCTATAACTCCACAGATGGCAAGACCAGCAAGTAAACCTGCAAATAACTAGGAAAATATAGTACCAACGTATTACTTTAGGGAAAATCATATTATACTGGAACATTAAAGAAAGTTATTTTGTTATGTTTAAGAATATGACATTGTTACTCATCCAGTAGGCTGCCTAGGGATTTGAAAAGATATCTGAACTCTAATTTTAGTTCTGCCATTGATAATTTATAGCCAACAGGAAGTAATTAAACCTTCCATATAAAAAACATTGAAAATTTGAAAAAAAATATAGATCCATTGTACTTATAAACTGGTGTGTTAAATGGGAACCCCTTTATTCAACTTTGTATAATTACTTAATGATAATACAAATATAATTTTAAAAAGAAATATATACAAGTAGGAAAAATGAATTTCATCATAGTGAAATAAGCTATTGTACCAGGAGTCAATGAATAAGAAAGAATGATTTCTGTGTTTTTATTTCTTTAGCAGGTCTTTTATAGAAAGCTAAAATTGACGGTGATAGTTCTATCTGTTCAATCAAAAACATATTCTCTATTTCTCACAAATTCTGTTTCCAAAGACTGAACAATATGCGTCACTTTTTAAATTATATTCTACAATTGTGACTCAATATTTCCACTTACAAGAGCACTTAGCACCTCCCATCCTCCAGAAGTATGCTTTCTCAGCCAGCCAGAAGCGCATCACCACCGCTTTCACAAGTTCTCACTATAATAGTGAGAACTCTGAGCCCAGGATATTTTTAAGGAAGTTTGTTTTAAAAAAAAAATCATTCAGATTGTTGTCCTTAATGTACTATGTTATCTCTCATCTCTTTTGCTGTCCCTTGGTTATCCCATATTGTTACAGTATCTCACTTTGTTATCTGATATATCGGATATATTTGTATTTGGTTATTTGAAATTGGATAGGGAAGGGGGGAAAAACAAGATGAGGGGTGGGGGGGGGAGGGAAATGGGGACCAAGACATGTGGAAGGGTATCAATTAATGCAACTTCTATCTGGCAAATATCATGTAACCCTTCTATTAATTACAATAAAAAATATATGAAAAAAATTATTCAAGGGCTGGGAGTTTGGCCTAGTGGTTAAAGTGCTTGCCTAGCATGCATGAAGACCCGGGTTTGATTCCTCAGTACCACATACATAGAAGAAAGCCGGAAGTGATGCTGAGGCTCAAGTGGCAGAGCTCTAGCCTTGAGAAAGTCCAAGGACGGTGCTCAGGCCCTGAGCCCAAGCCCAGGACTGAAAAAAAAAAAGTTCCATCTTCCACAAATAAAGGATCTATTTAAAAAAAAAAATCATTCAGCTAGGAGGACTGGCAGAGCAAGAACCAGAAGACAGTATTGTAGAACTTCAAATCATTGTACAGAGAGGAGGGCCTCATCTAATATGTGCACTTATGAAACACTTCATCTTATCAGTCACCTCTTGCATCATTCTACCACCCATCCATTCCTTCCCCACTTTTCTCATCAAAGTTTCCTAGCTCCATTTTCTTGCGTGTTCATTGAGCGTCATGACCGCATTTGCATTTTCTCTGGTCTTTTATTACCCTCCTTTTAGCCTAGCCTAGACATTTCTCAGATTCCTAATATACTTATGTTATGAAATCTTTAATTGTTCAAAGGGATGACATCATAGACTATGTGTTACTACCTGTGCCATACTTCAGTCAACTTGACCATATAGATATGCATATAACCCTGTATGTGTTACAAATCTGTTTATTTTTTATTAAAGAATTTATTAACATTGATTTTTACATCTTATTTCAAATGACATGTTTAACAAACAAGTGTTCAAGAAGGGAATCTCTATAAACAATCACTGGCACTTAGTTTTTATATTTTATATCGTTCCAGTTTTACTATATGTGCTGCCAAAGCGAGCACTATGTTTATATTTTACATATGTTTATATGTAAAAATAAAACCTGCCTTTGCCTCTCTGAGCCTGGCTACAATAAACATAGATATGCAGCTACCTTTATTTTATCCCAACTTTTATTCTTCAGAATATCCAAGAGTGGTATGACTAGATCATGAAGTCGTGGGCTGGGTACTTCTTTTTTAAGTTTGAAGCAAATGTGGCAAAATGTTAAAACTCAAAGAGTTGGTTAGGTGGATGTGGCTTAAGTAGCAGAGTTTCTGCCTAGGCCATGAAGCCTTGAATTAAAATCTAACCCCCGTACCATAAAAGACAAGAGCTTGGCATTGGTGTGTGTTGTAATCTCACCACTCAGGACACTGAGGTAGGAGGATCTAAGTTCAAGAACAATCTTAGCTAATAGCAAGATCCTCTTCAAATTAAAGAAGTTATTTGGCAGGAATACAGATGTTTTATTATTATTATTATTTAGTTTTATATCTGTATCTCATTTAGTTGTGTAACTATTTTATCTTTAAAATGGCTCCCATCTCCTCAAAGATAAAATATAAAGATAATTAAGTGTGAGTTAATTTATGTCTTTCATCAGTCATCAAAAAATATGTGTAGTCTATCTGGCATGGAGACTGATATTAGGTAGAAAAAATATGCCCTGTTCTCTGGGGTCCAGTCTCCAGTGTATACTTTTTCCCAGTTTCATTTTCTCTGTGTGTGTATGTGCATGTATGTATGTGTTGCAACCATATACTTTGTGTCAGATAGATACATGAGCTGAGTGCTGAAGTCCTAATTTCCCATGTGATGGGTCTGTTCTCCACCAAAAGGATAAAACCAAGATAAAACTTATGTATAAGAAGAAAACGCTCACCAGGAGCAGGGTGGAGGAGGTCTTACCTTCAGACTCTCCCACCTTCAGACGTATGAGAGATAAATATCTGATATTTGTGACATACCTTTTATGGTATTCTGTGATTGCAGCCAGCGTTGAATAGAAAAGATATGTAACTTCATTCCACATCTGAAAAGTAATGACTCACAAAGTGTGTCCACACCCAACAGGAGATGAAAATGCCCAGAGCTGCTCAGTACTCAGGAACCTGACTCCCAAAGCATTGATTCCCCATGTTCCATCTCTGCCCTGGTTTGCTACATATGAGGGAGAATCTTATGCCCAAGATTGTGTGTTCTAACATAGAAGATGCACAATTGGTCCTTTTCCCCAATATTCAAGGGCTTTTGTATGTACTAACTCGTTGTTGTTGTTTGTCAATCCTGGAGCTTGAACTCAGGGCCTGGGCACTGTGTCCTTGGACAGTTTTTGCTCAAGGATAGCACTCTGCCACTTCTGGCTTTTTCTGTATATGTGTTTCCAAGGAATCAAACCCAGGGGTTCATGCATGATAGGCAAGCACGCTACCATGAGGCCATGCTCCCTGCCCTAACTCGCTTTTTTTAGTTATGCTCCCAGTGGAACAGATTTGGGTATGCATATTTGATCAAAAATCTGGATAAAATATCTTCCCTGTGACTACTCATCGACTCTTGTTTTAATTGTTAATTCTCCTGGTTCACTTTAAAAATATGTCAGAGCCAGAGATCTCATGCAGTCAAGAATTCAATGTAGATTCTACAAACTTAAGAAAAGTGAAGGAAGGAGCGCGTTGTGAGGGATAGGTGAGAATGCTGAAAGGGTTGATGTTATTCAAGATGCATTGAATTCATAAACTGCTTTGTCAAATGGCAGCTCCTTTGTAAAACTACTTAAAGGTAATAAAATGCTTTTGCTAAAAAATAATGAAGCCTAAAAGGAAAATGAAAAGCATATGCATATTCCCAAAAATGTGTTATTCATTTAAAAAATGCCACTGTTTTGAAGAATTAGAGTTTGTATATAATAGGATGCTGTAATTGTGCACGCTGATCATGAATTTTTAGGAATTTTGCAGCTTGGTTATTGAAAATAACCAAGAGGAAAAATAAAATACACACGTCGGATTTTATGACGTGTGTATTTATTGGAAAAAGTTAATGGATTGGGACACAACTCCATTTGTTAAATCACAGTTCAATTGCAACCAGGTGTTCGCCCCAGAAGCAAAGTTTGGCAATAGTGAACTAAATATTCTGTAAGAATCTTTTGGGGATAGTTGTTATAATAAAATTATTGTGTATGTTATGAATATTTATAAATTGAATGTAACATACTTCACATTGTAAAAGTTCTGATAAACTTAAATGTGTAAACACATACAAAAAAAGCCACTGCCTGAAACTTGAGTCATTTTTCTATCATTAGAAAACATATTGATTTAACAAATTTATTAAATAAGTGGATTAAATAGATTTGAGGTATATTCAATGCCTGCAATACACAGTGCAATATGAATATAGGTAAACATAATGTGATCTCAAATGCCTACATCTGAGTTTATTCAAAAAATATTTCTTAGCCGGGTGCAGTGGCTCACACTTGTAAACCTAGCTACTCAGGAGGCTGAGATCTGAGGATCATGGTTCAAACCCAGCCTAGGCACTAAAGAATTTGAGACCCTTATCTCTAATTAACTTCTGGAAAATGGGAAGTGGCACTGTGGCTCAAGGGGTAGGGTAGAAGCCTTGGGCTGAAGAGCTCAGGGACAGTTCCCAGGCCCAGAGTTAAAGCCCCATGACCAACAAATTAAAAAAGTATTTCTTTCCATTAAAAATGCTTTAACAAAAAATAGTCAATGAATAAAATTAAGTGGTACAAAAGCAAAAGTATATATGGGGAAAGCAATTAAAAATTCATTTACCGAAGGACTTTGAGAGCTTAGAGGAAAAGCAAATACTCTTCATTAAATTAAATTATATTGAAATCCTAAATTGTCACATTCTTGTAGGAATAACAGCTATACTACAACACAATTCATCTTTTCTTTCAAACAGGTATGACTAGATCATAGTTCAGTTCTTTCCTGTGTTTTCAGTGTAAGCTGGGATTTATTTATGGTATCAGACAGATGGGCAGGATGTAGCCAGCAAGCCATGCTTTATCAAACCCCTGCTCCAACTCAAGCACCCTGCAGCATTCCTAGGTTATAGACTTACTGCCCACAAGACTCAGGCCAAACTCAGAGGCTTAAGATCCTTGCTGCCATTTTCCCCAACTTGCCACATTCTCTTACTTCTTTTCTGTGTCTTCTTTCTCCCACTGGCATCCTAAGTCTGGATTTCTCAGGCAGTTTGTTCTCAGAATCCCTGACTAGCACCATGGAAGGAGGGTGGATCTATTTGACATTTTTTGTTTTAATGGCCAGTAGAGGCATGTATTTGAGAGTGGAAATATTTAGGATTATTGTTTAGCCCAGATGTTATTATTGACAAAAGTGGAATCAGTATAGGTTAGTTTCTTAAAGAGCTTCAAACACACCAGATGGGAAATAAGCCAATGGCAGTTATCTTTACATAAACAGTTACACCATTTTATACACAAACAAGTGGACCAATCTATGAACTAAATTGCACAATAGAGTTCCATAGGAGGTGACTTTCTTGTAAATCTTGGCAGTTGTTATTGCTAGTATGTTATCGTTATTTAAAATATGTTATTTTCAACAACAAAAAAGAAAAAGGAAAGTGAAGAATTGCTTACAGGTCATATCATTTGTAGTTAACCAAGAAAAGGTTTTCTACATATTAGAATTTAATTATGCTTCAAGAAACACTGTTTTCTGTGCTTTTCCTATGCAAGGAGTATAGAATAGGAGAATGCCCCAAAACAGTGGAGAAAAGTAACCTGTGATATTCTGGCAACTATTGTAACTGTATTGGTCAAAAGTTCATAGGAAGCAATTGTCAAACTTAACTCATAACTGTAGTTTGGTTGAACAAGTGGAATATGTACAAAGAGTGTAAGAATGGAAATCCTCAATAATCACATGTCTGTTTTTGAAGCTGGACCATATTTAAGGATAAAGTGAAGCTTTCTTAATCGATTACTACATGCCCAGCCAAAATGCCATGTTGGCATAGAACACTACATCCAGAGATTAATAACTGAGCTCTTGTCACCCCTAGCATAAAGAGGGGCAGATAGTTAACAAGGTCCTGGCTTTTGGCAAGATGAAAAGCTCAACTAATGGTAGCTAGGGTCCTTAGAAAAAAGTATGCAAGCTGTGGTGAGCCAATAGAGGAAGGAAGAAGGTTCAAAATCCCACTTTCAGGGTCTTTGCTGCACCAAGGTGGAGTTTAGATGGCGGTTATTGTAGTCTTTGAGGGCCAGCTTCCCAGAGTATACAGTAGGCTTGAAAACGGCAGAGACTACCCAGAGGAGAAAACAGAACATCTCCAGTGTAATAAATATATTTGTAAAATAATGGAAATAGGAACTATCTTTTTTGGTCTTTTGGAGTATTTTTAATAAACTCAACTCCTTCATGCTTTTTGAACACCATTAGTGTCCTATTAGACTGTAGAAAATAATAAATTAAAGCAAGATCTTCTTTTCCTATCCACTTCTGTCATCGTGTGTGTGTGTGTGTGTGTGTGTGTGTGTGTGTGTGTGTGTGTTCTTAAAAAAAAAAACAGAGGAATGAATTCAAGTACTGAGGAATTTGTAGAAATTTATTTAGCTTCCTTTACTACAGAATTCAAAAAGATCTGCCAACAGTTTTCTGGTCTAGACTGATTATATAGTTATCGACCATCTTGGAATGAAAAAATAATGTAAGGTATATTTTCCACATTTGTCATAGAAAAATGCCTCACTTCACTTTCTGATCCATTAATATTCCTAAACAATCTAGGAGGAAATAATGGAATTTGCTGAATTCAGTGTTCAAGTCAGCAGCAAAGCTACTTGCACATTAACATTTAATGCAAACAAATGACTAAAACGGCAGGTATGTGTACAAAAATTGTAGATAACACATAAAACTACATCAAACCATCATGATCAAGGAATAATATCCAAAACAGAAACTATGCCCATTTTGGCAAAGTATGGTCCTTTCTTCATGAGAATGTAAGAAACCAAGAGGTAGAACAATTATGTCAGTAACCTGAAGCATCTAGAGCAGTGTACCTATGACCCAGACTCCATCCCCCCCTTTTTTTTCTTTTTTCTTTTTTTTTATTGTAATTAGTAAAAGGGTTACATGATATTTGCCAGATAGAAGGTGCATTAATTCACATACATTGATACCCTTTCACATGTCTTGGTACCCATTACCCTCCCCCCCACACCCCTCACCCGTCTTGGTTTTCCCCCCTTCCCTATCAAATTTCAAATAACCAAATACAAATAAATTCAATATATCAGATAACAAAGTGAGATACTGTAACAATATGAGATAACCAAGGGACAGCAAAGGAGATGAGAGACAACATAGTACATTAAGGACAACACTCATTCGTTATATGGCTTTTGTCCATCCCCCTTTTTAAACAATATTGCCTCTGGATAGTTTCTCAATTCTCAGAGTTGGATGGTTGGGACAGAAAGCATCTGCCCTGTCAGGCAATGGGTGGCTAATGCTTATATACCTAACTCCTCAGAAGGCTGACATCTGAGAATCAGGGTTTGAAATCAACCCCAGGAAAATAAATCTGAAAGAGATTTACTGACAAGTAACCATCAAAAAGTCAAAAGTGGAAGTATGGCTCAGTGGTAAAGTGCTAGCCTTAAGCAAAAAAAAAAAAAAAAAGCCAAGTGGGACAAGAAAGAGAGCTTGAGCTCTGAGTTTATGACACACACACACACACACACACACACACACACACACACACACGAAACAAAAGAAACTATTTGGCCCCCAAAGCCTAAAATGTTTATTTTTCTGTCATTTACAGAACAAATTGTGGATCACTGTTCACACTATTCAACTTTATCATAGCATTACTCATTGAATCCCTATAGTTATTTTTAGCAAATATGGTCATTAATGCTATGATTTAATAATGAATAAAAAGCAACCCCTTTTTCCTTAGGAAGTTATGTCTAGATTTTCAAACCCAAACAAAATTTTGTGTAAGTTGTGAACTATTTTAAATAATCAAGGAAGTGGAGGAAAGTTATAAAAGAGGGAGAGAAATAATAGATAAATAAAGAAAGGGAATCTTTGTGAAAATAAGACATAAAAATATTAAGGAAATAAATAACAGATCTTATGAGGGTAGGAGAAAAGCAGACCATTTTCTGTCCCATCTCATGAGAGAGAGGATTACTTAAACTCCCTGAGTCATCTTAGGGAGTTTATCTCACTTCCATTTCCTACTATAGGAAAGACACACCACTTGTGTCGAACTTACGATTTTCCAAATGGCATGTAGATACTGTCCCCACCTTCATAGTTTGAACACATGCACAGATTTCAACACAGGATGCTCCTTTAGCCCCCAAAGAGACCTTGGCCCGCATGGTTCCTTCGGATAAGGATTACAGGAAAGTAGCAGGAATGAGTTAGTAAAAGAAATCTTTATAATAAGATCCTTACAATAAGAAATAATAACTTATCTTCTTTTTTTTTTTTTTTTTTTTTGCCAGTCCTGGGCTTGAGCTCAGGGCCTGAGCACTCTCCTTGGACTTTCTCAAGGCTAGAGCTCTACCACTTGAGCCTCAGCACTACTTCCGGCTTTTTTCAATGTATGTGGTACCGAGGAATCGAACCTGGGTCTTCATGTATGCTAGGCAAGCACTTTAACCACTAGGCCAAACTCCCGGCCCATAACTTATCTTCTTACAACTGACATGCAGAACAAAAGACTGATTGAGCCCTGTGGTAGTGATAATGATGATGATGACCCCAAATCAAAGAAAACTGAGCTTCCCTCAGTGAGTTGGTGTGCTGTCTAGGTTGATGTTTGTTTAGGGTGTTTTAAAGGTCTACTTTCGAGCTTTATTGTCTAAGTTCTCTGGCTCTTGTTCTTCTTGGTGGGGGAGGATGTGCAGGGGGGAGTGCTGGTCCTAGAACTTGAACTCAGGGTATGGACACTGTCCCTGACCTTTTGTACTCAAGACTAGTACTCTACCATTCGAGCCACAGCTTCACTTTTAGCCTTTTTAGTGGTTAATGGCACATATGAGTCTCAAAGACTTTTCTGCCTGAGCTGGCTTTGTATCACAATTCTCCCATCTCAGCCTCCAAAGTAGCTAGGATTACAGCTGCAAGGCACTTGCCCCCAGTCGGTTCTCCTATTCTTAACAATGCTGTTGCTTGCCCTTGCTGTAACAGGTCCACTTCCTTTCTTCCTTGGTGCCACACTCCAGTCTTGTTTTGACTGTTTTTCTTTTACCTTTTGGCACCACTGGATTTTCCAAATGCTTTCGGAAAAGGCAAGTCAATAATTGAACAAGGACTTACTGTAAAGAGTTGCCTACTTTTGAAGAACTTACAGCCGAATAAGAGATATAAACGGTGGAATAGAAAAATCAAAATATTATGTGTCCCCTGGGACAACGTAAGAGAAAGGTAAGGTCACACCCAGGCCCGGGACTACTTTGGAAGGAAATGCTGCATGACTTGCGCATTGACACCCCCAGGAAGTGAGATTGGAAGAGGAAAGCTGCAGACACTGTTGGGCAGAAGTGAAGAGAATAGGGTTGGAAGGAGGGTTTCTGGAGAGAGACTGGGATGGAGGAGTGAATCAATGAGGGTGGGACTGAAAATGGTGCAGCAACTGTGAGTCTCCCGAAAGGACTTAAGCAGAAATGCTATGTAATTGAAGTAATCCAAGAATCCACACAATGGATAAGGAAAATGGAGAGCATCGCAGAGACAAATGTCTCACTGTGCTGAACAGACCCAGTGATACCGCCCTCTGCGGTCCTGGAGGAGAGGAACTCTGCCTCATCTCTACAAAGACCTACATTGATGAGAGATGCACTTTTAAAGGAGAAGCCAAGGAAGGGGAAGGAGCCTGTAATAACTCTAGAAGAACGCAAACCCCCACAACTTGGGCTGTTTTCTGCCATCGATGCCGCAATCCCTTCACAGCACTCACTCTCTGGTAGATTCATGACCTTCACTCCATCCTTGATTACATCCTGGAGGAGGGTGACAAGAAGCAGGCCCCAGCCTTTAAGGCCAAGGTATTATTCCAATTCGGAGGAAAGAAGAAAAAAAAAAGTCTGTCTAGTATATCTGTCTTGGCTCTACCATAGATCAGAAACCTCTGTCAGTGTCTAACCACTGGTCCAAATCACCTCGGATGTAACAGCCGATGACTCAGGTTTTGGCTGTCACCACCCAGCATGAGGCGATAGATCAGAGGGAAGGGATCGTGCATTCCCAAGGTTCCAGAAAAAAAAAAAATCTTTAAAATCATCTTCACAGTCAGTTGTTTTTGGACAATGACCCTGCATCCTCAGTCCTGACATCAGAGGACTAGGTCCCGGGTGTGCGGGCAAAGCCAGCTCCCTGTTAAAGAAGGGCCTTCACGACCAGGTCTAGTCGGAACTGTTCCCTCCCGCATCTCCTGCCACTCCCTGGGCTGGTTACCAGGGACCCACATGGAGTACCCAATTGCAGTGGTTCGGAGCGTTGATTCCCAGGACTTCCCAGGACCCGGGCGAGGCCGGCTCCGACACGCCTATGTGTTGTCGGGGTGGTGGCAGCAGCTGCGGGGAGACGCGGGCCGCGCTCCAGCACAGTGGGATTCGGCCCAGCGGCTGAGTCGGTGTCGCCCTTTGGCCATTCCAGCCCTGCACTGGCGGAGCCGCGAGTCATCTCTCCGGCGCCCTCTCTGACTCACATGGCAATGCGTAAATGATCTTTCCCGGATCTGCAAAGGTGTAAGAGTTCAATTCCGAGCCTGTTGTCTCTTGCTAGACTTCTCTTATCTCCCTACCCAGTCCTGTGCCTCCAGCCCGAGGTGACCTAATTGTCCAAGCTGCTCTGCGCGCTGTTCCCCAGCCCAGAATCTGGGTGCAGCGTCCCCCGAGCGAGAGCTGCGCGCTCAGCCCGGTCCTGGAGAGCTCCCCGCCCGCCCGCCCGCCTGCCCACCTGCCCGCCTGCCAACACCCAGAGGCTCCCGGCCTGGAAGGTGTCCGGGCTCTTGGCTTTAGGATTTTTTTTTTAAGTTCTTGACAATCTATTAGAATCTGACGTAGAAGCCCCTAATGCGCCCTGTCCCATCCACCAACAGAACGTGCTTGCTCTGAAATCCATTAACATCCCGATGAAGCCCGTTAGGCTGTGGTTCATCTCATCTCCGTTCCCAGTCCTTTCTGCCCGCTAATTCACACCTGAGTTTTCTGGGGAAGAGCAACTCAAGTGCGGTGAATAAAAGCATCTCATAAGCAAACTACTCAATTGTTCCAATAGCAGAAGAGGAAAAGTACGAGTTTACATGGACCACACGAACGGTTTAAAGATGTGCAAAGGTGTGTGAAGGTGTGTAAGAGGCCAAGGCATCGGTCCTGAGAGTACCTGCTGATGTCAGGTATTCTTCTTCCCAAGGAGAAAAAAAATCAAGCACAGAAAACCGCCCTGAAAAAAGGTGCCAACACCCATCCCTTCCAACACATACAAGTTCTTAGTCTAGGGCTGAGGCATGGTTAAAAGGAGGGAGGTGGGGGGAAATTCCTGATGATTTTGCTAATGTTAAAATTCCATAGATTTGACTAGACCTCCTTTATTTTTGTCTTTTTGCATCATCAATTCAGAATTCTGTACAGAAAGAGCATGACATCAAAGAAAATCATTGGTCTAGGAGAAAAGAGCCCGTAGGCGTTTAGGTGCTATATATTTGAGGCCAGAAAGCTCTGGAATATCAAGGAGACTCCAACTGAAGGCAACAGCATGGGTGAATATGGCCCTTGGGTGCTTTGAGCTTCGCATGGGTCTCTAAGGCAGGCTTTGCATATGGGAAGGTTATTCCAACTTGGTGGGGAGAGTTCAGTGCCAAACTGGGGTGGACCTGGGTTTCCAGCTGCCTGATGTTTTACTATTACTATTTTTTCTGTCAGTTTGTTTCAGGGAACTGTTCCTCTTGCCATTGATAGGAGTGGTTGTAACTTACAACTTCACTGACTGTGATTTAAAGGAAATTGTAGACCACTATGAGCACATAATTTATGTGAGCCTGAACAACTGTATCAAGGGGGTAAGTGTCGAGCCGTTGAGAATCTACCAAGGGGTAGACTTAACTATAGTTTAACTTTCAAGAAAATAGAAAATAATTTGGAAATAATTATCTCATAAAGCCATTTTTACAAGTGCTAATTAAAATGCATTGCTGGCATCTAAAATGACTACCTAGAAATTGACAGCTGTTAATGGAGGAGTTACAAAGCAGGTACTGATAGAGGATATGTGCAGTGCGCACCAAGAAAAGTCTTTCCTACATTAAAGTGCAGCTTTGACTTTGAAGTAAGAAAAGACAAAGTAAGTAAGGGCTTGGGAAGCAAACGGGAGCGGAAAAGGGAATTCTCCTGAGACAACCCCTAAAGAGTGAGACTTGGCTCCGGGATTTCTGCTTTGTTTTTGATTTTTGCTTCAGGAAGCTTTCTTGGGACGTGATACACTTTGAATTTCTAAAACGTATCATAGTGATCACGTCCCCAATAACCCCCCCGTCTCTGGATGTAGTGTGAGTATTTGAGAGGGATGGATGGATAAGGGGTGGACATGCATGCCCCAGCCACCATGTGTGCTTTCAACGGTAGGAATCTCCCTCTGAGACCAGGGTCCTTTCATAACGAGTCCCATAGCTTTCAGGGCATCTTTGAAGCCGGAGAAGAGGCTACAGATCGGTCTTCCCTCTTCCCCGTGGACTTAAATCTTTCACCCCTTGGACTGGCGTGGCAACGCACGCCCGTGATCCTCAAATTCTGGAGGCTGAGGCAGGAGGGAGACCAAGTGGAGGCCAGCCTGTGCTGTGAGACACTGTTACCATCACAAAAACGTTATCTTTCGCTATTTTGTTTTCTTGCAGAGAGAATTCAATCTAAACGAGTCCTGTGACACCTCAGTAAGTAGAAGGATCCGCTGCGGGCTTTTCCCCTACCGAGAGAGACTTCCAGCTCTGGGGGAGGATGTGTCCTGGGTGCTCAGAGCACCTGCTCTCAGGCCACACAAACCACTCCAGCAGGGGACGCCTAGGCTGCCAGCGGGTGGCTGCCCCCCGGCTCTGGACCGCGCTTCTCTGCTCCAGCAGAAGCAGCTGCTTGTCTGCCAGGCAGCGGGGTTGTGTCAAGGCTTTCCTTTCTCCCCGGGCCAATTAGAAAGTGCTGCCGGGAGGGAAGTCAGAGGCACCGCCTTGCTTGAGTCTGGAGCTCCCGGCTGTCTCGCTGCCTGTGGAGAGGGTTCTGCTGAAGAGATCTGGGCGGAGCGAGTGCCAGGATCACGCCTCCCAGACAGAGGCTCCCTCCCTGCCTCGCCGACCCAGCCCGGCTTCCCTCCGCGCCTCCACGAGCCCTTCGCTCCGCTTCAGGACACCTGGGCTGCGTCTCCCCTTCTCACTCCATTCTAACCACCTCCCTTCCCTCCCTTTCTTCTTTCCTCTCCGGGGCGTGTGCGCAGCCGGACTGCCTGGGGAAGATCGAGCTCCACACCTTCAGCAAGTGTCAGGCACAATTCGCCGTGTTCGCCCAGCAAACGCGAAGCACCTTCGAAAACCACTGTAAAAACTTCTCTTCATCTCAGGTAAGCCCAAGGCTTTTTAGGACACAAAGATTAACTTGTTAAAGTGAGGTTCGAGGGCAGAAGTTCTATGGATTTCTCTCTCTCTCTCTCTTTTTTTAATTCAAGTTTTGTCTTTTGAAGAACTCATGAGACAGGTAAAAAGCTGTGGATTGTCCATCTCTGGCTCACACTGGAGCTCCTGTTTTAACAGTGTATGTCTGATTGGCGGGGGGGGGGGGGGGGGGAGGGGAAGGGGCGGGTTGAATGACAGTTCTAAACCTTAAGTAAGTGTGTCAAGTTGTGCTTTGGGAGAGTTCTGCGTTGGAAGGTGCTAGCCGCTGCCGAAGGGAAAGGGGTGATTGTCCAAAACGCCCAAGGCTGACCCAACTTTCAACTGTAGCTCAGTGGTAGAGAACTTGTTTGGTTCAAGGGGCTGGGTTTGATCCCTGGCACGGGGGGCGGGGGGGAATGTCTTTGTTACTTGTGTACTAAGAGATTGTTGTCATTCCCAAGTTTAACAATGGCTACTTAGAGCTGATCACTTAAAATAATAATTGCATCATTATAGATGTAATAAGATAGGTGGAATGTATAATGTATATTTATCAAGATACAATGTATCATTATGCATTCTACTTTGTACATTAGATCTCTACCCTGTTACCCTGTGTTTGTTTAATTGCTTGTAGGGGTGCAAAATTGCCATCTCTATTCATAATAAAGTTGGGTATATGTCCTATGGACATTTGGAGACATATGGTTTTAATGATGGAGATAAAGAATGAGAAACAGGGACTCTGGAGAGAGACTTCCAACTTCCAGTCCTAGTCTCAGCCTTCTAGCTGTGCGGACTTGAATCAATTAGCCTCTGGGTGTCTCAGCAAAATAATTATCACATTAGTAAGTTTATATATGATGCTTATGAGAATCAAATGACTCACCCACATGTAAAAGTAGACTTGGAACAATGCCTGGCCCATAACAGGTACATAGTTATTCGCTTTAGTTGGCATGCATGTATAGTTGGCATACCTGATTTCTTTGTTTAATATAGACAAAGATCAACAATGTTGACCTTTACATCATACAGATCATTTATTTCTTATCCATAGATTGGCATTGTGTGTGTGGTTATATGTGCTGTCTGTTGCTTTTAGCCTGGTAGACTTTATCAAATTGCAATCTAAAAGTTATCACTTTACAATCCAGATATCCCTACCAGCAAGGCTGTCATATTTTAGACCTTAAGGAAAAATAAAAACCCATGGGATACAATAAGGCCAGAGACTGAAGCTACCTCACTTGAGCCTGAGTAAGAGATTCAACATGAGCCATACTTATGAGAAATCTGTTTGGGTTTGTGCTTTTTTTTTTCATGGCAAATCGGCAGATAAAATCCATTTACATAAGAAGAGCACAGAGTTCAGGCTTGATCAAGTTCTTGAACAGCATTATAAAAGGGAGAATGTGAATAAATTAGTTTGGCTCCCTCATAGCTCACAGGAAAAGTCTGATGCTAGTTGTCATGATTTTTGCAGATTTTACACTGCAAAAGGAATGCTTAGGAAACTCTTATCAGTCTAATCACTAGGAGCCTAAGAAGTTGAGTCTGCCAGGACTGAAGAGTACTCCAGCTGAAGACACACGTCAGGATTCTCCTCCAAATAAGTCTCTATTAGTCTCCTCAGGGGAAAAAAAAATGTCGATAGCTCCTGTAGATGGTGGTAGTTCAGGAAAAGAAAACTTTTAATGGATTAAGTTTACTAAAATATGTCTAGAGAATGTATTGCTCATGTCTTTTGGAAACACATCTTCTCAGAGAGATCGTGAAGTCATCTGTATATTCTTTCACTTAATTATGCAAAAAACCTCAATTTCCCATGTATATGACACTGTGGATGATGGGGAATACCCATGATACAATTTTAAAAAAAAGAGTGAGAGCCCAGTTACATCACATTTATGCTGAAGAGCAGAAAGTGTTTCCAACATAAAAGTCTGAGCAAATAGCAGAGACTTTGGAGAGGAGGTGGTATTTAGCCTCGAAGCAAGAGTAGGAAGCTAAACAGGAGAACATTCTATTTGAGAGAACTCATATAATCATGCCCTATGCAAATACACTCTACAGAAACAGACTGAGAAATAGATTTGCATAGAGAAAAATGACATAATCTTACCCCTAAACAAGTTTTTAGAGTGAAAATTAACTGCTGGTTTTCCTTTTCAACAGATAAATAATTCTCAGGAAATAGGAAGTAAAGAAGATTCAAATTACTGCCTGAGCTGGGCCTTTCAAATAAAAGGATGGTGGCAGCTTTTCATCCAATTTGCACCAAATTAAAGGACGGTGGCAACTTTTCGCCCAAATTAAAGGACTATCATCCTTCCAGTAATATTTGCTGGCACCAAAATACATGATCTTCATTATGTAATATAAAATGTTAGCGCTGTGACATTTTTATGACCATCAATGGCTATTTTATAATTGCAAAAGAGTCACTTAACTTATTTTTTAAGTTGTGACTATTTAATATGTTTTCAATTCAAAAGAAATGCTATTCCTCTAACATCAAGGAAAATTTCTATTATATTGCTGACTGGCTCTGTGACAATATGTCACATCTGGAGCTTGTATATACCTTCCCTCAGAGGAAAAATCCACAAGTGTAGTAGAAAGTTAAATTCTACAAAAGCACTGAAAGCAAGGCAACTATTTCTTCTTTCTGTGATGATCTTTTTCATGTTTTCATTCTAAAACTTAGCCAAAGAAGAAAATAAGAGTGTATCGTTAGCTGTACATATAATGAAGTGATCTAAAAGAGCTGTTAGGCAAAATGCTATGAACATATTGTAAGCTGAGCTTAAAAGTTACATCAAAGCCAGGTTCTAGTGGCTCACACCCACAATCCTACCTACTCAGGAAGCTGAGATCTAGAGGTTGTGATTCAAAGCCAGACCAGGCAGGAAAGTGTGTGAGATTTTTTTAAATCTCCAATTATACATGAAAAAGGCCAGAAGTATAGCTGTGGTTCAAATGGTAGAGCACAAGTCTGTAGTGAAAAGACTAAACAACAGTGCCCAGGACTCAAGTTAAAGCTCCTGTACACACACACACACACACACACACACACACACTCACAAACATTTAATAGTAATGTTATATCAAATTCTTCTGCAGCAGTGCCTTATAAGGATCATATGTGTATTTTCAAATCTTGTATATTTTTAATTTATTTTGTGGCCACTTTTGAATCTGTACATGTTGGTTTGTAATTAGTGCTGTAAATTTCCCAATAAAGTAATGCTCAAATTAGTTGCTTGTTAATGGTCTTTTAAATTTTAATTAGTAAACAATTCTCATCTATCTTTTTCTATGGGACATCACTTTTCTTCAGCCTTTAGCTTCACTCATGTTGAAAGCCCACTGATCGTATGCCCCTCCTTGAAATATGACTTGATTCTGTCTATAGGAGAAAAATCTTTTCTTTTACATGATAAAGATTTTACTCTTAAATGATCATCTGTACACCAAGTAACATGTAATAAGTTCTTAAATTCTATCATTTCATCATTTTAAGGTAAACTAAAAGCAGCCTAAACTAGTACATTAGTATTCATTGCTCTAACACTTAGCCAGAATGGACTGTTTTAAGGCTGGCTGCTGCATTGTACAAGTCACAAATAACTACTTACTATTTTTTTCATAGATAAAAAAAAGCTCCTGACCTTAAACAAAGTGTAAGGAAAAATTACTTAAGCGCTTTCTTTCTTCAAAGAATTATAATTTTTTGTTTGATCCTATCAAGAGCTAAGAAAGAAAAAAGGTGACACTAACACATTTCTTGAACTGAAAGGCATAGGAAAACAGACAACGTATACTCATTAAATCCCTAAGAAATAAAAGAGTTATAAAGATGAACGTTTGGATAAATACTAAATGTATACAAAGAAGCTAGACTGGCTATCACACACAAAAGCCAAGAGGTCTTCTAGAACTTCCTCCCTGTTCTAGCGGAAGTAGGTCTGGAGGATGGTCCTCTTTTTCTTGGTCTCCTTCTCCACCTCACTGCTGCAACTGCCCTGGGATCCCAGTGCCACAGCTTCCTTGGCCTTGAACTCTTTCTCCCTCTGCAGGCGGTACTGTTCAGTCTCAGCCTGGGCTGCTTCTTTGGCCTTTCCCTTGCTGGCCTTGGACACCTTCTTGGTGGCACACTTCTTGGCCTGCAGCAGCTGCTGGATCCCCTGCAACTGACTAGCCATGGCGGCGGGGACAGGGAGAAAGAGAAAATCTTTAGAGATGATTAATGAGGCTCTGAGTTCAAGCCCTGAGTACATACACACACACACACACACACACACACACACACACATAACCTAAAGGTCTTACATTATACATGTAAGAAAATACCAAAGCAAAATCTAATCTTTTATAAAAAATTAATATATGCTAATGAAAATTAATGCACTCTACCTACCACGGAGCTACACTCCAGACTTAGCAATATCTTTTGTGTACATACTTCACTTTATCCTTTCAAGGTAAGCTTAATTTTTTATTTTGTGATTTTTTGGGGGTAGAAGAAATGTGTGTGCATTCATATGAGAGAGGGGGGGCTGGGAGAGAGAATGTAAAATAAAAAGCAAGATGGAGCTTACCCATGAAAATACTAAAATAGAAGAAACTTAAGAACTAAGTAATGTAATGACACCATTCTCTTTTGAAATCTGAACAAATAACTCAAATATGGATAGATAGGTGCCCACTGTTCAGAAATTCAGGGAAAAAATGACAGTATAGCCAGGCACAGTGGCTCACTCCTGTAACCTAGCTACTCAGGAGGCTGAGATCTGAGGATCACGGTTCAAAGCCAGCCTAGGCACTAAAGTCCCTGTGAATCTCATCTCCAATTAACCACTAGAAAACTGGAAGTGACATGTGGCTCCAGGGGTAGGGTGGTAGCTTTAAGCTGAATAGCTCAGGGACAGCGCCCAGGCCCAAAGTTCAAGCCACATTACCAATAAAAAACAATGAAAGTACAATTAAATAAAGCATGTCAAGGACCAAAGTCATCATCTGTTAGTATGTGCATCTTAATTATCTGAACATCAAAACATTCAAGACCTACTGGTGCTAAATGCTATAAAATAAATGAAGGTATTGTTGTTCAAGAATGTATGAGTCAGATAGGCACAGGTAGTTCACATTTGTACTCCTCCCTACTCAGGAGGCTGAGATCTGAGGATCCTGGTGCAAAGTTGGCCTATACAGACAAATTCGTAAAACCATTAAATAGCTGGCAAGAACACCAACTTTGAACAAAAAGCTAAATGAGAGCATGAGGCAATGATTTCAAATCCTGACTACTAACATATACAGAGAGAGAGAGAGAGAGAGACACAGACAGACAGACAGAAAGACAGACAGATTCAGAGAGAATTGGGAGACCAGTGGGAGAAGAGAAGAGGAAGGTGAATATAAAGTACATTATATACAGGTAAGAAAATGCCATAGCAAAACTTAATATTTTATAAAAATTAATACGCATTAATAAAAATTAATGCAAAGAAGAACACACAAACCAAGTGTTCAAAGTAGCTGACAAGTTGATTTTTATTTCATAACAAAGTAACTAGATAAAAGGAGATTATTTACAAAAGCTTCTGTTCACTAATGCACCTGCTAATACTCTCATCATGATGGTCAAGTACAAATATAATTATATACGTGAGTCATTCAACCCACATCTTATCAAGGTGCCAAAGTAGTTTTCATTAATGGAAGACATATGGAAAGAAACAATGAAATAAGAGATTATTATCATATGCTGAGTTTTGGTGATCAGTTCATAGGGCATTTGTTTTGGTTCATGTTTACATGCTCTATGATCACTCTTCAAACCACCTTTTGGGGGCAAATGGGTCTGAAGGGGTAGATTCCCAATACTGAGCAAACATACTAGCCTTCCCACTATGTCACAAAGAAACCCCCCAAAACCCATCTCCAAGGATACCAGATATCTACTACAAGAGAGCAAAGCTATGAGCATCTGTGTCAGAGGACACTCAGGCCCAACTAAACACAGTGGTACCCTAGCTCAAGTAGTACTAGATACAAAAAACCAACAGGAATTGCAATATCCTTTCTATTACATTAATTACCTTTCTCATTGGATTCTTTGCTCATCACATCTGTGTTTCTGAAGATATCCCATATGTCTTCAGATGGGGCAAAAGCCAGTCTATAGAGTTTTTCCTAGCTTCCTTCATGGATAAGCACCACCACATCAGCCCCCGTGGCCCACGGTTGGGGTACACTGACATGCTCATGTGACACACACACAATCCAAGTGAAGCTGCTTATGATGCAACTTGCTAACTTGTTCAGAGACTGGCATGGTGTCCACAGGAAGATCATTGCTATAAATTCTCTGCCCTCTAAGAAGTCTGAGGATTAATACTGGGATCTTTAACCAACATAGGATATTATCTATAAACATTCTCATTCAAAATGATTTATGAGAATCATGACAGAGGTGTGTTCCAACCTATTAATGTGTTAGTCACTGAAAGCCTAAAGCACCCTATTTGTCTTGGCTATTGAGTATGACTAAAACTTCTAGAACATTTAAAATTTGGTTCTAATTGTTTTCTGACTTCACATACCAATTTATACCATACTCTGAGAACTGTGACTCTCCATCATATAGGCTAGGCCAAAGCAGGAAGACATTTAAGTGGTTATGATATTGCATCCTCCATTTTCATAATTCAGAAGTATAATTCAGAAAGAAAGATGATATCTTTTTTATGTAATGACATAAAATACTGGTAGTTTTGTGTCTCTAATGTACACAGTTTATTGGGCAAAAATAGTCAGCCAGAACTGGGGATTGAAGAACTGAAGTCTATATGGTAGAATGGAGTCCACTCTGAAATCTTAAATATATCCCAAAGAATGTATGGAAATATACCAACTTTTCTCTATACAACTGAAGTAATGAGGCTTCTCAAGACCCAGAGTTATGTTGTTGGAAATTTTTGTAGATGTTTTCTTCTCTCCCGCTTTTCCTGAGAAACCAATTTCCAGACACAGCAAACATGTAGACTTAACTACATATCAAATTTTATTTCTCCTAAGATAACCATTTTAAATAAAAATAACTTGATTAAAAATTCAATGTCCAATCGATATTTCCTTACATAGCTGTCAGTAAGAAAGGGCTGTGTACTCACTCTCAGTCTTGGCATCATGCTATTCCTCCCAACATCTTGTTTTTATGGTCTTTCTTCAATCAAACTTGACTTTCACCTTTTGATCTCATGTAGCTTGTATCTTTTAAATTTTTCCTTTAAAAATTTCTCATGGTAAAATATGTTTTGAATGGCAAATAAAATAGTATCGTGTTTCTTTCCTTTTATGATTGAGACTACTTTGAGGCAGAAATTGCCAACAACATTTTACTGCCAATTCCACACATTGTATCAAATTGTTCACACACTGCTCAAGCAGGTGGGGTGATTTATTTGGAGAATGAACCACTCGAATGATATCTTTTTATTGTTGAAGCAATCGAGCCAAACATGTAAATATATGTTGAAAACAGAAAATGACAGGAATACTTTTTTTTAAAAAAAGCACTTCTAATAATAATGTTCTGATTTTGTGTATATTAAGTATTTTAGGTTGCCTGATGTTTAACTGGTAACAAAACATGCCAACATCTGCCCTGTAAATCATCCTATTATGAAGATCTAATGCAAAGCTGACAGCCCTTTGTGTCAATGGTCTTACAGGCACTTGCTCATTCTTGATATTCCCACTGAGGAAAAAGACTGTGTGGAATTCTTTAAAAGAAATCCATTACTTGAAAGGCAATGTCCTTTGGGAAACTAACCTGTCGCAGGGTTTCAAGTGCTTAAGTTAGAAAAGTCTTCAAGAGAATGGAATATTCTGAGTCATTTCGACAATTTTTTTTTTGCCAGTCCTGGGCTTGGGCTCAGGGCCTGAGCACTGACCCTGGATTTTTCTCAAGGCTAGGGCTCTACCACTTGAGCCACAGCACCACTTCTGGCTTTTTGCTGTGTATGTGGTACCGAGGAATCCAACCCAGGTCTTTGTGCATGCTAGGCAAGCACTCTACCACTAGGCCAAACTCTCAGCCTAAATCCCACTTGTTCTCATATCTCAGCTCATTACTTCAGAGTATTCAGCTGTGAGATTTCAGTATGGTTGTAGGAAGTAAAATTGTCTTCACCAGAAGAGAATTGTTTTATCATGAGTAAAGCATAGGCAAATTTTACATGGATGCTTCTTGTACGGAAGGTATGCTCTTTTCAAACAGCTGATTCTTTTCCCAGGCTAAGTGTTAGCATAGGAGCAGTTGAGGACTGGTTTTGCTTGTAGTTACTTCATAATATAAAGTATTTTTGTGTTTTGGGGAGGGCATCTTCCGTAAAGGCAGCAACATTGATCATTGTCAGCTATCGCAGTGTGAGCAAATCATGTACTTAGAGGAGTCAATCTAGTTGTGCCCCCAATTAACACTGTGAAGCAGTACCACCTTTTCTTACTGAAGCAGATAGTTTCATAAAAGAAATGGAGCCAGGTATCATGGTTTTTGCCTGTACTTCCAGCACTTGGGAGAGAGAGAAGAATCTTAAATTCGGGGCAATCTTCTCCAAGATAGTAGAGAGTCTGTCTCAAAGAGCATCGGCATGACCTTGTCAGACATGAGAGATAACCACTCTGGATGCAGATTCTGCAGGTTTCCCATTGATTAGCCTTGGCTGTTATCTGAGTGCTTCTCTCTGATACTCCAGTTGTCCTTCAATTACCTTCTTTTAAAACTTTGTGGTGGTTTGGGTTGCAGCAATAAACATTTTTGGAAATTCAAACCCATTTCCTGCTTATGAAAGACATACAATTTTTGCTCTAAATACCTCAGGATAATTGAACAATGAGTGTCAATGGCTTTGCCTACTGTGAAAGTCATGGTTAGGAAAATTTTCAAATCTCTCTCCAAAACTATTGATAATATATTAAAAGAGTTGTTTATAATAAATGTAATATCCACTTTATAAACAGCTTAGAAGTTTTCAAAAAAATGCGTGCAGTAACTAAAATAATTTGTACATGGTTCCATAACTCAGGAGTAAAAGAATTTCCATTAGTATTCCAAGATTTTTTGGGGGGGAGGGGAAGCGATGTAAGTGAACTCAGTAAAAGCAAACAAAAAAATCCTTTTGACTATGGAAAATGTCAATCAGAAATCAATGCATACAGTTTCATGAATCCTAGATAACATACCCTAGTTTTAGCAGTTATCCATTTTGTTTCATCTAAACCCAATCAATCCTTCGTTCTGGTAATTCTGAAGTAAATCCCTACACTTCGTATCTGGAATAATTATGCTAGTATGTATCTCCCAACCATAAAAACTTTAAAAACATTACCACAGTATTATCCACTAACATTAACTTAAAAATCAATTGTCCAGAGTTTACATAAATATTTGAGTCAGTCTCGTGGCTTGATTTGAAAATCATCTAAGATATTGTCCCCAACTCCCCAATGAGGAAAGGAGCGATACTGCTATGGTGCCTGGTATCATAAATGGACATGTTTAATTGTAACTCCTTTGTAAAAGGGGAAAAAAAGGAAGAAGAAAGGTGAAGGAAGGAAGGAAGGAGGGAGGGAGGGAGGGAGGGAGGAAAGGAAGGAAGGAAGGAAGGAAAGAAAGAAGGAAGGAAGGAAGGAAAGAAAGAAAGAAAGAAAGAAAGAAAGAAAGAAAGAAAGAAAGAAAGAAAGAAAGAAAGAAAGAAAGAAAGAAAGAAAGAAGGAAGGAAAGAAAGAACGAACGTACTCCAGTCCCACAGAGAACTGGAGAACCCCAGGATGCAAGATGCTGGAGACTGCAGCTCCCGGAACCAAAATCTCGCCTCCACGGCAGGCTCCGTAGGGAGCTCTTCCGGCGTTTCACGCAGGGCAGTACGCTATTGGCAGAGGCTCCCGGAAGTCCTCGCGAGTCGCCAACCCGGCTCCCGGTTTGCCCCGGAGACGCGCTGTGTCTCAGGCGCGTGTTTCCCGCCGGGACTTGGGGCTGAGAGAGCGGCAGCGCGGCGAGATGGAAGGCGGTGCGCGGGGCCGATCGGGCAGCGCGCTGTTCGCGGGCTTCCGGGCCTTGGGACTCTTTAGCAATGATGTTCCACACGTGGTGCGGTTCAGCGCGCTGAAGCGCCGGTTCTACGTGACGACCTGCGTGGGCACGAGCTTCCACACGTACGACGTGAGTGATGGCCGCCCGCGCCGGGCTCCCGAGGAGAACCGCCCCGCGGAGCCCCGCGCCGGCCCGGCTCCTCCCCCCCCTCCACCCCTCGCCCCCCCCCTCCACCACCCAGCCCCCCCTCCACCACCCGGCCCCCCCTCCCGTCGCCTCCGGCCGGGTCGGCCCGCTCTCCCACCCCCCCCACTCCCACTCCCACTCCCACGCCATCCTTCCCCCGGCCTTCCCGGCCCGACCCAGTCTCGGGAAGCTCTGTCTGTTCCCATCCACGTGCTGAGCCCTGACGTAGGCCTTGCATAGGGGCGAGTTTCGGCGTCACCTTGGAGAACATTCCGGGTCTGTGGTAATAACAGTCTGTAGATATTCATCGACTTGCTTCTCTGAGAATGTAGACATGATTTAAAAAAAAAAAAAAGGTCCTTGTCCTCTACACCCCCATCCCGCCTTCCCTTTCCAGGACTCTCTCATCCCCCCCCCCCCAATCCATTAATTCATCTTTGCAAGAGGAAAACTTTCGAGTCATTTTTGTTGCGTAGTACATGACAAAAAATCTGGGTCAGAAATTCGAACTCGTGTACGTTGGGAGAACTGGAGAGAGAATGAGATCAAAGATAATGTAGGGTCACATCTGATGATAATTTGGTTTTGCTAAATGGCCCCTGGGCACAGCATCTGGTGTTTGTCTCCTTCAGCACCCCTTCATTGTCAGGCACAATGTCACTTGTCACAATGCCTTGCAGCAACTTCAAGATCAGATTCATGTATTCTGTATCGCCCTCATATAAACTAGGAAAGTAAATTATAGAAAAAACCGAGTCACTTAGACCCATCTTGCTTCCTTTGACAGTTCTTTTTCCCTCCTTAATCTTACCAATTATTTCTTAAGTCTTATCTAAAATCAGCTCTGTGAGAACAGGTATATGGGGAGGAAGATATTAGCCTGTGTTAACTAAGCACTTTTTCCCCAGGAAAGCATGATGTACAGTTGTTTTCTGTGAATGATGGTGAAAATTAAACTGCTTGTGAACAAGAAGAGTTGGAAGTTGATAATCCAGTTACCGTGAAAGTTCTGTTGCTGCCTGTACCTAGAAGTCCTACAGATTTGATTTTTGTACACAGATATTAAACACATTGTAGAGAAGATGGGGTTGGTGATAGCTGCTAGCATTTATTGAGCTGACTTGGCTCCACTTTCTTAAATTTCTTTTTCTGTTCTGGTATGAAGGCTAAGCTCAGAACCTGGGCACTGACTGTTAGCTTTTTCCATGCAAAGCTGGCACTTTAACTTGAGTCACAGTCTCACTTCTGGCTTTTTTGTGAGTGTGTGATTAATTGGCAATAGCAATCTCATGAATTTCCTACTTGGGCTGACTTTGAACCACAGTCGCTAGCATTACAGGCTCTCTTCTGTTATATACAAATTCATAGTCACATCTAATGCGCACCTATTTTAATCCTTATTTTACAGATGAGGAAATTGAGGCATACAGAAACTAAGTGACAAAGAAGAAATCAATACTTCATGTCATGAAACTATGTGAAAGTCAAATTTCAATATCCACAGATAAATTTTAATGAAATACACCTTCATACATTTGTTTATTGTATGTGTCTTTTATTGCAACCATGACAAAACACAGTTCCAACAGACTACATGACCTTCAAAGCCTAAAACAACTAATCTTGGTCCATTACAGAAACTGCCCATACCTTTCATTATGCCTGTAAAGTAGTTAAAGATAGAAGCCTTTCCTAATAATTAAAATTGTTATCAGCGATTATCAACTGTGTAGCAAATGTATGAATGGATAATATCAATCTTCAGATCTTAATTTGTTATTGTCTTTGCTAATAAAAATTGACCAGTTTTTCTTTCTCTTTTTAAACAGGTTCAGAAACTTAGTCTTGTTGCAGTAAGTAAGTGTGTATTTTGTTCTAAATTTGTGTATGTTTAATATCTTTTGAATTTGAAGTTGGGGGAGCTGGAGGCATAACTTTTTATTTTTAATTTTTTTGGGCATGAACTTAGGATCTGGGAATTTCCTGTAATTTTTATTCTCAAAATTGATACTCTCACACTTGAGTCACACCTCTACTTCCTGCTTTTCACTGGCTAAGTGGACATAAAAGTTTCCCTGTTCCCCAGCTGACTTTAATTAGAGACCTGAGATCTGAGCCTCTTGAGTAGCTAGGATTATAGGTATGAGCCATTGGTGTACTACCAGGGCTTCACTCTCACTAAGAAAGTGTTCTACCACTTGAGCCCACTGTCCTACCACCCCAGTCTTTCTACTTTTTAAAAAATTTTCAAATAGAGGTCTTGCTAACTCTACCCAGGCTGGCTTAGGCTGGAGTCCTACCTCTGTTTCCTGAGTAACTAGGATTATAGGTATGCGTCACCATGCCCAACTTTTTTTTTTTTTTTTTTAAGGATTATGTTATGTTTACAAATCCTAGACATTTATAACATTGAAGGCAAAAGTTTATGTTCTGATTCTCACCTTTTGTTGTTGTTAAATATATTTGTTTTAGAATTATAGCCATGAAGATTTAATACTTAAGGTTTATGTTTGCCTCAAGATCTTAAATATCTGTACTTTCTATTTTCTCTCAGGTAACTCTGTTCCACAGGATATCTGCTGTATGGCAGCTGATGGGAAGCTAGTCTTTGCTGCATATGGGAGTGTTTTCTCTGCATTTGCTCATAACAAAGAGGTTTGTATCACTAATGTGTATAGTTTTTTAAAGAAAGAATATTGATTTCATCCCTGTATATATGCCTGCCTATATTCATATATACCATATGTGGTTCTGATGAAGAGACTTTATGAAGGAACTGTATATGCACACGTGTGATTAGGGCTAGAGGAACTGAGTAAAAAAATAGGCCAAGTACCTACCAACTGTGTGAAACTGATCGCCCCTGGTATGAGAGGGCTAAAGATAAGAAAGACTGTTATTAGAACTGACAGAAACTGAGCCATAGAGAAGGGGATATAGCTGTGGACAGACTGACTGCTGTAAGGATGTATCTCTCCATGTGCAAGCAGAAAGTTATTGAGAAGTGCCGTACGTGAGTGCCCTTCCCCCATTCCAGGTGGAAGCCAGCTGATGATAGAATTTGAAATCTTGTAGAGCATACCATTTTTCTGCAGTGTAGGAACTTGTACAGGTTGAATGGCATAAGGGTGTGTGTGTGCATGCTTCTTAACCACTATAGGCAGTCTGAGCCCCAGAGATTTCCTTTCTATCCTTGTCCCCAGTTTTACTTTTCTCTTGAACTGACTAAAGGAGCGGATTAACAAGCTATTTTTTCTTTTAAGTTCATATAGTCAGAAGTTGGACCACAATTCTTAACATGAGTATTTTCAAAATTAGCAAGCTTTTTGAATAGTATGAATCCTATTCCATGATGAATGAGTACTAATGAAATTCTTTTACTCTTTGACATTGTAGATAGTACATACCTTTAAGGGTCACAAGGCAGAAATCCAACTTTTGCAGCCTTTTGGTGACCACATTATCTCTATTGATACCAACAGTGTTCTTATTATTTGGCACATATATTCAGAAGGTAAGAATTAGCCATTTTATTTGCATTACCTATGGATAATTAATGTATGGTTAATATGAACAATCTGAACACCTGTTCTATGCTAGAACTTTCGCATTTAAATAGCTAAAGAAATTGAGAATACTTAGCATATATAACAAAAAGTTAAAATAAGAAGCAGATCAACACGCTTAATTCTTTTGTTAACTACACAAGATCTCTTTAATGTGTATATTACAGCTAATACATTTGCATTGTAGATTTCCCAACAGTAGGAACTTGTTAATATAATTTTCCCTTTGGAATGAATTTTGATATATTTCACATCTGAGTAATGCTTAGCTACTACTTATGAAGTAAAACATGGAGATTTTGTAATCTGGTGGAAAGTAGCATCTTTTTTTTTTTTTTTTTTTTGAAGAATGTGAATCATCTTTTAACCCATGCTATTATGCAAGAGTGCGCTGAGATTCTTTAAAATACAATAGCATCAAAGGTTGTGAATTTAATACCAGATTATCCTTAGCTTTTCTCAATAAAGACCGTAAGTTCTTCATGACTTAAATTTATTTAATTCTCCAATATGTTCGCATTTTTAGATGTATTTACATTTGTAGCTCATAGTACCTCAATTCTCTGCTGTCTTTTTAGTGACTATTGTAGAGATTGCCTTTCTATACATTTCTTCTCTATCCTGGTTCAACTTTGTGCCCATATTCTTTCTTTTGTCTTTGTTCAAGTAGAGGAACAGTATTTTAAGTATTCTCCTTATAAGGGTAAAGGTTAACCACAGGATCTGGCTCTAATGGATCAACAGCATCTCCCCATTTGATATATGACTTCTTAGTAGCAATGTATTGAACCAGATCTTTGTAAACTACGTTTTTATAGTAACTAAGTAAAAATATTGGTCACAAACAGAACATTCAAAATAATTCAAAGGCCATTTTAAGTAATGTTTGTACATTTTTTACCTGTATCTGCTTACATTATGTGTTGATTTCAAATATTGGTGAATTTAGTGAAAAAAGTTTTAGTCCTGGGAAAACTAAAAAAAAAACAAGCATAGGGATTCTAAATATAATAAACAGAAGACTGACCAGCAGTTTGGCCTAGCAGTAGAGTGTTTGCTTAGCATGCCCAAAGACCCGGGCTCAATTCTTCAGTACTACATACATAGTAAAAAACTAGAAGTGATGTTGTGGCTCAAGTGGTAGCACTCTAGCCTTGAGAAAGCCCAAGGACAGTGCTCAGGCCCTGAGTTCAAGCCCATGGACTGGCAAAAAAACCCAAAACAGACAACAAAAAAAACCCTGAAGATGACAAAGAATTTTTGATGTTGCAGCTTACTTTCTGTGTATCCCACAAGTCACAGGTTTATGAATTTCTTTCCTTTATTGGAAGATCTTTTGTTGGAATGTGTTAGGAGTACTGTATTTGGTTTCATATCTTCTCAGTGACATGGCTTTCCAGATGTTTTCAGATGTTTCTAGATGTTTTGCTCTCCCCTTGATCAAATTCTAAAAATGTTAGTATTGAGCCCTAGGATCATTTTGTAATCCTTACCTTTTCTAAAACCCAATTTGGCAATAAAATTTCTATGAGTACTTATATTAGAACTTGTAGATCATTTTTGACAGTCCAAATGACATTTACGTTAACCATTACACTCATTTTTTTCTTTTAATCTTTGGGATTTCTTTTTTTTTTTTGGTAATTGTCAGGGTGATATATAGAGGGGTTGCAGTTACATTCATCAGGTTACACTCATATTTCAGGGGATATTTAGAGGTTAGTAAAAGTCTTTGATATATATATTTGAGTGTAAATCTTTGATGTGGTAGGTTTTTTAATAATGTAAGTATATGAAACATGTTTTAAGCTAGATAGTAATTAAATAATTAGAAAAATAATTTTATTTGTAATTTTTTTACTTTTGTAGAAGAATATCTACAACTAACTTTTGATAAATCAGTTTTTAAAATTTCTGCAATTTTGCATCCAAGTACATACTTGAATAAAATACTTCTGGGCAGTGAACAAGGAAGCCTACAGTTATGGAATGTAAAATCCAAGTAAGTACTTCAGTTAAAAAATAACTTAGGTAACTCTGACCTTATCTGCTACTTGCTGAAGCATTTTTTTTTTAAAGAATTTATTAACATTGATTTTTACATCATATTTTAAATGACAAGTTTAACATACAAGTGTTCAAGGAAGGAATCTCTATTTACAATCACTGGGACTTAGTATTTAGAACTTAATCACAATTAGGCTAAGGGTTTGTATATCATAGAAACATTAATTTATGAAAACATTATGTCTATAGCGTTATAGGTTTTTATGTCTATATAGTTATGCTTATATTTCCATTACCATGTCCATAGCTTTGGGTATGCAGTTGTTGAGTTCTCGCTCTTGTACTCTTTGGATTTAATAGCCACATATTAAGGATACCATGCGCCTTTTGATCCTTAGGTCTTGACTTGTCTCACTCAACATGATTCGCTCTAGATTCATCCACTTCCGTGCAAATGCCATTATTTTATCTTGTCTGTTGGCTATGTAGAATTCCATTGTGTATATATACCACATTTTCTGTATCCATTCATCTACAGTAGGGCATCTGGATTGTTTCCATAGCCTGGCTATTGTGAATGGTGCAGAGATGAACATAGCTGAGCAGGTGTCCTTATAATACCTTGGGTCATGATGTTCAGGATAGATGCCCAGAAGTGGTATGGCGGGATCGTAGGGAAGGTCTATTTTCAGTTCTTTAAGAAACCTCCACACTGCTTTCCAGAGTAGCTGAACTAGTCTGCATTCCCACCAGCAGTGTAGTAGGGTTCCTTTTTCTCCACAACCCCGCCAGCAACTGTCATTGTTTGAGTTCAAAATCTCAGCCATTCTTGTTGGGGTAAGGTGGTATCTTAGGGTTGTTTTTATTTTCATTTCCTTTATGACCATAGATGATGAACATTTTCTCATATGCTTTTCTGCCATTTTAATCTCTTCTTCTGATAAGTCTCTCTTTAGTTCCCTTGCCCATTTAGTGAATGGTTTATTGGGTTTGGGGGGGATTAGTTTCTTGAGTTCCCTGTAGATAATTGGTATTAAGCATTTGTCAGATATACTGTTGGTGAATATCTTTTCCCAGTTGGTTGGCTGTCTCTGTACTTTTGCGACTATGTTTTTATCTGTACAGAAACTTTTTATTTTTAGGTAGTCCCATTTATCGAGTCTCTCTCCAATCTGTTGTGACCCTGGGATTCTGTTCAGGAATCTTTTGCCTGTGCCTATGAGTTCTAGTGTCATGGTTTCCGGTCTGACGTTGAGGTCTTTGATCTATTTTGAGTTAATGCTTGTGTATGGCGAAAGGCTAGGGTCAATTTTTAGTTTTCTGCATGTGGCTGCCCAGTTTTGCCAGCACCAATAATTGAATAGGCTGTGTTTGTTCCACTGTGTATCTTTGGCTCCTTTGTCAAATACAAGTTGCCTATAGATATGTGGTTCTATTTCTGGGTCTTCTATTCTGTTCCACTGATCTTCTGGTCTATTTTTGTGCCAATACCAAACAGTTTTTGTTATTATGGCTCTATAGTAGAGTTTGAAGTCTGGTATTGTAATACCACCAGCATTGCTCTTTTTGCCTAGAATTGCTTTGGCTATTCTAGGTCTTTTCTTGTTCCATATGAATCTTTGGATTATATCTTCAATTTCCGTAAAGAATGCCTTTGGAATTTTGATGGGGATTGCATTGAATTCATATATCAATTTTGGCAGTATAGCCATTTTCACTATGTTGGTTCTCCCTAGCCATGAGCAAGGGATGTCTTTCCATTTCCTAGTGTCCTCTTTAATTTCTTTCATTAGGCTTTTATAGTTTTCATTGAATATTTCCTTTACATCTTTGGTTAAGTATATTCCTAAGTATTTTATTCTTTTGGGGGCTATTGCGAATGGGATCGTTTTCTTGATTTGGCCTTCTGTTTGTGTATTGTTGGTGTATAAGAAGGCTACTGACTTCTGAAGTTTAATTTTGTATCCTGCCACTTTGCAGTTTATTAATTCTAGAAGGTTGGGAGTGGAGTTTGTTGGGTCACTCAAGTAGAGGATTATGTCATCTGTGAATAGGGATAGTTTAATTTCTTCTTTCCCTATGTGGATCCCTTTGATGTCCTTTTCTTGCCTTATTGCTCTGGCTAAGGGTTCCAGCACTATATTGAAGAGAAGTGGAGAGAGTGGGCATCCCTGTCTAGTTCCTGATTTTAAGTTGAATGGTTGCAGTCTTTAACCATTTAGTATAATACTGGCTGTAGATTTTTCATATATGGCTTTCACTATTTTGAGGAATGTACCTCTTATTCCTATTTTTTCTAGTGCTTTCAACATGAATGGATGTTGTATTTTGTCAAATGCCTTCTCCGCATCCAGAGAAATTATCATATGATTCTTATCCTTAGCTCTATTGATGTGATGTATTACATTGATTGATTTGCGAATGTTAAACCAGCCTTGCATCTGTGGGATGAAGCCTACTTGATCATAGTGTATGATTTTTTTAATTTGTCTGTTGGCTATTTTTTTTTTCTTTTTTGCCAGTCCTGGGCTTGAGCTCAGGGCCTGAGCACTGTCCTTAGACTTTCTCAAGGTTAGAGCTCTACCACTTGAGCCTCAGCACCACTTCCGGCTTTTTTCTATGTATGTGGTACCAAGGAATCGAACCCGGGTCTTTGTGCATCCTAGGCAAGCACTTTAACCACTAGGCCAAACTCATGGCCCCAGTTGGCTAATATTTTATTGAGGAGTTTTGCATCTGTGTTCATTAGAGAGATAGGTCTGTAGTTTTCTTTTTTTGTTGGGTCTTTCCCTGGTTTGGGGATGAGAGTAATATTAGCTTCATAAAATGAGTTTGGTATTGCTCCTTCTGTTTCTATTTCTCGGAAGAGTTTCAAGAGTATAGGTGTTATTTCATCTTTAAATGTCTTGTAGAATTCCGTAGTAAATCCATCTGGACCTGGGCTATTTTTGGTTGGCATTTCCCTGATTGCTTCCACAATTTCGTTGTAAGAGATTGGTTTGTTCAATTTGTTTACCTCATCGTTATTCAGTGTAAGTAGCCTATATTTATTTAAGAAATCATTCATTTCTACTAGATTTTCTTGTTTGTTTGAATATAGGCCCTGTTAGTGCTGAAGCATTTTTAAGTCTCATTATTTGCCTTCTCTTAAATGTGTGGCTTAGAGGGCTATCCATAAAGATGACTGCTTTTGAAGTTACTGTGTAGGGCATCACATATGTGAAAGCTGCTGACCATACATGATAGGCAACTCCATAAATACTCATTGGAAAGTATATACCAATGTCCTTGTTACTACAAAGAAAATGTAGCTATATAGAAGTCACCAATAGATTATGATTGGGCAACTTCTAGTTTTTGTTATACCAAGAAGGAAGGAAGGTAACGTAAATCACTGTTGATTTATACGAGCATTTAAAATAGTTTCCAAGCAAAGAAAATTTTAATTGCGAGGATCATGATGAATAGCTACTGTAATAATGTTGCTGAAATAGTTGGACGGCTGTGTCTAACTATTTTGAATTTCTTTGCCATTATTTGAATTTTAAGAAAGAAGTTGGGCAACTCTAGCCTCTTTCTTTTTTTTTATTTATTTATTTATTTATTTATTTATTTATTTATTGCCAGTCCTGGGCGTGGGCTTAGGGCCTGAGCACTGTCTTTGGACTTTCTCAAGGCTAGCACTCTACCACTTGAGCCTCAGCCCCACTTCCAGCTTTTTTCTCTGTATGTGGTACCGAGGAATCGAATCCGAGTCTTTGTGCATGCTAGCAAGCACTCTACCACTAGGCCAAACTCCCAGCCCCAACTCTAGCCTCTTTGGATAGCATTTTTTTTTTTTTTTAGGCCAACAACCACAGACCTTTGTAAAACCTTATAAAGGTTTCATGTTTTTCCTAATACTTAATACTATACAGCTGGCCTGGAACTGTTACCGTTCAATCTTGGCCTCCCACATAGTATGATAGTGGCACATTGCTGTATCTTTATAGATTGAGAGAGGATATTTCAAACTTTGTATTTTGGGTCCACCTAGAACCATGATCCTCCCATTCTTAGCCTCCCAGTAGCTAGAATTACCTTGACGTGAGCCACCTGTGCCTGGTTCTGAGGTTCTTTATTTAGTATTTATGTTTGTTCCTATGCTGTGTGAATCTATTAAAATTTTCTTGAATAATCTATGGCCATTTGCAGAAGATAATATGATTTAATACTTATACGTGGGTATTAATAATGATTTCATATCTCCACCCTGGACTTAACAATGCATTGTTTGATTTTGAAACTGAAAGCAACATGATTATTGTCATAAAATTGTGTGACTTACACATACTGTTAGTTAAAATATGATGTTGTCCCTAGAAATACATTACTGTGAAAACTGAAGTCTACCTGTATTCTAAGATTTTGTTATAGTGTAAATGAAATGATTTTTTCTTTTTTTTTTTATTTGAATGTTTTTATTTATTTTATTTTTTGCCAGTCGTGGGGCTTGAACTCAGGTCCTGAACACTGTCCTTGGACTTTTCTCAAGGCTAGTACTCTACTACTTGAGCCATAGTACCACTTCTAGCTTTTTTCTGTGTATGTGGGTACCGAGGAATCTAACCCGGGTCTTCATGGCATGCTAGGCAAGCACTCTACCACTAGGCCAAACTGCTGGCCTTTTTTTTTTTTTTTAATGTATAACACTTGTTAAGGCTGTTTAGGTTAAGTTTAGTCTCCAACCCAACATTTGTTTGTTTGTTTTTGCCTGTCCTGGGTCTTGAACTCAAGGCCTGAGCCCTAGAGCTCTACTATTTGATCCACAGCACCACCTACAGCTTTTCTTTTTCTATGTATGTGGTACTGAGGTATCGAACCCAGGTCTTTGTGCATTCTAGGTAAGCACTCTACTACTAGGCCAAACTCCCAGCCCAAATGTTTTATTTTTAAAGAGTAAATGAAATGTTTTTTTCTTTTTTCTTTTACTTGAACATTTTATTTTTTAAAGAGGCATGATGTAGCACTTAGTAGCTTCAGGTCTAGAATCTATCTTAATTAATACTATATTGTGACCTTAGCTTAATGATTTCACATTGTCTCATCCTTTTTCTGGAGATGGTGATAGTATTTACTGCTATTTGAATAATGTGTGATTATTTTGAATATTAAATAAATTAATATGTATTCTTATAGTAGTGAATGGTGAAGCAAGCACTTGTTATTTCATTTTTTAATATATAGTTAATTTTGTTTTTCTCCTAAAATAATGCCTATTAACTAGTTTTTTTCTTATAGTAAGCTTCTGTATACATTTCCAGGATGGAAAGTTGGAGTGACAGCTCTTCAGCAGGTTAGTATTTTTGTGTCAAAGATCAAAAGTATGATTAGTAGAAGAATCTTTTAGTTTTAGGGATATACCACATTTTCAGACCTAATAGAAAAAAATAGTGATTAGCTTAGTTTATTTTTATAACTGTCATCCCAAGGGAATACTGTTTTAGATGTATAATTGATGATACTAGTAATGACTTTATCTGCAATCTTTGTGGAATTTGTAGGCTTGCTGTGGAACCTTAATTACTAATCAGTTTTTAGTTCAAGGCCTTATACAGAAAAAAAAAAAAAACCAAAAAACAAAAACCAAAAAACCAACTGTGGGCCAACAATGCAAGGAAAATGGTGGGATTTGAGATTTGTAGTTTGAAATAATAGATCTCATACTTCTACTATTTATTCAGTGGTAGACTCTGTCAGAAATATCTAATAGCTGCTTTTGTTTTTCTGAGTCAGCCTTGTATGTGAATAAATGTATATGTGTTGGTGTCATATATAGCTAAATATCCATTGCTGTTAATGCCCAGGTAATTCATATTTCCCTCTCACTACAGCAGCTAGTTTCTAGTTAGCCTTTCTTTGCTTTAGTGTTTTTATCTTATGTAGAAAGTCTGTTGTGTAGTTGGTACTTGATAGCCTATTAATGAAAGATTTACCTTTATTCCATTTGGGCATTAATCTATCTAAGTTAGATTTGCTCATAAGGGAGCCTGTATGTTAAACCATTGTAGCTCTAAGATCATTGTGTTATAAAATATGTGTTATTGTTGAAACAGATGAATGAAAAAACTTACTTTTTCTGTTAGCATATTTTACAGGTGTTTCTTTGTTCTTTTCCTTTTTTTTTTGTCATGTTTTTCTTGGTGAACAGTATTCCACCTCTTTTGTAGTAGGGCCCTCTGCTTACACTGCCATGCTTATATCAAACCTTTCCATTTTTCTGGAGTTGTCTGTTTTTCAACTTCTCTGGTCAGTGATTTCACATAAAAGCTTCTTTGTCTTCTTACCAAG
This sequence comes from Megascapheus bottae, assembly GCF_031878675.1. Classification (NCBI taxonomy): domain Eukaryota; kingdom Metazoa; phylum Chordata; class Mammalia; order Rodentia; family Geomyidae; genus Megascapheus; species Megascapheus bottae. The sequence goes on along the minus strand of NC_143512.1, from coordinate 16,517,295 downwards.
TCAGGTTTGGGTTTGATCTTGGGAGATGGTGACCAGAATTGAAGCCAGGAAATAACTTAGATGAGCCATTCTTAAATATTTCCACATTAAAAAGCAGTTCAAGTGTGCTATAATGGTGGTCACTGCAAGGGATTTTGCCACATTGCATTATTGATATCATAGCATAGAAGTGAGGTTAACTAGTTTAGGAAATGAAAGGTTGGATGGTTCAACTTGCAGGCACCAGCTGTGGATGTTGTTGCTGTTGGTCTTACGTCTGGTCAGGTGGTGATTCACAACATTAAGTTTGATGATACCTTAATGAAGTTCCGTCAAGACTGGGGACCCATTACTTCAATCTCATTTCGCACAGGTAACTTTTCACTTAAAAGTTAAAGTAGTCTAGCTTATAGTTCATAGAAATTTTTCTAAAGGATGTCTTCTTACAAGTTAATTTAGTAGAAGTAAATGAAATACAAAAGTAGAATTAGGCAAAGAAACAGGGGAAAAAGCTACTGTGTAGTGTTTTCTAGCTTTATATTTAAAAATTGAAAGACAACTGTTTAAGAGGTGTGCTTTTTTTTTTTAAAGAAACATGTTTTATTTTAATAACAGATGGTCATCCAATAATGGCAGCTGGAAGCCCATGTGGTCATATTGGACTCTGGGATCTGGAAGACAAAAAATTAATCAATCAAATGAGAAATGTACACTCTACAGCAATTGCAGGACTAACATTTCTTCATCGAGAGCCACTTCTTGTAACAAATGGTGCTGACAATGCTCTCAGGGTATTATGCTTATTTTTATTGTTTGGTAATGGTGGGCTTTTAAAGCTCAGGGCCTCCTAAGTCCTGCTAAGCAAACAATCTTCCAGATAGGGTCTTGCACTTTTACCTGAGGCTAGACTGGGATCATGTCTTCCTACTTCATCTCCTGAGAAGCTTGCATTGTAGGTGTGCCCCACTATGACCCACTTGTTTTTGAGATAAGTTCTTTTTAACATTTTTGCTCAGACTGGCCTTGAACTGCTTTCTGTCTCTACCTCCTATTGGTTGTTGGTATTACAGCTATGTAACATTGTGTCAGTGATTCATTACTACCTTTCGATTCATCTGACCTACCCTTGGTATTTTTCTAAATGTAATGTACCAGCCTTAGAAGACAAAAGTAATGTGGGAAGAGATTGGTCTAATAAAACAAAAACAGTACAGGTGACATGATTGAAAGGAAGTGACAGAGTTTCAGCTTATTTCTCCCTTATCCCCCACTGCTACCCAATGCTATTGACTTACTTAGAAACGGACTTGCAGATCAGAAGCACACAGAGCAAGAACCTTAAACCATTTTGTTTCTTGGCAGATATGGATATTTGATGGTCCTTCAGGTGAAGGACGGTTACTGAGAGTCAGAATGGGGCATAGTGCTCCTCTTACCAGTATCAGATATTATGGACAGAACGGACAGCACATTCTCAGTGCAAGTGAGTTTTTCTTTTGTGTCTTCATTATTTCAGATAGTATTAAAAGTTGGAACCTTAGTATTCACTAAGCTTGATGTTTGCAAGTATTTCTAGATTGAAATGTCTTAACACGTGTCTGGAAGTGTCTAGAACTGTAACATTAACTTTTTCAGAGACTATAAAATCTGATTAATATGACCCATTGTTTTGATAAAGCTTGATTAGGAACTGTTTATATCAATAGGTCAAGATGGAACTCTTCAGTCATTTTCCACAGTACATGAAAAATTCAACAAGAGCCTGGGACATGGTAAGTTATTTGTTCATTTGCCATTTATATAGTTTTTTTTTTCTTTTACTGGGACTTGTACATAGGTCCTTATGCTGCCACTCTTTTTTTCTGCTCATATCTGTAGCACTTGAGCCACATCACCAGTCCTAGCTTTTTGTTGGTTAATTAGCAGTAAGAGTCTCGAGAATTTGTCTACTCAAACTGGCTTTGAACCAAGGTCCTCAGGTCTCAGCCTGTTGAGTAACTAGGATTATAGACATGAGCCGCCACCTCTCCCCCCTCCCTGCCACCAGCTCATTTGCCATGATCAAGATAGAAAATAAGCTTTTGGCCAAATAAGAAATATTTCAGGATTTCAGAAAACTGGAGGAATTTTCATCAGTATAACCTCCCCCGCCTCTTCTTTTAAATGAAAGTTGTATGCAAGATTACTTCATTGCTGCATTGTCTCAGTTGTTTCTTCCTTTATTTGCCCTTTTACTTTCCTACTTGGCAGGATTTGGCTTTCCGTGCCAGGATCTTTTTGTGGTCTTTGTCCAGTTTCAGTCTGGACCCCACCTTGCTGGGGTGATGTCAGCTTGGACAGTGGTGCCACTGGCTGTACCCATTCAATGTAGATGACATACATCTTCCTATAAACCTGTAAAACTTTGCCAGTCTGCTGACCTTTATAGTGTTCTCATACAACGTGCACCTCATCATCTTTTCGGATAGGCATAGAACACACTTTGTACTTCTGTCTCAGCTCTTTGGAAAGAAGGGAAGTCATAATCTTCCTGCAAATATGGGGAGGTATGGGGAAAATGCCTTTTCTGGTTCTTGCTTCAGTCAGAAGTGGCAAAGGGATTAAACTTCATTTTTGCCGCTCTTGCTTCAGCGATGACCTTGGGACTTTTTTTTTTTAAGTGGATGGAGTAGGTACTGTTAAACCTTAGAATCAGTTTCTATAGTAATGATAAAGTACTTCAGTAACATTATTTGAAATGCAGATATAGTGGAGCTATTCTTAAGACAATGACCAACTAAGCAAAAGAATGAAAGTAAGCCAAGGAATAATATTGTTTTGCTTATTCTCTTTAAGAGTTTTGTTAAGGGCCGGGAGTTTGGCCTAGTGGTTAAAGTGCTTGCCTAGCATGCATGAAGACCCAGGTTCGATTCCTTGTTACCACATACATAGAAAAAAGCCGGAAGTGGTGCTGAGGCTCAAGTGGTACAGCTCTAGCCTTGAGAAAGTCCAAGGACAGTGCTCAGGCCCTGAGCTCAAGCCCAGGACTGGCAAAAAAAAAAAAAAAAAAAAAGAGTTCTGTTAAACAAAAATGTTTTTAAGTTTTATTAGTAATTATTCAACTTTCACGCAGTTATTCTATCTACTTTTATATGTTTCGAGATGAATTTTAGGATCACTGTTGATCAGTATTTAAAATAATTTCTTTTGGAAGTAGAAAAATAATACCCCACCCTTTTTTTTTGTCAATCATGAGACTTGAATTCTGGTTCTAGGAACTGTCCCTGAGTTTTTTCCACTGAAAGCTAGTGCTCTGCCACTTTGAACCATTTCAGGTTTTTTGGTAGAGATAAGAGTCTCATAGGCTTTCCTGCCCAGGCTGGCTTTGAATTTCAGTCTTCTTAATTCAGCCTCCTGAGTAGGATCATAGGTATGAACCAGTGCCCAGCTTAGATTTAATATCTTTAAGACTCTTCTCTAGGATTATATTCTGTCCTCAACTTGTCTTTTATGTTTTTATTTTGTTTTCTTTTATGGAAATAAAGTTACTCAAGAGCCTTTAACATTTTCTCCTCTTAATCCCAGTGTGATCATTGGATCTTTAATCAGTAAATTACTGATTATTGCTATAATAATGAAAAATTACTGGACTTAATACATATTGGTTCTGTAACTTATTCTAATGGAACTATCATTATTCCTAAATTATTTGGATGTTTCTTTTGGTTGACTTTATGACTATCGTATTATTTATTGGTCGATAATATTTTTATCTTTTTTGTTGTTCTTTTTATTGTTGTTGTTATACTGGTCATGGGCTTGAACTAAAGGCCTAGATGCTGTCTCTGAGCTTTTTTGCTGAAGACTAACTAGCATTCTACCACTTGAGCCACAGATTCCACTCCCAGCTTTCTATGATTAGTGGGAAATAAAATTGTAGATAAAAATCCTATGGTCTTTCCTGCCAAGGCTGGCTTTAAATCTTGATCTTCAGATCTTAGACTCCTGAGTAGTAGGTTTACAGGTGTGAATTGCTATTATATGTTTATATATTAATGACTCAGCTTCAGAAATAGATATTAATAATGACAATAATACCTTTATTTTCTCCTGATTTAAATGGAAATATCTTAAACTTCATAGCGGCATGGCAATTAGTAGCTTTACTTTTATCATAGCTGTCATCCTCTCCCCTAATCCCAGGATTAATAAATAAAAACAGAGTGAAACGTAAAGGACTTCAGAATACCTTGTCAGTAAGACTTCCTCCTGTCACGAAGTTTGCAGCTCGTAAGTAACTTCATGCTGCTTTATGCAGTTCTTTGGTTTATATTTCTTTAATTCTTCTACTTTATTCCATTTAGTAACTAATATTTGCAAATATTAGTGCACATTCAGAAGATAACCTCAAGTGACTGCTAATCTTGTTTGGACTAAACAATGACTTATTTTTCATATAAACTTACCTGATAAGTGTAATAACTTATTTGGTCTTTTAAGTGTCTTCATATTTGACCATTACCTATAAATACTGAATTTGCTACCTGTTAAATTTGGACTTTACTCTCCTCTGAAACAGCTATTCATATATTGAATTTATAGCCCTTTTTATTATATGTCTTGTATAATGATAGTCACTAATGTAAGGAAGATAAGAAAAGGACAGGGGACTGAGTAATCAAGATCTCAGGACACTGATGCCTAAGTATACTATAACATTTTAGCTGGACTTCTTTCAGAGAAGTGAGTTTAAGACAAATGTACACAAGTAATGGAATCATTGAGTGAAAACTATCTGGTAAACTCCATTTCTGTTTTAGGGTTATTATGTTATGGTTGTTATAAAACCTGAGCACTGTTTTTTGTTCTGTTATTTTGCTACCTTCTTGTCTGTTTTCTTAGAGCATAAATAATCTAAAACATATATCTGAATTATGTCATAGATCCACTTAAAATGTTTTAATTATCTCCTGTTACCTTTAGGACACCTTTGTTCTACCCCCTCAACAGATTTTAAAGACCTTTTATAATTTGGTTACATTCTTTGTCCAATTCCATCTCTTCCAGAGAAGAACTACTTACTTGCTCTCCTCAGTTTTGTTCCCTTACTCTTGGGACTATTATCAGTAGGGCTTTTTCTTTTGTATCACTATGCTAATTTATACTTGCTTTACTGCCTTTCTCAAGGAGCTACTATTACTCTTTTCAGAGCTCCTAATCAACTTGTCCCGAGTACTCTTTTCTGGATACTATCATGCTGTCACACTTAATTGTAATTTCTTCTATCAAATCTGTCGTTGGATGTGTTCATTAACTTGCAATTGCACAATGTATACCAAAACACATTGAGCCCCATAAATATATGCACTTTCTGTTGATTAATAATCTTAGATTGGAAGCTCCTTATTATTGGAGATGTGTTTGTTTTACTCTTGTAACCCTAGTAGTGTGTTCTTCGTGGAATATTAGATGCTTAATTAATAACATGAATGAATAAGAGTGCAAGTGATAAAATTTATGATACTGTGTTTAGAGGACGCTCGTGAAAGTGATTGGGATGGTATCATTGCTTGCCATCAAGGAAAGCTATCTTGCTCAACCTGGAACTATCAGAGATCTACAATAGGGTCTCACTTTCTCAAGCCAAAGGAATTGACAACAGATAAAATTACTGCAACAGTAAGTGAGCTTGTTTGCTTATGATATTTTCTCCTTTCAAACTGCCCTCTAGTAATTTGATTATATTCAACTTTATTAATACTATTGGTGGAAAGGACGTAGTTTAACATTTTGAAGTTATTCCTTCTAATTTGTAGAAGTGTTTTTAATTATTTGAGATGGGATATGAAGTAGAATTTCAATGTGATTTTGAAGATTTATGGTATTCAGCATCTTTTCATGTGGTCACAGGCCGTTTTTATGTGTTCTTATACTAGTACTGTGCCATCTTATAGGTCAGCTTTGTAGTGTTTTGAAAATAAGTATGACTCCAATTTTGTCTTTGTTGTTTGTTTGACAGTCCTGAGCACTGTCTCTGAACTTTTCTGCTCAAGGCTAGCTCTCTACCACTTGAGCCACAGTTCCACTTACAGCTCTTTGTTGTAATTAGCTCTTCTTTTGTAGTTTAAATAGGATCTCACAGACTTTCCTGTCTGGGCTGGCTTGGAGCCTTGATCCTCTCATCTCAACCTCCTGAGTAGCTAGGATCATGGGTATGAACCAGCACTTGGCTGGTTTGTCTTTTTTTTTTTTTTTAATTTTCTTATTAGTATGTATTAGATTTGTAAGATAGTTCTTGAACATTGTTACCATTTCCCTTCTTTTCTTCCCACTTCCCCTCCCTTAATCCCCTCCCAAGTTGTAAAGTTCCTTTCCAACATATTGTCTTGTGAATATCTCAGTCATCCTTTGTCCTTCCTCTCATCATCTTGTTTTTCCTCTTACCTTCTCTGATTCAAATAAACAAATAAATGTGTATACCATACACCAGGTAATAAAGTCAGATACAGCAACAACAGGATAAACCACAAGTTTGTCTTTTTTTTTTTTTATGATTATGTTAGCTCTTTGGCCTTGTGAATTTTGTTTGTTTATTTTGATCCAGCTTGAACTCAGGGTCTGGGCGCTGTTCCTTAGGTTTTTCACTTGAGGCTGGTATTCTATCACTTGAGCCACATCTTTGTGTGTGTGTGTGTGTGTGTGTGTGTGTGTGTGTGTGTGTGTGTGTGTATTGTGTAAGAGATAAGTGTGTTATGGATTTTCCTGCCTTTGACTGGCTTCAAACTGTGATCCTCAAATCTCAACTTCTTGAATAGCTAGGATTACTGATTTGACTCACTGGCAACAGGCTGATTAAATAACCTTATCAATTTCTGTTTAAAAAAAAAAGGCTGAGATTTCAATTTCTGCAAAAAAAAGAAAAACTGGAATTAATAAACACCAGTTTTGTACTTGGCAATAAATATTTTATACTACTTAGACTTTTCTTTGAATTTTATTTTATTTTTTTAAATGACTTGCATCTTGATCTTATGTCTTGAAACATTGTTAAACTTGTTTATTCTAATCATTTCAGTATATACCTCTGGTTTTGGAAGAGCTAATTAAAAGTATAACTCAACATTTTTGCTTTATACATACAAATTGCTTTTTCTGTATGTATGCTCTGATGTCCCTTGGTATGAAGTGTGAGTCAGTTTTAAGCTTTTATATACCATAGAAAGTCTACTTTAAGCTTCTTTAGGAATTTTACCCACAGTTTTTTTTTTGTTTTGTTTTGGTTTTATTTGCCAGTACTGGGCTTGGGCTCAGGACTTGAGCACTGTCCTTGGACTTTCTCAAGGCTAGCACTCTACCACTTGAGCCTCAGCACCAGTTCCGGCTTTTTGCTATGTATGTGGAGTACCGAGAAATCGAACCTAGGTCTTCATGCATGCTAGGCAAGCACTCTACCACTAGGCCAAACTCCCGGCCCCTACCCACAGTTTTGAGTCATGCTTATAGTAATAGTAGTAAAGATAATTATACTTTAAAGACATCTGTGATAAGGTCTTCCATTAGTAGACAGCTGAGGCTTAATGTAACAAGTAACATGATTAAGTTCAGTAAAGCAAGTAAATAACAGAGCTAGGTTTAAAACTTAGCTTATTCTGAAACGTTCTTAGCAGCCAGCCTATAACAACTCACTCAAAGCATTTAGTGTATGCATTCTTAATTGGAGCTGAGTCATTTGTCTGATTATGTCAACTATTTGGAACAAAAGTAGATAATGCCAAAAAAGTAATTGTTAACCCATGCTCTCAGTTTGTTCCTCAAAGGTAACTCGTCACAGTTTATTTTTCATTTGCTTATTCCGTTTTAGTAATACATTACTAAATTGAATGGATTAGGAAAGGCAGTTTACTTAAAGGAGTCTGAAAACAGTAAATCTCATTAAGATAAATACAAGTTCTATAAAGCATCACAGAGCAGGGCTTTTATTACTTGTGGGTGATACCCTTGTATCTCCATTAGTTCCTGAGGGCAATAATCACAGTATTTCATGAAAATGAGTTACAAACATTTGAGTTCATTTTAGAAAGTTAGAATCTTATTTCCTATCTAAAATCTGCTAAAGACTACACTTTAGTTATTTAGAAAATGTATATATGCATAAAATTCTCACATAATGGTGTGGAAATGTCTTGATTTGCATATTGGTGTTTCAGTAGCCTGCATTATTAGATAAATTTCAATTTAATATTTTCTGGTTAGATCTTAAAAGTCAGCTGTTTAGGTGTAAAATTGGGTGATTTGGAATTTAGAGGATTATAGTTTGAGTCCAGAGCCTGGGTATAAATTTCATTAGGTATCACCTTCAACATAATTATCAAAACACAGGCCTGGTTCAAATGGTAGAGCTTTGAGGGCTTGAGTTCAAACCTCAGCACCATCAAAAGAAAAAACGAAAAGAAAACTAGTAAGCTAATAAATTTATAGTGTTTGTTTATTTAAAAAAATGTTGGCAGAAAAAAATACTTTGGAGCCAGGCACAGTGGATGAGGCCTGTAATCCTAGCTACTCTGGAGGCTGAGATCTGAGGATCGTGGTTCAAAGCCAGGCTGGGCAGGAAAGTCTATGAAACTTTTTTTTTTGTATGTGTGTGGTACAGAGGAATCAAACCCAGGTCTTTGTGCATGCTAGGCAAGCACTTTAACCACTAGGCCAAACTCCCGGCCCCTCTATGAAACTTTTATCTCCACTTGACCACCAAAAAGTCAGAAGTGGGGTTGTGGCTCAAGGGGTAGGACGGTATCTGAGCTGAAGAGCCCAGGGACAGCACCTAGGCCCAGAGTTCAAGTCCCACAACCTACAAAAAAATAAGGAAAAAATACTGTGGAAACTGTGAAGTGATTGTTCTTTTATTCTTTCAAGGCAGTAGATATAACTTCTTGTGGAAACTTTGCTGTAATTGGTCTCTCCTCTGGTGCTGTAGATGTATATAACATGCAGTCTGGTCTACATCGAGGAAGTTTTGGCACTGATCAAGGTACTGAATTTTTTCTTTTTCTTGTTTTAATAACAAATTTTAGATGGGTTATTGTACTTCCTATGGCAGATACTACCATATCTGTTACAAATAATATGTTGAGCTCTTCAATGATAGTAAAAACATGGACATATTAGAGGGAAGTTCGTATCATATGACTCTTTTTTTCCTGCTTTAGATAAAATCACAATTATTTTTGAAATCTATTGTCCATCAACTTAATTTATGTTTTTTATCTGAACAGTAAAATAAATATCTCCATACTTCATAATCCAGATTATATTCAGGGCTTTCAATGGTTGGTATTTCGATATAAAGAATCATGCTTCATGTATTGTTTTGATAGACACTGACAAATATGATTTCTCTTTTTATCATTTTCTAACAGCTCATAAGGGGTCTGTGAGAGGTGTTGCTGTGGATGGATTAAACCAATTGACAATTACAATTGGCAGTGAAGGATTACTCAAATTCTGGAACTTTAAAAACAAACTTTTAATCCATTCCATGAGTGTTGATTCATCTCCAAACATGATGCTGCTACATCGGGACAGGTAAACCACTTTCAGTGATAATGGACTTTTTTTTCTTTTGTATATAAATTAGCAAATGGGAAAATGAAACTGTGTTAGTTTAATTTCCTGAAAACTGAATTTGATTGACAAAACCAAGTGGTCTGATAGTTTTGTGGATCCGGCACATTTGTTTTGCTAGTGGCCTCCTGGGACTTGCCTTGGATGACTTCTCCATCACTGTTGTGGACATAGAAACACGGAAGATTGTCCGGAAGTTTTCTGGACACCAAGGCCAGATCAATGATGTGGTAAGATAAAACTTCTCCTTCTCTCAGAAATGTTCAGATCAATACATCTGTTATATTTTATTAGCATTAGGGCCATCAAAAAGAGGTTTTTAGAATAAATAATAAGTTGCAGCTAATTCAAAGTTTTTGTCACCAGATAGAAGGTGCATTACTTCACAAACATTGATACCCTTTCTCATGCCATGTTTATCTTTAATTTTAAATAAGGCTAAAACATTAAATTAGTTGGAGAGAACTCATTTCTATATTTTTTAATATAAGGAAATAATAATACCCTGACATGGTTGGTTTATTCTAGTATTTCTAGAGTTCACATAGCTTACCTCCTCAAGTCTTTTGTTATGTTCACCATTGTGTTCTCAGTGGAACATGCAATAACTAGAAATGTTTCTCTTTTTTTGTCTGAGACTGTGACTTAAATTCGGTTTGTGTTGCTTTCGCTCATTGGCTGATGCTCTACCATCTGAGCTATATGCTCCAAGCCAGTAAAAATGTTTTTAAAAATCATTTTGTTTATTGAAATGAGATACTGAAATGCTACAGCACCAGATAAGCAAGCACAAAGTCCTTAGTTCTAGATTTGGTATGGGGAGGAAACACACAAAACACTACCTTAACGTTGTCAATTGAGAACTGTATTAAAAATAAAGCACTAAGTACTAGAGGAAAACCCAGTAGTTAAATTTACTTGTCAGACGTCTAAATATTTCCTTTCCTTAAAGGTAGAAGAAAGCATCTGTAGAAACAAGAGTGGGAATTACGAAATGGCATCTTTTTTTTTTGAGCCAGTCCTGGGCTTAAGCTCGGGGCCTGACCATTGTCCTTGGACTTCTCAAGGTTAGAGCTATACCACTTGGGCCTTAGCACCATTTCCAGCTTTTTTTCTATGTATGTGGTACCAAGGAATCGAACCCGGTCTTCGCGCATGTTAGGCAAGCACTCTACCACTAGGCAAAACTCCTAGCCCTGAAATGGCATTTTTAAAAACATCTGTCCAGCTGGCTGCCTATAATCCTAGCTACTCAGGAGGCTAAGATCTGAGGATCAAGATTCAAAGCCAGCCTGGGCACAAAAGGATCTGAGACTCCAATTAATCACTAGAAAACTGGACGTGGGGTTTGAGGAAAGGGTAGGGTGGTAGTCTTGAGCTAAAAAGATCAGTTACAGTTCCCAGGCCAAGTTCAAGCCCCATTACCCACAAAAAAATAAAAATCTGTCAAGCCAATGGTGCGTGACCCACGCCCATAATCCTAGCTACTCAGAAGGCTGAGATCTGAGGATCAAGGTTCAAAGCCAGCTCAAGCACTAAAGTCTGTAAGACTTATCTTCAATTAACACTAGAAACTAGAGGTGGGGTTTGGCTCAAGGGTAGGGCTGTAGCCTCTGAGTACTCAGGCACAATGCCCCAGCTCAGGTGTGGGGGAGTAGCCTTGAGCTAAAGAGTTCGGGGACAGCCCCTAGGCCCAGAGTTCAAGCCCCAGGATTGACCACAAAAAAAAAAAAATCTGTCAATGCAAACATTCTCCACCAGTTTCTTTCCTTCTCAGACTTTCTCACTTGTGCATGCTCAGTAATACAAATTTTAAGTAAAGTTATAATTAGAAGGATTTCCTCAGTAAATTTACCATTTTAAGGTAATTTTTTCTGTGTCATAATCATGATGGTTTGGATTCTTAGAAAGTATAGATTCTTTCAAGGAAGTCGAGATATTGTCTTTTATAAAGAGAACTGAAAGCAAAAAATTCTTATACCTCATAAATTTTCAATATTCTCATCAGGACATACTGATGTTTTAACATTATGTTTTAACACAATATTAAAAAGGATAGGCATTGAGGCCAGGAGCATAGCCTACTGGTAGAATGCTCGCCTAGCATGCACAAAGCCCTGGGTTCGGTTCCTTGGTACCACATACACAGAAAAAGCCAGAAGTAGCACTGTAGCTTAAGTGGCAGGGCTGCTAGCTTTGAGCATAAAGTGTCCAAGGACAGTGCCCAGGCCCTGAGTTAAGCTCCAGGACTGGCAAAAAATTAAAAAAAAAATGGTATTCATAGTTCTTTAGTTTTCTGTAAATATATAGGAAATTACTGAATAAAATCTTATCAAGATCAGTAATATATAGGAACTAATAATAGTTTTTTAATAAATAAGGTAGGCTGAGTCTTAATTTTTTCATGAAGCCTTAATCTTTTTGTCTTATATTCTTTAAGATGCTAAATACATACCAGCATGTTTGAATTTATATATGACTTTTTGTTGTTGTGTTATTTTGTTTTAAAGACCTTCAGTCCAGATGGTCGTTGGTTAATAAGTGCTGCAATGGACTGCTCTATTAGGACTTGGGACCTTCCGTCTGGATGGTGAGTTTAAGTCCCTCTGGCTTTCTCAGTCATTGCGGTGACATGTCGCTTACCCATGGTGAGTGGGTTGAGTAGTTTTTTAATATCAATGTATTGGGGATTTTTCTAATATGACATTCCTCACTTGGAATGTTTTGGTCCTGTAAACAGTAGGGACTAAAATCACAAAAAAACAGTAACAAAAAAAAGTTTCTGAAAACATTTCTGTGAAGTAGAAACCAGGATTGAATAAATCTTTAAATGGAAAGCTTGTTTTCCCTTCCTGCTACTCACTTTGAGGGTTTTTTGAAGTTATTCTTGAACTTAAAGGGCCAAAACCCCTAGTTTTCATATCTTCTCTATCAGTAACTTAGTGTCAGAAATTGGCTTAATGGAGTGAAACTTGCTACTAATCCAACACTTTCTCAGGAACTGGCTAGCTTCATGTGGATGCAGTCTGACCTTTAGAAAGGAAAAACCCTGATGTTCTCATTTCCCTTCAGCTCTCTGTAGGCAAGAGGCACGCCTACTTCACATGTATACCTGAGTTAGAATAAGCACAGACAGAGTGCCATTAGTGGGTCCAACTGTGATAACTGGGGACTTTTATCTACTGTCATAGCTCTTTTTCCTGTTAGATACACTAAAACAAAATTGAATCAGTTAGTTTCAAAAACTTTACCTAATGTTGCTATTTCCTAAATTAAAAGAAATTTGTTTTAGATAAGGACAGTTTAGAAATATTGTTAGTTTGTTGCTTGTTGGCATTTTTGCTATTTCAAAAAGGAACATAAGTGGAATGTGGTGGCTCACGCCTGTAATCCTAGCTACTCTGGAGGCTGAGATCTGAGGATCAAGGCTCAAAGCTCAAAGCCAGCCTGGGCACAAAAAGACCCGATACTCTTATCTCAAGTTAACCTCTAGAAAATGGGATGTGGGGATTGGCTCAAGGGTTGGGTGGTAGCTTTGGGCTGAAGAGCTTAGGGACATGGCCCAGTCTGAGTTCAAGCCCCATGACCCCCACACACAAAAAAAGGAGCATGATGTAATTTTTTTAATTTATTTTTTTATTTTAATTAATAGAAGGGTTACAGTATATTTACCAGATAGAGGTCTATTACTTCACAAACATTGATACCCTTTCTCATGACATGGTCCCCATTTCCCTCTCCCCTCACTCTTTTTGATTTCCCCCCTTCCCTATCCAATTTCAAATAACCAATTAAGCACATAATAAAATATATCAGATAACAAGGTGAAATATTGTAACAATATGATATAACCAAGGGATAGCAAAAGAGATAATACTTTTTATTGACACAGATAGAAGAAATAGACTAATATCCAAAAATATTAAGTTGGTAAGATGTTTTATTTTCCCTTTCTTGAGATAGCAGGCATGGAATGCAAGATCCTCCTTACCTCAGTGTCTCACGTGCTGGGATTGTAGGCCTCACCACCACACACAGCTTCCCCCATATCCTGCACCAAAAATAAATAAATAAATAAATAAAATTAAAAAAAAAATACATATGTATGTATTTTAACTATTAAGTAATCCTTGGTATAGAAGAACTTGTATCTGAAAGTAATATGAAAGCCAAAAAGCTTTGATTCAACATTGGCTTTTGTGAATTGCATCTTTTTTACTAGAGCGTTAGTACTTCAATGTTTTAATTATTTTTGTAGCCTTGTAGACTGCTTTTTGTTGGACTCAGCTCCTCTAAATGTAACCATGTCCCCTACTGGAGACTTTCTGGCAACTTCCCATGTAGACCACCTTGGAATTTATCTGTGGTGAGTTCTTTCATATGCTTCTCTTATTTGGGTCAGAAGTTGATCACAACAGTGATGTACTCAGAAATCATTGTACTTTACAGTAGTAACATTTAGTTTTTGGTTTTATGTACTAGAAATGTCCCATGGTTAATATAGATAGCTAAATCACTATAAGTCAGTCAATGGCTCATTCAGCATCTGCTTGATAATTAAGATAGCTTTGTTCAAGTGCGTCTTCTAAAGTACATGATGTTTATGTTGTCATGTATGTTTACAGGAAGGGTAAATTAAAAATTCTTTTTTAAAATCTATAAAATGTAGCACAGATGGGAGCAAAATGCTAAGATGAATTCTAGTTTCTTGATTCTTCTTAACAAACAATATAGAGATATTTATTGTGATATTCAAATCTATGTTGAATTGTATGACTGGAACTAAATGATAATCACCTGGACCTAGAAAAGTTTTACTTCCTGAACTTATATGTTTAATTCATGGACCTGTATTCTCCTGTGAGGAGAATAAAATTATTTTTTAGTTCTTTTTTTTTGAAAATGCTAAAAACAGGGATTACAGTTATATAAGTCGGGCAAATAGTACATTTTTTTTGGACAGTATTACCCCTTCTCTCATTCTCAGTTTTCCCTTCAATCCCACCCACAAGTTGTATATTCATTTTCAACAGAGTATCCAGTGATTACCAGTGCTGCGTTTGTTTGCCATTTGTCCCTCTATTTCTGTACCTCCACTTATACTCCCAGAGACATAAAGACAAACAAAACAAAAAGAAAAGAAGAATCAGGCTGTCTCCTAGGGTCAGCCTTCAGCAGTTAAAGTTATCCTAGTTATTGGATCTCTATAGCAAAGAGTATGGGGACTTCTCCATATAGCACTGATAACTCAGAACCTGAGATTCCCAATTTTTATCTTCCTTTTGAGATTGATGTGCGGGAAAATTCTGTCCTACTTTCAGACAGGAGTCTACATCTTGATTACTCATCCATGGCCAGAATCAGAAACAGGACCGCTTAACAGGTCATTTGAGGAAAGGAAAATCCATGACTGTTCAGTATCCCCTGAAATAGTCAGCATATTTAATTGTGAGACTCATTTTGTAACCACCATTCTTTTTGTTATAATTTCCTTAAATGTAGGATCATATTTATTAAAACAAGATGTAGAAATGAAAATAGTATGTACTTCTCTTTCAAACATGTTTCCATACTACATTAAAAATCAACACTCCATTAATTTTTGTTGTTGTTGTCATTGTTTGATTTGTGTGCTGTCACTGAGGTGTGAACTCAACCAAGCTCTTACTAGGCTTTTTCCATCATGGTATTATACCAATCAAGTTATACCTTGAGTTCTGGTTTTCTAGTGGTTAGGATTTTTCTACCTGGATGGAGTAGTTTTGAACCTTAAGCCTCAGATCTCAGCTTCCTGAGTAGGTATCTATTGATTTTTTTAATATAAGTTTCTTGTAATAACATGACATAAATAAAGATATTTAAATTAATTATATATTTTTGAGGCATTAACTAGTTAACTACTATAATCTTAATTAGTCTTTAAGTAGTTAAGTATAATCTATTTGAAAATTAAGACTATAAAGATTTATCATCAGATACTCAGGTTGTCCTGAAGAAACCTTTTTAATCGGACTTTGTTTTGATTTTGCAGGTCTAATATTTCCCTGTATTCAGTCGTTTCACTACGACCACTTCCTACAGATTATGTTCCTTCAGCAGTAATGCTTCCTGGTACTTGTCAAATTCAAGGTAATCACAGAATACCAAAATAATTCTTGAGATGTAACATAAATACTTCAAAGGACTATTGCTACATAAGACAAATGCAATCAAAATATTTTTTAGCAGATTTGAAATATCTTGAGTAACTACACCTAATGTAAAAATATAATTGATGTGATACTTTTAACATACTATAATAGGCACTGGTGGCTCACTGGGAGGATGGCAGTTGGAGGCCAGTCTGGATGAAAAGTTGAGGAGCCCCCCATTTTAACAGCTTTGCATGGTATTCCATGCTTTTTATCCTACCTGCACTGGGAAGCAGAAGCAAAAAGATTGTCCATCCACCCCAGGCAAAACATAAGACCCATGCAAAAATAACCAGAGCAAAATGGACTCATAGTATGGCTCAAAACCCGTTACTGCCAAAAAGAAAAACAGCCATCCAGTAATATATTAGGGTAAAAGTATTTAATATTCCAAAATCAAGAAAAAGGGGATAAACAAAGGAAAGACATGCCTAGACAGGACAGGCTATATTAAATGTAATATATGTAAACTTGTTACAAAATAATAATGGATTCAGAATGAATTAAGTTGCTTCTATGTGATATATTATTTTTCATTTGCTTTCCTTGAAAATATAAGATACAGAAGTAGAAGAAGAAGAAGTAGAACCAAGTGATGAAATGATAGAATATGACTCACCAGAACAGTTAAACGAGAAGTTGGTGACTCTGTCTCTTCTCCCTGAATCACGGTGGAAGAACCTGCTTAATCTTGATGTTATTAAGGTAATGAAGTACACTTGATATAGCACAGTATACACACTTTGCTGTTGGTGGTGATTTTTTTTTTTATTGTAATTAGTAAAAGGGTTACATGATATTTGCCAGATAGAAGGTGCATTAATTCACATACATTGATACCCTTTCACATGTCTTGGTACCCATTACCCTCCCCCCCACACCCCCCACCCATCATGGTTTTCCCCCCTTCCCTATCAAATTTCAAATATCCAAATACAAATAAGTTCAATATATCAGATAAAAAGTGAGATACTATACCAATATGAGATAACCAAGGGACAGCAAAGGAAATGAGAGACAACATAGTACATTAAGGACAACAATCATTCATTATATGGCTTTTGTTTCACTATCCTGGAGGTCCTTTCAATTAGCTTCACATTATATGTCCTTATGTATCAAGATTTTGCTCTATTGCAAATCTCTGCTAGTAGAGCCCAAGGTTTCTACTGATTATGACGAATGAGGGAAACCATTGAGCCTAAGTTCCTTTGAGTCTGGCTTACTTCACTTAATATGATGTTTTCTAAGTCTTTCCATTTCCTAACAAATGGGGCGATGTCATTCTTTCTGACAGCAGCATAGAATTCCATTGTGTACAAATACCACAACTTGTTGATCCACTCATCAACTGAGGGACATCTAGGTTGGTTCCATATCTTTGCTATGGTGAATAGTGCTGCAATGAACATTGTTGTGCTAGTGGGTTTAGTATGTCCTTGTTTCTGGATGGTTGGGTAAATGCCAAGTAGTGGAATTGCTGGGTCATAGGGGAGTTCTATGTTTAGCCTTTTGAGGCACTGCCACACTGCTTTCCATAGTGGTTGAACGAGTTTGCACTCCCACCAACAGTGTAGTAGTGATCCCTCCTGGCCACATCCCCTCCAGCATCTGTTGTCATTCGTTTTCCTGATCTTGGCCATTCTAGCTGGAGTGAGGTGGAATCTTAGAGTTGTTTGATTTGCATTTCTTTTATGACCAGAGATGTTGAGCATTTCTTCATGTGTCTATAGGCCATTTTTGTTTCTTCTTCAGAGAAGACTCTCTTTAAGTCTTTGGCCCATTTTTTAATGGGATGGTTGTTACTTTGGAGGTTAGTTTTGGAGTGATTCAATTTTTTGAGTTGTTGATATATTTTAGATATGAGGCCTTTGTCCGTTGTTTGGTTGGTGAAGATCTTCTCCCACTCTGTAGGCTTCCTGATTAGTTTACTAGCTATGTCCTTTGCCATACAAAAGCTCTGCAGTTTAATGCAGTCCCACTTATCCAGCCTTTCTCTGATTTGTTGTGATTCTTGGTCTTTATTAAGAAAGTTTTGACCTGTGCCAAGGAGGCCTAGTGTATCTCCTATTCCTTCCTGTAGAGTTTTCAGTGTGTCAGCTTTTACCTCCAGGTCTTTGATCCATTTGGAGTTCATTCTAGTGCAAGGTGACAAAGAAGGATCAGCTTTAGTTTTCTGCAGGTGCTTAACCAGTTCTGCCAGCACAACTTGTTGAAGAGGCTGTCTTTCTTCCATTCTATTTTTTTGGCTCCCTTGTCAAAGATTAGGTGGCCATAGGTCTGTGGTTTAATATCTGGGTCCTCAGTTCTATTCCATTGGTCTTCAGGCCTGTTCCTGTGCCAGTACCAAGCTGTTTTGAGAATTATAGCTCTGTAATAGAGTCTAAAGTTTGGAATTGAAATTCCTCCAACGCTGTTCTTTCTGCTAAGAAGTGTTTTTGCTGTACGGGGTCTTTTATTATTCCATATGAAATTTTGGATTGCCTCTTCTATTTCTTTAAAGAATGACATTGGGATGTTGATGGGTATTGCATTGAATTTGTAGATAGCTCTTGCCAAGATTGTCATTTTCACAATGTTGATTCTTCCAATCCAGGAGCATGGGAGGTTTTTCCATTTCCTTAGTTCTGCTTTAATTTCCTTTTTCAGGGTTTTAAAGTTTTCAGCAAAAAGGTCCTTTACATTCTTAGTTAAGCTAATTCCTAGGTACTTCATTTTCTTTGAGGCTATTGTGAAAGGAGTTTCTTTCCTGATTATTGCCTCGTTCCTCTCACTGTTGGCATAAAGGAAGGCAGTTGATTTTTGAGGGTTGATTTTATAGCCTGCTACTCTTCCAAAGCTTTGAATCAGCTCAAGGAGCTCGGGAGTAGAGTCTATAGGATTCTTTAAATACAGAATCATGTCATCTGCAAAGAGGGATAGTTTTATTTCCTCTTTCCCTACTTGGATCCCCTTTATGCTTGCTTCTTGCCTTATTGCACTGGCTAGGAATTCTAGTACTATGTTAAAGAGGAGTGGAGAGAGTGGGCATCCTTGTCTCGTTCCTGATTTTAGAGGGAATGGCTTTAGGTTTTCACCATTAAGTGTAATACTAGCAGTAGGTTTCTCATACACAGCCTTTATTACATTGAGGAATGTTCCATGGATTCCTAGTTTCTCCAGAGCTTTTAACATAAAGGGGTGTTGGATCTTGTCAAATGCCTTTTCCGCATCTATTGAGACAATCATGTGATTTTTGTCCTTGCTCCTGTTGATGTGTTGAATTATATTAATTGATTTGCGTATGTTGAACCAGCTTTGCCTCCCTGTGATGAATCCAGTTTGATCATAGTGTATAATTTTTTTGATGAGTTGTTGTAGACGGTTGGCCAGTATTTTGTTGAGAAGTTTTGCATCGATGTTCATCAAAGAAATAGGTCTATAGTTCTCTTTCTTTGATGAATCTCTGTCTGGTTTGGGGCTGAGGGTTATACTGGCTTCATAGAATGAGTTTGGTAAGGAACCTTCATTTTCAATTTCGTTGAAGAGCTTGAGGAGTATTGGTGTGAGCTCTGCTTTGAAGACCTTATAGAATTCAGCTGTGAATCCATCTGGCCCTGGGCTTTTCTTAGGTGGAAGTTCTCTAATTTGCCATTTCTATTTCAGAGCTTGAAATAGGCCTGTTGAGTTGGCTTAGTTCTTCTTGGTTCAGTGTGGGTATGTTAATATTGGCTAGGAATTCATCCATTTCATCTAGATTCTCAAATTTGTTGGCATAAAGGTTTGAGATGTATTCCCTCATGATATTCTGGATCTTGGTAATTTCTGTCGTGATATTACCATTTTCATCTGCGATTTTGTGTATTTCGATATGCTCTCTTCTTTTTTTGGTAAGATTTGCTAAGGGCTTGTCAATTTTGTTAATTCTTTCAAAGAACCAACTCCTTGTTTTGTTGATTCTTTCTATAGTTTTTTTGGATTCCAAATCATTTAATTCTGCTTTGATTTTAATTATTTGCTTTCTTCTACTGGGATTAGGGTTGGTTTGTTGCTCTTTTTCCAGGAGCTTAAGGTGAGACATTAACTTGTTGGTTTGCAATTTTTCCAACTTGTTGTTGTAGGCACTCAGCGCTATAAATTTTCCTCTGAGTACTGCCTTTGCTGTGTCCCAAAGGAGTTGGTAGTTTGTGTGCTCCTTACTGTTAAATTTCATAAACTGTTGGATTTCTGATCTGATCTCTTCGATGACCCATTGGTGATTCAACAATGTGTTGTTCAGTCTCCATGAGTTACAGGGTTTTCGTTGGTGGAGATGTGTGTTCAGTTCCAGTTTGATGCCTTTGTGGTCTGAGAGTGTGCATGGAATAATTTCTGTGTTTCTGAATCTGTCCAGGTTTGTTTTATGGCCTAACATGTGATCTATTTTGGAAAATGTTCCATGTGCTGCAGAGAAAAACGTATATTGTGTTGTTGCTGGGTGGAATATTCTGCAGATGTCTGTTAGATCTAGTTGGTCTATATAGTTGTTCAGTTCTAAGGTTTCTCTGTTGAGTTTTTGCCTTGTTGATCTGTCCATAGGTGAAAGTGGTGTGTTAAAGTCACCGACAATCACTGTATTTCGATCTATGTATGGTTTCAGTGTAAGTTAAGTTTGCTTGATGAAGTTTGGAGCTCCGGGATTGGGTGTGTAAATATTTAGGATCGTTATGTCTTCCTGGAGGAAAGATCCCTTTAGTAGTATGTAGTAACCTTCTTTGTCTTTTCTTACTAATTTTGGTTTGAAGTCTATTTTATCTGATACGAGGATGGCAACTCCAGCCTGTTTATGGGGGCCGTTAGCTTGATAGAGTTTATTCCAACCTCTCACTTTCAAAAGATGCTTGTTTTTTTGGGTAAGATGTGTCTCTTGAAGACAGCAGAACGATGGCTCTTGCTTTTTGATCCAACTAGACAGCCTGTGCCGTTTAATTGGAGAGTTGAGTCCATTGATATTGAGAGTTAGGATTGAGAGATATTTATTAGGTCCTACCATTTTTAAAAGCTTTTATTTGGGCCTGTGTCTTGACAGTTCTTGTGGTCCTTAGGTGGTATGCTGTTTAGGTGCCATTTCTTTCCCTATATTGCATTTATTTTGGTTTTCTATGTATAGAACATCTTTCAGAATTCTCTGAAGTGTTGGTTTTGTTGCGACATATTGTTGCAGCTTTTCCCTGGAATGGAATGTTTTTATTGTTCCCTCAGTTATGAACGAGAGCTTAGCTGGGTACAGGATTCTTGGTTGGTAGTTATTTGACTTAAGGGCATGACATATATACTTCCAGTCACTTCTTGCTTGCATGGTCTCTGCTGAGTAATCTGGGGTTATTCTGATTGGTTTTCCTTTATAGGTTGTTGGTGGTGATTTTTAAGGAGAGTGATAGCTTCCCCTATTTTGAGAGTATTTGATAGCCGCCCCCCCAGACAACAGATGCTATTTAGTTGAATGTTGATTCATCTAATATTATTATCACGAAGATATCCTCCAGTGTTAACTTTGAAAGCACTTTGCAGATGTTTGAATGTACCAGAACTACATTCCACAGCTATAGCTATCAGAAATGTTGTAAATATCCAGTCTAATTATTTTTTTTAGAATATGAAAGAAAACAGTGCTAATAAAATGTGTGTCTTCCTGCTAAGTATTTGATATAGCCAAGGAAGTGTCACTAACCATAGTTTATTTAGGTATAGGTAATCATTTATTACTCCACAGTCTACTCTGTCAAAGACAAATACAAAAATATCTTAGTGGAATGTATTTTATGACTCATTTGTGAGTGGCTAACGCAATTGAAAGGAAAGTAGTGGAAATTTTCAAATTGTCTTCTGATAATAGTGCTATTATTTGAAACCTCATTATACTTATAACAAACTATAATAATTATCTTTAAATTTTAGCTCTAGAGAAGATAAGCATGCATTAGGTAAAGGAAGCACCATTCATATTTTAAAATTTCCTCACAGAAATTAAGGACTTGTGTTAATTGCTGACTTTCCAAGAAATTGGGCATCAGTATAAATGTTGCTGAGTGGAAGCATCGTTGTGTTCTCTCCATCATGCTGTCCAGTCTGTCGGGGCTTTTTTTTGTTGGGCAGGATTGGGTACTTTAGGAAATAGCTTTAAAAGCAGAACATTAAAAAAACATAAGAACTCAGGGTATATACCACAAAATTAAGACAATTAAAAATAAGAAAGAAAAGAATTAAGAAAATTGAATGGCGGGATGAATCAAAGGAGGATAAAAATGATGAAGGGGGTGCCACTGATCAAGATGCATTGAATTCAAAACTGCCTCTTAAATGGCACCTCCTTTTTACAGCTACCTACATTAGATAATAAAAATTTAAGAATGGAAAATTTAGAGGTATAAAAAACCACAAGTAGGTGAATATGAGACAAGTGATCAGAATAATATTCAACCAATAGAGCAAAGATTCAGACTACTCTGCTTCTTATTAAGATACAATACTGTACTAATATAGTAAGTAACTTTAAAGTATTTCTGTGTCCTAAATAAACAATCTACAAGTTGGAATGTTTGCATTTGTCCTGTAGATTTTTTACTTCTATGTTTCTGGTGTAATTCCTCTGGCAACTCCTTTTTCTACAAATGAGAAAGGATAACTTTGACATGGCTTTGCCATCCTAAAGAAAGACTATGCTCACACTGGAAGGCAGTGCCTTGTCCTGCTTCCCTGGAGGAGTTTCCCTTTATACCATGGTTCCAGGCAGTTACAAGTATCCTGGGCCTCTTTTTACAAACAGAAAATGTCTTTAGCATGACAGGGCATTGGCTACTGTCAAGTATTAAAGTGAAACCACTAATTGGGAAATTACCATGGAAAGTCTTTTTCATCCGTGCTCCAGAGATAGGAAATGTAGATATGTGTTCATTCAAGCCATCTATTAGTGGGAATTCCAGTAGAATAACACTTCATCCATTTTATAAACCAATACTATTAATGTTTTCCCACTTTGCACAAGTGCATAATTCTAAGGAAAAACTAAAACTCCAGCAAAATGAAAGAATTATGTTTGTACCTCACAAATTAATACCTGATGGAGGACTGTGCTTTTGGCTCCAAATTTTCTCTCTCTCTTTTTTTTTTTTTTTTTTGCCAGTCCTGGGCTTAAACGCAGGCCCTGAGCACTGTCCTTGCACTTTCTCAAGGCTAGAGCTCTACCACTTGCGCCTCAGCACCACTTCCGGGTTTTTTTCTATGTGTGTGGTTCGGAGGAATCGAACCCTGGTCTTTGTGAATGCTAGGCAAGCACTCTACCACTAGGCCAAACTCTCAGCCCCCTCCCAATTTTTTTTTTTGGAGATAAGCAGTTTGAGAAACCGTTCATTATAAACATTACATATGCTTTCCTCCCTCCCCCGACACACACACCATTCCTGGGTCTTGAACTTGGCCTGGTTTCTGTCCCTGAACCTCATTGTGCTTAAGGCTAGCTTTCTACCACAGTACCACTTCTAGCTTTTCCTGAGTAGTTTACTGGAGATAAGAGCCTCACAGACTTTTTTACCTGGACTGACTTCAAACCATATTCCTCAAATCTCAGCTTCCTGAGTAGCTATAATTACAGGTGTGAGCTCAGAATGCATAATCTTTCTAGCTTATTTTGTGTAATAAAACTTAATAGACATTCATTTGAAGCAGATGAGCTTTGTCTGAGAAGCATCTCTGTACCTAGCCCTTTTCCTTCTGCTTTGACAGCCAGGGTTCAGAGGTCTGTGTTGGAAAACGTTGCTTAAGACTAGCTTTGGTATTAGCCAAGTAGATTGGAATTTTCAGCATTGTAATCTGAAAGGGGCTTGTTGTTTTACTTTTCAGTATCCTTCAAAATTAATTTAGAAACTGTTGATAAGATAATTGTTTACTAATCTTACTATATTTTCACCAGAAAAAAAACAAACCAAAGGAGCCACCTAAAGTACCCAAATCGGCACCATTTTTTATTCCTACCGTTCCTGGACTTGTAACCAGATTTGCTATGCCTGAACAGAGCAGCGATCCTCAGCAGGTAAAAATCCCTTTGGAATAATCTATAGTCTGTGTCGTTTATGTGTGTGTGGATTTCCTGTAGTTCTTTGCAAGACTGACTTTTACAAATATAGTGAAACTGATGATGGCTTTTGATTATGATGTTTTTGGTGACATTGTTGCTCTTTGACTAATGTATATTTGTTTTTATTTAAGTCTAAAGTAGTAAATCTTGGGATTTTGGCTCAAAAATCAGATTTCTGCCTGAAACTTGAAGAGGGACTATTGAATAATAAATGTAAGTTAAATTGCAGACTATGTTATCTTTCACTTGTTTTTATTGAGAAAAATGGAAGGAAATGCTAGATTTCTTAATAGTTAAGGCAGTAAGACTTAAAAAGAAATGAAGTTTTGGTCCTAAATTGCAGCAATTTTAGCTTTTTAATTACAGTAAAATCAGATGATACTAATAACTGAAAATCTTTATTGAAAACCTTTCATGTATTCTGTAGGACAGAGCATTTGCCTGTCAAACACAGCAGCCTCAGGCATTGAATCCAGACTTCAGTACCACAAAAAGTAAAAAAACAAATAAATAAGATTTTGGTAGTAGGCAGTTTGCAATCCTTTGTTTTTATATAATAGTGTTGCCTTGGGTAACATTCCCAAAATGTCCCATGGAAGAGAAATTATGGCTAGGCATGATGTAAGCCTCTAATTGTAGCTACTTAGGAGGTAGAGGTAGAAGGATATCAGTCTGAGGCTGCCCTGGTATAAAGGTGTGAGACCCAATCAGAAAACTAAAACACTGTAAAGCAGAAAGGGCTGGGAGCATGGTTCAAGCAATAAACCGTTTGCCTATCAAACTTCAGTCTAAGATCAGTATCACTATAGTCCACTGGATAAATTCAAAGAATTTGTCAAACAACTAATGACTAGTTGTTTTGCTTATTGGGGGTAAGCAGAGGCATGGAAGGGTAGGAAAAAAAAAACAACTCATGAAAACATGCTGGAGAACACAAATTAAAATTAGTAAGACTTTTTCGTGGTGGTATCCTGCTTAGACAGCTAAAAGCATAACCATTGCCATTGTCATGTCAAATCATAAAGATGGTTGTGTGTTTTGAGTAAAGTATTAATAGGATTCATGGGAAATAATAATGTTTATTTCTAGAGAGAAAAAACAATAGTGCTTATTTTGTTCTCGGTCTGGGATAATTAAAAACAAGGGCTGAAGGCTGGTGCAGTGGCTCACACCTGTAATCCTAGCTACTCAGGAGGCTGAGATCTGAGGATCAAGGTTCAAAGCTAGCCCTAGCACAAAGGACCTGAGACTCTTATCTCCAGTTAACCTCTAGAAAATGGGAATGGGGCTTGACTCAAGGGTAGGGCAGTAACCTTGAGCTGGAGAGCTCAGGGACAGTGCACAGGCCAAGTTCAAGCCCCATGACCCACCAAAAAAAATGAAAGGAAAGAATAAGGGCTCGGCTGGAGTCTTTTATTTTGTATACTTTTGGGACAGCATTTTTTAATAATCGTGATGCTTTTATAGTAATACTGAAGAAAAAATATCCCCACCTCAACCTCTTCCCAGTGTTAATCACTTAATGTGGGATATACCTCATGGTCTCTAGCTTTCATTAAGGCTTTTTTTCTGATTGATTTATAAGTACCTTGAAGATTGTGAAGCATTAGATTTTCTTTAACAACAAGAAAAACCTTTAAATTACTGACCATACAAAAAGTTTAGTGTTTCCAGTACTTTTTTTTTTATCGTATTAGTTGTGTGATTTTTGCTGGGTTTTGTTCAGCTATTTGACTTGAAATAAATTAGTGCATTTCTTATCCCACTTAAATATATCTTATTAAGCCATAAGGAAAACTACTTTCTTTTTCTGTGTGATACTGGGGTTTGCTAGTCAGATACTTAAAAATAAGGTTTCTTAAAATACTAGTAAGTATTTTTATTCTTTTTAAAATATAACACAGATGAAGCTGCTCTGAACCTTCTGAAAGAATTAGGCCCTTCAGGAATTGAAACAGAGCTGCGGAATTTGTCTCCGGATGGTGGTGGCTCTGTGGACGTTATGCAGAGTTTTCTGAGAATGATTGGAATGATGTTGGACAGAAAGCGGGATTTTGAGTTAGCCCAGGCTTACCTTGCATTATTTCTGAAGGTAAGGTGATGTAAGAAATGGTTCACTTTCCTTCCTGAGTAGCAGCATTATGTATCAAACTTCCTGCCAAGATGGAAATGGGCTGTAGCCACCTTCTCTAAGACACAGCACTTATGTGTGGCTGTTGAATACTCAACATATAAGTAACAGAGCTGAGAGACTGAGTTTTTAGTTTTATGGAATTTTAATAAACTTTGGGTAGCTGCATATGACTTACAACTACACTTTTGAAGTACGGGACCACATGGCTTTGTGGTTTTATGAAGTAGTACCATTTTAACTGTACATTGATTTTTCTGTCATATTTTTCATATAAATCTTTTAATCCTTTTTTAAAGTGGTCATATTTTGTAGGTTTTTCTGTGATTGTGAAGAGAAAGTTGGGTCTTTGTTTTGTCCTGCTCAAATCAAAGAACTCAGCTCAATTAGTTGGAGGACTTTTCACATGGTTTGTCTACTTGCTCTTCTGGGTAACATAGTAGAAATACTTTTTGAAAGGTTACTTTAGTGGTATAATGTAGTAAAGAAGATAGGCTGATTTTCAGTAATACATGATACTTCATTTGGCCTGCTAATGATCTAAAATGAGTTCTCACTTCAGTTTAATTACTTAAAAAGTATTCAAACACTAGATATTTTAGGTAGTAGTTAGTATACAGGTGCCATAAGTTATGTTACATATTTTTCCATACTAAACAAGTTTTAGTCCCTCGTAATTAGAAAGTAAAGTAAAAGACCCATCTATCATTTATTCCCAATTGACTATACTGAAAGGAGAGATCTGTGGAAGCAAAGAATTGTGCATTGGGCCGGGAGTTTGGCCTAGTGGTGGAGTGCTTGCCTAGCATGCACGAAGACCCAGGTTCGATTCCTTGGTACCACATACATGGAAAAAAAGCCGGAAGTGGTGCTGAGGCTCAAGTGGTAGAACTCTAGCCTTGAGAAGGTCCAAGGACAGTGCTCAGGCCCTAAGCTCAAGCCCAGGACTGGCAAAAAAAAAAAAAAAAAAAAAAAATAGAATTGTGCATTAATTAGTAGTGCTAGAACCAGGATCTGGTTTCAAGATTCGTTTGAAGGTGTGATGAGTGCTTCTTTTTGTAAGGGAGTGGTAATAATGATTAAAAGAAAGTTTGTTGGAGAAACTCAGAGACAGTAATAAGCATTTAAGAAAAAAACTAGACACTATTTTCTTAGATTCTTTGGTAGGGAAAAAAAAGTTTTAGTGTTGTTTTTAATAAAGTGGCTATCTTACTTTTCAGCTACACCTCAAAATGCTCCCATCAGAACCAGTACTCCTAGAAGAAATGACAAAATTATTATCACAAGTGGAAGAAAATTGGATCCATTTACAGTCACTCTTCAACCAAAGCATGTGTGTTTTAAACTTCATCAAAAGTGCCTTGCTATGAAAGTAAACTTAGGAGTTAGAAATAATTAAAGATTCAACTTAACTCATGTAAAAGATGTAAAGTTGTGCTGAATTAAATGGATCATAGTTATGAAAATTACTTTTATGATAAAAGAAATGTTTCCCTCTGGAATTCCTTTCATGAAAACATGAATTGATGATTCTTGGAGATACTGGACATATGGGTGTGTCTGACATCTTCGGCTACAGCCCTTGTGTCGCAGAAGAGTGGGAATAAGGTCTAGTGCAATCTTAGTGGATTCAGGTTCCTAACACAGGACTAGTGCCTTCTCATGATCACATTCCTAAAGAAAGTTGTACTTGAATCCGAAATGTGAATGCTACTTGCCCAATTCAAATAGCCATGGGAAAGTCTGAACACATACCTAAGATAGGAAAGTGAAATTCCAAATTGTATCAGAGGTTGTCCTCATAGGCTTTCCTTCTGAACTGATGACTCATGATAGATACCAAGTTCTCATGGTAGCCCGAAGCAGTTCTTTCATTTCTCACCATCCTTTTCTTTTTTATGATTCAAAATGCTTTAGCAGTATGGGAATTAAAAATAACTACTTTTAGCTTGTACATTTAAAATTAGTGTCATTCCTGAAGTGCAGCTGACTAGGTTTGAGCACAAGTGACAGTCGTCCAGCACTAATTAGAATGACAGAGCTTTAAAAACTGATCTGTAGATAAGAGCTGTCTTCAGAGTAGTTAATAGGAAATTGTTTCTGTGTAATGGGATGTGGTAAAATCACTGAATTACTCTGAAAGTAAACCAGTGTGACTTTGTACTCATTTCTGTTTGTATTCTTAAAATGTGTATCAGTTTATCAAAGCCAGTGCCTGGAATGTCAGCAGTAACATGTGGTGACTTTGGAAACTGCATTTCCCTCTGTCCAAAATGCATATTATAAAGATCTAAAGCTGTAATAAATTATTAAGTGCTTTGTAAAGATTGTAAATAAATAATACAAAAAAACAACTGTAAACTGAAATCATACTTGTTTTACAAATGATGGAGTTTTCTACTCTTTGAAATGAGAGTCCAGAGCGGAGTATGTTATTTTTATTGGGGAATCTTCATTTTTTCAGATAATCTTTCAGAGCCTTTCCTGTATATTTGCTAAACAAGGGAGGGAGAATGGAAATAGTAACTATAGTAGTATTTTTCTTAAATAGGTTACTAAGTGCAAACTGTTTTATCTTTTCTTTTTTTTTTTTTTTTTGGCCAGTCCCGGCGCTTGAACTCAGGGCCTGGGCACTGTCCTTGGACTTTCTCAAGGCTAGAGCTCTACTACTTGAGCCACAGCACCATTTCTGGCTTTTTTGTATGTATGTGGTACCGAAGAATTGAACCTGGGTCTTCGTGCATGCTAGGCAAGCACTCTACCACTAGGCCAAACTCATGGCCCCAAACTGTTTTATCTTTATATACATGTGTGATACAAACATTTTACCATAAAAAGTTAGACAGATATTTTTATAGTAGTACATAGCCACAGAAAATAAAATGTACAGTATTGACTTCTACATGAAGATTGAATATCACTCTCAAACTTATTTTTCTATTTGCTCTTTTACTATATTCACACTTAACTGATCTTTAATCTGATCCACCATCTATTTTTTGTGTAATGGAAAATTCAATATTTTACTTATCCACTAATTACGAACAGTGCTGACGTTAACATCTCGTATTTTGAGGTGTTTTTGTTTTTGTTTTTGTTTTTTTGCCAGTCCTGTGGCTTGAGCTCAGGGCCTGAGCATTGTCCTTGGGCTTTCTCAAGGCTAGCACTCTACCACTTGAGCCACAGCACCACTTCTGGCCTTTTCTATGTATGTGGAGTGCTGAGGAATCGAACCCTGGTCTTCGTGCATGCTAGGCAAGCACTCTTACCACTAGGCCAAACTCCCAGCCCGTATTTTGAGTTTTTATGTGCAAAGAATTTCTACGAATACTTAGGATTTAAAGTGCTAGTGCCAGTTTAGGAGCTTCAACTAGGGTTCTGGGTGCACTGTTTTTTAGCTTTTTTTCATTCAAGTCTGATGTTCTACCACTTGAGCCATGGCTTTGTTTTGAGGATTTTTTTTTTTCTTTCCTTACTGTTTACTTGGAGAATAGTCTTATGGAATTTCCTGCCTGTGCTGACTTTGAACTACAGTCCTCCGATCTCAGCTTACTGAGTTGCTAGGATTCTAGGCAAATGACTTACTGTCACTGAGATACTTCCAGTTGGTTTACAAAATGGATTTGTTGGGTTATAGTTTCCCTCAATGAAAATTGAGAACGTATCATGAAGGACACACAGCTTTACAATTTTTATTAATCAAGTGGATAAAAATACTGTTTAATTCTGAAACTGTTCTTACAGTGAGGGTGCATATCAGTGTATTTCAGGCTGTGCACATTTCTCTGAATTTCTTCCTTTTTATGTTTGATCTATTTTTTAATATCTCAGGTTTGTTGTATTTTTGTGTAACTTAGATAGCTTTTTTATTTGTTACCAATCTTTCCTTCTACTTGGCTGCTTGTATATAGCTTTTCCTGGGGGGGGCGGTAAATAAATATTATATATATATAAATTGATCATTTCTTGTGTTCTTATTCCAAGGCATAAAGCAGATGATCTCTCTTAAGACATTTCAACATTCATTCTTTTAATTTGTGAATCTATGTAATTGGCTAATGACTACATTGTTGCCTGTAATTGGTTTGTATAAAGAAGGTACCAGCCTTTATTCTAATGTGTCTGCAAATACCATTTTTTTTTTTTTTTGCCAGTCCTGGGCCATGAACTCAGGGCCTGAGCACTGAGCACTTGCATGCTGGGCAAGCACTTTACCACTAGGCTAAACTCCAGGCCCCAAATACCATTTTTTGAAAGTCAATTTTTTTTTCTTTTTGAAATATACTGGTTCAATATGTGAACCAGCTAATACATATCTAATAAATAGTTTATAGCTTTGATTGTACTTTTGTGTGTTTTCAGCTTTGTTAGAGCCTATTTATTTATTTATCTAATTTATTTATTTATTTATTGTGGGACAAGGGGCTTGAACTCAGCCTGGGCGCTGTCCCTGACCTCTTCAGCTCAAGGCTATCACTCTACCCCGGGGCCTGGGCACTGTCCCTGAGCTCTTTAGCTGAAGGCTACTGCCCTACCTTTGAGCCAAGTCCCACTTCCCCTTTTCTAGAGATTAATTGGAGATAAGAGTCTCAGGTCCTTTTGTGCTCCTTTTGAACCTTGATCCTCAGATCTCAGCCTCCTGAGTAGTTAGGATTACAAGCTTGCACCACCTGCCTGGTAAGCCCTTTTAATTGCTTTAAAAAATATTGGCTACTAATGAACAATTTCAAGTTTGGATTGTACTGTATATAATTTACTTAGAGTGCAAGACTAAGTACATCTTGCCTTAAAACTCCAAATCCTAATTGGTGTCATGGTCCCCAAACGAGTTGCCAGTAGTTCTGAATTTACATAGTCCTTTTAAAATTAGGAAGTTTTTTAAAATATATTTTTATTATAATTAATATAAAAGTTATATTACAATCACCAGATAGAAGGTGTATTACTTCACATACATTGATACCCTGTCTCATGTCTTGGTCCCCATTTCCCTCCCCCTACCCCCACCCCTCATCTTGTTTCCCCCCTTCCCTATCCAATTTCAAATAACCAAAAATGCATATATAAAATATATTAGATAACAAGGTGAAATGCTGTAACAATATGAGATACCAAGGAACAGCAAAAGCAATGAGATAACAGTACATTAAGGACATTAAGGACAACAATCACTCATTATATGACTTTGCTTCTATATCCTTGTGGTCCTTTCATTTAGAGACATACTATATGGCCTTATGTATCTAGGTTTTGTTCTATTGTAAATCTGCTAGGAGAGCCCAAGGTTTCTACTGATTATGACAAATGAGGGAAACCATTGAGCCTATGTTCCTTTGAGTCCTTCACTTAATATGATTTTTTTCTAAGTCTTAGGAAGGTATTTTTTATCAACAAATCCTAAAATGGAAATCCCAGTGCTTCTGTTTAGCTTTTGAGCCAATCATGACCAGAAGAGTGCAGTTTTGACTATTAACCAATCAGGTCCCATGTTAAGCATTGGGGAACAGAAATAGCCATTCCATTGAGTAGGTTCTCAGGTTTTGTGATTAGATACAGGGAAAGGTGAGCAAAAATGCCAACTATTATCTATGTCTAAATATTCTTACTGGAGATTCACTTTTAAACAAGAATCTAGGGAAGTTTTTTTAATGTGTATATAGGTGACACAAGTTTAAACTCAGGGTTTTATGCTTACTCAGCTAGTACTCCACCTGAATCATGCCTCTAGCCCAGCCTTTCACAGGTAATTTTGGAGATGAAGTCTCTTAAGGACTTTTCTGCTTGAGGTCCATGGAATTCAGTCCTCTGTATTTCAGCCTCCTAATGGCTAGGATTACAAGTAGAAAAACATAGGCAGGGCCTAGGATAAGTAGTATTGTTATCCAAGCACACGGGAAAAAAAACTAGTGCAGAACACAAGGTTTTAATGTGGCTCGCTATAAAGACACTTATTTCTTTTCTTTCTTTTTTAATTGTTGAGGCAATGTATAAAGCGGTTACAGTTACATTCGCCAGATAGTAGGTGCATTATTTCTCACACACTCATATTTTTGTCCCCATTTCCCTCCCTCACCTCCTCCCAATCATGTTTTCCCTCCTTCCCTTTCCTATTCAAATAAAAACATATGCAGTATACCAGGAAACGAAGTCAAATACACTAATAATATGAGATCAACCAAAGGGCAACAAAAGAAAAGAGAACATAGTACATTGAGAACAACAATTACTCAAAGCTCTTGTTTCCATATCCTAGAGATCCTTTCATTTGGTCTCATCCTATATGACCTTGTGTACCTAGGTTTTGAGCTATTGCAATCCTCTGCTAGGAGAATCCTAGATGTGTACTAATTATTACAAATGAGGGAAACCATTGAGCCTATGTCTTTTTGAGTCTGGCTTACTTCACTTAATATGATTTTTTCTAAGCCCTTCTATTCCCTTACAAATGAGGTGATGTCATTCTTTCTGATGGCAGCATAGAATTCCATTGTGTATGAATACCACATCTTTTGATCTAGTCATCTACTGAGGGACATCTGGGTTGGTTCCATATCTTTGCTATGGTAAACAGTGCTGTGATAATAATAATAAACCCATGTTATTTCTTATATTTTCTTTTTTTACACATTTATTACTTAAATTATTCATTGGTTAAATCGCATTATTTTTATCTTTTGTAGGTTTTTCCTTTTTTGATTTTTTTTACATTTCTTTTTATAATTGTATGTATAGAGGGGTTACAGTTATATTCGTCAGGTAGTGGGTACATCTTGAACACTGATACCCCTCCCCATGTTTTTCTTCCACTTCTTACCATGGAAAATTCAGTATTTTATTGTCATGGTAGTGTACAGAGGGGTCACAATTGCATATATAAGATAATGAATACATTTCTTGTCTAACATTGTTACCCCTTCCTTCATTTTTCTCCACTTACTCTCCCCCTCACCTCCTCCCACACGCACCAAGTTGTAAATACAAGTTCATTTCCAACATACTATCTGGTGAGTATCTCTGTTGCATTGGTTCCCCTTTGTCCTTTGTCTCACTATGTTGTTGTTCCCCTTCCCTTTTTCAAATCAGATAAACAAGACATAATGTGCCAAAATCAAATACCATGACAACAGAATAAGTCAAAGGGGGGAAATATGAAAGAAAAAAGAAATAGCTTCACAAAGTGCTTATGCTTTCTATCATGAGTTTAAGAATCTCACAAATCAAATGTTTAAACAGGTCAGCTTAAGTAAGGGGATGGCTGGAATCATAGCCTAGTGGTAGAGTGCTCGCCTAGCACATATGAAGCTTTGGTTTCAATACACAGAAAAAGCCGGAAGAGGTGCTGTGGCTCAAGTGGCAGAGCATGAGCCTTGAGCAAAATGTGTCCAAGGACAGTGTCCAGGCCCTGACTTCAAGCCCCAAGACTGGCAAAAAAAAAAAAAGGAGCATAAGCTCATGGCGTCCCTCATTTTTAATAATTAGTACACATTTAGGATTCTTCTAGCAGAGGATTACAATACCTCAAAACCTATGTACCTATGGTCATACAGGATGAGACTAAATGAAATGAACTCTTAAGTTATAGAAAAGAGGTTTCTTTTTTTCACTTATGGTTAATCTCATGTGGTTATTTTATCTGACTCTATTACCTGGTATACTGTATATAGACTTATTTGTTTATTTGAAATAGGGAAGGGAAGGGGTAAAAAAAGATAAGTGAGAGGGACATGGGGAGGGAAAGGGGAACAAAATCATGAGAGGAGTATCAAGGTTTGAGAAGTAATGTTCCCACTACCTGATGAATGTTACTGTAACTCCTCTATACATTATTCTGACCATAAAATACAATAAAGAAAAAGGTGTGCCTTTAGACTCAAAGGAAATTAGGCTCAATGGTTCCCCTCATTTCTCATAATCAGTAGAAACCTTGGGCTCTACTAGCAGAGATTTACAATAGAGCAAAACCTTGATACATAAGGCCATATAGTATGAAGCTAATTGAAAAGACCTCCATGATATTGAAACAAAAGCCATACAATGAATGATTGTTGTCCTTAATGTACTATGTTATCTCTCATCTCTTTTGCTGTCCCTTGGTTATCTCATATTGTTATAGTATCTCACTTTGTTATCTGATATATTGGATTTATTTGAGTTTGGTTATTTGAAATTGGATAGGGAAGGGGGGAAAACCAAGATGGGGGGTGAAGGGGAGGGTAGTGGGGACCAAGACATGTGAAAGGGTATCAATATATGTGAATTAATGCACGTATGGATTAGTGGTAGAGTGCTTTCCTAGCATACACAAAGACTCCAGTTTGATTCCTTGGTACCACATACACAGAAAAAAGTTAGAAGTGGTGCTGTGGCTCAAGTGCTAGAGCTCTAGCCTTCAGGAATGCCCAAGGACAGTGCTCAGGCCCTGAGTCCAAGCCCCAAGACTGGCAAAAAAAATTAAAAAATAAAATCTTCCCTATTTAAGGTGTGGCCAAATACAAGCTCATTGTGTACTGGGGTGGAAGGTCCATTGAGCCAGGGACAAAACATGTTATCTGCATTGTCATGTACTCCCTCCCCCTCCTCTCTCTCTCCTACTCTCCTTCCCTACCTCCCTCTTTCCCTCCCTCCCTCCCCCTCGTTTACCAGTCTTAGGGCTTGAACTCAGGGTCTAGGCACTGTCCTTAGGCTTTCTCAAGGCTAGAGCTCTATCCCTTTGCACTACAGCACCAATTTCAGCTTTTTCTGTGTATGTTGTTCGGATGAATCGAACCCAGGGCTTCATGCATGCTAGGTGAGCACTCTACCACTCAGTCACTCTCCTGGCTTGTATTTCTTTTCTTTTCTTTCTTTCTTTCTTTTTTTTTTTTTTGCCAGTCCTGCCTGGGATTGTTAGCTCAGGGCCCGAGCCCTGTCCTTAGACTTTCTCAAGGCTAGAGCTCTACCACTTCCAGCTTTTTTGTATGCATGTGGTACCAAGGAATCGAACCCAGGTATTCGTGCATGCTAGGCAAGCACTCTACCACTAGGCCAAACTCCCGGTCCTTTTCTTTTCTTTTTTTTAATGATTTTTAATTAGTTGTACAAAGCCATGTATTCTTGTTTTAAACAAAATAGGATAAAATGTTAATGATTGTTGTTTCTGGTGTTGTAGGGTACAGATTTTATTATGCTTTATGTTACTCTGGGTTTTAGTTTCCTTCTATCCTATGACATAGATATACCCTGTAGAGTGCTCGGGTTTCATTTTCTCCATTCTTTCTTTTTAACTTAATTTTGTTGTCATGGTGATGTACAGAGGGGTGACAGTTACATACATAAGATGGTTAGTTCATAAGGTAGTGCATACATTTCTTGTCGAACATTGTTACCCTTACCTCATTTTCTCCCACTTTACCTTCCTCTCAGTAAAAAACTAACTTAGTAGTTCTGGAAAAGCCCAATACAATAGCTAATTTTTATTGTCAACTTGACTGAGCTAAGAGGCCAGTGTGCTGGCTCATGGCTCTAATCCCAGCAACTCAGGAAGCTGAAATCAACAGGATTGCAGTAGTTCAAGACCAGACAGAACACAAACAAGGAAGTTACAGAGACTCCATCTCCCCCAACAAGCTGGCATCTATAATCCCTATTGGAATTAGAAGAGTAAGTAGGCAGATCTCAGTCTGAAGCCAGCTTCAAGCAAAAAAAGACAACTCTACCAAAACAAAGTACTAAAGGAAAAAAAAAAAGGCTGGAGGTGTTTCTCACATAGTATGCCCAGTCTAGCAACTGGGCATAGAGAAAAGTCAGTGGGTGTGTCCTCAGGGGTTAGATCTGCCCTATCCTCCTGTATTTGCCTGTTCTTCCTGTCTCCAAGAAGTACAGAACCTCATCCCCTGTACGATATCACCAACAATGTTCTACCCAAGTGCCTGGGGCCAATGAACAAGGGTCTGACTCCTCGGAGACCAGGAAACAAAAATCAATCCTTCCTCCATGAAGTTATTTGATCACCACCACAAGAAAGCAAGCTAAGTAACAACAGAATCTTACTCTATAATGTAGGATAATGTAAAAAGAGAAAGAAAGAAAACCAACTGATACATTCACTGTTCTGGGGCACTGGTAAACTCAGAGGCTTGGCAAAACATAATGAGAAACCTGAGACAGTAGTTAGTGCTTACTACCAGGATTTCAAGTATGGGAAATATCAATAGATATAATTCATATACCAATTGAGGAACATTTATTCTGCCAAGAGGCATCTGGATATGTATAATATCATGCAAGGGTCTAAATTTATTGAATTGTATTTTGAACACAATTCCTGGGATCTGTTGACTTCTGAGTTCACCTGCAGCTACCTAGAGAAAGACCAAATGACAAATTATTAAATATGCTATTGCAATGTAGAAATATGCCTATTCCTTCTCTTCTTTCTTCAGTCCAGTACCTAAGCTACCTCTTTTAAGTTCTGTATCTTCTGGTACCTTTTAAGTGACCGGAAATTTGCTGGCTTTGGAAAACTAAATTACTAGTTATACTTAGCATCCCATTAAAACTAGATTCTGTTTGGCCATTTTGCCAAATTTAAGGCTTAGTTTCTGTTCCCAAGCCAGGTTTGTCCCCTAGAAGCTGTGTCTATAGTGGCCAAGTTAAGATTTATCAGGGAATCAGGGGGAGATGGAAACAGCATTCAGAGAGGGTCCTTCTCACTCCTGGAGTGATACCCCTGGGCAGCCATGTATCTGTAACTACTTACCTCCATCCCCGCCTCATCCTAGTCACTGCATTGCTAAAGGACCAAGTGCAAACTCCTCATTGTGCCAGCCAGCCCTCCACAACACAACTGCCTTCAGCCTACTGCCACACCCTGAGCTTCCAGTACTTAGATTAATACTGCTTCACTTCTTCCATGCTTCTCATAGGCATTTTGTTCTACCCACACGCTCTGCAGGTTTAAAAGCCTGGCACATCAGAGCTCGGAGAAGATGCCCTAGCCATGACGAAGACTTCTCCTGCTGTGGATCCATATGTATTGGACCTTCTGTATTCTATGGTGCCCTGTACCTACACAGTGGAGAAGAGCACAGCCACGCCCTACACAGTGGTAGGGAGAGGTCTCGAATCACATGGCCCATCACTTTTGGAAACTGTCTTTTAAAAAATACTTTGTTTTGTTTGTTTTCATGCAAACTAATGTACAGATTTTCAGTCATTGTGCACCAGGGATTCATGGTAATTCTGAGAGTAGCTAGGGGGAAACATCAGAATAGTGTATAGTTACAATACCATATCATTAAAACCATCATGTGCCTTTATTTTTAATCTAGAAAATTAATTCCCCGCAAAAGAAAATTAATTTCCCTTTTGCTCAAATTTAGGCTTCTTTTATAAATAAGAAAGCATTTTTGATAGAAGCAAAGATTTTGTTGTTGATGCTCTTTATAATTCTGACATGGGGAAGGGGAAGGTGTGTGTGTGTGTGTGTGTGTGTTATTATCCAGATGCCTGGTTATACAAGAAAGGAAAACAGAACATGTTTAATCTACAATCTATCACATCTTCAGATATGTTTTCATATATCTTCATATATGTTTCATATAGCTACTGAGTTGTAAATTCAGTGTAAATAATTGTTATACTGTATTGTAGGCAAAAGGATAAAAGTGTCTATACATATTTAGTACAGTTTTTCTGCAAACATTTTTAAGCTGCATTTGTTTGAATCCATATATGTGAGACATGAATATCAAGAGCTGACATATACATATATATGCTTATATGTATGTATATGTGTGTATAATGCATATAGACTTACTTTTACAGTTGTTTTAAGTTTATATCCAGGAAATTATTGAGATTTCCATATACCTCCTGCCTCCAAATAAACACAGCCAGCTGTCAGTATCCCCTCACTAGGGTAGTACTTTTGTTACAACTGATAAATTTGTCGGTTATTATCGCTCCAAATCGGACAATAATGACTGTGATCTTTAACCTTCTCATGAGGAGGGGACCACGGAGAACTGAGTGAAGGGTGCAGCCTTCTTACCTGCTTTTGGGAGAGTTCACCGAGTGCCACATGAACAGCAGATTACCAGGTCTAGACCAGGTGGCAGAAAATTTCTGAGGAAATCTGAATACAGTACAGATTTAGGGATGGACTATAGAGTTAGGGATTATACAACAGATCGTTGCTTTCCCATTAAAAATGAGCACACCTACACTATGGTATCACACGACCTTTCATGAGCCATGAATCCAGAATGAGTGAAGACCGAGGGTGATTCCCTTCCCCAGGGCAGTGCTGAGTCGGGCGTGGGCCGGTGACGATTAGCCCGTGCAGACAAAGAACAATCTTCTGATGAAACCCGTGGACCTTCCACTGCCCGTGCTGGGGTTGAGACACCAGTGAGGATGTGGGGGGTTTTCAGCAAAGCTCTTCCTCTCTGCCCACGGACTGCCCCTCAGGAGATGTGTGCCGAGCACTTCATGCAGTGGCCACAAAGGCGGAGTCCACGAGGCAAATCAGAGTAGGAGCTCCTCGTGTGCATTCCCAGGTACTGTGAGAAGGAGCGGCCGTCAGTGCACTTGGCACTGAGCTAAAGTTTTCCTGTCCAATGCCAGAATAAACAAGAAGCCCTTAGGAAAATACTAATGAAAATGCAAACAAAGTAGCTGGGGAAAACCCCAGACTATGTACAGCCAAAAAATAGAAATAACTGAAATGAACCAAAACTGTATCTTTGAACTGAAAAGTAAAATATACATCCATTGGATAAGTTTAAAATAAGGCAAAACATAGGACCAGAATGCATTTAAAACTAAACAGTAATGAAAATACAGTACATCGTAACATCTGGGGTTCGCACAAGAAGATATGTGAGGGGTAGACACCCCGGGTTTGGTAATGTTTGAGAACTTAGGCAAGTCAGCTCCTGTGGTCTATGCAGCACTGGAGGGCAGACTGTGCCATCCACCCTGATAAAGAATTCTCAGGGTCAAAGGGGAAGCGGCATGAAGGGAGGTGAGGGGAGGTGACTTGGATAGGGGAGATTGAAGGGCCTTTGAGGTCCCCAGCCAGATGGTCTTGTTCCTCACATTGCAATTTCCTTATCTTCGCACCAACGTAAAATCTTTGCACCAAACTAAAAGACTTATCCGGTCTTTGATTTTCTTAGCAGCAGCATTTCTGGATGGCTGCTCTTTTCTTCCCCTGGCTGGGTGACTATTCCTACACAGTGTATTTATTAAGCCCAGGAGAATTCTTTTTTTTTTTTTTTCTGTCCTTTGTGGGACTTGAACTCTGGGCCTGGGCCCTGTCCCTGAGCTCTTCAGCTCAAGGCTACCACCCTACTCCTTGAGCCACAGTGCCAAGACCAGGAGAATTCTTGTCTGGACTTACATGCAATTGCTCCCCTGAAAATTATTTTTTCTATTTAATTTGTCGAGGCAGGACAATGCATGAATGCTGTTCCTGGGTATTATTTCTGCCTTTTTTTTTTTGGTCAGTCATGGGGCTTGAACTCTGGGCCTGGGCACTGTCCCTGAGTGCTTCAGCTCAAGGCCACCACTCTTCCCCTTGAGTCACAGTGCCACTTCCTGTTCCTGGGTCATACTGAATGATGGCCAAGAGCTAGGATAACCAGGTTCTATCAGCTCTCATGTGTATAAAAGTCCCCAAAGGAGCTAAAATAATGGGAAGCCATGATTTTTGTAAAGGTATCTCCATGGGTGAGAGGATCAAGAGAATGTGGAATATAAACACAACAGAATGTTACACATCCATTAGAAAGAATGACATTGTGCCATTTGTAAAGAAATGGCAAGACCTGGATAAAATGGTGTTAAGTGACATTAAGTTAGGCACAGAGAAACAAAGGATACATGTTTCCCTTTGTATTCAGAAGGTAGATTTAGCTTATAATCTTATAAGTGGTGGTATGTATGCATATAAAATGTACTAAAATGTGGTAGATTCAAGGAATAACTCAAATAATGTAATTCCTTAGAAAGACAGAATTAAAGTTTAACAAAATAAACACCAGCAAACTGGTCCTTGAAAGGAGTTGGGTGGGTTGAGGGGAATGGGGTTGAGGAATGATGAGGAGAAGAGGGGGAGAACACAGTCAAGAATTCAATATATGTCCTACAATATGAAGAAAAGTGAGGTGGATAAGGAAGGGATGGATGAGAATATTGAAAGGGTGTTGAATTCATAAACCAATTGCTAAATTGAAACTCCTTTGTACAATTACTTAAAGATAATTTTTAAAAGAAAAAAATGTGTCTCAAATCTGTTACTGCAGCCAGCTTTCCCCTTTGACAGCTGCCGAATATAGTGCTATATTTCTACATTTTTGCTGAGGCACTGAGGATCCACTATGTGAGCAAGCATTTTTCCATCCTGATCCTACACTTCCCCCATATTGTAGGAGTCAAGTGTGGCTTGACCAGAGAAATCTTGGTAATGCCTCTATTTTGCCCACTAAGAGATCCTGACAGGCATTCCAAACTCTATGTGGTCATCAGTCAAATGATCCCTGTGACACTAAGCCCGCCCTCTCTCTTTCTTCCCTTCCTTCCCTCCCTCCCTCCCTTTCTTTCTTCCTTTCTTCCTTCCTTTATTCCTTCCTTCATTCCTTCCTTCCTTCTTTCCTTCCTCAGTCCCCTTTTTCTGTTTTATTACTTTGCCTTCCTTCTTTCCCTCATCTTTTCTTGTCTTTCTTTTTCTCTTTCCCTCTGCCCCTCCATCTTCTTCCCTATTTCCTCCCTGATCTCTCTCTTCTTTTCTTCCTTCTCCCTCTCCTTCTTGCTGTTTCTATCCTTCCAGTCCTTTCACCTTCTTTCTCAAATCAAGTTCTCTCCACTGTGTGAAGAGTGACCTGACGCTCCCTACCCTCCTGTCTCCACCTCACTTGCTGAGATTAGAGCCAGCCTCACTGCGCCATGCTGGCCCAGGCTGTTTCCTGATGTTTGCCAGTAAAGCCTTTGAGAAAATCCAGGTACACTGCAGTTGTTAGGAATAAGGGCTTCTGGTTTAGCATACACATGTTCCTCCTTCCTTGCTACAGGGCATGCCTCTGACTATGAGCTCGTCTTCACTTATTAACCATTTTATTCCATCTCTTGGCAACTTCTGCTTTGGTAGCCAGCTCTTAAACACCAGATTGCCTCAAAACCTCCTACACTTCAAAAGGACATTCAGTTATTCCTTAACCCTGATGGTTTGGGAACCACATCAGAGAATCCACTTAGCCAAGGGAGGGAAAGCTTTATTACTGGCTTTGAGTCCCTTCACTGCTCACCCCTGCACACTGTC
Source organism: Megascapheus bottae (assembly GCF_031878675.1). Classification (NCBI taxonomy): domain Eukaryota; kingdom Metazoa; phylum Chordata; class Mammalia; order Rodentia; family Geomyidae; genus Megascapheus; species Megascapheus bottae. The sequence goes on along the minus strand of NC_143512.1, from coordinate 16,476,001 downwards.
ACAGAATTATCTGGAAAATATTTAAGTCCGGATTCATTTATCTGGTGAGCCTATTTCAGAAGAAGAGAAACAGACCAGAGACTCATTGCTTAGTCTATCTAGTCAATTCCAATTGAAAGAGGCCATGGGAAGGATACTTGACGTAGGAACCTTCTGGCCGGTTCCGTGAGTAAGGTCTATGATCATTCTAGCTTTTCTAAAGGTCCTCCTTGGATATAATGTACATATACAGATACTCACATGTTAAATGTTCGGGTCAATAAAATTTAACAACTGTGAAGTGTTTACAGAAGGATCGCACACGTCCCCCCCCCCCCCCACCAGGGCACAGAGTATCCGCTCTTCTCCATCTGCAGGCAATTTCCCAGTCCTGCACTCCTCCTACAGAAACAATTGTTGCTTTGCTTTTCTGTGTCCATAAATTAATGTTCTTTGGCTTCATATACATGAAACTATATAATGTGAGGTTATCTTTCCTATAGCTTCTTTCATTCAACATACAATCTTGAAATGTATTTATGTTTGTTGCAAATGTCTCATCCTGTCATTTAAGAAGTGGAATGTGGGGGGGAGCAGAGAGGGCAGAAGAGGGATGGAGGAGGCATAAGTTGTTTTTTAGATGGAACACACATTAGGGAAAGTATGCTCACTCTCGTAATAATGGCAAGAATCCAGTGTCCATGAGTGCATAATCCATTGATTCCATGAGTGCTGGAGCCACATGAGATTTCTCTTTTTAACTTCCTACCTGTTATTTACAACAATAATTAAAGTTTAACATTAGTTTGGAAGGAAACAAATATTCAAATCATAAGAGACAGTAACCTAGACAACTAATGTGGAGCTATGAATGTGAACACAGAAAAGTTGAATAAGGGCCTAAGTAGACAGAAAATACTTGTAATATACAAGAGATACTCAATATTTGATTAGGTCTTCAATTGTTTTGAGGTGGGATCATCTGATCCCACTTATTTTCTGTCATATTAAAAGTCATAGCTGCTCATTAGGCTAATTGGAGAGCAATGCGGTGGCCAGGGAACTTTTACCGTGAAACCTCAATGATGATATTTGTCTTCCTTTCATAGGTTTGGACTTTTAAGATTCTCCATTACCTAATTGGATTCTTCTTGTCCCTTTCTTCCCTCCCTTTTTTCCTGTCTTCTTTCTTCTTCACTTTCTTTTTATTATCTAGTTTTTAAAAAAATTATCTTAAGGAGTTGAATGAAGGAATTGCCATTGAACAAAGCATTTTTTTTGTTTTCTTTCCTTCCTTCTTTGCTCTCTCTCTCTTTCTTTCTCTCCTTTATTTACCCTGAACATTCTTACTGTTCCTTCTACATGACTTACTTTTAATTATTTTAAAGTTATTTTAGGGAATAAGGGAAGAAAAACAGTATTTATAAAAATAAATGTTAAAAAGTCAAAATCTTGGATTTGGGGAAGATGAAGAAGAAAAAACATGGCTGTTATAATAACCACAGAGTCATTGTGAAAAATGTATCACAAACTCCACACCTCCTCATTATTAATGTACAGCAGAAGACCTACTAACTCTCCCTACCCCAGGGCTTAGACACAAAGCTGCTTTAAATAAACTCTGGATGTTGTAAGAGAGGAATAAAAGGAGAACATTTCTTGTGTGAAAACCCAGCATTACTTCCACATATCCCTCCTTGGGCTTTGTAACATTTTATACACAGACTTCTCCTGGTAATAGCTAGCATTCTCATGCCCTCCCTTGAGAGCCTGCCTTTACCTCAGCAGGCTATTTCATTTCATGTAATGGCTAGGATATGTGTGGTTCTTTCAATCAGGGCTTGAGGCAGCTGGTGAATTCACCAAGTGTAAGCAATAAGCAGATTGTAAATCTCCAAAAGAACAGGGCAGAATTAGAATCCATAGATTTATGTCCTAGATGATGATCTATTTTGGAGAAAGTTCCCTGGACTGCTAAGAAGAATGTATATTACAAAGTGACTGAATAACACGTAGACATAACACCCTTGGATCTTTTGATTTCCTTTGAGTCTAAGGTTTCATTGTTGATCTTTGTTTGGATGACACATCTCTAGGTGAGAGTCAAGTATCCCACTATTACTATGTTGGGGTCCACTAGTGTTTGTAAATCCAGTCGTCGCTGTGCATTAAAATTGGATGTTAAAATTTGATGTAGTGTGTATTAATATACCCACATTCATACTGAGGCCCAATTTCAGATGTGGCCACCAGTACTAATCTCTGCTAATTGAGATTTCTTAGAGGACAGCTGCATCTACACACTGATTAGGAAAAAACTGTGGCTTTTTGGAGTAAAACGCAGCCTCTTCTGGTCAGCGGTCTTACTAAACCTGGGCTCAGAAAGAATTGAGCTGTAATATCACATTTGACCATTAGATGGCGTTATCGCCTAACACTTGAAGACTCCCTACCAACACTCCCTAAAACTGGAGTCCTTTAACAAAGAATTACTTTCTTGTTGCCTCTTAATGTCAATTTGACTTTCTATCAGGTGATTTTATTTATAAGGAGAAGTAAATGTTCAAATAGTTTCACTAAGCACCAGATTTCAATTATATATTCCTCTTTTAATTAAAGATCATCCAAACATAAGTGTGTACCAATATTAGGGCTTGAAGTGGGGGCCTAGAAGTGTCCCTTAGCCATAGCTCTAATTTTGGCTTTTGGGAAGTCTTGTGGATTCCCCTGCTAGGGCTGGCTTCAAACTGTGATCTTCAGATCTCAGCTTCTTGATTAGCTAGGATTATAGGCATGAGGCACTGATGCCAGGCACTGTTGCCTCACTCTTATCCAGTGATTTATATTTATTTAGTCTGTGTGTAGCCTAACAATCAAACTTTTTGCTAGTTTTCCACATGATTCTAGTGGGCAGCCTAGACTCAGATCCCTATCCATGGCCTTTACTCCATGTTAAAATAAGATTACCAAATACCAGTATCCTCTAATGCCAAGCATTTTACCTCTACCTGTGTGTAAGCTGTGGACAGTGGGGAAGGCTCCTCTTATTTAACTTGCCATCACGGATCCACTTCCTTCTTTCAGAAAGATAGTCAAACAGACCACAACCCAGGGCTTGCACACCAAAAGAAAAGTGAAGGAAATTCTAAAACGGAACACTGAAGTCTGACTTCAACTGATCATGTGGCAAATTTAGATTAAGAGCAAACTGGAGAACCCAAGGGAATTGGTCTGAATTTCATTTTCCTCCTCTTGCCTTTTCTTCCAATTATAGGAGCATTTCCAGAAGTGGTTGCTTCATGGAAAGCCCAGAGTCTCTTTTGTCATCAGTACAGGAAGCCTAATGCTTTAGGATCCAGTAATTATCTTTTCCATCAGTGTGTTCTCTGGGGACTGGCTTTAGTACTCAGGAAATTGTCCTCAAGGAAACGAAAATGTTCTGATTTAAAAGCAGTGCCTCTAATTGGAACTTCAGTGCTGTTTTTCTCTATAGAGATTTGGTTTCACAAATGATGGAAAAACTCAGATGTATACATCTACATATATACATACAGATAGATAGATTGATAGATAGATATTATGTAGATATATACCACACTTTTTGCTCCATGTATCTAGGTTGATTCCATATCTTAGCTATGATAGACATTGCCACAATGAACATGATTGTGTTGGTGGCTTTAGTGGGGCCTGGTTTGTGGTCATTTGAGTAAATGCCCAGGAGTAGGATTTCTGAATGAACTATACAGTGGGGGAAACAGGGTCAAGAGAGAAAAAACTGGGAGAGAATGAGGAGGGTGACAATGTTCAAAAAGAAATGTACTCAATACCTGACTTATGTAACTGTAATCCTTTGTATATCACTTCTACAATATTTTTTTAAAAAAACTCAAACCAGAAAAGGCTCAGGTGATGGTCTAAGTGACCGAATGGGCAAGCCCTCTTTTGACTGTATCAGAGGGAGGGCAGCTGGTGCTTTCTATGAGTGGGATCTAAAATGTCCTGGATGTCTTCAGCATGGGTGGTGGCTTAACATAGCGGAACACTAGAGGGATGGTGCCCTAAGGATTTAAAGTGTTCGGTTCTCTATCCTTCCCTATTTCTGATTAGCAAAGTAGGCCAAAACACAGTGAAAACAATGCCTGTTTTGGTGCTGATGATTCTGCAGGGCAGTCGAGAATTAAGGCCGGGCTTGGCATTACATAGACCCCGATCTCAGCTGGACAGCCTGGAGAGTGAAGTGGAGACTCTTTAGAGGAAAATCAGAAGCTAGAGATTTCTTAAGGTTCAGCCTCAAAATATCTGCCTCAAAAGAACCTTTTTGCTGCAGTGACAAGGTCAACCTAGATTCAAGGTCAGGGGAAACAGTCCAGAGGTGCTCTGCAGGTGCTGGGAGTTCAATGGTAGAGTACCAGCCTAATGTGTGCCCGACCTTGGATTCAATCGCCAGCACCCAAACATAACAAAAACAAACTCATAACCCCCAAAACACTACATTGCAAAAAAGCTGGAGGACAACAGGTCATAGGCCCCTGTAGGAAACATAATGTTCCTGATGTGTCTGGGAATACCTAAAATGGTTCATATCATTTGTGTGATTCCTGGCTCCAGAGGTCCCCGTGAAGGTGGCAGTGGTTCAGCTTCCTCCTTGTTTCCTCGCACCGCTATTGGCTAGGCCCCCACCCAGTCAACTTCCCAGTACACATCTTATTGGTCTAAGAAAGATGTTTTATTCCGTGCTACTTTCTACTGAGAGTTTTTCTGTTAAAGCCTTCTGATTTCCTCTGAGAAGATTCACATTAGAGCAGGAAGACAAAATAATCATATCTGACCATCAAAATCAGGGTTTCTGAGTCCACGTGAGGATACTAACATTACCATGCTGCACTTATGAGAGATAGGGAACTGTAAAATCCAGTTCTCATTGCACATTTTATCCTCCCACGTGAAGTGAACTGGATGAAATCACAGATGTTCTAGTTACTACAAAGCCACAATGCAGAGAAATGTAGCAAGCATTTCATGTAGACAGAAAGGGTGTGGCTCCTATGGTAAGAACCCTCAGATAAAATGTAGGCAATGAAAGAGAAACACAGAGAACAACAGACAGGAAGAAACAGACAGAGAAAGTTTGTTGCTTGCTTTTTCGGGGAAAAATACAAACTGACAGTGAGTAAGGAAGAGATTTAGGTAAAGACACAGGAGTGCCTCTATTATCATGTGCCAATATTTTCTTCTTCCTCCCCCGCCTCTCGTTTGATATCGACTTCCTATTCAGCAGCAGCATCAACATCATCACGAGGATGTATGTGTCCTGATTGTGTTGCTAGGCAAGCATATTATACCCTTAGGAATAAGGCATGTCGATGTCTCATGCTGGAATGAGTATGACAGAGTGTGCACATAAACAGCCATTGTCCTGAAAACTGTACACAAACACAAGAATATGTGAATAGCATCCATACTTTTTCATAGAGAAAAGGCTGAGCTAGTATAAGCAGGGTCTCTACAAAGCACGATGCATTCCTTTGTGTCCATTCAGTCATCACTGCACTGCAGTCCCCACAGGCAGAGAGCCCCAATGAGCCTGGAACTACCATTCTCCTGATCTTTGCCTCCCAAGTAGTTAGGATTACAGGCATGAGCACTGAACCCAGCTTCGAGAACTGTTTGCCATACACAAAATGTTGTTCATGAAATGATTAGATTTTTCTTTGCTTGAACATAATTGGATTGATGTCTTTTCCATATAAAAGTCCTAATCTATGCTTTCTTATTTTTTATTATCAAGGCAATGTATAGAGGGGTTACAGTTACATTTGCCAGGTAGTAGGTACTTTACTTCTCACACACTGATACCCCTTCTCATGTTTTTGTCCACATTTCCCTTCTCCCACCCCCTCCAATCATCTTGTTTTCCCCTTTCACTTTCCTATTTCACATAAACATATATACAATATATAATATATCCGGTAACAAAGTCAGATACAGTAACAGTATGAGATTAACCAAAGGGCCACAAAGGAAAAGAGAAATAACATAGTACATTAAGAATAACAATCACACAAGATAAAGATGTTGTTTCCATATCCTAGATACCGTTTCATTTAGTCTCATCCTATATGACCTTCTGTATCTAAGTTTCACGGTATTGTAATCCTCTGCTAGTAGTGTCCTAGATGTGTACTAATTATTACAAGTGAGGGAAACCATGGAGCCTATGTTCCTTTGGGTCTGGTTATTTCACTTAATATGATTTTTTTCCAAGTCATTCCATTTCCTTACAAATGGGGCAATGTCATTCTTTCTGACGGCAGCATAGAATTCCATTCTGTATAAGTTCCACGTCTTGCTGCAATGAACATTGTTGTGCTAGTGGCTTTAGTATGCCCTTGTTTCTGGATGTTTGGATAAATGCCAAGGAGTGGGATTGCTGGGTCATAGAGGAGCTTTATGTTTAGTCTTCTGAGGAACTGCCATACTGCTTTGCATAGTGGTTGAATGAGTTGCGCTCCCACCAACAGTGTAGAAATGATCCCTCCTGGCCACATCCCCTCCACAGCATCTGTTGTTATTAGATTTCTTGATCTGGAATGACATGCAATTTCAAAGTTGTTTTGATTTGCTTTCTTTTATGAAAGGATAACAAATGGGAGGTAAAGGATAAGGCAAAAAATACTAGGAGATAAAGATAAGGGTCAAACATTTAAGTAGACACATTACAGTGGTGTATAATTCAATCATAGTGGTGGCTTACACCTGTACTTGCAGTTAGCTGTGAGCAGACTTTCAGTTCAACTCTTCACTTGTATAATTGGTCTACACTAATCAAACACTGTTCAAAAGAAATGTACTTATTATCTGACTTTTGAAATGGCAACCCCTCTGTACATCACCATACCAATAAGATTTTTAAAAATAATTTAAAACATAAATGGGGCATTTTTACATCCTTCAGAATGACATTTATTGACTCACAGGAGAGAATCTCTGACTTAAAAAAATGAAAGTGTTGATCATATTTTCATTTATCATTCAATAAAAATAATCCTGAGTAATGCTAGGTATGAATATTCTAGTGCTCCAACATGAAAATGTTACATCAACTATTTATCCGTGTGTGTGTGTGTGTGTGTGTGTGTGTGTGTGTGTGTTGGTACTGGGACTTGAATGGGGGCTCTGCACCATTATTTACGAGAACCTGGTCTGATGGAGATCAGAATAACAGAGAGTGAATAGTTAATGTGGAGGAGCACTAGCTTTCTAACGTAATGTTTTTAAGATTTGCATTATAAGTTTACCTGAATAACACACATAATATCATAAGTACCACGGTATTTCTAATGTAAACTAGCAACATCATGTGTTATTTTTTTTATTATTATTTCACTATTTTATTTTTGCCAGTCCTGGGCTTGAGCTCAAGGTCTGAGCACTGTCCTTGGACTTTCTTTTTTTAATATTTTTTATTGTGATTAATAGAAGGGTTACATTATATTCACCAGATAGAAGGTGCTTAACTTCATGAACATTGATACCCTTTCTCATGTCATGGTCCCCATTTCCCTAGAGTATGTTCTAGGTAGAACATTAAAAAAAATTAAGACAAGACAAATGTGGGTACTGAAAGAAAGTATAAGAAACATGCTATAGCTTCTCTCTCCATCGAATCTTACCATTACAAAAATCTCTCTCCATCATCAAACAAAACCCAGAACTAGAGTGGTATAGTATTGGGCATGACTGGATGGTGTTGATATATTTGCATATATTTAAACTTATCAAGGGCACTGTAGATATGTGCCCTTCTTATATAACAAAAATGCTGTTGTGAATGAGTAAATGAATGAAGGAATAAGCACTTTCTAATCATTGTGATAACTCAAAAATCTGCAGACTGTAGAATAAGCCCTGGTGCGTCTCTGAAAATTATTAGTGTAGATCCTAATTACCAGCTTGTAAAGAGAAAATTCAAGGACTGAGAGCTTACAGTGATGATCAAAGGTGATTTAATGGGCATTAGAGCCAAAGTGTGAAGCAATTAGGAATCTGAAATTTAGAGATGTAATTATATTGTCATATTATTGAAGCCATCCTATTGACAAACTAGTTTGTCTCTAGTAGCAGTACTCATGTTTGCATGAGTAATTTTGTGTACATGTTTCATGCGTGTCTTTCTACTTACAGTTCTATTCTGTATGAGATTTAAGGTCTCTCAATGTGAGCTATGTCTTCAGTAACGATGACATCTTCAAGTCATACATGCAACACTAAATACATGGGAATAAGATCAGAGGACAGAGCACGTGGGTAAATTTGGAGGAAGAAGAGAGCAGGTAGGAAAATGCTGAACTAGGGTGTGGGGGGGGGAGGGAAACGGGTATCAAGACATGTGAAAGGGTATCAATGTATGTGAATTAATGCACCTTCTATCTGGCAAATATCATGTAACCCTTTTACTAATTACAATAAAAAAAATAAAAAAAAGAAAAGGAATATTTCAATTATAAAAAAAAGAAAATGCTGAACTATTTAGGAAACTGGAAGGTGAGTGTAAGGAACTGTCAGCCCTGGGGTCCTCGCAGACCTGTCTGCCAAGCTGGTCATGAGCGACTGGGCTAGCAACCCTTCACCCCGGAAGCGCGCTCATTTCAAAGGACACTTGGATGTCTGTTTTATGCACTCTTATAATGAAGAGAAACTGTTAATTAGCTAACGGTTTTCCTCGGACATCTGCTGCATTAAAAATATTTGATGAATGCTAACAATGAGCTAAAAATGAAATCACATTTTTTTTTGTTTTAAAACAGTTGCCTATTTAGTAAAGTCATTTTGAGTTATTACTATAGATTATTTGGGCATTTGATATTTGTCAAGGCATTCCCTTAAATGAGAAAACAGTCCAGAAATGGAAACATCACCTTATAGTATACCCCTCATGAAACAAGGCAGAAACAATTGTTAACCCACTTTGTGACCATGCCATCTACTGGAAGAGAAATTAGGTCAGGAATACCCTGCATTCATTTTATCATAGTAATTACTTCCCTATGTTATAATTGTCTGCCTGCTTGCCAGTTCTGTTCCTTCACGCCTAACAACTTGACTAGAAAATAAGCTTCTTGTCTACCAGATTGGGCTAATTACTAATGTGTGGCATATTAAAATCTCCCTAGTTTTTTTCAAGTTATTTTTATAATAGTATTTTTTAAAACAGCATTTTTATCTGTTGTATTGTTTGATGAATCCAAGTACCAAAAATGGTGCATTTTATCATTATATAATGCTTTGTCTTCATAGTGATGTATTTTTGTCTATTGATGGATTCTATCTGTACGATAAATAGAATATACCTTGCTTAATATGTATAATTTCTACTTGCTCCTGATAGTTTCTTTTAATTTTATTTCATAAGTATATTTCTAGATTTTCAATGTCACTTTTAGGTATTTTTCTTATAAGTAGCTGAGCAAGCTTTTTCTTTTTTTGTATTGTATTTTATTGTTGGGGTAATGTATAGAGGGGTTACAGTTACATTCGTCAGGTAGTGTGTATATTACTTCTTGAACACTGAGACCCCTTCCCATGTTTTTCTCTCACTTATCCCCCCAATCATCTTGTTTTCCCCTTCCCTTCCCTATTTCAAATAAACAAATAAACAATATATCAGTGCAAAGTCTGATACAGTACTAGACAAAATTGGAGCAATTTGTCTCACATTGAAAGTGGGAACTTGCATGCTTCCATCCATACTACTTATTATTTATTGTTTTACTGTTTCATTTTTAGTTTTCCTTTCATTTCACTTGCTATGATAGAAAAATGGTTTCATTTCACTTACTATGATTGGTTTTTTTTAAGAGATTTTTTGTTTGTTCCACATTTTGCCCAAGCTCTTCTCAAAGTCCCAGACTTGACTTGCTGGACTCAAAGGATTCTTCAACCTCAGTATCCCCTATAGACGAGATCTACCACTCTCAGCTCAAACTATTCTTCATTCTTTTTCTTCTTATTTATTTGAAAATTCATCTTTGTTGAAGCTTATCTATTGCATTTAGAGGATTTTTATGCTCATTTAACACAAGGTATGAATTGTTTCCATTGTTACCTATCTGCTTCTCTCCTTCTCCATTCACCAGAACTGGGGTAGTTTTTCTACTGGAAGAAGGAGATGAATCGAAATTACAAAGGCTCATACTTTCTTGTGACTGAAGGATCAGCAGCACCTGGCTGAAGAGAAGCAGGCAAACCTTAGAGGAGAATGGCTATATGCTCAGTTGGCCTTTGTTCTCTCCCTTTGTCTTTCTTATTCTTTCTGTCCTCAGCACATTCAACATGCCAGGAGGTGACACATCTGTCTGTGATCATGATGGTAGAAGCCGCAAAGGGACACTGCACAGCATAGTGCTTTACATTCTTGTTGCATTCTGGACCTGAGCTGGACTGCCTGCTTTCAGATGTGTGTGTGAGTGTGAGAAACAGGAGCTCCTGTGTGCTCAGATTTCTTATTTGTGGAGTTGAACATAATCCTAATGGATTTCTTTCCCAGCCAAGACACCTTCAGTCTCCATCTACGGCTCACCATTACATGAGGTACAAGAATGCCTTATTTCCCTACTTTTCCTAGCAAGGAATTTCTAAGCCCTTTATTACTTCAAATTACTCTACCTTCATACATAGGTAGGGTATACATGGCAAAGTCCATTTCTTATCACTATTTTCTTTCTTCCTTAGCTTGCTTTAAGATTTCCATTCTGATTCATTTCTTTCTTCAGCTAAAGTTCTTTTTTATTTGTAGATATCCTTAAATAAGATGTATGCTGATATTGCCTGTGCATCTTTACTGATAGGGCAAAAATACTTTTCTTTAAGTTGCTTGGTAGATGTTATTCAAATGTTCTCTGGTTTACAAGACCACAGATCAGGGCTCTGACAAGTGTTTCTCTCTTTCCTTTTCCACCCCCCACCTTTGCAACCATTCTTTCTCTGTTTTGAAGCTTATTTTAATTTGTTCTTTGGGATCCAATTATTTTACCATGATATGCAGACAGGTATTTTCTGTTAGAAGCCATGCCTGCTAAAATTCATAGGGACTTTCAATTTGAAGAATCAGATCACTGAAGCTAGAGAATTTTTCTAGGATTGCTTGTTTATTATTCCTTTACTTTCATCTGTATTGCCCATTCATATTTTTATCAGGACTCCTAGACATGTTTGCTTTTCCCTTCCCTCAAGATTTGTCTCTTTTGATTTTTTTTTACACAAGTGTAGAAACTTTTCTACACTTTGAATTTCCTTGACAAGAATTGAGCTCTCAGAAGTGTTTGTCTGTACTTTATTTCATTACATTAAAATTTTTAAACATTTCCTTTCATTTCTTAAAAGTCAGTCATAGTGTTAAACTACCCTTGAGTGCTCTTATCATTTTATTGTTGGTGGTGTTAACTACTAGAGCTGTTTATCACAGGGAGTTAGCTGGATATTGGGGGCCACTGCTTGTGTTGAATTTATCTGGTGATGCGTCCCTTGGGGCTCTGGCCTCCAGCATCTGTAGGTTCGAGGTGACTCAGATGGGTCTTCTGAACTCAAGGTAACCAAAACAAGGTGGGGTGCATGGCATTTTGTGTTCTTAAGAGTTGTGAAAGACTAGCTTGGTTTCCTCCAAAGGAAGCCTCACTCATCTATCTGTTCCCAACTCCAAAGACAGTTTCAAGCTAATGGAGTAGACTGTCGACTTTTTTAAAATTGTGTTTCAGGTCCTATTTCAAGTCATATGTAAAGCTTAAAAAATGTTTGTTCCAATTTCCATTTGTTGGTTAGATCCCATTATCTCGATGTACAAAAGAGGAATTAATAAAAGTTGGCCCTTCTACCTCTAGGAAATAACAGAACCAGGATTTAACTCCAGGTGGTCTTTTGCTAGCAAGAGTTCTCAGATAATATGCTATTCAGTGCACAGTTATGAGTATTGAATATACAAATACAGGCAAGGAGAACCACTGCCTCTAGAGAAGATGGAGGCCCTCACCCAAAATACCAGGGCCTATAGATTATCAATCCAGCTCTGCTGGACAGAAGTAGGGAAGAGGCTTAAGCACACATCCCCCCATGTCCCTATCTAGCTACCATTCAGGTCAGAGGAAAACATTTGAATAAGTGAAAGACTGGAGTATGTGTTCATAACACACAGACTTCTGAATGTGGTCTTGAGGGTTGTGACTGTTTTCATTAACTACTGCAGTCTCAATAGCCAGCACAATATAGAAAGCATCCAGTAGCTGAATAAATACTTACAGAATAAATTACAGTAGGCTTTTGGAACCTGAGAGACATCACCCTAAGGTGCTGAACACATTCCTCTAAGTCCAGCCTCTAATATAATTATCTTCTGAGTTTCTGAAGCCATTTCTAGATCTTGGACGAGGGGCAGAGAAGTCTGTCTTCATATTTTTGTTTATGAGTTCACAACAAACAAATGAAGCATCATGTCTAAGTTCTAGAAAATTGTGAGAATGTGTGTGTGAGTATGTATGTGGGTGTGTGTGAGTGTGTGTGGCTCTCGGTAGGAAAAGAAGAGAAAGCTACAGATGATGAAAAGTGAGTACCATGTGGCAACCATGCTCCATGGAGAGGAAGAAGGAAATGTTGCTTAGCAACCAGAAGTTTCAGGAAGGAAAATTCTCAATTCCACTGGGGGAAAAGGGCAGAAGGTAAGGTAAATATGTACCTGAAGTGAAGGCTTTCGAAATCATTGTCACAGTGAATAATTGGTTTCCAGAATATATTGCTGGTTTTCCTCTACATCTATTCAAAGCACGAGTAATAAATGAGATAAACAGAGTGGCCAAATTAGGGGCCAGCTTGTCCATCACAGGATACAACTAAGGATCCTAAGGGAAAATTCTTTCCTCTCTCATTGCTGTATTTGCTTTGCCTGGGAGTTAACCTTTGAGTCCATGAATATATTCCCTCTGCAGAAATATAGAGTTATTAAGAGGAAACTGAAATGACTTGAAATGTACCTTTCTACCTTCAGTTACTATCGGAAGTCTGTGGTATTCCTGCTTCTGTCGTTTTTCATGCATTTATATGTTTTTCTTAATTTTTAGCACAAAGAGATCACAATTCATTACCTGGTCTTATAAGAATATGTGACTAGACACACTTTCACGTAATGGATACAGATAGAGCTCATTCTTTTAAAACTGTCCTCCATCACATTATAATACAGTGTCCCTCCTGACATGTGAGGGAGCTCCATGTGCCAGCTTTCCAGAAACACAAACGAAGAGCTTATAAATGGTCCTCAACACACAACATTGGGCACTTGTGAATTTGTTTCCTGAAAATGTACTGCTAGAGGCAAAATTGCTAGGCCAATGGAGTTTATGATTTTAAATGTGTACTTCATCATCTTCCTAGAGTAGTTCATCGAAAGGACTTCTATCCTTTTGCTGGGCATGAAAGTGCCAGTGTCACAATATTTTTCCAAATATGACAGCTTATGCTAAGCACACGCACATGCTCACATACTTACACACACACACACACACACACACACACACACACACACGACTGCCAGCAAGAACAAATGTCCTTTACGTGTTTATTGACCATATGTCCCCTCACCTTTTGAGAATTACCATCAGGTATCTTTTACTCATTTTAGTGTCGTGTTGTTTGTCTTTTCCTAAATTATTTATAGTAGTCCTTATTCATTCTGGTTATTAATATATTGTCTGCTGAATGTGTAGCAGCAATTTATTTTTGCTACTTGCCTTTTATCTTTTGTACACTTTTTCTCTCAGTAATACAGTTTTGAAATTCCTTCGGCTGGCCATTATTTGAACATTACTGTCTCTGGGGTGCAATTTCTCTTAAGAAGACCCTTCTTACCACACGGCTTTCAAATGTTCTCTGTTCTGTCAAATGCATTAATAGTTTTTGTTTAGTACTTAGTACTTCATAGTGCATGGCTTTTGTTTTTAGTAAACTACATGAGGCATAGATACTACCTTGCTTTTGTTTTTCATATCAAAATAATTAATTTTCCTATTTATTGATTTTACTTTTCCCTTTGATTAAATGATCAAGTTAATCATAAGTTCAAGTCTGAGTATACACAAGTCTCTTCACACAATCAATTTTATTGATTTAGTCACCGGCTCTTCATGTTTAATTATAAAGGCCTCATAAGTTATGTTCTCACTGGACATTGCTCATAGAAAGGAAAGTGTGAACTTCCCCTGTTTTCTCTGTTTATACTGTGCATTCCTTTTCTGGTGCTTTTATTACTCTCAGTATTGTTGTATTGTAAAAGGAAGGGTTGTCTTTTGTGTACTCTTGTCATTAGTTACAATGCTTGTCTTATTTTGCTTTGAGAATATATCTCTCTGGTCTCTACTTGCTAATTACTTTTGAATTAATGAAGAATATTGACTATAATCAAATGAATTTTTTCCTTTAATATACTAAAAAGCTATATGTGTTTCTTTTCTAATTCTAAACAGGTATTCTGAGAAACCCTTGGTTGGATTTTTTTTATAACTGTACTTTGCAAAATTTTGTCTTCTCCATTTCCTGCCAAAAAGCAGTGAAGAGCCATTTAATACATGTGACTAAGGAAAAGATGGAAAAATCTAGTTAGGATCCTGCTAGCACAGCTGCTCCAAGAAAGGCCAAAAATCTATTAAGTAGATTGCTGCCTCTCATTAAAGAAGGATATTAGTTCTAAGACATGAAAAAGAGAAATAGATGCAAAACCTAAAACAAGTGTGACAAATGTTTGAGTTTTGTATAATGCAGTAAATGGTCACTCTGTCCTGAATTTTTTTCCGTAAAACAACAGCAACAACAACCACAACTATACCCAGAAATGCCAGTCATCTCTGTTTTTTTGCAAATGTCAAAAACAAGAGAGCTTCTACTTGATTATGATGTATTCTTTAATTTCCTACTGGCATTAGCATGCTAGTATTTGCATTAGGATTTTAACATTATGACAATGAAAATAATTCAATCATACATCTCTTTTTTGGTATAATTTTTGTCCTTTCTTAATAACAGAGTTTTCAGTTCTCATAACTTATAGAACTTTTCATATATTTTTGCTCTGGAACAGTTTTAAATATATATGTAATTTGGGCAGGCACCATCATGCTTAGTTATAACAAGTCCATTGTTTTTAAAGTTGTGATAGCCATACTTTTCAAACATGTGGTATATTCCACCCATCAGTGATTTTTTTTCCTTCTACTCTATCGCATCTAAACTCACCATTACTGGAATGTTAACAATTACACTGTGCTGGGCTCCGAAGTTGGTCCTAGTCCCACCACACCCACTGTCCAGGACATTGGCACACATTCCATTTCCTCTCCCTTTCAGTAGGGCTTTTGCTTTCCATTGTTTTGGTCAATGGATCGTTAGGTGATGCTGGAGCACGTTCCATTCTTGGAACTCTTGTTCTTGGGAGGTTGGCTTGCTATGTAAAGTCTACTTGTAATCACCCTGGTCATCAGTCCAGAGTAATGCTCAGGCTCATTCCAGAATCATCCTCCAATGTGTCCATCAGCCTAAGTAAACTGTCACAGGACTTCAGCTTCAACCAGTGGCACTGAGTAGGGAGAACTGCCACACTGAATCTCACCAATCAAAGTCATATGAGATAGTAAACTAGTGATTGGACATCACTAAGCTCTGTAGTTATTTATTATGCAACAAAATGCAATCTTAATATGTTGCTATGGTGGTCTAGTATCTACTATTCTCCATTTACTCACCAGTGACACAGTCTTTACTGTGAGGTAGTGGATGCTCAGATTCCAAAATGCCATTCTTAAACTCTGCTTCCCTGGGCCAATTTGCACCAAATTGAGGTCTCAAGCCAGGCACTGGTGGCTCATGCCTGTAATCCTAGCTACTTAGGAGATTGAGACCTGAGGATTGTGGTTCAAAGCCAGCTTGGGCATGGAAGTCTGTGAAACTCTTATCTCCAATTAACCTCCAAAAACCCAAAAGTGGCGCTGTGGCTCAAGTGGTAGAGCACTACAGTAGCCTTGAGATGAAGAGTTCAGGGACAGCCCTCAGGCCCAGAGTTCAAGCCTCAAGACAACCCCACTCCAACCAAAAAAAAAAAAAAAAAAAAAAAGGCCTTTCAAGATGACATAAAAATAGAGAAAACAGATATGCATATAAAATTTTATTAAGGAACAATATCTGTGAAGGTGTAAGGAAAGGGCTAAGTAGATGAAGAGGTAGATAGTCTTTCAGACTATTCTAGAAAAAAAACTCTGGAGATGGACTGGACATTCAAAGTTGTTTTGAACTGAGGCAAGATGTCTGCGATCAGCTATCTAATGCAGTCTGTCACCAGGGAGAGAGGTAAAATTTTAATTAGCAATGTCTCATTGTGTTTTACCCATTGTCATTTTAAATATTTAGTGATTATTTTAACCCTCTGCCTTTTATCAAACTTTTCTTTCTCTTCCACACCATTGAAAAATAAACATTTTTTTTCTATTTTAATATCCATAAAATATTCTCTCATATTTGTTCTTACATTTCTTGAACTCAATGTTTAATCTTACAACTTTCTGTCATTTTCCATATTTAATTTCAGTATCTACCTGAAAGAGGATAAAAGAGCCTATTTTTATATGGTTTCTGTTCCCCAGTCTTCTGACCTCAGTCTTCAATTGCCAAACACACACACACACACCCACACACAGATACACACACATGCACTGATATGCACACATATATATTTTTTTCTGTTGAAAAATATTTATTTATTGACAAATATTGGCCAAATATTTATACATGAAATATATGTCAATAGAACCGTTAAAATGGTCATGCAAGAAAACAAACCACAAAATATATATGAAAAGACACATTGGGTACTTTCATATAATTCTTAAACTTTATTTTTTCTTCACTTCCCTGCTTTCGTAAGAAAGCACATATTGAAGGTATTATTGTAGTTCATTATTATAGTTCATCATAAAGTATTACTTTTTGATGAATGGATGACAAAGTTTCTGAGTCTTTGACTAATTAGAAGTATCTTGCATTCTCCCTTGCTAGCTTCTCAATACAGCTTTCTTTTCCTTTGAACTCTGAAAGTGATTGTTTTCAAAGCAATCTTTCAGTACTCAGCATTGCTGATAAGAAATATTATGGGATGTGGATTGTTGTTTATTTGTGGACAACCTTGCTATTCTCTTGAATTTTTTAGTGCTTTTGAATAGCACCAAGATATTTCTCCATGCAGAACTTTCTGCTTTCACTTTGTTCTATATTATCATATAAATGGAATCACACAGTATGCATTTTTGGGTCTGTTTTTTTAAAACAAAATTTAATGTTTTTGACATGCAGCCAGCCATGTTTCTAGTTGTTTTTTTTTTTTTTTGCCAGTCTTGGGCTTGAGCCTAAGGCCCAAGCACTCTCCTTGGGTTTTCTCAAGGCTAGAGTCCTACCACTTGAGCCACAGCACCACTTCCAGCCTTTTCTATGTATGTGGTATTGAGGAACTGAAGTTCGATTGTGAGGATTACAAATAGGAACCACTAGTTTCCAGGCCTCATTATCTCTTAAAACAATATTTTTATGTTCTCTTCTCTCTTCTGGAAAGTAATTTTGACATATATTACACAAAATTAAAATTGTATCATAGTGGCACTTTTTATATATTTAAGATTGTTCCAAAATTTTTGGATTTTCTTTTCTGACTTTCACCTTGGGTAATTTCTCTTGGTTTGCCTTAAAGTGCACAGAATCTTTCCTGAATGTATCCAAGTCATTTCTTTTGGACTGTTGCTATTGTGGGATTTTTGTTTCTCTTACTGAAATTTCCTTCTGATTTCATACATTTTTGCCTTTTCCATTAGAATGTTAAAAAGTCATAATCATAGTTATTTTAAACTCATTGTCAGATGATTCTAACATCTCTGTCATATCTGAGTCTGGTTCAGTTTATAACTTTGTTTCTTAGCAATATGTTATTTATTTCTTGCCATTCTGTTTGCCTTAGAAACATGTGTTGGATATTTTGCATCTTGTGTTGGACAGTGGAGGCAGGTACATGGATTGTATGCCTGCAACAAGCGCGCCCACCTGTAGGCACTTAGTGTAAGGAGGTGAGATAATCTAGGGAAGGTCTTGTTGCATTTGCAATTGATGCATCATCACCTCATATGTCTCTCAGTGAGCCATACACTCTTAACTTCTCTAATAATTTTACTCAGAGTGGGGACTGGTTTTCCTGAAAGGTTTTTTTTTTCTGTTGGTTTTGTTTGTATTGTGTGAAAAGAGGGTTTGTCTCTTGCCCTTAGAGCAATGCTATAGCAGCTCTATAGGCCTGGATCTTGAGCTGGGGCCTTTTCAGAACTCTTGTTTCTCCACCGTCTCTCATTCTCTCCACCGTCTCTCGTTCTGAGCTCACATGTATCATGGGTGCTATGCAACGAGAAGGTTTTTCCCTTTCCCCGGCTACAATGGGCTTTGTGCCAGAGACTAAAGGTGGCAATGCTTGCAGATGAAGGGTTCTGTTGTATAGGAGATTCAAGGGAGATGACTTAGGCTGCTTCTATACGTGCTCACAGTAGGTGCTGCTCTGCTCTTCTTGGTCTGCACAGAGTTCTCTGAACTCTAGTTCAGCTATTTTAATTGTCTAATAAAGTCTGTGGAGAAAAGCCATAGAACACTGTGAACTTTCCCTTATGTATCTCACTCGCAGGGGCTCCACATTCTCTCATGGGTCCACATTCAATAGCCTCCAACGTGGAACTCTTCTAACAAAATTCTAACAGATCCCTAAATATATTTGTCTCTGAAGAAAAATGTTTGCATTCTTTATAGGCACCCTTCTCCGATTTTCAATGAGTTTACTGTCTTATGACTTCACTTCCCCAAGGTGTTTGAGAACACAACATTTTTGTTGTTGTCCTTGTGAGGATGGGTGTAATATTCTTTGGTAACTCCTTATTAGGAAGCAGAAACTGGAGATTTTTAGTCAGTAGTTTTTGTTTGCTTCTTGTTTATTTATTACTGTGTGTGTGTGTGTGTGTGTGTGTGTGTGTGTGTGTGTATGTGTGTGTGCGTGCGTGTATGTCAGAGCCAGGGTCTGAAATCATGCCTTAGTGCTCTCCTGGACTTTCTTGCTCATGGCTGGTGCTCTAACTGCTTGAGACATGCCTCTAGTGTAGCCTTTCATGGCTAATTGGGGGCAGAGTCTCGCAGATTTTGCTTCTAATGATGATCCTCCAGATCTCAGCTTTTTGCGTGGCTGGGATTACAGACATGAACCGCTATTGCCCAGCAAGAGCTGTGTGTCTTATGTAGCCACTACTCAGTCATCTAGTTTCCATTTTGAATATGACATCTGTATCTTCAGACCTAAAATGTGTTCCATCTCTGGTCAGTACGTATGACAGCAAATCTGCTATCTTCTACAGTTTGGTAGGAGAGTTTGTGCTGTGGATGTTTAGCACACTAGTCTAGGAGCTGAAGAACTTTTTGTAAAAAATTTCAGCCAAGGTCTTGTTCACTGGCTTCTTTAGAACTATTCAGTATGCTGACTCCAGAATGTTTCTTGATTCTGTGTGAGAACTGACTTTCCCTCCTCCTTATTGGTTTCTCTTTTATTCCTGTTGTAAATCTAGGTTTCAAATCTTTCCAGTCTATTACCATATGTTCAAGATTTAGTTAACCCTACTTAGCTGAGGTTTGCGTAGAAAGAAATGATACAGGTTACATGTTTGATTTGTTGCATCTGCCCTAAAATACCTATTAATTTATATCTATGTTTTAAATTAAAAAGTAGGCTTCATAGATTAAACAAAATACAATTCCCCCTCCCTCCTCTCCAGTCTATAAAGATACATCCTAAGACTGCCAATGTATGCCTGTGCCACAGATAGTAATGAACCCCAGATGTGCTCTTTCCCAGATATACGAATGTCTGATGTCTGGAGGCTTCTAAGCAATGAACTGGGTGGTAACTGAGGCAGGGATGATACATAAATAAAAAAAATGTTTCAAATTTTGGGTAGGACAGTATGGGACACTACAAAAGGTCATCATATCATTTAGAAAAGCAAACAATGTAAAACTTACAATGCATTATTTCTGGAGTTTCCCACTAAGACCCCATTTTGCTGGGGTAATTAAAATGATAAAAAGTGAAACTGTAGATAAGAGGTGTCAAATGACTAAATATCTGAATGAAAATGCCACCTTGATAATCACCTTGGGGCCATTTAAAGGCAGTTTTGCTTGTTAGCCCTTGTTCTTTTGTTTTTGTTTTTTCTTTCTTTCTTTTAGCAATGGCTAGGAGTGAGAGCAGGGGAAGATTTATCATCTCTTTTAATGTAACATGTTAATTTTGGTCTTACATAAAATAGTTGTTTATAATAAAGAAACTCAGGGACAGCACCCAGGCACTGAGTTTAAGTCCCAGAACTGGAAAAGGAGAAAGAGGAGGAGGAGGAGGAGGAGGAGGAGGAGGAGGAGGAGGAGGAGGAGGAGAAGGAGAAAATGTTTGCTCATAATAGACAAATATCCAGTGTTGGCCGTTGTGGATTTGTCTCAAAGAGGTGTGAGTTAGCTCAGCAGCAGAACGGCCTGGGAGACATGGTGGAAGATGATGACGGGGTACTGTTGATCAAGACACAGGCTGACATGTTTAATCGAAACCCTGATGGGCAACTACTTAAAGATATGACTAAAATAAATAGCCTGGCACACAGGTCATTCCCCTCTTCCTGTCAATCAGTGCAAACCCAGGGAAACTTCCTTGCTGGGCACTAGAAGTTACTTTATTGCCTTGTTTTGCTCGTGAGCTTGACTTTCTAACCGGAAAGTTAGTGAATTCATTTTCTGAAAGGCGATGTCTTTCTGTCACCACAGAATCTGCTACACAATGGAATATGTGTAAAACTACTCACACTTGCTACTCTTACAAAATCTATCAATTGAGCTAGCCCTTGTCCTTAAAAAGCTGTGAAGAAAAGTTTCTATTAATTTTGCATTTCCAATCAACTATGGCTAACAGACTTAAGCACATCTTGCTTGGATGGTTTTGGTTGTTGCCGTGTCCCCAATATAGCCGGAAAGCTCTAAAAACGAAATCTGACGACTTAGAGGAAAACATCGGTTCATGTTTAGGACTAATAAGATTGGAAACTTTACTGGATAAAGTATTGTGCATGTTGGTGAAAAGGTCAGGGGAGCTAAAAGACTGAAAGTACCATCTGAGAGGTTAGATGAAAAGGTCTGGAGTTACTTAGCCAGAAATGTCATGAGATGCAATAGACAGACAACAGATAGATGCTAGATGGAGGGACAGATAGATGATAGATAGGTCAGAGCATAATAAGTAATCGCTGTTCATCTTTGCAGAAGTCTGAAAAGAAACCAAAAAAAGAGAGAAAAGTTCCAGGTTAGACACCTAAGCGCTACCTGCCATGGCGTCTTAGAACAGCCATGCCAGTTCAGCCTGGGCCGCGGCTCCCGGGGAGAAGGGAGAGCGGTGCGCGGTGGCGACAGGCCGGGCCTGCGGGCCGGAGGCTGGGGCGGCTGGCTTCCCCCGGCCCTGCGCTGAGCCGCTCGTGTCGCCGGCCCCCAGATGCTGAGCCTGGGCTGAACACGGCCAAGAATGCGTCCTCTGAGCGGCGCCTGCGGAGCCGGAGGCGGCCGCCACGCCGGCAGCGACCACGCCAGCATCCGCTCCAACTGAACACTTCCCTCGAAGGTGAGTGGGGTCGGCGGGCGCCGAGGCCCTCCCCCCTTCCGCTCGGGGCCCCGGGGTGGGGCGGGGATGGGAGGGCGCCCGGCCACAGCGTCCCCCTCCTCTGCACCGGCGTGGTTTCTGGCCCAGGTTGGAACGCGCGCTGGCTGGGTGGCGGGTGTTAGGGGCGGGGGGGGGGGGGAGGGAACCCTCTTTCCGGAGGGCCGAGCCGCGCCCACGGCGAGCTGACGGGGTGCGGGGTGCGCGTGTGGGGAGGGTCCCCTCTTTCTCACCGTCCACCGGGGTGGGTACCCGTCGCTCGCCCTACTCGTGCCATCCCCGGCGGCGGCGGGAACGAGGGCAGGTGCGGGTGCGGCGCGAGTCCCCGGGCCAGCTTCGAGCCGGCGCGGCGGCAGCCACAGCCCGCGCGGGAGGCGGGGAGGCGGGCGGGGGCTGCGGGGCCTCCCGGGCGGCGGGGCGAGGAGGGGGCGGCGGGTGGAGGGGGGGACCCGGCCTGGCGGCTCTCGGGCGGGCGGTGACTCGGGGATCCCTCTCCTTCTCCGGCACCCCCTCCCCGGCTCAGCCTCCCCCTCCCGCCCCGCCTCGCTCCCGCCCCCCGGGGCGCGCGGGAGCCGAGCCGCAGCCCAGGCGCGGCGCCGCCGGTGGGTGTGCGCGTCCGCGCGGGACGCCAGCTCTCTCCGTCCTGCGTTCGCAGGCGACGGCGGGCGGCGGGGCTCCGAGCTCAGGCGGCGGTGGCGGTGGCGGCGGCGGAGGCTTCTGGAGTCCTCGAGGCGAAGATGCTCAAAGTCACGCCGCCCTCCTGCTCTCCCTCGTCCTGCTCTAAGACCACCAGCTCCAGCACGGCCCCGGCCCTGGGGGCTGGGAACCTCGTCGTCCCGGATTACTGGATCGACGGCTCCAACCGCGATGCGCTGAGCGATTTCTTCGAGGTGGAGTCGGAGCTGGGACGGTAAGGCGGGCGGCGGGCCGGGGGACGGGCGCGCGGGCGCGGCGCGGGCTGGGGGGGCGGCCGCGGCTCGCTCTGCTCCTCCCTCCCGGGGGTGAGCGGAGGCGGGGATCAGCCTCCCGGGGTGCCGGGCTGGCCTCGCCACCCTCGTCCCTCCGCCTCCCGTCCAGCTGGGGTGCAGACGACACCCCGGCTCCCCCACCCCACCCCACCCCCGGGTGCTCCGCGCACCTAGGCCCGCGCTAGGTGGCCAAGCCCGGCCGCCCCTCCCTCCCGGGCCGCGCCGCACGTGGGCTCTGCGTCCCCCGCTCGCGGCGGGCTTCCAGTCGGCCCCGGGGCGAGGTGTGTGTGTGGGGGGGGTCCTGTGTGTCTGGTTAGGGGATTTTTTTTGGTGGGGTGGTGGGATGGGGAGGTGAGGGTCGTAGGGTGTCCCTCCAAATCCTGACATTATGAAATTAATCTTTCCATCTTCTCCTCCTCCCCTCCGCAAGCAAAGTGGCACTAGAAATTCAACTTAAATACTAGCTCCCCCGCGGAGTGTGCTCCCGCGTGGAGGGAGGGGGTGAGTCGTGGAAGAGAGTGAAAGGCAGAAAAGAATGAAGTGGCCTGGCTTGAAAGGGAAAGGGACACCGGGGGTCCGGGGCGGTGGTGGTGAGGGAGGGGAGTCGCGGCTGCGCTTCTTTCCTGGCCTGGAATGAGGTGGTTAGGTGATGTATGCCGGGCTCCGTCTCCCCGGGAGGCACACGCCTCTCCCGCGCCTGGGCGGGCTGCACATCCAAACAGGTAGCAGGATTTGGCCTTGTGATTATTCATTCCCTGTGTCCATATGCGTTTCCTCTTCGTTTCCTTCTTTTCCCTCTCATCCATTCGCCAAAGGAGACTTGTTTCCAACAGTCACTTTAATGGTAGAGTTTATTTAGTATTGGGAATCTGGAGGTGTAAGTTCAGACATGAGCAAGTTGTAACTTCTTTGCTATGTCATATATCATCCTCTTTTTCGGGAACTAGTTCAGGTAAGAGCCATTAAAAAAATGTCTTTCATAACCAACCATAGAGCAAGATTCAGGATGTTGGCACCCAGTGGACAAGGTCAGTGCTCGCCCTCCCCCCTCTCATTTACTATTACTGTGAGAGCTCACTGAGTACAGGTTTTAGGCAAACATAAGTAACTTTTCAATGAAAAATTCGGGATTGGTTACTGTTTGATAATGTCTCAAAACATTTGAGTATGGAATAATATATATTTAGACAAACCTTTTTTTTTATTTACTTAAATCATGCTGGTTCTGCGGCCTGAACTCAGTCCCTGGGTGCTGTCTCTTGAGTGAGTGATTTTTGCTGCAGGCTAGCACTGTACCACTTGCACCACAGCTCCCTTTCAGGCGATTCTGGTAGTTTTTTGGAGATAAGAATCTCATGGACTTCCCTTTCGGGGCTAGTTTTTAACCAGGGTCCTCAGATCTCAACCTCCTGATCAGCCAGAATTGCAGGAGTGAGCCATAAGTGCCAGGCACACACATCCATTTTTTGATCAAGTTCCCCCCCTCCACTCATCTGAAGATCTATTGTAAGTAGTTTGAAAGGAAATGTATTTGGGTGGGGGAGTTTGTGTTGCTAGGGTGTAGATCAAACTTCTGATTGAAAGAGATGATCTACTTAAAGTTGTTTACTTGGTGTTTCAGAGGAAGCCTCCGCTGGGGCTGCAGACAGTGCCCCAGCAGCAAATTGCAGTGCCTGCCAGTGATACCCTGGTGCTCTAATTGGTTCTGCCCTGTCATCAGTGAACATTGCTGTCTTTACCATAAGGTTTGCCATCAAGAACTTGTATTGCATTTAATAGAAAAGTGGGTAGAAGAAAACAAACTTTCAATTGTACACACATGAAGGGACAGTGGACTCCACAAGGAACAGCTAAATGATTTTGAAGGATTTTTGTTTGTTACTGTCTCTGATCTTTTGATTATCTTAAGATCACTGAATGACTAGATTTTTGAGAGGAAAGTTTAAAACCTTGGACTTTGCTGTTTCCCCCCGCCCCATAACATGTAATCTTTAGCAAGTACTCTCTGTAGATGGCAGTGTGGTGAACATAAGCTCACCTGTTTGGTAAACACTTTGGGAAATACTATCACCTTAGCCTCATTTCATTTTCAACAAAATCACCTCTTCATCATACTTTTTCAACAAAATTGATTATAAAAGTCAAATGGTACTCTATGTAATTCCTCATAATTTCCAGAGCCAGAGAGGGGAAGAGAAGTGTCATGATAGAAGCTGACTAAGTGACACAACTCCTCTTCTGTTCTACCCTTCCCTATTTAATCCAGTACAAGTCTTTTCTCTCATTTTTGGTGTCAGTGGTTAATAAGGCAAACACATTTAGTTCATTAAATGCTAAGTGCACATTGCTTCTGGTAACATCTGGTGCCATTGTGGTTGGCTCCAGAGTGTAGACAGTCCGCATCAGATTAAGTTAATTGGTAAGTTGTTGATCCTTCTGTTACAGTTGTTTGTTAGAAAGCTCCTGAATTCAGGAAGATTAGACTTAACAACCATTTGGGTAGCATACCCTCAAAGGAACTACATTTCCAAGGCTGTACGGGTCAGAAAGCCCTGGTGGTGCTTCTGAAGTCGCGTGTTCACAGCATTGATGCACAAGTACCTCAGCCCAGCATGGACATTACTTTATTGTCTTTGACAGTATATAAAATTCAGGCAGACTGATTTGCTTAGAGAATTTGTCAAAAATCATGAGATATGAACAAATTCAATTCTATTTGAAAATATGAATTGGCCAGAATCCTATTCAGGGCTCTGGATCCTAGAGAGCAGTTGGCCTTTTGCCCAATGCAAATTTGAGAATTGGCATTTTAAAGGCTTTTCTAATGGAGGAAGGAGTTTGCATCTGGAATCAATTCCGCCCAGTGGCTTGGCACATGGAATAACCAAATTGACGCAGCCTGCTCTGTGGTAAGGATTTGGCTTACTACCTCCAAACCC
Source organism: Megascapheus bottae (assembly GCF_031878675.1). Taxonomy (NCBI): domain Eukaryota; kingdom Metazoa; phylum Chordata; class Mammalia; order Rodentia; family Geomyidae; genus Megascapheus; species Megascapheus bottae. The sequence goes on along the minus strand of NC_143512.1, from coordinate 16,450,322 downwards.
ATGTTCTGTTTTATTATGTCTTTCATTTTGCCTTTTGTTCACATCTGTGACAAAAGAAGAGTGGGTTGAATTATTTGGGAGATTCTTTGGCATTTGTTGTTGTTATTATTACTATTATTAGTTTCTATTCCACTTACTAAAGTTTCTTTAGGCTAGTACCCACTCCCTTCAACTTGACTCACAATTTAAAAATACACTTATGTGACAACTCTATTGGAGCATACTTATAACCACTTAAGATTCCTAGTTATACACACTATTGTTTGGCAACTAGATAGATTTAGATAATGAAACATATATGACTGTGTGAGGTAATTTAATAAAATCCGGTTTATTCTCATTATTAACAATGTAATCTAATATTGTTCTATTCTGGGATGATTTATTAATTTGTTTTATTAAGCAAATATTGACTGAACTTGTGTGATTGAACATCCCATTAATGGATTGTGACTCAGTTGGAAAATTCTGTTTTAGGCCATAAATCTGTATGACAGATTAAACAAGGCAGAATCCTTAAAAAAAAAAAGAAAAAAAGCTTCCCATCTTTGCCTACCTAACAGCTCTCACTCTATGGAAATTTTGGGAAAGCAATGGTTTCTCCCAAAGATCTACTTTACACGGGGAAATATAGACTGGCTGGTGGCAGGGGGTTTGCTGGGAGCAATCTCACTGTGAGGGAAAGGAATAGGAGTCTTGCAAAGCCATGTGTTGCAACAGTAATACACTGTTCCTATCCAGATAATCATCAGCAAATGCTTTGTATGAGGAAACATGGAAAGTCTCTGTGCTCTCACTGAAGAGCTACAGCTAGTGCACTTGGCTTGCCCCAGAACTCTTGCTGTGGGTGGTTTTAAGCAATAGACATTGGGTTCTCACTGGGGAGAAGTTGAGAAGTTCAACATCAGGATGCTAGCTGATTCATTTCCCTCTCTTGCTGATGCCTTGCCTTCTCTTCTCAGAAGGTGCAAAAAGAGAGACAGAGAAAAAGACACAGAGATAGACAGATAGAAGGACAAAGAAACAAGAACCAGAAAAAATCCAGCCTCTCTGCCAGTCCTGCGGCTTGAACTCAGGGCCTGAGCACTGTCCTTGGGTTTTCCTCAAGGCTAGCACTCCACCACTTGAGCCACAGTACCAACATCCAGCTTTTTTTTTCTCTATATGCGGTACCAAGGAATGGAACTGGCAAGCATTCTACCACTAGGCCAAACTCCTGACCCTCTTTCTCCCCACCCCCCTCTCTCTCTCAGAGGATAAATCACACAACAGGCACCCTACACTCTTGACCTGATCCTAAACAGAATTATCTCCCAAAGGCTCACTCCCAAATACCATCTCATTACGGATTTGAACTCAAAACATGATTTCTTTTTGTTTGAGTGCCCTCGGTGGGTCACAGTTCAGGCCACAGCATGACTGGTGAAGAATCAGATCTCCTCTCCTACTCCTCCACCCTTCCCTTCTTCTTTCTCCTTGGTCAACTACCTAGCTGGACTTTCTCTTGGCTATTAACACCCCCAATGTATCTAGAGTCTTGGACTAGCCGTTCATTCTGCTTCACACACTGTCTTTGCAGCTTAAGCTCTCTGGGGATGGTGTGGATTTTAGCAGAGTAGGAATGAAAATGTACCTGTGCAGTCCCTGTCCCATTCTCTGAGGAACTAATTCTTTTCCCGGTTGTTGACTCACAAACAATGTTGGATTGCAAGTGGCTGAGTAGAAGCTGGAAATATATGAGCTTTTTGCAAGAATACTCACTGCTGGATTTCTAGGAGGCAGACTCTGTGAGTTTGGCTTATTCGTTATTTGTCTGGCACAATGCATAATACTTAACAGGTGCTCAGCGAAAGATTTTAGAGTAGGAAATCATGGGAATGAAGTGAACCAGCCACCACAGGTGTGCCTCTTTCTTTTCTAAAGTCTTGGTCCCTATTGGTCTTGAGTTTGTGATGACCTTCACTCTCGTGACATGTTTAATTTCTGCAGGAAACTTCTGTGCTCATGACCCGCACCTCAGTCAGCATTAGCTTCTGTCTTCACAGTGGGATAACTGTCACCTCTTAGTTTGTAGCTGTCAAAAATGATGCCATTTGGCAGACCATTTTGTGATTGTGCAATGAAAAGGATTCACTTTCACCTTCATAATCTCTTTAGCACAGGTATAATCATGCTGAACTTAAAGGCACAAATGCTTTTGAGCTATACTGTCCTCTGAAGCATTTGGCAAAGCACTCATCATAAAGAGCCTTAAAGTCAGTTGAAGACTAGTAGGAGCATTGCCTTAAGCACACACTATTTTTCCACATTTAAATTGTTACAAGGTTAAAAATAACTTCTGATTTTGTAAAAGGAGAGAGACACAGGTGCTGTCTCCTTTAAAATTGTTAAGAAAAAAAGGGGAGAGGAGAGGAGGAAAACAGGACAAAATGTCTTCAAAGAGCTTTCTTTGAACTTTGCCCTCAGAAACACATGTGTGGGTTGTGTGCTTGCGGTAATACATTCAAGAGCATATTGAGTGGTAGCCAAATGAACTATTTTTTAAATGATTTTTTTCTTTGTCCTGGCTGACTTCTTGTCTGTATTTTAAAAAACTCTCTTTTGGGAAGAGCTAATATGGTTAATAAAAAGAACATTGATTTTTTTTTCAAAATTTCACAAGTAGATTTGTTCTGTGAAACATAGTGTTTCACTAAGTGAAGGAACCGTAATATTCCAGGCAAAATATAACTTTTTGTGAAATCAGCAGCAACTGCAGCCATGATTTTACTCATATTACATGACTCATAACCTTCATTACCTTTCATCTGAAGATTTCATAACTCCAGTGGCTAAATTAGAAGCTAGGTAACACAGCATTAACACACAAAGGACACGTGGTCCCTTCAGTACAGTCCATTTCTTTTGCCATTCTTATTACAAATGCAGTGCAAAGGCTGCATGGGTGAGCTCTGGTAGAGAAAGGTTTAGGACAAGATTTTCCTTAGTTGTTATCTGATAGTGGCAAAGATCAGGAGAGACGGAGTTGTCTGGAGAGAGGGTGGTTAGAAAGGAAGGATAAAAGGTAATACCTACAGAATGTTCTCTCTTTCTCTTTCTTGGGGTCCCCCCTTCTTAAGTTCTGTAGTAATTCTGGGCCAGGGAAGTCTTTGTGACTAGTGCTGTCCTGTTTAGCAGTTTCTCTGGCCTCTGCCCACTAAGATAAGCCTTCCTCTAACTTCTGACAACATTGTGGCCCCTCCTGCTATTGTATCTGATGTGTGAAGCTGGCATTTTCATATTCCAGTAATGTAGACAGTGGACAACAAACTGGTTCTTAGATTAAAAAAATTTTACTCTGAATTTCTCTTGCAAATAAATGTTCATCCTCTTTCTGTGTAATGCCATTACGATTTCTGTCACCGGTGCAATCTACTTGTGCAATAATTTACTCAATATTTTTATTTAGATAAATATCATTATCAACCTAACTTTACTCACAGAGAATGTTTGTTTTCAATAAACTGTAAGTCACAAATACAAACAAATTGCCTATCCATAAAAGGAGGCAAATTATAAAAGCAAACTGCAGCAAAAGTATGATAATAATATTACATTGTAGTAGAAAGGTTTGTGTACTGAAGACTCCAAGTCTGAGGATTGTTCTCTTGCTAAGGGGAGAGATTATAAAAGATTACAGGGTTATATCTACAGTAGCACAAATTGAGTTTTTCATCTTGATGCAATCAGAATGATTGAAAAATAACTGAATGCAGAAGGATGTTCTTTTTTTGTGTGTTATTTAATTTTATGTATTTTTGTCACCTAAAGTTCCTCTTAGTTACAGAGAAGACCTTTTGAATACTACCAAGACAATGTATGTTGGCAGTATGTGTTTGTTGTAGTAAGGAGCTGGGGTGTAAATGTGATAAATTGCACACAATTTTGTTGCCAAGTAAGTCTGTTGTTCACAGAAAATAAGGTACCAGCCATAAATCTAATACAAAGTAAACAGATAAATGTTTTCCTACACAACCTATTAATTTAATAAATCTACTAAAATTGTGTCCAAAGCAGGGATTTGGAAATTTCTAACAGATATCTATTCAGTTTACTAGTTCGTTTTTTTTTTTTTTTTTTTTTGCCAGTCCTAGGCTTAGCCTCAGGGCCTGAGAACTGTCCTTGGACTTTCTCAAGGCCAGAGCTCTACCACTTGAGCCTCAGCACCAGTTCCAGCTTTTTTCTTTGTATGTGGTACCGAGGAATCGAACCCAGGTCTTCGTGCGTGCTAGGTAAGAACTCTACCACTAGGCCAAACTCCCGGCCCCACTAGTTCGTTTTTTGTCTTCATCAAAAATAGATATTTTTATTGCTGTCAGACACATAAGAAAGTTTCATTTTAACAAGTCCATTTATTTTACAGTGCTTCTTGACTGTAATCACTTCTCTTCTGTTTTTACTCCTCTCTTCTCCTTCCCAAACCAGTTTATCTCCTCTTTTCATGTTCACACAGTATGCTTTGTCTACATTCACTTTCCCTCCCCCTTCCCACTTGCTCCTTCCCTTCCCCACTAATGCCTCCACCATAGGGAAGTACTGTTTCTGCTTTTTATTATTCTTTTTGTTAAGGTTCATGTTAATTGTTCAAAGGGATTTTTTATCACATTGCCTCACATTTGTCTGTACCATATTTTAGCTATATATATATTTGATCTTCTGCGTATATTTATATTTTAGAACTAATATCCATATACGAGGTAAAACATGTTCTTTTTCCTCTAAGTCTGGCTTACTTGATTTAATTTGATGTTTTCCAGGTCCATCAATTTAGCTACTAGCGACAACACTTCATTGTTTATGGCTGAATAATATTTCATTTTATATACATGACACATTCTTTTGGCCCTGTTCAGCCATTGTATGGAAACTGGACCATTCCATAGCTTGCTTACTGTGAATAGTGCTGCAGCAAACGTGGGGGTACAGGCATCTCACTGACATCCTGACTTACATTCCTTTGGGTAAATGCCCAGAAGTAATACTATTGCGTTGAATGGCAATTCTAATTTTAGTGTTTTTTTTTGTTTTTTGAGGAATCTCCATGCTGACTTCTGTAGTGGTTGCACTAATTTATCATCCCACTGGTAGTATAATAGGGTTTCTTTCTCCCCATATCCTTGCCAGTGCTTGTTATTGTTTGCATTCTTGATGATGGCTGAATTGACTGGCATGAGGTAGAATCTCAGTGTCATTTTGATTTACATTCATTTTCTTTATGACTAGGGATGTTGGGCATTTCTTCATGTATTTTTCTTTCTTCATGTAGTTATTGGTCATTTATACTTTTGAGAATTGTCTGTTTATTTTCTCTGCAAATTTAATTGGGCTATTGATTCTTTGGGAGTCTGTTTTTAAAGATTTTTATATATTCTGGTTATTAGGTCCTTATCAGTGGTATTGCTAATAAGAATATCCCATTTTGTAGGCTGCATTTTTAGCTGAGTGTCTACTTCCATTGCCATATAGGTTCTTCATTTGCTAACATTTATTGCTTATATTAAGTAAGAGCAGCCAGAATCTTACAACTAGTATGAAACAGTCTACTGTTTTTTTTGTTTTTTGTTTTGGATCCAATTCAGAAAGTTAAAACAATTCACATTGCCTTTCACTGCGAAAGCATCCAATACTTAGTGAAGTTGTTGCTTGGAATTAAACATTGATATTGTGAAGACAAGTGCAATTTGATTTCATGATTCCTAATGTTCACTCTTACTTCATAATTGGATGATTAAGGCATTCCACACCATAAACAAAGGGACTTAGGAAAAGTATACTGTGGCTAGAAGTCTCTGCGCTCAGATCTGGTTATCTTCTGAAGACAAAGCTTGTTTGCACTTGCTTTCAGTTTTGCTAAGATCAAGATTTTCACCTTACACCAGGATTGTTTATATATGAAACACATTTTGCTTTTGTCCTATTTTGGTTATTTTTGTTTATGACAGGAATAACACTGTGGGAATGTTATGTAGTTAATTCGATAATGGGATTGAAAAGAAAAAATAAACCTAATAAGACATAGGGATTTAAGTAGCAAAGCATGACAATTAGCAAAGCAGTGACAATTCTGATTGAGATGACTGAAATGACTTTATGGGAAAAGGGTGGACCTTGAAATATGCCACGATCTTAATGGGGACAGCTCAGGCAAAGGACATTCCAGGCAAGAAAGTATGTTCTAAGCAAAAGAAAAATGCAAGATATATGTTTTATTTTGCAAAATAAACAAAAATATCTACAAGAGCAGAGCTTAGCCAACTGTGAGGATAACAATTAAGAAGGGAAAAAATAAATTTAAATACTGCCTTGTGGCTAATGAACAGTTTTAAACTAAAGAAAGAGAAAAAAAAGCAAGCAAGAAAAGACAAAACAAACGTACAACTTTATGACCAGACAAAAAAAGGAAAACATAGAATTTAGATTAGCTACTTTGCCCAGGAAAAGAGGCATCAAGTATCCTTAGTATTGCAGGCTATGTGGTCTCTCTTGCAACTCTGACATACAATTGAATGAAAGCAGACTCAAACGACACAAGTCAGGACATGTTACACATTCTAGTCAAAACACTGTAGTGATATTTGAATCATATGCAGTTTTCATTCCACAGACTGTTACTGTTCTTAAAAACTATTTCAACAAGGACTGGGTATGTGGCTTAGTAGTAGAGTGCTTGCTTAGTATGCATGTAGCCCTGGGTTTAATTCCTCAGTATCACATACACAGAAAAAGCCAGAAGTGGTGCTGTGGCTCAAGTGGTAGAGTGCTAGCCTTGAACACAAAAACCCTCAAGGACAGTGCCCAGGCTCTGAGTTCAAGCCCCAGGACTGACAGCCACAAGAACATATATATATATATATATATATATACATATATATATACACATATCTCAACAAGTAAAAATTATATTTAGATTGCAGACTGTACAAAATCAAGCAGCTACTGGATTTGGTCTGTGGTTTGCTGAACTAGTCTAGTGAAGCTAAAATTCTGTTTTTCCTTGGTTACATGAGGATTTTGTGTTAAAATGATACTAAAAGATACTCAAGAAATCACCTCGGCTCTCCCTTCTACATTAAAAATATTAAACCAGCCTGTTTTCTCACACTTGTAATCCTAGCTACTCAGGAGGCTGAAATCTGAGGTTTGCAGTTCCAAGTCCCTGGGTAGGAAAAAGAATCTATGAAACTGATTAACCACCAAAAAGCTGGGAGTAGAGCTGTGGATCAAGTGTTAGTGCAGTAGCCTTGGTATAAAAAGCTAAGGGACAGTGTCCAGGCCCTAATTTCAAGCCTCTGTGCTAGCACGAATACCAAAATACAAAAAGCCAAAAAAAAAAAAAAGCAGTCTTATGTTGGGTTTTATTTTGGACATAAGCTTCAAATGCATAATCATTTTTAAAATCTAGATGTAGTGCAGTCAGAGTTCTTAGCTTTGTTGGCCAGTTTCATTGTTGTTTTTTCTGCTTATTTTATTTTCTATTGATTGCTTTGACTGGTGTGACATTATCTAATGCTTTTGAAATCATGAAGCTTTACTTGAGTGTGTATAGTTTCTATTCCATGAGTGTTTATAGCCAAAGACTGTTTAGTGGTGGATGTCTGTTTTGTATATCATACTTATGTAGACTACAAGTTGATCATTCTCCTGTTTTACTAGTAGTGACAATAACACCAAGTACACTATTGGTAAAAGATTTTCCTCTAGGGAATTTTAATGTTTCCTTTTATTAACATATATTATCTGTGTGTTGACTAATCCTTCTGTTTGTTATGCATCTGAACTCACTAAGATCCTTTAAATTTGGACATTGCTCAGAAAAATTTAAATAATAGAACTCTTTTTAACTAAATGAGCCACTTGTGCTTTTGTAAAAGCAGAGGTCTCTAAATTGGAATGTTCACATCCCAGGGAAGTCCCAGTTTGAAACTGAGTTTCTTTTTCTGGTTTTCACTTTTTGGTACTTAAAAGGTCCAATGTATATTGGTTCAGTAGCACATGGATAGCACTTACAAATATGTACTTATACATACTTTGAAAAGATACTGTCCAAATTATCCAAGAATTGTAGACATAAGTGGATACTGAATGAACTTCTTTACTTGCAGACCATTATTATTCTACATTATGAAAATTGGTTTAAAGCAGATAGATGAAATTGCAGACAAAGAGAAATTGTACTATAATGTGTGTCTTTGTGCAAAGAGAGGAAGTGGGTGCAGATGTGTGCTTGTTGTGCACTTTAGCCTGATCACAGGTTTTGATAAGAAGTTACTGCCATTGTAACAAAAAAGTCACTCAGAAGTCAGTCAAAAAAGACCACAGCTTGCACATCAACAAGTGGGTAAAATGAAATTTGCTTAACAACAAAGGTAGGGTTTTTTTTTTGCAAACTAGAGAAAAATATGGTTATTTTACTTGTTTGCAAGAACTCCAACTGTAACCGTCTTAGTTCATAGAGAAGTTTGCTCACTGTGGGCTTTGGTGATCTGAAAGGATTAGCCTGGAGAGAGCAGTGTTGGAGAGTTGTGGATATTCTCTGCCAAGGGCATTGAGTTGATGCTGCTAATAAGTGTATTTCACTACCTACCCGTTGAATTATGCTCCAGTTCAATATGATTGAAAAATTCACTAGCTATAAAACAGTGTATTTTTTTTAATAGAGTTAGGTTTGAGACCAGTTTCTGCAATGTTCTCTAAAACATAAATAGTGCAGATCAGACATGCTCATTCTTCGTTAAGAGTACATTTGATTTACAGCATATTGAACTTCACTTATATTACAACTACCACATAGATAGAAAAGACATACGAACCTATGTCCTATTACATATAAGTGTGGACACACATCGTCAGTGTTTTATCTATAAGGCACTATCTGAATGATTTCTCCTTACATGAAGCTTTTATGTGCTTCTCAATAGAGACATTTGCTTGCATTTTATTTGCATTTTTGCTCAGAATTTTGGATTTGTTAATTGAGTCCCACTTACTTGTACTGTCTTTTGGATTTTAGCAGATACACAAAGTTGTTTGTTCTGTGGAGATGACAGTGGTCCCAAGTTTACTCTTTATCAAGATGTAAATGTACTATCACTTATTTATTCTAAAAACTCTTTTTTTAAACTTTCTTTCAGGGCAACTGCTGAGAAAATGGTGCTCTTAAATGTGATGACATTCAAATACTATAATTTCAATAATAAGTCCTGTTCAGTTACTAACCGGCCTCTATAGATTTCTTTTGTGAGAAGAAACAAACTTTCCCTTTTGGTGGATTGATCCCAGAGCCTCAAGTTGCCTAAGCCCTTAATAACTTTCCTGCCACCTTAATAACTTTTCCAGCCCCCTTTGTCTTGATTATTTCTAAGGCAGAATCTGGTTTTATGCTCTGCGCTTGTGCTTATCCTCTTTGTGCTTCCTGTGTTGCTGAGATGTCAGGCATGTGCCACTGGGTCCAGCCACTGTGCTTCCCCTGTAGCTGGGATAAAAGGCATTCACCACCACAGCCATGGATTGAGATGGACTATCCAACATTTTGTTCACAATGGGAACATATCCACATATCCACATTTGACTTACCTAGCTTTGTTTTTTAGTGGGTTTGCTTGTTTTGTAGATTTTTCCCCCCTCAGATACCAGGATTTAAATTTAAGGCCTCACACTTGCTCCCCTGGATTGCTCTGCAGAAACTCTACCACTTGAGGCATGCTCTCAGGCCAACTTTTTACTGGTCATTTTGGAGATAGAGTCTCATGGCCTTTTCAGCCTGGACTGGCTTTCAGCTTCAATCCTCCAGATCTCAGCTTCTTGAGTAGCTAATATTATAGGTGTAAGTCTAGCACCTATCTCAGTAGCTTTTTAAGAAAACAGGGTCTGACTTCTCCTTTGTACATGTAAGGTAACAAAAATGTTCAGTGAAATACACATGTACTCTATTATGAGTATAGATTGTCACTAGTACATGCTTCAGTGATTATGTCACCTACCTCTGAGTTCCATTCTCACTATAAGCATTTATGTTTTCCTTTTGTTTATTTTTTTTATCATCAGGGTAATGTATAGAGGGCTTACAGTTACATTCACCAGATAGTAGGTGCATTACTTCTCACACATTGGTTCAATTGAACTCTCCGATTTCACTATAGCTCCTTACTTGTTCAGGAGCTAGAACAGCTCTTAGAGTAAGTAGGTCTCTGCATGCCAGAAGGTTCTCTAAATGTGTTGGAGAATCCTTGGATAGTTTTAGTTTTTATTACATACTTTTATTACATACCTGTTTTCTATTTTAAAAATTATTTTTATATTTTTATTGTATATTATTGTTGGGGTAATGTATAGAGGGGTTATGGTTACATTCGTCAGATAGTAGGTGCATTACTTCTTGAACCTTGATACCCCTTCTCAGGTTTTTGTCTCCCTTTCCCTTCTCCACCCCCTCTGTCTTCTGTTTTTAGAGAACCATGTACTCATTGTTCAGTTTTCTCATTTTACTTTCCTTAGCCACATAAACACTGGCAATAGCTGTGGATATCTAGGACAGAATTTAAGAGAAAGTATATTCCTTGGCTTTCCCCATCCTTAGTTTTGTTTGTTAAACAAATCATTATTCTATGAAAGCCTGACTTGTAATGCATTTGCAATCACAGTACAACTAGCAACATCCTGTCACAGAGCCCAGTCACCGGTTCCTGCGCTGCCTGGGAGAAGAAAGGGCAGCTGAGGACAGGGCCATGTCAGAGATGCACACAGAGTCTTTTCTAAATCTACCTTTATTTGAAGGTATGATTCAAAATCCATAGAGTTGAGTTACTATTTAATGCTTTGTTCTAAAAAAATCAGATAATTCACTTTTTATTGTAATTAATAGAAGGGTTACATTATATTCGCCACATAGAAGGTGCATTACTTTACTTCTCATGTTTTTGTCCCTATTTCCCTCTCTTCACCCCTCCCCTATCTTGTTTTCCCCCTTCCCTATCCTATTTCAAATAAACAAACATATATGCTGTATATATGTAAGATACTGTAACAATATGAGATAACCAAAGGACAATACAAGAGATGAGAAATAACATAGTACATTAAGAAGAACTGTCACACATTATATGGCTCTTGTTTCTATATCATTTAGTCTCATCCTATATGACCTTATGTATCTAGGTTTTGCCGTATTGTTAAGAGAGTCTAAAGTTTATACTAATTATGCCAAATGAAGGAAACCATTGAGCCTATGTTCCTTTGAGTCTGGCTTACTTTACTTAATATGATTTTTTCCAAGTCTTTCCATTTCCTTACAACTGGGGAGATGTCATTCTTTCTGATGGCAGCATAGAATTCCATTGTGTATAAATACCACATCTTGTTGATCCACTCATCAACTGAGGTGCATCTGGGTTGGTTCCATATCTTCACTATGGTAATGTGCTAGTGGATTTAGTAAAATCACATATTTCTTGAATTAACCTTTAAATAGGGTGATTAACTTTATGTGTGATTTTTATGCACTGTAAAATGATTACTCTAGAAAATGTGTTATGTTTCTGTCTTTATTTTGGTGACCAGAGGCCACATGAGTGTAAAGATAGAAACCCTGGGTGGGATGAAGAAGGGGAGAGGAAAGACCCAGGAGAGAAGAGAAGCCAGTCTTTACCCAGGACAGCTTGTGAGTGCAGTTGCACTCCCTACCACCCACTCACTTTCTGTCTCCTGATTTCTCCCTACTTTTTTTTGTCATACAGTGCTCCAGTTCTTCTTGTTTTCTGTGCATCTTCCCTTATTATGGGGTGAATGTTTGTGTCTCCCTTGAACTCATACTTGAAGCCCTAACATACAATGTGATGGTATTTGGAAGTGAGCCTTTAACAGGTAAAATTAATGCTAGACAAAGTGGTGAGACCAAGCCATCATCGTGGAATTATGTCCTTGTAAGAAGAGAAATGACAGCTGGCATACTTTTCTCTTTTCCGTGTGAGGGCAGAGAGAAGGCAGCCATCTGTAAACCAAGAATATAGCCTTCACCACAACCTGCTGACACTCATTCTTGGATTTCAAGCGTCCAGACTGTGAAAAGCAAAAATGTCTTAAAGCTACAGAATTAAGAATTGAACTTTACTGTCTTAAGATATAATAATGGTAGCTTAAGCAAAAGAATATATCCCAGAAACTCTCTTCCCCATTGACCCTGAGTTCAGAATTTGAGAAAAATGATCTGGCTTTTCGTCCCAGTGTTCAGGAGAGATTGTACATCAGAGACCAACTTTGCAAGGAGCGAAGGCCCCTTGTTTGTTTTATCGAGGGCAGTTCGAGCTGCATCAGTGTTGCTTTTTCAGTTGTTAAATGAGACCAGTGCTACCTAGCACACTGCCACTCCACTGGGTGAACAGGACAGTTCTGTGGCTTCCTCCATCTTCCTCTTCTCTGACTTCCGGGCACTAACACCTTGCCATCCCATTATGCATTCATACCTGTTGGCTTTCCATGTGCCAGTGCCTGCCAGCTCCTGGGACTTTATTTCCTCAGCAGCTGGCACGCGATTTTTCTGATGCCAACTAGAAGCTCAGCTATTAAAAAATAAAACTTGGCCCACTACAAGCATCATATGTTTCCATCAGGAGTTGGATCTTCTTTCTGGCACAGCACGCTCCATCACTTGGGGTGCCTCTCTCAGGACCGAGAGCCCAGTCTTCCATGGGGTCGCTGGCCATATTTCCATCTACTTAAACCAAATGCCATTCCCAGCCTTGAAGGACCTAGGATGCTTACAATTAGTTCCAGGCATATTTGCCAATCTCTTTGCTTGGTCTTATATATAAAAATTTTAACTTGCCAGTGTTTCTTTTGTGCTAGGTTGCCTACTCAGACTGTCCACGGCAGTCTTATGTCTTCAATTGTAAGATTCCAAGAAAATAGTCCAGGTTTGTTAAGTTAATGAATAGCTAACCCAGGTGCTTCTGTATGTGTTTGCATGATTGGGAGGTGATGCGAGGAAAAAGATATCAATTGGGCTTTTTCAAAGCTTGCAGTTTACCACTTGAGCCACAACACCACTTCCAGTTTTTTCTGAGTATGTGGTACCAACGAATCAAACCCAGGGCTTTGTGCCTAGCAGGCACAAAGCACTCTCTCTAGGCCATACTCCTAGCCAAATTGTGAGGATTTTTAAATATTAAATTAAAAGTTATTAGAATTAGGAACATCTATACTAGAGCTCCAGTGCAGCCATTAGTTAACGATATCATTTCAGGTAATTTTTAATGAGAAGCTGAGACTTCTTTATTAGTAGAAGACAATTCAATGAGGTTAGGGCATGAATTTGTAATGTATTCAGTGTACATTAGATAGTATTAGAATTAGGCAGTGATTCTGCACTGATTGTGTGTAAAGGTAGAAGAGTTGTAGGTGGTTGGATATCACTCTCTCAAAAAGATGTGTTCACATTCTGAGGTTTTGGAAATGTGTTAGCAACAGGCCTCGGTAATTTCCTGTTATTCCTGAACACACTCCTGAGAAAGCTCTCTAGGGTTGTCAGTGCTCCTTTTCCCCAGTGGAAGTATGTTGCAATATCGAAATTCATGAATAGAAAAGAATATGCACTATCACCTTAAGTTTTGCACTTCTGCAGAGAAAAAGGATGATTGAAGTGGTTTAAAATACCAGCTGTAAGTGGCTCTTTCCATGTGATTTTTATAGTTTGCTTCTAACAAGAATGTTAAAATTAGAAAATATCAATCTTTTTGTTACTCTGAGACTTTACTTGTATGCATGCCATCACAGATTCATCATTCTTTTATTCACAATAATGCATTTTTCCCAGGTAGGTTAAAAGACTTGAAATAGATTACCTTCCACTTGCCTGTGATTCAGAAATAAAGGGAGCTCTGGAAATAATTTGGGAGATATTTAAAAAATTTGGTAGAGTCAAGGGAGAACTCAAATAGTGTAATTCCTTACAAAGGCAAAATCAAGGTTCAATAAAATAAACACCAGGAAGCCAGTACTTGCAAGCAGTGAGATGAGTTCAAAGGGAAAGAGGTAGATAAATGAAGAGGAGGAGAATACAGTCAAGAATTCAGTATAAATTACAAAATTAGGAAGAGTGAGGGAAGGAGTGGATAGAGGAGGGATGGGTGAGAGTGTTGATGGGGTGACATTAATCAAGATTCATTGCACTTATAAACTGCTTTGTTAAATAGCATCGCCATTGTGCCATTACTTACAGATAATAGAATAAATAAAGCATAAGAACATCCATTAAACAAACCCCCATACAGAGAAAGAATAATTTTAAAGTACACTGTTACCCTTTTCAAAAGAAATAGGTAAATAATAATGAAAGAGATTTTGCATAAATATAGACAATGCCACCAGTATTAGCCACACCTAAATATAATTCTTCTCTATCCTGGTACATTAATGATAGAAAACAGTTGGAATTTTTGTCTGATCAGGCATTCCCTCCCTCCCTTCCTCCCTCTCTTCCTTCCTTCCTTCCTTCAAATTTCAGGGATAATCTATACAATCAAGCTGCCTTCTTGGTCTGTGACAGTTCCTCAGTTCTTAACTTTTTTTTTAATGACCTTGAAAATCTTGAGCAATGCTGGTCAAAATATTCTACACTACTTTCAAATTTGAATTTGTATGTTGTTTTCAGTAATTACCTGGAATTGTGAGTTTGGAGGGATCAGAAGTGGAGTCCCCACCTCAGAGATACTATAGCCTCCTGATTTCCTGGTTTCTCTATTGTGTAGTTACTGTGTATCAGCTTATTCTATTTTATCTTTGAAACCAAGTGACTAAATCTAGCCTCTTGGGAGACAGTAGAAATCAAATCCACCCCCTTGGAGTGAGGAATATCTACTGATCTGATTTATAGTTGTGTTAGGATTTGTGAAGTATTATTTTGTCACTAATAGTTGCTTATGTGTATATAAGGTGATTGAATATCTTATTTTCCAACACTCTTGTAAAAAATGTATGACCATCAGTAAATCATGCAGTTGGGAATGTATTAAAGAATGCATAGAAGTTGTCCCTGAAACACAATAGAGCATACCAAATATGGTATTATAATAGAGCATATTACATATCGGAAGAATATGAAATCACAGAGTGTTTCATCCTGATGGAGATAGATCAATTTTCACAAAACTGGTGTGTGTATGTGTGTTGCAGATTATAATTTATAATAGGAACATATCAGGTCTTAGTTAAGTTAGTCTCCATTGGAAGTGTAGACAACTCATTTTCCTCTTATCACTAATTAAAGGCTACCACAAAACCTGACCCCCCCTTCTTGTGAAGCCCATTTTGGTAAATGTGACCATCGCCGCCTACCTTGGCCACCTACGTAGAGTCATCAGAGATGTTCGGGAAATTTCCCTCACTCCCACCAATAACACAATCTCCCACTTAAGTAGGTGTTTGGAACTAGGCAAGCCACTTGCTCTTTCTAGCCTTAGAGAAAGTACAATCATGTTATAAGGTTGTTGAGAAGACTTTGTGAGAGCATGCATTATAAAGTTTTTGATACATTGCATAATACCTTGCACTCATTCAATAAGAAATGACAGGCATAATTTCTATCTCTTAAATATATTTTAAATTAGTCCTCTCTCCTATGTGGCCACAGTCTTTTTTTTCAGTCTGTATCATTTGAAACTCTTTCCTGCATTGTGGTGTGGGTATCTTAAATCTTGTCTCAACTTCCATCTGCTTTTCACTCTGCTTGCAAGATGAACTTCCCAGAGCCACTTTGATTGACACTTCCCTGTTTAAAATCCTTTAATATCTTCAATCTCATTCAAGATGTGCTGCTCCCTGGCAGAGATAGTAGGACTTTTTAGACAGTTCCTCTTGCTCTTCTAGCCTCATTTACACCGCAGTTGTATTCTTACCTTGGGTTCCAGCCTATCCTGTTATATTTTTTTCCTCTCTCAAAATGTGTGATGTTGTCCCACATCAAAGTAAAGTTCCTCCATTGGCCCTTTCTTCAGATTACACCAGCTCACTCCATGCCCCTTGCCCCATCTGTTTTATAAATTCCTTTACCTTCTTCAAGAAAGAGCAGGTCTAAGTCTAAAGTAGGTAGCCTTAGACTTTGCCTCCACTTTTGACTTTCTATTTGTTTCCAAGGCCCGCTTGCCTCTGTGTTTGGATTGGGAGTGTATCTAAGCATATTTGGTTCTTATGTGGTCCCACACAGATGGTGAATATCAAAGAAAAAATCAAACTATTTAATGATACTTGCTAACCTGTGGTGACAAAATGATCTTTATTCAACTCCCTCGACACAGGTGTAGTAACCACTCCATGAGGTTGTTGCTGGAAGAGAAGACAGAGTTTAGGCTCCACTGCAAATACCTCATGAGCAAGTGAAAAATTTTACCAGAGGGGCATTGGCTGGAAAAGAAGGAATATCAAGGATACGATGGATTTGGGTTAAATCAATAGTACACCTGCTAAGAACAGCTGGGTCATCAGATACTATCTAGAATGGCAGAGAAGAAAAAAAATGCATCAGATGTTAGGAATGATCAAGTATGGAGGGTGGAAAATTTTGCTAAATTGAATTAGCAGGGCAAAAGCTATATCTTACAAGGAAGACCTAGGATAAGGTCAAGACCCTGACTGAAGTATGACCAAGACAGAATCTCGGTTGTGATGAACAGAATCTTTGAAACAAATTGATTGCTTACTAGGTTGCAGATTATATTATGACTGAGTTAACCAACATGGAAATGTTACTGATGCTGAGATGGCGATGGTTGGATCCTCCTGTTATAGAGGGCAAGGCCTCTGTCTGTGAGGGAGGCACGGACGTCTTCTGTTGTACTCCAGAGGGCCCTGCTGACCTTGGGAGGTTGGACTTCAAATTATAACTTCCCTGAGGATAACATGCATTCATCTTTTGCCTGCATCCTCCTGAGCGACACTGTGGGTCTTCAGCTTTAGAGTTGAGATTCTTCCTTAGAGTTTTAAGAACTCAGAGTTGAGTAGCACTGTAGACAGCAGCCAGGCCAGTGTTTTATGACACAAGTGAAGAAATAGAAGCACTGAGAGGTTACATATATTTTCTAGCACTCCATAGCCAGTGAGTCGTAGAAATAATTCCAGAGTCTTGGTCTGTCGCTCTTGGACTCTGACACATTTCCTTTTCTTATGAATTCCATTTTCAGAAACCTGGACATAAGCCATTCTTGGCACTTTCCCCTGCAGCTTTCCTAAATTATTTCAGAATACAAAATTTCTTATCTCCAAGAAGTGGTTACAGATTCTGACAGTACAAGTCGCACTGTTTTCTATCTTGTATGTGATTTGTAATGAGGAGAAGAAGAAGGATGGCATCTTAAAAAATTAGCATGCAATAAAAGTGATTGCACACTGGATACCATTTTCCACTTGACCTCTTTCCCTTTTTGAACAGTGATCACATTGTTAAATTAAAAAAAAAAACCAAAACTATTGGATGAATGAAGGGAACATGGAGAAAAGAGAAAAGATATGAGAGTAGAGAAGAATATATAAAATGGGAAATGGGTAAATATAATAACGTCTTCCGAAAAAAAACCAACAACTAAAAACCCCATGTCTCTAAATATATTGAAATCACAGTTGAATATCCTACCATGCATGTCAGGCTGCATTTTACAGGCTGAGATTCTCCATCTTACACAAATTATTGAGGGAACTCATCAAACAAGCAAGGAGCCTACCCATTTTAAAAAGCGCACCTAAATTAAAAGCAAAACATAGCATAAATTCCTTTGGTTGCTCTTCCTGTTTCTAGGAATATTGAGCAGATGGTTTAATTAATGTATTATAATATTTACATATAGTAACCTATTTATCAATATTTCATCATTAAATAATATGGATGCAGTCTTTTGTCAGGCTTGCACATGTCACAAGCAATGCTTATTTTCTTATTGTTTGGAAACTATTGATTCTCCAACTGTATTATTTATAAGAGAAACAGTTTATTCATATTTATTCTTTGTTCAAGGATGGCTGCAGGCACTTAATTTGCATTAAGTGTATGTGTTTTATTCTTTGCCATGGTTGCTTAACTGACCATAGTAATAGATTGATGAGTGTAGTTTAAACTATGTTAGTTCAAGAGAAAATTGTGTTTATTTTGATAGTAGTGGCAGAAGTTTTCATTATCAATAAGAGAAAGAAAAATACAGCAGTGTTTTGTTTCTATTTTGTTTTCATGTCTGGGTCTGAGCTGGAGGGTTTAGTACAGCTAATGTCCCTTCTGGCTCGAGTCTCCCTCCTCTGACCTGAGTCAGCACTACCTCGTTCTTATTTCTTTCAAACCACATCTATATTGATCCCTTCTAGTTGGTAATTATTCTCATAATTTCATTAAAAATATCACAGTTGAGTTCTTTTTGGCCTCTACTTCCTAAACTAATTTTTCCCAACTAATTTCCCAAATCTCCCAACTGCCTGGAAATCTACTGATATCTAAAGTTCTCTTACTTTTGGGGCAACAAGGTGGCTGTGACTCTGAGTGCTGTGGATGGCCAAGCACTTGAATACAATGGTGGCTGATGCAAGAGGAGCTCCCATAAATATCTGCGGATGTGCGCCTCATAATACTGTGAAGGAAGTGTTCAGCTTCGGGTGTAAATGACTGTACTTTGTGGAACCTGTTCAGCCGAACCATGTTCCTGTTTTTGTTCTTCTCGTCTTATTGATAACATCCATTAATGCAAACAGCTTTTCCTGCTATGGCATAGAATAGGGTTTTCTGACAGTGATCCATAGACCTGTCCTGTCTCTTGAAACTGGAAGTTTTACGTGTGAAGTTCAGGAGCACTGGTCTGTACGGGTCACCCACACTAACACTTCTCATGCACAGCTTTGAATCACTAGGGTGTCCCACGTCCATGTGGACAGAGTTTCTTGTTTCGTTCATCTGCTGTCCTGTCTAGTCCATTGATCTCCAAGAAGAAGGATTTTCTACATTCTTGTATTCCTAGGCTTCTGTCCTCTGTGTTCCCTTTTAACAGTTAGTTTGCTTTTTGTACGAGAGTTGTTGAAGCAATACATACCAAAGCATCAAAAGAAACCCAGCTTTGATCATCTTAAAAAGTGAATTAGATTGTCATTGAAATACAGAAGTTGTTCACGTTTGAGATGGGGTTTGGCATAGACCCAGATTTTCTTCTCTGTTTTTTTCCACCTTTGCTTTTCTAGATGGGTGAGCTTTGTCCTGTACCATCTTCCCACATAGCGAAATGGAGCAGTTTAGTTCTGATATTGACAACTGATACATCATTATCCAGGACAACGGGGATTTTCACTTTCCTCTCTTACTTAATAAGCTGAAAATCCGGCATCCTGGCCAGGGGAAATGTCTTACATAGCATAATAAGACCCTGAGACCAAGGAGGATAGGATCGTAGTTGCAGATTTGTTGCCAGGAAAGGCTTTGGCAATCACAAAGTGTGTGGATCCTGGTAGAAAAGATGCTGAGATTCAACGTTTCCCATTTGTCATATCCCTTAAATTAAGTGAGGTTTGAACATACAACTCCTGTGATCTTATTAGAGGCAATGCTGTCATGCTGTGGAAAAGACAACCTTCTTGTCGTGGAAGATGACAACTTGTGGTGTTTTCTAAAGAGGTCATATGAAACATTAGCTTCTTGGGATTCTTGGAATATTTTATCAGTCTGAGTTCTACCAGAGAAAATCAGATATGTCTTGAGAAATGTATGCACACATATGCACAGTCATTTCTTTACTTATTCTTATGTAAATATTTACAATTTATACTAAACATGATTGGGATATATTATATATTGGTTTATATTTTATTAAGGTTATCAACATTACCTTAATGCATTTATTGGCATGTGTATCACTATGAACATTGCACAGTATTAAGTAAATAATACTTTGCTTGCTTCTAACTAGAAACTTACATGCTTGTGGAGGCTGGAAGCTGTTGAATTGTGTAGAGAAGGTGGCACATTGGAAAGGCTTGAGCAAGAAACTAGTGGTACAGTCTTGAGGTGACATCTTTCTTCTTTCTCAGGGAAACTGCAATTGTTCCGAAAAGACTTTTCTTTGGATTTGATGAAGATATGCGTTGGCTAGGAAGAGAATCACTTTTTTTTAATTTTCACTTTACTGTAGACCTTCAACATATTTACAGAATACCCTAACAGCAACCTTTCAGGAATAGCATTTCACTGAATGACTTGTTACTGTAGCCAAGTTGACACATTAAGACGAAGAAAGGCTGTGAGGTTAAATGAGTTTGAGATTAAACATTGCTTTAGAATTTTTCAGTTTTTAATGTACTTGAGTATATTTTGGCTTTTAATTTTTTTGTTTTCCTATTTTGGTTCTCTGGAAGAATATCTCACTAGATTAGTGTCTCATAGAATGCCTATTGGAAAGCATTGGAATAAACCATGAGAAAGAAGAAAGTCTTTAGTACAGTTACATTTTGTTTCACTTGCTCTCACGCTTCTGTTTTATATTCTTAAAATGTATTTACCCATATTTTTCTTCCTCTGTTAAATTGTAAGCCCTTTGGGGATAATATATTTAGTATTTTCATGAAGTGGAAATTTAATAAAAGTTGACACATAAATAAATGGTTATTAAGTCTTGGCTTAATGATCTTAATATTTGCCTAAAGCTATCAGTTTTCTTTGGCAGAAATTAAGTTGTCATAGCTGTTCTTTGGAGATTTTTTTCTCATTGTGAGGAGCCAGTGTGTAAGATGAATTAGGTTCTGCTCTGAGCATCTGAAGCCTCCTATTGCTACTTTTATTTTGTTCACTTAAGGGACTGTTGAAATCTAGAGAAAACTAGTAAATAAAAAGAACAGGATAGATTCAGTTCTGAAAGTCAGCCTGGTTTTGGTTGTTTTTTTTTTTTTCCCCTCCTCTCTCTCATAGTATCCAGCACATTGGTTTACTCTCAATGAAACAGAGTAATGTTTTGTGCTTGACTCAGAAGAGAAAACTGTTTTCTTTAGACTGCTTATATCCCTCCTTACTTTGATGGCATGTATTAGATTAAACAGAGCTCTCCCGCACTTACCAGTAATCTAAAGAAGACCATATGATCTAGTGTAGATGTGGCTTAGCGTCTTGGTCAGAGATGATGAACAGTAGTCATGTCACGTGTGTCAGTCCATTTGTCTAGAAGGGCATGGAGTATGCCAGTGTGATTGTTATCAGCAGCTCTCGGAGTTGAGTCTTGGTTCTCTGTTGAATCTAGCTGTTTCTTGTCCTGGGGCCAGCTAATCTGCTGGCCTGGATACGTGTTTACATACAATAGTTTTGAAAAGCAAGTCAAATTTTAAAGTTGGATTTAATTAGAAAATTATTTCTGGAACCTGAAGTAGTTATTTTTGAAATAACTAATATGGCTTACTTTAGTCAGCTATTTAAAATAGATCTGTACATATAGTCATGAAAATGTGGGCTGTTACTTTCCTCCTCCTGTCTTCTTCACTCACTAGGACAGCAAAGCCCTGTGGCTGCCCTTGGTCAGTTACTGCAGATAAAGGCCAATGTTGTACAGCTTGAACCCCCACCCCTGAAAAACCAAAAAGCAGCGGTGCATGGAAAAGAGCCTTAAAGGCTTTTGTTTCACCTTGGGTTTAAGCCTAGCTACTTAGGAAGCTGATACCCAGAAGATGGTGGTTCACAGACAGACTGGGAAGAAAAAGCTGAGAGACTCCTTGTCCAAAATGACCAACAGGCAGAAGACAGTTGCTCAAGAAGTAGAGCTATAGCTGTGAGCTTTGTGAGCAAGAAAGCTGAGCAAGTATGAGAGCTCAAGGTCAGTCTGGTACCAAAAGAAAACACAAAATCAAAAAAACAAAAAATCTTTTTCTCAGGAAATTAAAAAGTAATAATTGGATATTAATATAGCTTAATATCTTATTTTAAATGAATAAAATACATTTAAATATATTAAATACCTCAGTAACCTAAATGTTTTAAAATAAGTTATTTTTGAGAGTAAAAGGTTAGAAACTAGCACAAATGATAAAAAATTATGTTGAGCCAAAAACTGGTGGCTCAAGCCTGTAATCCCTAGCTACTCAGGAGGCTGAGATCTGAGAATTGAGGTTCAAAGCCAGCCCAGGCAGAAAAGTGTGAGACTCTTATTTACTATTCGTCACCTAAAAAGTGGAAGTGGAGCTGTGGATCAAGTGATAGAATGTTAGCACTGTGCAAAAAAAGGTCAGGGATAATGTGCAATCCCGGAGTTCTTGCTCCGGGATCAGCACAAAGATATATGTCAGATGCTGTTATCTAGAAGCAGTCACTATTCGTATTATATGTTGTTCTGATTTCACTTGCCTATGTGAACATTTTTAATTTTTTTTTGCCAGTCCTGGGGTTTGAACTCAGGGCCAGAGCACTGTCCCTGAGCTTTCTCAAGGATAGCATTCTATCAGTTGAGCCACAGCACCACTTCCAGCTTTCTCTGTGTATACGGTACTAAAGAATCAAACCCAGGGGGCTTCATGCATGCTAAGCAAAGCACTTTACCACTAGCCTACAGTCCTGGCCCCCTCCCTAACGTTTTGCTTTAAAAGAGCTTTAAGGTTTATGAATTTAATAATGTACAGATTTAAAAATATGTGTCATATACTTCATATAGAGCATAAAAACACATTGTATTCTTTCATCAAGGATAAAAATTGTATGCCCTTTGAGGCACTGCCATACTGCTTTCCATAGTGGTTGAACGAGTTTGCACTCCCACCAACAGTGTAGTAGTGATCCCTCCTGGCCACATCCCCTCCAGCATCTGTTATTATTCGTTTTCCTGATCCTGGCCATTCTAACTGGAGTGAGGTGGAATCTTAGAGTTGTTTTGATTTGCATTTCTTTTATGACCAGAGATGTTGAGCATTTCTTCATGTGTCTATAGGCCATTTTTGTTTCTTCTTCAGAGAAGACTCTCTTTAAGTCTTTGGCCCATCTTTTAATGGGATGGTTGTTATTTTGGAGATTAGTTTGGAAGTGATTCAATTTTTTGAGCTGTTGATATATTTTAGATATGAGGCCTTTGTCCGTTGTTTGGTTGGTGAAGATCTTCTCCCCCTCTGTAGGTTTCCTAATTAATTTACCAGCTATGTCCTTTGCCATACAAAAGCTCTGCAGTTTAATGCAGTCCCACTTATCCAGCCTTTCTCTGATTTGTTGTGATTCTTGGTCCTTATTAAGAAAGTTTCGACCTGTGCCAAGGAGGCCTGGTGTGTCTCCTATTCCTTCTTGTAAAGTTTTCAGAGTGTCAGCTTTTACCTCCAGGTCTTTGATCCATTTGGAGTTAATTCTAGTGCAAGGTGACAAAGAAGGATCCAACTTTAGTTTTCTGCAGGTGCTTAACCAGTTCTGCCAGCACAACTTGTTGAAGAGGCTATCTTTCTTCCATTCTATTTTTTTGGCTCCCTTGTCAAAGATTAGGTGGCCATATATGACCCAGCAATTCCACTACTTGGCATTTACCCAACCATCCAGAAACTGGGGCATACTAATTCCACTAGCACAACAATGTTCATTGCAGCATTATTCACCATAGCAAAGATATGGAACCAACCTAAATGTCCTCAGTTGATGAATGGATCAACAAGATGTGGTATTTGTACACAATGGAATTCTATGCTGCTGTCAGAAAAAAACGACATCGCCCCATTTGTTAGGAAATGGAAAGACTTAGAAAAAGTCATATGAAGTGAAGAAAGTCAGACTCAAAGGAACTTAGGCTCAATGGTTTCCCTCATTTATCATAATCAGTAGAAACCTTGGGCTCTACTAGCAGAGATTTGCAATAGAGCAAAACCTTGATACATAAGGCCTTATAGTATGAAGCTAATTGAAAGGACCTCTAGGATATTGAAACAAAAGCCATATAATGAATGATTGTTGTCCTTAATGTACTATGTTATCTCTCATCTCTTTTGCTGTCCCTTGGTTATTTCATATTGTTACAGTATCTCACTTTGTTATCTGATATATTGGATATATTTGTGTTTGGTTACTTGAAATTGGATAGGGAAAGGGTTAAAACCAAGAAGGGGGGGAGGGTAATGAGGACCAAGACATGTGAAAGGGTATCAATGTATGTGAATTAATGCACCTTCTATCTGGCAAATATCATGTAACCCTTTTATTAATTACAATAGAAATATTTAAACAATTGTATGCACTAAAAGAAGCTGACATTTAACAGGTGTATCCTGAGAGCTGGGTATATGATTGTATTGTTTTCAAGTCTCACAATAGCCAGTGAGGTGAGCTTTAGGCCTGAGGAGAATCATTGTGTGACTGTAATACCCAGGCAGGAAGTGCCTTAGCCCAGGACTGTTTGATTATCTGTCTGACTACAAAACAGTCCTATTGCCTCTTCTCAAGTGAATTTCATGTTCAATGTACTGCACACTTGGAAAGAGGATGGGAACCCAACACTGGTTAGAGTCAAAAAGCCTGGATGTGGTCCTGGGCCTGTTGCCTGGTCCTAGCTCCTTGAAGACATGATGCAGCTCTTTAAAGAAAGATGATTTTATCTACAGTATTTTCTGAAAAAGTCTCTTGGAGTGTACGTCTTCAGAAGGTCTGAGGGGAAAATATGAGGGTAAAAGGTGGAAAAGAGCATCAGTAGAGCTCACTGGTGAAGGCTAAGTACACATCTTGTGGATGGAGACGGGAGGAAAGGATAGGAGACAGTGAGGGAACAGAAGATACGGTACAAAAGGAAATCTATTCATTACCTGACTCATGTAATTATAATCCCTCTGTACACCACTGCGACAATAACAATAAAGCAAATTAATAATGCAAAAGAATGAAACTTGTTTCTGATAACGAGGCCTAAATAGTATTGGAAGAGACAAACTGGGCACTTGGAGATTTTGCTGATCCATTATCAACATGCCGGTGGCTCTTTCACTATTGGATGCACACTTAGTACTTGTAGAAGAATGCTCCCATGTGGAAGGAACACTTCCTCTACCCAGCACACCCTGCTTTTCCTTTTCCTGGAGTGCTGCTATCCTTCCAGTATTTTTGTTTCACTTATTTCACTTTTCCTTCTTACCTAAATCCTACTTGACTCTCTTCTTCCTTTTCTCCTTTTGCTCTCCATGCCCTGACACCTTTATCTCCTGTTCAGACTCCAGTGTTATTTTCTGTCCTTCTTGATTACAGCATCCAATCATTCACCTTACCCATAACCTTGTCCCTACATTCCATCTCCTTTACCTGACATATCTCTGCCCATCAATGCTTGTGATTTTTGTCCAGCTAGCAGCCACCTTGGTTTGGCACACCCTTAGACAGTCTGCTATAACTTACTGTTCTGAGTTGAAACGCCCTTTTTAAAGGAGGAGGGAATTTCAGTATCTAAGAAAGATAATGTTAGGGAGATACAATTTCTATGATCCACCGCTGTTAACTGGCACACTTTCATGAAGTGATTCTTCCATGACACACAGAAGAGAGCCTGGGTTATGAATAATTAGATCACACTTTGCATGCAGTCTATTTTGTCTTGAGAAGGCCAATTCATTTCAAAGGCAATATTTTAAAAGATATTTTTGGGGGAGAAAGGTGCTCATTTGTTTTAGCAGAAGTATTGTTTATATGAGTATCCATTGAGGCTGATCTTAGAAACACATAGATGCGTTTGCAGTCATAGCTTGGAAAACTCCAAGTCCACAGTAACAGAAGGGAACTGCCTAATGAAGTATGTCCATTGTGAGGTAAAAGGAAGGCTGGGCTGGGTCATTACAGCTTTCCTTTCTAAAATAAACTAACAATGTAAGGATTCAGCTTGAGAGAACTTTTCTTTTTTGAATTTTCTGAACTGTGTTCTCCCTTAACCTTACTTTGCTCTTTATTTTCTCTTTCAGTTTAATTTTCCATTTCTTTAAATGTTTTCTAAATATCAAATCTAAAAATATAACAATGTGTTGCACAGCTGTGATGGAAGGTAACTTTGAGTATGTACACAAATGATGTATGCATCATTCTGTTAAGGAGATACATTTAGGAGACCTGTGCTTTTCTAATTCATGTTTTTTGAGCTTATGATTTTGTGTATTATGTGTGGATTTCATGGACTTGTTCCTTACCAGGTATTTGGCATTCGTGTCTTATTGCTACTGATGATTTCAGATTGACTTGATGAAAGAGAGGAGACAATAAGGGTCTAAACTTACGCTTTTATATAGGCTTCCTTTTTCATTATTCTTGTCCAATTTCTTTTCATCTCTTCCTCCCTCCCTCCCTCCCTCCGTCCCTCCCTCCCTCCCTCTCTCTTTCTCTCCCTTACCTTCCTTCTTTCTTTCCTTCCTTTGGTTTGAACTCAGAGCATGGGTGCTATCCCTGAGCTTTTGTACTCAAAGATAGCACTCTACCACTTGAACCACAGCTTACTTCCAATTTTTGGGTAGTTAATTAGAGATGAGTCTTACAGATTTTCTTCCCTGGCTCTCTTGAGTAGCTAAGATTACAGATGTGAACCATTGATGTCTGGCCTTTGTCTTTAAGTTGTTGTACAAATAAATTTTAATCCAGTATACATTTTGATGAATCTCACTCTTTTCATCATTCTCCCTTCTCTCTTATCCCAATTTACCTGGTTCCATTTATTGTATAGTCAGGGTAATGTATAGAGGAGTTACAGTTACATTCGTCAGGTACTGGGTATGTTACTTCTTGAACATTGATACCACTTCTCATGGTTTTGTCCCCCTTTCCCTTCCCTCACCCCTTCCCAATCATCTTGTTTTCCCCCTTCCCTTCCTTATTTCAAATGAACAAATAAATGTATATCCAATATACCTATCTGGTTCCATTTTCACGTAAGTACATTGAATTCACTCACTCTTACTTTCCCCATTCACCTTCTCCCCACCCCCTGCTGACTTCATTCCCCCAGCTTCCTGGTGTTCATTTGGTTGAACTGTAAGTTAGTTTTTCAGAGGCATTACACCATTTGAGTCATACTTTAGTTAACATGCTTGAGTATATGTGTACATATTCTCATATTTATAATTAATTCCATGAGTCATGTTAGCCTACCACAAGGTATCTGGGCTGAGGCATAGTTGTAGGCTTCCATGGCATAGTTGTCACCAGAGGAGGTTTCATTCCATCCATGGAAACTCTGGTATTTACCTCTAAACCCATGGTCTTATACTTTCCATGAATGGAAGTATTTAAAGGTGTATTTTATACCTTACCAAAGTCATTTTCCCCTCCAGGCTTCTTTAGCTGATTTCTGAGGGGATGTTGAGTGCTGGCAGTTGTAGAATCATCCACTCATAATATGTCATGATAAACCATGAAGAAGGAGTACTTCCTTCTGCATTTTTGCTTCATCCACTCATAATATGTTGTATCCTAAACCATGAAGAAGGAGTACTTCCTTTTTGCTTAGTATGAAGAACTTAGAGGAACATAGCTAAGGCTGACAGCTTGTTTGAATCGTATGATCTGTTCAAGACCAGTGTTTTCTGCTTATTCCCTGCATTCTCTCAGACCACAATGGCATAAAATTAGATCTCAACACCAATCTCCACCAAGGAAAGCCCTGCAAGTCATGAAGATTGAACAACACGTTGTTGAATCACCAGTGGGTCACTGAGGAGATCAGAATAGAAATTCAACAGTTTATGCTATTTAACAAAAAGGAGCACATAAAATACCAGCTCCTTTGGGACACAGAAAAGGCAGTAGTCAGAGGAAAATTTATAGCTCTGAGTGCTTACATTAACAAATTGGAAAAATCTCAAACCAACAATTTAATGATGCACCTTAAGCTCGTTGGAAAAAGAGCAGCAAACCAATACCAAATGGAAGGAAACAAATCCAGAAGGAAAGAAATTACAAAAATTAAAGCAGAGGCGTTGGGTCTTTGAAAAAATTAACAAAATTAACAAATCTTACCAATAAAAGAAGGGAGGTCACCCACATAAACAAAAATCACAGATGAGAATGGAAATATAACAACAGAAATTACCAAGATCCAGAGCATACTTTTCAAACCTTTATGCCAACAAATTTGAGAATCTAGAAGAGATGGTATGTGTTCTCAAGCCTCTTCACTTAATCTACTTTCAGCTGAAAAACCCAGTTGGGGAATTGTTTAATAGTGAAAGTAGTATAACAGAATCCAGTGAGTCTTACTTGTGGAGGCCAAAAAAGAACCCAAATACAATAATGTATCTAAATGGATTTGTTAGTAATACACTAATTATGCTATGACAGTATGTTAATTGCAATGTAAATGTGAAGAATATGATTTTAAGGGAAAATTTTGGCTAAATTATTTGCTGGCTTTTCTCAAGAAATTCTGTTACCCGTATTCTTACTGGTGTCTGTGCTACAGTGATATTTCCAAAGTTGTAGCATTGCTTGGACCACAAAAAGAATTTTAATCATCTATAAATTTTTGCTGATTTGGCACCTATTTAGCATTGCTATTTCACTGCTGGAAGCTCTTCATGATCAAAACATACAGAGATTATAGGGCTCAGGCTATAAACTCCATCTTTGTCTTAGCATTTTTATTTTTCTCAAGGCTAATTTCCTGTCTGTAAGCCCTTTTTAGGGGAGTTAATTTTACCCTTTCTGATTAAATAATCCATTAGAGCAACAAAGATGTGCTTGCACACACACGCGCACACACACACACACACACACGAATACAATTATTGGTAGTTCCATTGGTGTAGATGAGAATCTAAATTTCTGCATGTGTGATAATTCAAAGCATCATTGTTGTCCCAGCATTCCTGTCTTTCATGTTCCTCCAAAAGTATCTTTGGGTTTTGGCAGTTGCATGCAGAGAAGCCTTGGAGCTGTGTGCAGGTGGTTCTTTTTTTGGGCAGTCCTCTCAAACCCACAGCAGGTGCAGGCCACCCTTGGTGCCCTTTGAAGATGGAAGAAGAGATAGTTCCAGTTCCGGGCAGAGTCAGTCAGATTGTGCGGTCACAGCAGATGGTCAGCCTTTGGCTACCTCAGTCCTGTCACCTGGGGAACTCCAGTACTGTCTTATGTTCTCTTATTTACTTTTCACTTAGAAGCCAAAAGGGGAACACAATGCCATATTAAAATTGTTAACAGCCTCACTGATGACAAGTGAACAAAATTTTTAAAAAGAGAATGAATGGAAAGAAGTGCGATGCATTTTCTAAAGTCTTCTTTGATTAGTTTTTTATTCCATTTTATGAAAGTTTGAAAAAATACAACTACTGGTAGGGTGTTAATTGTAGCAAATATATGTATGTGTTTGTATTTCATTTTCATTTTATTTTCCCACTTGCTATTTATATTCATATACTGATCTTTCTTCATCACACACAAGATTTTGTTACAATTAAATATTTTCCAATAAATTTCAGTTAAATTATAAATTGCTTCTGATGATATATGTAGCTCTTTTCTTTTCAACTAGATGGCATGTCAGAAATTTTACAGTGCTCTGAATCTAGCAAATGGAAGATCGAAAACATGAATCAATGATTTTTCCTTTACATAGTTGCTGTATATAGAAGTGACAGTGTTTCAGACTTTGTTCTTAAATATAGACAAACTCTGCTTAAAAGTTAAAGCTAAGGGCCTTTGTGTTTTGCTGTCTATACAAGACAGCCTATAACTAGCCATGCTCAAGTTCCATGACTGTCCATGAGTTTCCTACAGAGAGAGAAGCTGAAATGGGTTAGGTGGAAGGCACTGAGGCCCAAAGGAGGTCAAGGTGGGCAAACCCTCCAGCAAACTGGCAGTGATCGAAGCCACATGGCCACACAGTGTGGATTGGGAGAAGATTCCATGTCCCTGTCCAGGATCCATTCCTGGATAGGAACCGACTTGACATTTTGATAAGTCCAAGGGGACAAAGCAGTTAATGCCATTTAACTACTTTCCATGAATGTAAAAACATCAGCCCACAGTAGTGGCAAAACACAAATTGTGATGTGTGATAGAGATAATGTACATGAGAAAAGGTAAAGAAATTAAAATATTGAGAGAGTAAAGAGCTAAGAGGTTCTGTTTTTTGTCTAGAACCTTATATTTCTGGATGATGCTGAGAAAAGTGAAGTTAATCAAGTATGGAGATTCGCTGGGTTCTTGAGCTCCTGAGATTTCCATAACCTCGGGGCTCTTTTCATACCCTTAACAATTACTTGTGTTGACTGTAAAGCAGCTAATGTCAGATGTGTTAGGAAGAAACAAGGGAATCCAACAAAACCTCAGTGATCTTTGGGGCAGCACTGCCTGGTAAATGTAAACCTCAAGCTCTTATTTGGCTTCTTCTCTCTCAACACTGGCCTTCTGCCACTTGAGCTACACCTCCACTTCTGCCTGGTAGTCTAGAAGTTGATGTTTGTCTGACTTCTCCTTGGAAACTTTTTTTTCTATATTATGTGACTTGTGGAGTGTTAGTAACAAGGATACTATGGAAATTCCTTAGGTTAGTTGAAATTCATAATGGATGAATGTGCTTTGAGTTCCACTGTGGTAGTTGGCTGCTGTCTGCAGTACTTCGATTGGTCGTGAGGCTCTGATTCTTGGACTTTTTCGATATCTGATATACCTGTCTGATCTGCATCATCACTCCTTTGCATTTCCTCATCTTGTGAGCTATGAATGGAAAAATTCTTCCCAATTATATTGCTCTTCAGAGATAGAACGTGTTGGCAGTATCTTTATTACAATCTACGTGGGTTTTCTTGGATCCCTGCCCAGCCAGTTTATTTTTATATGGAGTAGGCTGATTTTTCAATTTTCTGTACATTTCTGGGTAGAGTTTACCCAACTGTTTGTCTTTCCTGAAAACTTCAGATAGGTCAGGCGTTGGCTGGAGCCTTGATAAACACATTTTCTAAAATTCCTTAAGATCCTTATTGCTTTAGGGTAATGATTTCTGTACCACCTTAGCTGGGAGTGGAAACAATTGAATAGTGTGCTTGCATTCTCAACGTCCCAAACCATTCTAACAATTTGTCTTTACCATCTCAGAAGGCTTATATTTACAGCTTCATTCAACCATGTACTAATTAAATGTCCATTTCCTACTTACTACACTTATATTGCTTTACATGGCAACCTCCCTCAGTGTATTTTTGCGTAAATGAATAATGGATTTGAATCAGCAGTGTGATAGGAAATAAACTACCTTAAGATAAATGATATAAATATTAAAATATTTCTACAAGGCAAGTTGGCAATTTTCCCCACATTTCGAACACACGCACAAACATCTGTAGCTGTAATCCTTTTGGGGATGACCAAGCACAGAGTACAAATAGAGATATTGTGAAAACGAGTGAATCTTACATCTGCATCATACTTCCTATTCAGAAATTCAAAAGTAACAGACCATAAGCCAGGCACGGTGGCTCACGCCTATAATCCTAGCTACTCAGGAGACTGAGATCTCAGGATCAAGGTTCAAAGCCGGCCGGGCACAGAAGGATTTGAGACTCTTCTCTCCAATTAACCTCTAGAAAACAGGAAGTGTGGCTTGGCTTAAGGGTAGGGCGGTAGCCTTGAGCTGAAGAGCTCAGAGACAGCACCTAGGTCATGTTCAAGCTCTATGACCCACAAAAAAAAAAGTAACAGACCATAGATGCATGAATTAGGTGGGCTTTAATGGTAAGAGTAAAAAAGTCCTAATCTCAGATGCATGATTTCATGTTTAATGATGAGAAAAATATTTAATAATGACAAAATCATAGAGAACAGGTGAGTGGCTAGGAGAGTTTAGGGAATGAGATGGGTTGGTGGGTAAAGGAATCACATACTTATGGTGATCCAGTTGTTTTGTATATTAATTGTAAAGCAGTTAGAGGAATCAATGCATAGGATAAAAATGGCACAGACAGAGCTGAACATATACATGGTCAGTTTCCCGGGTTTTATATTGCAACAAAATTATGTGACGTGTAACCACTGGGGGACAAAGGGTTAAGAGTATACAAGATCACTTTGGATTATTTTTAGAATTTCCTCTGAATTTATAATTTTTCAGCTGTTGCCTTCCAAATGAGCCAGTATTAATAAGGTGCCTGAAGGAAAGCAAATCTTTCCTTACCAACGTTAGTAATAACTTCAGTAATTGATTCTGAGAGCTGGAAAAGACTTGGTAACATCACAAACAAATGACAGCATAATGTCACAGTAATAGCCTTTCTAGAATACTGTTTATACCTTCTATTCTTGGCAGCAATCTGAATATGTCTGATCATTTATTAACTACCATGCTCACACTTGTAAATGATGTTTGTTGGCCTCAGCTTCCATATTTCCAAAGTCTTCACTTATATGGAAAGCAAGATTTGTGCAGACAAATATTCCATCAGTCTATAAGCCAAATCAACTTCTTTGAAAATAGATATGTCTTCACAGTGTCCACTTTGAATGAGGATTTAAAAAATAGCTTTATTGAAGTGTCACTGCTATAAAAATAGTATCTTTTTAAAACATACAATTTGATATATGTGTGTATTATTAAATGACTACAATCATCAAGCTAACCAATATATCCTTTAAAATTATTTTTTATGGGGGGAGGGAAGAAGGAAATGGGGACCATGACATGAGAAAGGGTATCAATATTTGTGAAGTAATGTACCTTCTATCTGGTGAATAAAATGTAACCCTTCTATTAATTACAATAATATATGAAAAATTATTTTTTATTTTATTGTAAGGGTATTGTCAGAGCAATTATAGTTACATAAGGTAATGAGTATTTTCTTTTACTTCCCCCCTCTCTCTTCCTCTTCCTCCCCAAGTTGTAAAATTCATTTCCAACATAGTGTCTTGTGAGTATTGCTGTTTCATTCATTTGCCCTTTGTCTTTTGTCTTTTACCTCCACGTGGTTTCCTGTGTGAACTGTATATTGGTGTGTGTGTATTTAGGTTTTTCATTATAAATGTTTTCATGATGGAATTTGTTTACCTATGCTTATTATTTTAGGAAAAACAGCCAAAATGAATACAGACTTTGAAAATAGCTAAGAAATGTATGAGTCTCAAGCTGCTCATGCCATAGTGAACCAAGGGGAAAAAAACTTTAAGCAAGTAAACCTCTACATACGTAATAAGGTTTATGTAAAACTGTCAGCCCTAAATCCAAAGGACAGAAGAAAAGAGATTTATATTTCCTTGCTCATTCTAATTCATCATGTGACAACTCATTCAGGGAAGATGCTATCTGCACCTTTCCTGACTATTCCTTTTTCCCAATCTTCTAATAAAGCCAAAGTGCACACAAAACATAAGGTCCAAAAGAGACAAACATAGTGTGTCTGGGCCAAGTGAGATGCTTATGGCTCAGAAGATTGAGCTCTGAGAATCGTGGTTCACAGGCAACTCAGACAGTCATTTCTATGAAACAGAAGTGAAATTTATTTTAAAAAATATACTACAAAGTGTTGCCAAAGAAACGTTCAGTTTCATGAAAGATTTCCTGTAACATGCATTTGAGAGTGAACTTCTTGAGGGTATGAAAATAGATTTTTATACATCATTAACAACCTGACAGGTTCTAGAAGAAGGAAAATAAAAAAACTGATGTGCTCGGAAGTGATGCCAGTTGGAGATCCATCAAAAGTGACACGAGTATTCCTGAAAGCTTTAGAAGAATTAAGCAGGAAAGAATTTATGAAGACATTTTGCAGGAACCTATCAATTATATACACTTGTGCACTATCTGTAAATTCTTTTCCTGTCATTATAAATAATCACTGGAAATAACTTTGAAAGACCAAATACATATTTCTTTTCTTCCCTTTATGACTAGCGTTCTGGTGGAACTAGTCAGCCTATTTGATTCACTTCCTTCTCTTTCTTTGAAGGGATGGGAGGGGGTTCAAACTGGGTACTGTTATGTGGCCCAAGCCAGCTTCAAACTCACCATCTTTCTGACCTAGCCTCCTGAGTGCTGGAGATGTGTACTATATGCTCACCTACTTTTTCTTCCATTTTGTTCTTTGTCTTCTCTGTCCATGTTTTCTTGATTCTGTTCACCAGATCACTCAAAGCAACTAATGATAAGGTCTCTTGTTTGTGGACAACAGAAATGCTTTTTGGTATTTGTATTGATTGATGTTTTTGCCTAGTGGATTCTTTTCAACTTTATATATACCATGTCTGACTGTAAAACTTCCTTCCCACCTCACTCATCATCATTTGTCTTGTGCTGAGCAGTGATTTCTTCTCCTGGTCTTCTCTGTAAGCTTGAATTTCCCTAAGGCTTCCGTCTCAGCCGTGGTCCGATCCTATATTTTTTAGTGATAGTCCTGATGTTTATCTCAACCACACAGTATCTGCTACAGCTTGTTGTCTGAAAGTGTAGCTTATCCAACCACACAGTTCTGAGTATGTACCTATCATATTTCAATTGTGTTATTAATAATTGAGAGTATCACAGACAGGATATTTATACAAAGATTGATTTTGGATTATGATTCTGCTTCAAAATCAAATAGCCAAATCTCATGGCCTCTTTGCTGGCAGAGTCCCAAGGATACATAGAGCATTTCTGGTGAGAAACTGATCTACACTTACGGTAATAGAAAACCCACTCTTGAGATAATATATTAATCCATTAATCACGTGAATGGACTAGTCAGTTCACCAGGGGAGAACTCTAGTCACTTCTTAAAGATGCTACCTGGTCTTTGCCTTAATGTCTTATAGTGAACACTAAATTTCATGTTTTGCAAGTTTTTCCATTGCTTTCTGAATGGCACAATACCATTATTTCTGATAGAAGCATAGACTTCCTTTGTGTATATATACTACATTTTCGTGATCCATCCGCATTGAGGGGCATCTGGGTTGATTCCATATCTTGGCTATGGTGAACATGGTTGTGCTAGTGTAGTTTTAGTGTGGCCTTGTTTGTGCTCTGTTGGATAAATGCCTAGGTATTCCATCAATTGCGTCAGTGAATGGCAACTCCTTGCACAACTGTTTAAAGATAATAAAAAATATTCCAAAAACCTTGCAGCTGTTGAAGGGGACAAGCCACAGCTCCCACATGATTGTGACTGGGCTCATCTCTTTCCTCTGGTGCTTCTCCTCTGATCTGCGGGCACTGATGGTAGCTCCAGTAGCCTAGGCACACTATCCTCCTATCTTCATTATCCTTGTGACTTGTAAGACTTCTTGCAGCAATTTGCTTTTAGATGATCACACTTGGACATCTTGTATGCTGGCAACACTAAAAAGAGAGTTGTTCTTTCTACTTAATGCTACATTAATTTTTTTTGTGTGGGTCATGGGGCTTGTACTCGGCCTGGATGCTGTCCCCGAGCTCTTCAGCTCAAGGCTACCACCCTACCCTTGGGCTAAGCCCCACTTCCCATTTTCTAGAGGTTAATTGGAGATAAGAGTCTCAGGTCCTTTTGTGGGCTGCCTTTGAACCTTGATCCTCATATCTCAGCTTTCTGAGTAGCTAGGGTTACAGGCATGAGCCACCATGCCCAGCTAACACCACATTTACTTTATAGAAGTTTATAAGAATATTCCCTACCACCACTTCTGTTACATTTTTTCCCCCCTTTCATTGTGTGCATTAATCCCACCAGAATTTTCCTCCTCTCCATCTAGGAATAAGGTGTTTTCTATGCTGCACTGTTCACAGAGCCCTTTTCCCTTTTTGAACCAGCTAAGCTCTTTGAGACTGAAATATGTATCAATCTGTGTAACTGAGAAGACATTCTATGAAGTATTTTTTTCCTCTACACATTTAACCATTATTCAGAAGCAAAACATGGACCATGAGCCTCCTCCATTTCTCAAGGCATGTAGCCTATGGCATGATGGGAAAGCCCTTACGTTTTAGAATTTAATAGTTTAAAGGTCTTACATTTGTATAACCATCCTGGTGTCCAAATATTAGAATCTTTCATGGATTTATGGGACACTTATTC
This sequence comes from Megascapheus bottae, assembly GCF_031878675.1. Lineage (NCBI taxonomy): Eukaryota > Metazoa > Chordata > Mammalia > Rodentia > Geomyidae > Megascapheus > Megascapheus bottae. The sequence goes on along the minus strand of NC_143512.1, from coordinate 16,414,352 downwards.
CACCAACCTATCTACTTCTGCAGTAGAGACACAGTTGAAGTTTTTTCTCTACAACTTTGATATGTATTAGAAAAAAATCACATCCAACCTGCTGAAGCAGTGAAGACAGTTTATTGCAAGTGGAGTATCTGAGTATCAAGAGGCTGAAATCTAGGAATGGAAACTCCAAACCAGAGAGGGCTGACAAATACAACCAGTTCATATCTTCAGTTAACCAATAAGAAGCTAGAAGTGGAGCTATGACTCTACTTGGCAAAAAAGCCAAGGAAGAGCATGAGGCCCTAAGTTCTGGGTTCAGTTCCATTACCAATTTTTTTTTTTTCATTTTTGGTCAGTTGTGCAGCTGCAGTCAGCCTGGACATGAGCTCTTTAGCTCAAGGCTACTGCTCTACCACTTGAGCCACAGTGCCACTTCCAGTTTTCTGGTGGTTAATTGAAGATAAGAGTCTTGTGGACTTTTCTGCCCGAGCTGGCTTTGAGCTTTTATCCTCAGATCTTAGCCTCTTGAGTAGTAGGATTGCAGGTATGAGCCACCAGCGCTCTGCTGAGACCCTATCTTTCTTGAAAATTGCATTTTAGCAGACTTCTTGGTCCTTGAGAAAGACATTTGGATTGTAGAAGAGTTACATCCCAAAGAGGCAGAGAATGAATTTATAATGGCCATATTTCTGAAATCAGTGCTGTGATTAAAGGGAAGTCAGAGGCTTCTGAAGAAGCCTATCTGTTCAGGCGACTTGAGGGTGGTTCTATGGCCATCCTGCCAGATGCATAAGAATAAACTAAAAAGAAAATGATGACCCAAATAACTTGCTTTCACCTGACGTCTTATGGTCTATCTATCAGCAACCAGGAAATGGGTTATAGAACAGGATTGCTGATATGACTGATGAAATTTATTCACATTTAGATTTTAATCATACGTTGCCATTGTGAGCATACTCTCTTGTTCATGTGTTTTTTAGGGAGAAAAATGAGGGAATCATTTAAAACAAATACTGTTGTTATGTGATTTTTCCTCCCTTCAGACTCCCTGTTTATTAATGGAACAAGCGTTTATCACACTGGCAAATACTTTAGGTTGACTGATTTATATTGTTGCTTTCTCTTTACTGTAGAAGTACCCATTAGGTTGAGCCTTTCCGGAATAGAAAACAATAGTCTAGCACCCTAGCAGAGCTATTTGTAATGTATGTGACTCATAAAAGCCGGAGGGCAGACTAGTTAGAGCAGAGGAATCAGTAATCCACAGATAGGCATCCTATTTCTAAGTGCATGTTAAGTGGTAGAAGTTCTTACTCCACCAGATGCTCTTCTCTCTTTTCACTTTGTGCAAAAGAGAGTTCCCTTAATTTTAATACTGATTACACAAAATATATTTTTTAAACATAAGTAGTGATCTCAAGACAGTAATGAATTTTTTTTATTATACTAAATCAATCACTGTGACCTGAGCATTTGGATAAGGTTGTACAGAATGGAGAAAATAAACGGAAGATAGGAGTTACCTCAGAAAACTGAAAGGGCAGTTAGAAAAGACTGTTAAGGGGAATGGGAGTTTGGCCTAGTGGTAGAGTGCTTGCCTAGCATGCACGAAGACCTGCATTTGATTCCTCCGTACTACATACATAGAAAGAGCCGAAAGTGGTGCTGTGGCGCAAGTGGTAGAGCTCTAGCTTTGAGAAAACCCAAGGACAGCCCTCAGGCCCTGAGTTCAAGCCCTAGGACTGGCAAAAAAGAAAAGAAAAGACAAGACAAGACTGTTAGCCAGACATCAACAACATCAACAATGAAAAAGTAATGTTATTTCTTTGCTTCATGCACATGTTTGTTGCCACATTTATTTCAAACTCCATTTCCCTCATGTTACATCACTCTCTCAATCCTTTTTAAAACTCCATCATAGTTCTTACCCATTCCTGTCTCCACCCACATTCCAGCCATAATCCTGTATTTCAGATAGTCCACTGAAATAATCTCTTCACTGGTTAGCCTACTGTAGAATCCATTCCTTATATAGAGAAGGCTTTCCAAAGTGTAACCCAGTCTAAACCATTCTGCTTAATAGCCATCACACCTTCCCGTAGCCTTCTAGTGTACTTAGAATAAAGTTCTGACAGTCGAACTATGGGTCTTAAAACCCAGTTGACTATAAACAGCCTGCTTTCCACCTAGTAAGATTAAGGGATGATCTTACCATTGCCTCCTGGTTCCTGAGTTCTCAGGCACAGTGTCATTTCTTCCCTAGAGACTGCCAAGCTCATTTCTACCTTAAATTGTGCACTTACTTTACTCTTTCCACAGACTTCTCTACCAATTTGGTGTGTCTGATTTTCTTGCAGCACACATGTTCCCTCATGAAGGAGGGGCCCTGACTGTCCAATATATACAGTCCCATTTCCCCTAATCACCATTTATCGCCTTCTATAGTCAAAGACAGTACTCAGAGGAAAATTTATAGTCTTCCTTGTTTTATAGCACTTGTAATTACCTTGAAGTATCATTTATTTAGCTTGTGATTTGACTACTGTCACATCCTCTATAATAATCCAGATATGGAGTACACCCATTGAAGACTTGTATGTCTGATAAATACTTCACTGAGGTGATTAACGGGTCCATTATTTTGCATTTGTTTTCCTGGTCTTTAAACTTTGGGTCCAGGATCTACTTCATTCTGCAAGTAGGCATATAAACACCCAAAAAACATCTTTCCAAATACTAGTGGTACCTAACCTATGTCATTCCTCTTCCCAACCCTTTATTGCTGGAAAGCCAAGGGATGCTGTGGTTGGCTTTTACAACAGTTTGTTCAGAATGCTGAAAATGTGCATTGGAGTTTCCACACATGATCCTAAATCTGCAGTCATTTCAGATCCCAGGATCAGCAGGGCTGCACAGACACCTCATTGCAGGATGAGGTCACCCTCCAGGGAAGAAGAGTCATCTCGTGGGGGATGCCTTGTCCTTTAAAATGATGACACATTCTTCAAACCACCTCACAAAACCAAGACTGTGATCGTGGTCAAATTGCTTCAGTAGGCAAATCTTTTGCCCCAGTTTCAATTCTTCCTTTAGTTAGTGTCAGTATCCCAAGTGTAGGCTGAAATGCCCACTTTCTCTATTCCCAACAGGGCTATGTTGAATAAACCTCTCTTCAGTTGGAGTACCTGGACAGGTTGCTTAGCCTCCTCTGTTGGGACTCTCAGAATCTAGGTTTTTGTCCCAAAGTCCTAGCAAGTACTAGAGTTAGAGCTTTCTACATTGTACACATGATATCATAAATTCACTTTGTCTTCAAGGAATGTGAAACTTAGAAAAGAGAGAGACAACATCTGCATGGAATGTAGTTATATCTTGTAAGTTCTATAAAAGAAGCAGGATGGATAATAGAAGAAGCCAGAGAAGGGAGTCATTGGAAAGAAGTGGATGAAGAAGACCTACTTTGGGATGGGAGGAGCTGTACAGTGGGCTTTAAAGAAACTGAGATTTTGACAGGTACAAGAGATATCAGTTATGGAGGAGGAAATGGCAAGGAAAGTCAAGAGGTTTGCAGGGGTGTGTAGCAGTAGGGTTGGCAGCAGTTTTCATAAGGGCTTCTACTGCAGATGTCTTTGAACCCTCTTTGATATGTGGCCAGAGCCAATGGATTTTGTTAGAAGGACTAGAACAGTGCTTCAGAAAGAGGAGTATAGACATCCTTTGGCAGAATGAATTGGATGGAGGATACCCTTGAGGCACAGACACCAACCCCTTAGAACCTTTTGGTTGTGCAACAGTAGAACAGGAAAAAGGATTTGAAAAGCAGGATGGAAGTTTTTTTTCAAAAATATACCGAAGAACTTACATTATATTCAGTTAAACACAACTGTGTACCTGTAATTGAGTTTTCCCATTTTATATATGACCCTGAACTGCTGTTATTTCATGCTTCAAACCCAGGTCTCTGCTCTTCATTCTCACAAATTATTCCTTGATTAGGGAGTATTTCACGTTTTTGTTCAGTTTTTTTCACTCCTACGTGAATTTCTACTTAGGCTATAGCTTCAGTCCAGCTTTTTTTGCTGGTTAATTATAGTTAAGAACCTTGTGGACTCATGCCAGGCTGGCTTTGAACCTCAGATTTCAGCCTTCTAAATACTTGGGCTATAGGAGCAAGTCACTGGCACCTGGCTAGTAAGAGGTCTTTATATGTCTCTTACTATTTTCAGGTGTTTAAACAATCTGTATGATTTATTTATTTTTTAAAATTATTATTATTATTATTATTATTATTATTATTATTATTATTATTATTTGCCAGTCCTGGGCTTGAGCTCAGGGCCTGAGCACTGTCCTTTGACTTTTCTCAAGGCTAGAGCTCTACCACTTGAGCCTCAGCACCACTTCCAGCTTTTTTCTATGTATGTGGTACCAAGGAAATAAACCGGGTCTGCGTGCATGCCAGGCAAGTACTCTACAGCTAGGCCAAACTCCCAGCCCACACTTCCAGCTTTTTTTTTGTATGTTTGTGGTACAGAGGAATCGAACCGGGTCTTCGTGCATAGAGGCAAGCACTCTATCACTAGGTCAAACTCCCGGCCCATAACCTCAGAAATTTTTGACACAAATGAGCATCCAGACTTGAGTTTACACATCAGTATTGTCCTCATTGCTATTTTTACACACACACACACACACACACACACCAGATTGAATCTAACTTATTTCAGAAATGTTATACTTGCAAATCAAGTGTCTAACTCCTAGCCCCATGGGATTTGAACTCAGGACTTTGTGTGCTTGCTAGGTGAGAACTTTACCACTTGAGCCACACCATCAATTCCTGGATCTGTTTCAAATTCTCATATTTTTAGTATTAATTGAACCACTTTTTTTATCGATTTCCATGATATACAGCATTTCTGCCCCTGTCTCCTTGCAGCTCACTCTCTTTCTTCTCTACTAGAATATTCCCTAATTGGTCCTTAAATATTCGGATTTCCCAAAGTTCATGTGTTCTTCCCTTCTAGTTCTACGTGAACTCCTAGATTTTTTCCTCATTTCACACCTCTAATCAACAGGAGCCTGTTCAGTTTAGCTTTTGGATCCTTTTGATACAACCCTGGTAGTTATATCAAATATCCCCTGATTACTGCCTTTGCTGACGGCTATTTGGAGCTTGCCTGTTCATTTTCTGCCAAATACACAGAATTAGCCATTTCTAAAAAGTCTTGATTCCTTAGAGGTAAATATTGTGGTAAGATTTCTCCTTGTTTCCAGACATTTTTCTTTTATACATACACAAATTAATGCTAATAGTGATCATTAAAACCCTCACAGCTTGTATGTTACATCTGTGTGCTTCCTTGAGAAGAATCATAGTTCTGGAGGACCCAGGAGATGTTAGAATACCACATGACAAACACAATGCAGCAGATTCAGAATACTAATTCTAATGTTATCACAGTTAACATGACATACATACTGGTTTTCATTTAGGGAATATTGGTGACAAAGCTGCCCAACATGACTTGAAAGGTGACACACCTCTATGTTAGTTATATGTTTATATGACAGTATGATACTGATTAGTCAAAATGAGTTCTCCTCTGCAGGCCCTGTATGATGCCTGAGCTCATCAGTGGTTTCCAGGAGAAGCCTGCTGAGAATTCTACCCAGTGGGTGGATGGGAGTAATTAAGCCCAAGGTACTTCACTCTGAGATGGTGCCTGGTAGCTTGCAGTGTATTGCTCATTAGTTTTCACTCTTCTTACAGTGGCAGGAATTTCCTGGGCCATGAAACAAAACCATTGGGAATCAGCATTTCTCCTTTAATATTTTCTTTCAGTGAATTTAGTACTATTAGTATTCATTTTCTGTTTCTTGCTAAAACCTATGTTAATGGATTGTCATTGGAAAGCCATCCTGCACATATCTTAAATATCATTCCTGAATAGTTGGAGTTACAGATATGAACATCTGCACACGGCCCCTATTTTATTTCAAAGTGATTCCAGTATCCTAGCACTCTCTTTTCTAGCTACTTCTATTCCTAGTTGCTTTTTTTTTTTTTTTTTTTTTTAGAGGTCAAGAGGGGCCGGGAGTTTGGCGTAGTGGTAGAGTGCTTGCCTAGCATGTACAAAGACCCAAGTTCAATTCCTTAGTGCCACAAACAGAAAAAAGCCAGAAGTGGTGCTGTGGCTCAAGTGGTAGAGCGCTAGCTTTGAGAAAACCCAAAGGTAGTGCTCAGGCCCTGAGCTCATGCCCAAGACTGGCGGGGAAAAAAAAAAGAGGTCAAGAAGATCAGAGAAAAAATTGGGTTAAAGAATTTCAGAGGGGCCTGGAGTTTAGCCTAGTGGTAGAGTGCTTGCCTAGCATGCACAAGGACCCGGGTTCAATTCCTTGGTACCACATACACAGAAAAAAGCCAGAAGTGGTGCTGTGGCTCAAGTGGTAGAGCTCTAGCCTTGAGAAAGTCCAAGGACAGTGCTCAGACCCTGAGTTCATGGCCCAGGACTGGCAAAAAAAAAAAAAGAATTTCAGAGATTTATTCAAAATAGAGGACACTAAAAGCATCCAACTTGAATTGCATCAGTTTAGGAAAGAATGTGTGAAAAGCAGCTGGAATTCAATAATTCTGAAACAGAAGCATTATTTGATGATGTAGGAGTATATGAGAAGAAGGAATAAAATAAAATCATGGTCTGGATAAGGCCATATAGTATGAAGCTAATTGAAAGGACCTCCAGGATATTGAAACAAAAGCCATATAATGAATGATTGTTGTCCTTAATGTACTATGTTGTCTCTCATATCCTTTGCTGTCCCTTGGTTATCTCATATTGTTACAGTATCTCACTTTGTTATCTGATATATTGAATTTATTTGTATTTGGTTATTTGAAATTTGATAGGGAAGGGGGGAAAACCAAGACGGGTGGGGGGTGTGGGGGGGAGGGTAATGGGTACCAAGACATGTGAAAGGGTATCAATGTATGTGAATTAATGCACCTTCTATCTGGCAAATATCATGTAACCCTTTTACTAATTACAATAAAAAAATTAAAAAAAAATCTTGGTCTGGGAAATTTAGTTTTAAAGTATCTTGATATTTTGTGAAAATGATAGCTTGGAAGAAATGCTTTTTATCGTTGTGTGTACAGAAATTTTGCCAATAAAATGAAAGTTCCTAATGTTCTATATGAGTTTATTTTTTGCAACAAATACTGGAGTTTGTGGAGGTTTTGAAAGGATGGAGAATTGTGAAGTTAAAGCTTAAATTAGGTGATTGGTGACATTACATTGCTTTATTATTTTATTTTTTATTAAAAGATTTCTTAACATTGCTTTTTACATCATACTTCAAATGTCAAGTTTAACAAACAAGTATTCAAAAATGGAATCTCGATATGCAATCACTGGCACATAATTTAAGAAAAAAGTTCAAAAGCTGAGACTTTATATGTCATAGATACATATCCATCTATATATCAATCTGTCTATAGAATATATCTCCCATCATAGATTTTTATGTCTGTATAGTTATATCTCCAAGTGCATGTCAACGACCTTGAGTTTCTGAGTATTGAGTCATCACTCTTATTTTGTGGATCTAATATCCACATATCAAGGAGACCATGGGCCTTTTGCTCCTTTTGTCTTGACTTATCTCACTAAACATGATTATCTCTAGTTTCATCCACCTCTCAGTGAATGCCATTATTTTGTCTGTTGTCTATATAGAATTCCATTGTATATATATATATATATATCACATTTTTTTGTATTCATTCATCTGCAGTAGGGCATCTGGGTTGTTTCCATTGCATGGCTATTGTGAATAGTGCAGAGATGAACGTGGCTGTATAGATGTCCTTATCATATCCTGGGTTATGATGCTCAGGGTAGATGCCTAGGAGTGGAATTGCTGGGTCATAGGGAAGGTCTATTTTTTAGTTTTTTGAGGAACCTCAAGCTGCCTTCCAGAGTGGCTTAACTAGTTCACATTCCCTCCAGCAGTGCAGTAGGGTTCTTCTTTCTCCACAACCCCACCAGCATTTGTCGTTGTCTGAGTTCAGAATATTGGCCATTTTGATTGGGGTACGGTGGTATCTCAGGGTAGTTTTTATTAGCCTTTCCTTTATGACCACGGATGATGAGCATTTTCTCATTTTTCTTTGCCATTCTTACCTCTTCTTTTGATAGGTCTCTCTTTATTTCCCTTGCCCATTTAGCGATTGTTTTTTTTGGGGGGGAAGGTTGTTAGGGGGATTAGTTTCTTGAGTTTCCTATAGATGTTGGATATTATGCATTTTTCTTATATATTATTGATAAATATCTTTTCCCAGTTGATTAGCTAGCTGTCTTTCTACTTTAGTAGCTATGTGTTTGTGCAGAAACTTTTTATTTTTATGTAGTCCCATTTGTCGAATCTCTTTCCAATCTGTTGTGATCCTGGGACTCTGTTCAAGAAGTTTTTGCCTAAGGACATAGCTAGCAAATTAACTACAAAGCCTACAGAGTGGGAGAAGATCTTCACTAACCATACAATGGACAAAAGGCTCATATCTAAAGTATATCAATAACTAAAAAAATTGAATCACTCCAAAACTAATCTCCAAAGAGACAACCATCCCATAAAAAGATGGGCCAAAGACTTAAAGAGAGTCTTCTCTGAAGAAGAAATAAGAATGGCCTTAAACACATGAAGAAATGCTCGACATCTTTGGCCATAAAAGAAATGCAAATCAAAAGAACTCTAAAATTCCACCCCACTCCTTTTAGAATGGCCATGATCAAGAAAACTAATAACAACAGATGCTGGAGGGGATGTGGCCAGGAGGGATCACTACTACACTGTTGGTAGGAATGCAAACTCGTTCAACCACTATGGAAAGCAGTATGGCAGTTCCTCAAAAGACTAAACAGAGCTCCCCTATGACCTAGCAATTCCACTACTTGGCATTTACCCAGTCGTCCAGAAACAAGGACATACTAAATCTACTAGCACTACAATGTTCATTGCAGCACTATTTACCATAGCAAAGATATGGAACCAACACAGATGCCCCTCAGTTGATGAGTGAATCAACAAGATATGGTATTTATACACAATGGAATTCTATGCTGCTGTCAGAAGAATGACATTGCTTCATTTGTAAGGAAATGGAAAGATTTAGGAAAAATCATATTAAGTGAAGTAAGCCAGAGTCGGAGGAACATAGGCTCAATGTTTTCCCTCATTTGTCATGATCGGTGGAAACCTTGGGCTCTCTTGGCAGAGATTTGCAATGGAACAGAACCTAGATACATGGGGCCATATAGTATGACACTAAATGAGGGGACCTTCAGAATATAGAAGCAAAAGTCAAGTGATGAGTGATTGTTGTCCTTGATGTCCATCTCTTTTGTTGTCCCTTGGCTATCTCATATTGTTGCAGTATTTCACGTTATCTAATGTATTGTATATATGCGTATTTGGTTGTTTGAGATCAGATGGGGAGGAGGGAGGACAGGCTGGGGGGCAGGGGTGATGGGAGGTGGGGACCAGCTCATGGGAGAGGGTGTTGGTGTGTGTGGGGTGATGTACCCTCTGTCTGGTGAGTGTAATGTAACCATTCTATTAATTACAATGAAGGATGTGTGAAAAAAAAGTTTTTGCCTGTGCCTATGAGTTCCAGTGTCTCTCCTACTCTGTTGTGTAGCACCTTCAGTATTTCAGGTTTGCTATTGAGGTCTTTGATCCATTTTGAGTTAATGTTCATGCACAGGGAAAGGCTGAGATCAAGTTGTAGTTTTCTGCGTGTGGCTGCCCAGTTTCCCCAGCTCCAATGATTGAAGAGGCTGTGTTTATTCCACTGTGTATCTCTGGCTCCTTTGTCAAATATAAGTTGACAATAGGTATGTGGTTTTATTTCCGGATCTTCTATTCTCTTCCATTGATCTTCTGGTCTATTTTTGTCTCCTTCCATCTTTCAACAGTCTTTTTCTTTCTTTGTATTTTTTCAAATTATCATTTTTTATTTTTATTTTAATGTATAGAGGGGTTACAGTTATATTTGCCAGATAGAAGGTGCATTATTACTCACACTTTGATACCCCTTCTCATGCTTTTGTCCCCATTTCCCTCTCCTCTCCCCTCCCCTCATTTTTCCCCCCTCCTATTTCAAATAAACATATATATATATAATATACCAGGTAACAAAGTCAGATACTATAACAATATGAGCTTAAACAAAGGGCAACACAAGAGAAGAGAAATAAAATTGTACATTAAGAGCAATAGTCACTCATAATTAAGCTCTTGTTTACATGTCCTGGAGGTCCATTAATTTGGCCTCATTGTATATGGCCTTATGTATCTTGGGAAGTCTTCTTTGAGTATCTTCCTATTGAAAAACATTTTAAGAACATAAGATTACTCTTTTCATCTCTGTGGTTGTAATTATGATGGCTGACTTTTAGATAGTCTTTGGCCTGTGTGTGTTTGTGAGCGAATGTACTTAAAAGATAGGTACTTTGCCATGAAGGTTAATTATCCACAGAGGTGTGATAATACTTTTGGTTTCAGGATTTTTCTGTTTTAATTCTGCCAACGAGTTCATCTGATAAACTCTTCATTGAGTCCTTAAAAATATTTATGGCTCAGTGTTGATTTTTTTTCCTTCCATTCTTTGTCTTTTCCATTTATGCTGTCCTGTAGACAAGAGAGAACATACATAAATGTCATCAATGGTGATAAATATTTAAAAACATTAAATGAATAAATTCCCTATAATAACCTAAAGTATGTATTGTATTTACCTACTTTCTAATGCTACTACAAAGAAGTAACATGCATTTCTCAAGATCATACAGGTAAGACATGCTAGGGACCTAGATGTGAACCTGTATTTGAACAATATATCTTGTGATCATAATCTTTCTATAGGCATATATTAAATTGCATATTTTGAGAGTGTAGAAAACTTTTAGTGACCCTTTTGTTCTATTTTATAATTTTTATTTTATTTAATAAACATTTAACTATTATTAATTTTTTGTCTGTCATGGGACTTGAACTCAGGGCCTCAGAACTCTCCTTGAGCATTCTATGCTCAAGGCTAGTTCTGTACCACTTTGAGGCACTGCATTACTTTGGGTTCTCTAGTAATTAACTGGAGATAAATGACTCAAGGACTTTCCTGTCTGGCGTTAGTGACCCTCTTTTAAAAACATTTGGCATCTTTCTTTGAACTTTGTGTTTGTAGACAGTGTTTGTTTTTCAGCTGCTTGGAAATGAGAACTTTAGTTTGCTATGGATATCAATACCCAATCATTAGATTGGACACATCACTTTTCCCTGTTCTGATATGTGGGTATGACTTCAAGGACCACGATTTCAACTCATTCATCATCATGCATCTACAGGATTGACTTCCCAACATGACACACTAGTGCTTTGTCTATTTCTGTGCTTCCCAGAGTCTTAGAAAGAGATGCCTGACTGTGACTCACTTTTCTGCAAGCCAAGAAATGCTTTTCATGTTGGACGCATCACTATGTAAATTAATGATATACCTCTTCATCTCAGACACTTATGACTTTAATTATGATCTCTCATTTATCACTCTTACAGCTCAACCACAAACACACTTGATAAATGTCGTTACACAAATTTATGTTTAGATACTTTCATGAAATATACAAATAGATGTATAAGAGAATTTATACACCATACATACAAAGACGTTCAGAAGGCCTTTTGATAATTTTTTATTTTACTTATCATTTTATAATACTTACATAGAAATACAATTTAAAAATTTCAGAGTTCACCTAGATGATACAGTGCTAACAATATTCAGGCATATAAAAGTTTGGCGGGTGGTAAAATATATATATATATATATTTGTTTATTTATTTATTTATTGCCACTACTAGGGCTTGAGATCTGGGCCTGGGTACTGTCCCTAAGCTCCTTTTGCACTCTGCCACTTGAGCCACAGTTCCACTGCTGGCTCTTTCTGTGATTAGTTGGAGATAAAAGTCTCATGGGCTTCCTGCCTGGGCTGGCCTTGAACAGTGATCCTCAGATCTTAGCCTCCTGAGTAGCTAGGATTACAGGCATGAGCCGTTGTGTCTGGCTCAGTCCCTCTTTTGTTATTCCAGGGAAATCATATTTCCTCTTTGGCCTTTTAAAATATGATTATATACATATATAAGTACATTGAGTATGTTGGCTTTGTCTTATTGTATGTTTGGTTAAAAATATCTACAAGGATAAATGTATACACATTGTTCTGCAACATCTTATTAGTCTGTATGTCCTGTAGACACTTTATGCTTTATGTTGTAGACACTATTGCTTTCTATCGTGGCATAGTATTCAATAGGCTTGAAGTAAAATCCAAAGTTCTTCCCTGATGGGATCTATGCGGCCACTTCATTTCATCCTTTTCCTAACTCTGTTCTTAGAACACCCTGAGCACATTCCTACTTCTGTCTCTTTATCTGAAATCCCTACTGCTATGTATTTCCTCTCCTCATTCTCTTACTTTGTGTCTATCCAAATATAGCTTTATCAACACCCCCTGAGTTTTCTCTCCATCTTTTGCATCTTCCCATTCAGTTTATTTCTCTCTGTGTCTCTTGATTTACTTAATATAACTTTTCTCTTCATAACCCTGTAACAACATGGTGTGTAATAAATGTGTTGCTCACTTGTCTGAGTATAGAACTAATTTTTAGCATTTGTTTAATGATAACATTCTTAGGGCTTTGGAAGGTAGCTGTTTGTGAATGATAGAGAGACTAGGAGAAAATTTTATTTCATTTATGAAACTGTTCTCTTTCTGATACTTTTGTCACTTCCAAAATTGCACTATGGTAGTGAATATTCTCACATACATACATGCATTCAGATAGATAATGTGTACATAAGGATTCTTAATGTCAATATGAATGCACATTTAAATTTTTAATAGGAAAAATTGCTCTCTAATAAGGATATACCAATTTCTAACTTCTAATGTTAGTTTATTGCGAGTGTGATTAAAGACTTTTTTTTTTACCAATATCATATATAAAATCACTGATGTTTGTTATGACAAAAAGAAAGGACATATGACTGAGTAGTTCAATATTAGTTTCTACCTTAAAATTTGCCTATTGTCTTTTAAAACTTGTTGGCACTTTTTTCTTGATTTATTAACCCACATGATGCAAAAGCCCAGTGTAATGATGAATAATAAAAAAAAAATGGGTTATCCTTTCTCATCTCTATTTTCAGCTTTGGCCAGTAAATATGTTCTTGAATTTGGATTAGTATACAAAAATAATATGATAGGATTTCCTAATTATAATTCCATATATGTACACAGTAAACTTTGAGTTCACCTCTTCATCATATTCCTGTTCCTCTTCTCTTCAATTTCTTTATTTTTTTCAATTTTTAAAATATAGTGCTTGGTGGGTATTATGATGCTATCTTCAAATATATATGTGACCTACTTCAACCATTTTCATCCCTTAATTCTCCTTTCTTTCTTCCTCATTCTTTCTCTGGACAGTCTATTTTTGTAGTAATATCATCATCATCATCTTAGCTTCTACAAATGAGAGAGAAAATGTGGTATCTGACTTATTGAACTTTACTCAATATAATTTTCTCCAGTTCCATCCATTTTCTTCCTTCCTCCCTCCCTTCCTCCCTCCCTCCCTCCCTCTCTCTCTCTCTCTGTCTCTCTGTCTCTCTCGCTCTTTTCCTCCCTCCCTCCCTCCCTCCCTCCCTCCCTCCCTCCCTCCCTCCCTCCCTCCCTTCCTTCCTTCCTTCCTTCCTTCCTTCCTTCCTTCCTTCCTTCCTTCCTTCCTTCCTTCCTTCCTTCTTTGGCTTGAACTCAGTCTTGGCGCTGTCCCTGAGCTCTTCAGCTCAAGGTTACCACCCTACCCTTGAGCCAAGCCCCACTTTCTGTTTTCTTAGAGGTTAATTGGAGATAAGAGTCTTGGGTCCTTTTGTGCTTGGGCTGGCTTTGAATCTTGATCCTCAGATTTCAGCCTCCTGGGTAGCTAGGATTACAGGCGTGAGCCACCACGCCCAGCTCCATCCATTTTCTTATATGATATAATTTCATTTTTCTTTGTGTGTAGCAATAGTATATTCTTCATCCATTCACTTTGATTGATTCCATAGTCTGATTATTATGAACAACCTACTAAAGCATTCCTATGTTGAATGAACTCTTTTGGAAAGATAGCAGGATAGGAAATCAGCATACAAATATTAGTAGCTTTTCTATATACTAATAGTGATCAGGCTAAGAGACAAATCAGAATAACCATTGTATTCATAATAGCCACAAAAAATAAAAGGCCTGAGTACAGTGCTAAATAGGAAAATGAAAGACCTCTACAATGAAAACAATTAGAAAAACCTTCATTGAAGAGGAAATTGAAGACATCATCAGAAGATGGAAAGACTTTTTGTCTTCACTCATTGGCAGAATTTATATCAGGAAACTGGCCTTACTACCAAAACCGTTCTACAATTTTACAGAAGTTCTTCATCAAAATTCCAATGTTGAGTTAGGTGCCAGTAGCTTATGCCCATTTAATCTGCACTACTCAGGAGGCTGAGATCTGAGGATGGATGTTCAAGTCCATGAGGCTCTTTTGTCTAGTTAATCACAAAATAGTCTGGTGCTGGAGCTGTGGTTCAAGTAAAGTACTAACCTTGGGCATTAAAACTCAGGGATAATACTCAGGCCTTGAGTTCAAATCCCAGGAACAAATCCCCCCTCAACCCCCCATGCACAAGCATATATCAGCTTATCTAAAATTTAAAAAAAGAATTCTAAACTTCACATGGAAGCATAAAAGAATAAAAACCACTGTCCAATTTTCTTTAATTTTATTTTTAATTGTCTAGTAGCACTCAGTTGGCTGTGATATGATGCTTTGACATATGGACAAATCTTGGAATGATTAAATAAAGTCAATCAACATACCTATTATCTCAAGTACATTTTTGTGATTAAAATATTTAAAATCTATTTTTAAGCACTTTTGAAACATATACTCATTATGGTAAATACAGTCATGCTACATAATCCTTGTAACCTACCTTTATTGAGTGAAAAATGCTTCTTAGTTTGCTATGTATTTTTAATATGCTAAAATCCAAATTGGTATTCAGTTTTATTAACTGAGTTTTTGTCCTTATTTTTCCTGCCAATTATTGTAGTGAATTGCTTTGATGGTATTCTATTTGTTTTTATTTATTTATTTATTTATTTGCTACTCTTAGGGCTTGAGCTCAGAGTCTGAGCACTGTCCGTGGGCTTTCTCAAGGCTAATGCTCTACCAGTTAAGCCATGGCAGTATTTCTGGCTTTTCTATGTGTGTGCATCAAGAAATTGAACCTGGGTCTTCATCCATGCTAGGCAAGCACTCTACCATTAGGCCAAACTCCTGACCCCAGTATTCTATTTCTTAAATAAATGATCTATTTGATCATTATAGAGTTAGTTTACTACTATTTTTTAATTTTGGATTTTTGCACGTTTGTAAAATTGGCATTTCATTTCTTCTTGTTGGCTTTCTTTTCATGGTATGAGTTATTTAGCATTTTGAAGTGATTTCTACAACTTACCTGAGCTAGGAATTATATTCTTCTTAAAGGGATATGGAAATTTTCCCATTTTATCTAGTTTTTGAGAACATTTAAGTGTTTCTGATGTATTTTGTGACAATTCTAGACAAATACATTTTATCTATAATTTAAAAATATATAAAATTTAGCATTCTCCAATATCAAGAAAGTCTTCCTTATTTTTAATAATACCTCCTTTGAGTTTAAAAAAATTTTGTCTCCTTGGCTGGGAGTTTGGCCTAGTGGAAGAGTGCTTGCCTAGCATTCACAAAGACGTAGGTTTGATTCCTTGGTATGACATAGATAGAAAAAAGCCAGAAGTGATGCTGAGGCTCTAGCCTTGAGAAAGTCCAAGGACAGTGCCTCAGGCCCTGAGCTCCAGCCCAAGACTGGCAAAAAAAAAAAAAAGACAAAAAATTTTTTGTCTTCTTCCTTTGAAAATTATCTTGCCAAATCATCTGGATCTTACACAATCTGTCCTGTTTTAACTATTGTGAAATAATTTGATGTTTAAAAATATGAAAGAGCAGATCAAGACACTGTCATTGACCAAATCTGAAGTAATTTTGGTTGAAAAATATATTTCCTTTTATTTTTCTAATTGAAAACTTTCCTCATTTCAATATGCATTTAAACTTGCATCTCATTTTCAATGCCAAGAGGTATTGAATAGCTATATTCTCACGAGAACAAAGCCAAAATATTAGGACATTGTACAGGTGATGTATGGAGGAGTTGCAGTTACATAAGTCAGGTAATGAGTACATTTCTTTTTGAACAGGGTCACCTCTTCTTAGGACGTTTTAATTTCCCTTTTCCTACCTTTCTGTGACATTTTATTTGTGGGTATCACCCCTGAATGAAATTCTAGAGTGTCACTACGTCTTGAAAAATAAATTTCACTCACACATATCTTCACTCACCTTCTTTTATGTTTGCGTTAATCATCACTATGAGTGAATTCAGTTTCTCTTCTGCCTTCAGGTGTTATCTACTCTTATACTGATTCAGGGTCTGAAAGACGTAAACAAACTTAGAACTTTACAAACCTGAAAAGTCTTCATTTTACTTTTAAAGATAAATCATGGCAATTTGAGGCTCAACGTAGCACATTTCATGACTTTAGTGACGTAGGCACATTGTTCTCTTGCATAAAGGTTTATTAACAATTACGTTGAATTTTAATATTAATTGATCTGTGTTGCTTATCTTCCTTTGAAGGTTCTCACCCCTTTTGTAGCGAGGCCCATGCTTTCCTTAAGGCTTCCAGTATGTTCTCTTTTAGTTTTTGAAGAATTTTTCCCTAGTCACCTATATTCCCTGTTCCAGGAACTACCACTAAATAAATATTTTAATATTTATATCTGCCTTCCAGGTCTCTGTTTTATTCCCCCAAGATACTTTATTATTATTTCTTTTAAAAATGTATTCTGACATACAACCAACTTTAGCTTCCGGCTCATCTCTATTCCTCTAGTGGGCTTGTTACCCTTAAAAGCTGTGGTTTTCTTCAAACCATCCCCCTTTTATTCACTATTTTAATCATTTTTAGTTCTGTCATTTATTGCCTTGGTTTGATTTTGGGGAGGAATGGGCATTTTGAGAATATTGTTACTCTGTCACTTGATCTGATAGCATCTGTTCATTAGAGGGCTAGTTAAGAATAGTGTCTTTTCTATTATAAATACCAGAGACATTAAAATTGAAGAATCTTTTTTGGGGGGAAAATGAAATTAGATGCCTGGTTCATAGCCCCCATGCTGTTCTCATTTAATTATGGCCTTTCCTAGCAGTAGATGGTAAGTCTTTTCTAGTTGTAAAGCCTATAAAAATTAGCTCCAAAAGTTGAGCCTGTATTTTGCAGCTCCTTTGGTTAAGGCAGCATTGTTTTCTAGATTGAAATCAGTTAGTTTAAATGACAAACTCTATTCTATTGAATTCCTGTTTTTCGGGAGTTGTATTCACGTAGCTACAATGGGAAAAGTTACTCTTGCTCAATTGTTAGAAATATTTTGGCACACAGGTAAGATCACTTGAAAAACTTAAAATCTGGGAAAGTAGAGTTTACAAATAAAGATATGAAGCTCCATGAGTAATGGGAATGTTTGAATATGGCTATGTCAGCCGTGGTTTCTGGAGACCACAGACATACAACCCCACAAGCTGGAATCTAGTAGAAGATGGAGTCAGTCCTTTGATTGATCTTATAGCTGTTGGATGAAAAGTGTCCAATGAATTATCAGCAGTGTGTGGCTGTGTGGTATCATAAAGCATTGGGGAAGGATACATCAACAGTGTGTATAAGCAACTGATCTTCTGGGATTAAAAGTAATATTGAATTTAGCCAATTGCTTGCTGCAATTTCAACAGACAAAAGCCACTTTAATATCCTTTTCTTTCCCTCTCTCAGAGTTTCCCATAATAAAACTCTAGGTGCTTCAGTTTTGGAAAAGAATATAGATTTCTACAGTTCTGAATGAATGAAAAAAAGTATCAACCTTGCCTTTTATTTTTTATTATTATTTTTACAGTTTAAAACAATACTCAAATGTGCAAGCTAAAATTAAAAGATACGCACATATGCACATACATGCAGAATTGTTTGCATGCATCCATGTTTGTAATTATAGGACTATAGAGGGGATTAGAGGAAGGGAAAGGAAAAGAATAGAGTAAGCCACATTGAAATACCTTGCATCTGCATATGCATAAGGATATTTACTGGAAGCTGTTGAATAATAGGGATGCTGGGTATGGGGAAAGTGAGAATAAGCAAGAGTTCAACCAGATTAAAGTACAGTAAACACAAGGATGAAATCTCCCTTTGATCAGTTGATATACACTTCAGATGTTTGACAGGATTATAAACAGGTCCTGTGTGGAGTGTGGGTGCTAGTGGGAGGGGTGAGGGTGCCTGGAGAGAGTGAAGGAGGGTGTATATGCTCAAAATTCGTTATGAATATGAATGGAAATGGAACAATGAAGTCTGTTAATATTGGTTTGGGAAAGGGGGAAGGATTTGAGGATGACTGATGGGCTCGATGGACCTGATCAAGGTATATTGTATGCGTAAATGGCTATGGCAAATTAAATCCCTCTTATACAACTCATTGGTGCTAGTAAAACTAATATGCATACAAAATAATTGCAACATGTACATTATTATTTTATTTTATTTTTATTGTAAAGGTGATGTGCAGAGGGCTTACAGTTATATAAGTAAGGTAATTTCAGTGTTAACCTCCTTCCTTGTTTTCTCCCACTTTCCCTCCCAACATATACATTTTTAACTGGTGGTCATGAAATTCAGTCATGCATTTTACTTTGTCACTGCCTTTTTTTTCCCCTTAGAGAGCCAAACAGTCACTCACTGCTTCTTACCAGTAAAAATGTAGAAATATATCAAAAGGATAAATGTATATACAGATAAAAAAATTGTGAACCTGGAAAACATTTTAAATTTAACTATGGACAAAGGCAGTGTTTGATTATTTCTCAGCCAGAGACAATAATTCATTATCTTAGGATGTGTGTGACTTGGAGAAAGAGAAGGCTAATAGGAGTTGAAATTGCCATTTTAAAAGCTAAGAGATCAATGTATTCTAGTCTTTTCATTTTAGTAACGAATAATAATTTAGGGCATTATACTGTATGCTTTATTTCTGATTAATTAAGATTACAGTGTTCCTGATGGAGAAGGGTTTTCCTTTTGACTTCATTCTGCAGGCAGCTATTTAATTTACGCTTGCCATTCCAAGCCCTGACCCTGTGCTAGAAACAGGTGCTAACTGAAATCCACATGATGGTTGTATTTTACCTATTTATGTAACAGTGAGTTTCAATATGAAATGAAGATAAATGGGCTGTGGCTGCTTCTGCTGCTGCCTCTTCCCCCTGCCCCTCTTCTTTCTCTTTCTCCTCCCCCTCCTCTTCCTCCTCCCCCTCCTCTTCTTCCTCCCCCTCCTCTTCCTGCTTCTTTCTCTTTCTCCTCCCCTCCCCCTTCCTCCCCCTGCCACTCCTCCTCCTCCTTCTCCTTCTTCTTCTTCTGTTGATTGTGGGGTTTGAACTCTGGGTGAACCACTTGCAGTTTTTTCTTCTTTTGTTTTTTAATAGTGCAGCATGAAAAGTTGAGAATAATTTGGGAAAGGCCATTTGCAGTTATGAGAACCTTTAGTTTAATGAAAAGCTTAAAAAGAAATGTGTTCGCAACACTGAACTGTAATTGTACAACTTGCAAATTGAACTACAAGATATTATTATTATAAACTGAGCTCCTGGCCCATTGCTGCAACTAAGTGAATAGTTCAGAGAAGTAAATATAAAAATATATGAAATACACCAAGTAGTGAATGAAGTTCCAGGGTACTAGATGAGAAAAAGCCCTGGACTTTGAGGAGCACATAGTCCACTACGGTCATTTTATTCAGCATTTTGGTTGTTACAGCGAATCTTAGAGTTCATCATTGTATATTTCTTAGAAAAACTTACTAGGCCTTGTAAACTGGTTTTTTTTTTTTAATCATTCAGCAACTACCTAGGTCTTTCTTCTTTCCGAAGAAATAAAAGTGAGTAAGTGGTGCTATGGCTCAAGTGATGAGCATAGGGGCTCAGGGACAGCATCTAGGCCCAAAGTTCAAGCCCTGCACCTGACCCCCAAAATGTAAGAGTGGGTACGTTCACACACACAATATTTATATATGTGTATGTATATGATCTCAAGTGGCCCTAGGGATCTCTATAAAGGCTCCTAAATTCTTTGTAGCATGACTCAGTGCCAGTAGGGAAGCTCAGCACAAGGTTGGGGCCATCCCGAGGGAGTTCTGGTGAATGGCTTTCTGGAGATCACTTGCACCCTTGAGGCTTATCAACAAAGGCTCTTTTCAGATAGATGATCTTGTGTCACCTATTTGAAATGCATCTGCTAAGTATTCTAAATTTCCTTTGTCTGAAGTAGATATTCACAAATATACATTGTGTATATAGATAAGAAGTGGGTAAAATAACGGATACTGCTAGAGAGAAGGAGAGAAGCAGATTGAACTTGGACCTGGGTTATGGAGCCTAGCAACTGTAGCTCATTATGAGGAATCCTGACTGAGCCTCTTGTAAGAAGGAGCTCAGTCACCATAGCAACATGAGGACCACTTCTGCAGGTCTTAGCTGTCTGACAATTGGCTCCAGCCTTGAGCCATCAAATCCATTTATGATGAAGCCAGCTGCTACATCCTCAAGGATGTACACACTGTGCACAGTTGTGTCGTTGGCAAAGGGGGAATAAAATTCTCTTGGAAAGTGATCTATTTCTTTCATATGATTGAGAGAAAACAGCTATGGGACACCAGTTTTCTACTTTGTACCAAAGGACAGTTGGTTCAGAAATCCTGACTCCCATTACTAATTGTTTATCCTCTTGATATATATGGATATGTATATATAATACCTTACCTGTGGTACTCAGAATATTGCATTTTTCTTCTAATCCATCTACCAGTGGGTGAGTGTATATGTGAATGCATATGGGTATTGTGGGAGTATGCGTATTTTGAATGTGTATGTGTTCTCTAGAAAACTTTTAGAGCTGTATGGGCAGGATGTATGATATTTAATTGGTGTCCTTTGTGTCTGAATCTGGCATTTAAGCAGCCAGTAAGTTCTATTAGCATTTTTAAGTGTAATTAGCAATATCTAAACTTAATCAAGGAAAGCTGATCAGGAATGAATTGGATGAAAGAGAAGGAAGTATTGAAGTCAGAAAGTGTTAAAACAGAGCTGTCAATTTAATGTGGTATGCACAAAAGTAGACTTTATATAGAACACCGGCCTGTCTTCCAAAATGTGTTTTCCTATGTTTGGCTGTGGTGGATTAATGGCCAAGAATGTCCCCAGACTACAGAGTGATGGGGCCCATTTTGAAAAAAAAAGTGTTAAAGATTGTTTTGGTACAAGTCACAGGTAATAATTTGTTAGGCAGTAGTGATAATGTCTTAGTCTTAAAAATCAACTCTGAATTACAGGCTTGATTTAAAGAAGGATTATGAAGGCTCTGGGCAAACATTATTGTACTTTGAAAAGCAGAAAACAAAACCGATAGCTCAAATTCTTTCCCTTTTTATTTTGAGACTCAAAGTAAATCTTCTGAGTTATATAACCTAATTATTAGTCAGGCTTTATGTGATTTGCCAAGGTTGGTTTTTTTTTTTTGATATACGTATGCTTCCTCCCTTTATCCTCTTATCTTCTGATGATCAAAGCCTTAGAAAATGAACACTCCCTAATTCTAAATACAGTTATTTCTGTAGGAAAACCAACTGTTCTGTTAAAATTCTAGGCAGAATGACCTAGATCTCCAAACTGAAAGGCTTGCTGGGACCTGTGCACCTGCGTACACCTCTGAGATGTGGGTTACTTAAACAGATGGTAACTGTGACACAGTGAGTTCTCCGTGCAAATTGGCAGAGAGCAGAACTCAAGAGGAAGCAAGCGAGAGAGGAAACAATCTCACCACAGACTTCTGAGAATTTTAATTAAGGCACAGAACAAAATTTAGAGTGCGTGGATACACTTCTTCAGAATATTAATTGAATATTAGTATTGGTTGGCCTGTTGCTATGATACTAAGAGTAGGGCAGGTTGAGAAATGTTTGAAAAGCACTTTATATTTTGTGAAGTTCTGGGTATGGTTTTGGCTTTGCCATTTATATGATCTGAAAAGAGAAAGTAAGGCAGGGGAGTGATGGTTTGCTCTGTTGTGTTGGATGGTCAAGCTGTGGAATTTTTTCTTTGTTATTCTGTAACATTAGTTTAGTGGTTATCAAGAGAGCATTGAGGCACGTCATGGCATTCTAAATCAATGGACCCGAGAATTCAAAAATTCCTGATGGCACCAAGCTAGACAGTACTGTGTTCTTGGGGTGAGCTGACATCCTTTTGGGGTAATGCTTTGGACACTCTCAACCCTGAACAGCCAGAGCCCCAGGTCAATGTGGGCACAGCACTTGCCCTGACTAGCCCTTCTGCCTCTACCTCCCCATTCTCCATCCCATGAGGAGAACTGTGAGGTCACAGACCAGTCATTTGGTAAAAGTGTTCCAAGGAAAGGAGCTATGTGAGAATGTTATTACCTCCTTTTCTTGATATATTTTTACTAAATTGTGGGTTAAATATATTTATACTCTTCCAATACATTTGACCCCTATTATACATAAATGCATATATATCTATATCTATCTATCTATATATATATGTTGCCAGTCCTAGGACTTGAACTCAGGGCCTAGGCACTGACCTTAGGCTTTCTCAGGGTTAGAGCTCTACCACTTGAGCCATAGCATCACTTCTGCCTTTTTCTATATATATGTAACACTGAGGAATTGAACTTTGGTCTTTGTGTATGCTAGGCAAGCCCCTTACCACTAAGCCAAACTCCTGGTCTCTTGACCCCTATTAGAAATACTACATAGTCACAATTTTTTTTTGGTTTCCAAATCAACTCCTGTTTTCCTTTCCTTTTGCTTCTGTCTATTTTTAATCATGAGAAAGGGATCACCTTACACACACACACACACACACACACACACACACACACACGGCAAGCTCACTTTCTCAATAAATTGCATATGGAACCTAACTGCATGGCAGTAGGTACCACTGTATATCACAAACTATATTCCCTGAAAATATTTGATGTTTCAAAATTTTTTCACATTTCCTGCATGATACATATAGAGTCTCTGCCACTAAATTGAGAACATATTGTTCTTTTGGCTGGAGCATAAAAATAAAACTGTACTCCAAGGAATTGAGACAAATGTAAATCATCTTTAAATAATCAGCAGCCAGGCGCTGTGGCTTACAACTGTAATCTTAGGTATTCAGGAGGCTAAGATCTGAGGATCATGGTTTGAAGCCAGCCGGGCGAAAGAAAGTCTATGAGACTCTTATCTCCAATAAATTACCAAAAAATCCAGAAGTGGAGCAGTGGCTCAAGTAGTACAGTGCTAACCTTGAACAAAAAGAAATTCAGAGACAGTGCTCAGGCCCCTAGTTCAAGCCCCAAGACTGGTAAAATAATGGTAATAACAATAATAAATATACAGGTAGCAAAGCCTACTATGTTTTATATACATACAAAGAAATACCCTAACAAATAGCACGATTTTTTTTTTTGCCAGTTTTGGTGACTGAACTCAGGGCCTAGGCACTATCTCAAAGGTAGCTCAAAGCTAGCACTCTACCGTTTGAGCTACAGCAACACTTTTGGCTTTTTCTGTTTATGTGGTACTGAGAAATCAAACCCAAGGCTTCATACATGCTAGGCAAGCACTGTAGGCAAGCCAAATTCCCAGACGATGGTTTGGAAGTGAATTTCACCCACACGCACACACACACACCTTCTGAGAGATCTGGGTATCTCTGTGCATTATGCATCCTACTACTAAATTTATACATGATACTGTCTCTGGCGTGCCTATGTGATTCAGATTGCCAATGGAATTTTAATGGAACTCAGAATGCTTTGGCATTTTACTAACTTAATTGTTAAACAACATAATGTTTCATATGCCATTAACAAGACTACACCTATTAGCTTTTCTAAATCTTTTTCTGTAAACACACTTGAAAGTGCTGCCAAAATGGAGGTTTTGAGGCCACCCACGTGTGAGAAGAATGGTGCCAGCCTGTGGGTGCAATTCCTTAACTCTCTTAGAATCCCTGCTTTTTATGTAGATAAATCCTCATATCTTCTCTCTTTTTTTCTTGGTTTTTGTGGCTGCAAGGGTAATTAATGGCTGTGCAAACAGAATGAAGTGGCATGTGCATATGTTTTTATTGCCATATTCCATTGGCAAGTTATTCCTACGATAAAAATATTATTATGGTCAGATAACAAAATTAGTGGGAATTTTTTTTATCAGCAGGTAAATTTCTGTCCTTGACATTTACTTGTGGCCACTTTTTTTCCCCTTCTAATTAACTTGTAATGTTTCAGTAGCCTTTAGACTAGCATTTAACTATCACTAAATTTATTCAATCACTCAGACTTGTAATTGGCAAGATTATTCTTGTGCTGCCATGTCCTAAGCCTGGGATAAATGGAGTATTAATCAGGATCTGCCACAGTCTGTCTTGGTATGACTAAATTTAAAGTGTATATTACTAGAGTGGGCTCTGGTAAAACACTCCTGTGAGAAGACAATGAGGTATGTAACAGTCGGCGAAACTCAATGAAATCAGCTCCAATAAGCCACCAGCATCTGGCTGCAACTTCTCTTCTTAAAAACACTTTGGACTCAGAAGCCAGTGGCTTATGCCTGTAATGCTAGCTACTCAGGAGGCTGAGATTTGAGGATTGTGCTTTGAAGCCAGCCTGGGCAGCAAAGTTCCCATAGTACTCCTATCTCCAATTAAACTACTCAAATACCAGAAGTGGAGCTGTGGCTCAAAGCGTTAGAACACTAGCCTTGAGCTAAAGGAGCTCAGGGACAGTGTCCAGGCCCTGAGTTCAAGCTTCACAAGTGATCCCCAAAATAAATAAATTAATGAAAAGACAATGCTTTGGGGTTCCAGAAAGAGTAAAAATATAAGCCATCCTTTCACAAGAGGTGATGAGATTAGATCACATGTGATTTTCTAGATCCTCGGGGATATACATAAATAATCCATGTTTTGAATTTGCCGAGTGTGGTTTGGGGGAAGGGGAAAGTCATGTGTGAGAGATACAGACACCCGGACACACAGTCTTACATACCCACACAGAGAAACCAGGGAGACTTGACTTCATGCAAGTTTGCCCTAGAAGGAATCAAAAACTTAGCTACTGTTTTACTAGTAGCTATTATTATTGTTTATTTACATACTTGACAGCCTGAAATTAAAAACAACACAAAGGAAGGTATAGTTTCTATGACTTAACATACTTTTTAGTGGATGCTGCACATGCTAGGTGCTGTACTATTGAGCTAAGGTCTCAGCCCATGAAGTCTTTATAGCAATAAAATTCACATTAAAAGACAATTTGATCACAATTTCATCTCTGTCAAATGACACTCATTTGAGGAGCTGGTTTTGAGTCCTGCTTTTGTAATCTTGGTGAAACTCTTTCAACATTTTGAGCATGGAGCTGGAACTGGGCTGCAAGAGGCTGTTACAAGTCTGAAAATTGCCATATAAACTGAACACCGGTGGCTTACATCTGTAAGCCTAGCTACTCAGGAGGCTGAGATCCAGAAAGAAGATTGTGGTTTAAAGCCTTTGTGTACAGGAAAGTTTCCTAGACTCAATCTCCCAAACGACTAGAAGAAAAAGCCCAGCAGACACAAAAGTCATATAATGAGTGATTGTTGTCCTTAATGTACTATGTTATCTCTCATCTCTTTTGCTGTCTCTTGGTTATCTCATATTGTTATAGTATTTTACCTTGTTATCTGATATATTGCATATATGCTTATTTGGTTATTTGAAATTGGATAAGGAAGGGGGGAAAACAAGATGAGGGGTAGGGGTGGGGGAGGGAAATGGGGACCAAAATATAAGAAAGGGTATCAATGTTTGTGAAGTAACGCACCTTCTATCTGGTGAATATAATGTCACACTTCTATTAATTACAATAAAAATATATGAAAAAAACACAGCAGGAAATATGGCTTACATTGTAAAGCATCCACTGAGCAAGTGGGATGCCTTGAGTTTAAGTCTCAGTACTGGAAAAAACAAATCAACCATGCTCTGTTATAAAACTTAACAAAAGTACTATATCAAGGGTCACCATTATCATGCCCACTTAGCTTTCCTTTTTTGACATAGAACAAAAATTAATCAACTCTATGTTATCAAGAAAACATTTTTATCTGTGCACAAGTGGCTCATGACTGTAATCCTAGCTACTTAGGAGGTTGAGATCTGAGCATCATGGTTTGAAACCAGCTCAGGCAGGGAAGTCCATGAGACTCTTAATTTAACCACTTGAAAATTGGAAGTGGCTCTGTGTTTGAAAGAGGGTAGCATGCTAGCCTTGAATGCAAAAACCTCAGTGTAGCATCCAGGCCTCATGACCAGCAAAAACAAACAAACAAACAAAGCAAGCAAACACAAGCATTCTCAGTATGGTATATAAAATTCCAAATATCAGATACTGGTAAGAGAGGTGAAAAAGAGACATGACGAGTAGAAAGTTTCAGAGAAAATAGGTAATGTTTAGAAGTGATCACAAAAAATCTTTTGTTCATATTTTAATATAAAATGCAATTCTAACATTACAAATTACATATCACGTAAATTTAAATGTAGATTTTTATTTATTCGAGTTTAAATTTTAATTCTGTCAATGGTAATGGAAAGAATAAGGTTTTCTTTTCAAATATAAATTTAGTAATGTGACAGTTATATCGTTTTGATTTTTTTTGCTAAAAGGTCAAAACATTTTTGTGCTCTTTTTTTAAGTTATAGAAAGAATAATGATTTACTAGCTTTTTGTTCAAACATCTATTTCACTTATGAATGTGACTGTCAGTGATGATGTAATATTTAAAGTAGCAACTCATAGCAAAAGCAAATTAAAATTGAATTCTAACTTTTTAATTATAAAAGCCCCTCTGGTATATAGAAAATTGTATAAATAGTCTATCTTATGAAACGCTGTAAACTAAAAATAACACCTGAGGAGAAATGGGAAATGGCCAGAACTCCAGAAACCTCTGGCAGACCCTTTTCTAATTAAATTCTTTTTATAATCAGCTTCCTCCTTTGCTTTACTTTTTTGTTTTTTTACCAGTGAGTGTGTAGTCTTTAAAAATACAGTTTTGTCTGCTTTGAATTTTATATAAATTAAATGATATAATGTATATGTTTCGGTCTGTTCCTTTGCTCAATTTAAGATTTATTCTTGTTTTGCAGTTGCTTTGTATTTGTTTACTTTAATTGCTACAGAGTAGCATAATGTAAAAGTACGCCACAGTTTATTTTTCTGTTCTGTTCACAGAGTCATGTCCAGGGATTTTTGTTGCTATTGTTTGGTTGGTTGGTTTGATTTGGTCTGGCTTTTCTGAGGCAAGGTTTCATTGTAAAATCGTTTTTTTTTTCTTGTTACTTGTAGACATTTCATTGATTTTCTTAATGTTACCAGAGCAAGTAGAAATTTCTTGCTCATTCCCTTGCCTTAATATTATCTATTTCTTTGATATTATATAATCTGAAGTTTCTCTTATGATCTTAATTAGCCTATACTTTTAAATCCTTTAAGTTTTTGTTTTCTTACAATTTCTTCCCCTTATCTACTTTTGTAGTTACATTTTTCAATTACTTTAGTCCTTAGATTTTCTCCTGAAATGTGTTGGTTTATAAATAATGAAGCGAAGATGCAAAAGACACAGAGTATGTATTTGTATTTTATAATCCCAACTTGAAAATCTGTGGTCATCAGGGGAGTAAAAAAAGAGTGCATATTTGCACTGTATTTTGTTTCCAGTGAAGCATAAATGTAAACATAGGTCATGAACCCTGGGCCAGCCTGCACATGGCATTAGTCTGGCAGTGGGCATAGAGGACATGACATCACCGACAAGACTGAATCTGAAACTGGTTATTGGTTCTCTGTAACCAAACAGGCTGACTTTCCAGAACTACATGGATAGTTCTGGATATCTGGATAGAGCTTGTTTACTTTTCTTTAAAGTTATTTCCTAACCACACAATGCCAGCCATAGGTTATAAATGAAATAAAATATTATTACATGAGATATTGTATATGCGTATCAATGAAAATCAGCCGTTATTATTTTAAAGGTAAATGCATGAAAATAACTTCAGAAAACATCAATTTTTCTAATCTTTTCTCCATAATAGCAAAGGTTGAAAATACTAGACCCCTCCTTAGCTTTCAGATAATTATGAATTTGGATCATTAAAATGTACCAAGATATCTTTTAAAAATAATGTTTGTAGACTTGGATGTGTGAATGCAACAGTCTGCTTCCTTTTTAAATTGAACATTCAGACCCTACAGGCTTTCTGTATTTGAAAACATTTCCAAATGCAAGAGGTGACCACCACAGAGCAAGGGTTGATTTTGTTAGTCAATATATTTGACATCCAAAATAATACAGTAACCTCCCTTTGCCTGAAAGGCAGTAAGACACATTATTGACACTGATTCTTTATTGACACAAACCTTAGAGAAGTGGCATGTGTCATTATTTTTCTAGATTCTGAAATACCCAGACACTGATACTTTTTATTGACAAAGTCAATTGGTAAGTGGGCCTGTCTAGGATAGTATTAATTATTTAAGTGGGCTATTTTAGCTTCATCTTGTGTGTAAATTTCAGATTCTGAGAGAAAACACTATGTTTATCCTGAATATAATAAATGGCCCCCTGGGGTTGTCTAATCTTTTAAAATTAAATTTCTTTTTAAAAAATGGTTGAATGTTCTCTGGTGTGCATTTATACATTTATTTATCCCTTTATTTGTACATAAATTCCAAATGAAAAAGCATTACATACTACTATAATTTACTGGGGCCAGTTTGCAGTTATTCTGACTCTCCATTTTGTGTAGCTATTCATGATAGTTTCCCCAAATTGATTTTCTGCCTTTGTTCCCTCTAGTTTAAGACTTCGAAATAGAAAGCATCAGGATACCTACAGATGAGTAGAATTATATGGAAAGAATACAGTTCCTACACTAAACATCTTTTAAGATGTAATTCTTATTTATGTCCCTTCTTATTGACAAAAATTGTCACTTAAATTCATTGTTTACTGCCCAGTCTAAAAATGGTGAAGTTAGTATTTCATTACTATGAAGCCAGTGTGAATATATGAGAATACTGGTTGTGTTAAGTTCAAGAACTGTAGGCATGGAATGAATCCCGAGACCTCCAACAGTTTAACCTTTAGACTCCTTTGGAGTCTAAAAAACCATAAATACCAGTAGCTTGCTTGATGAGATCTGCCCAGCTCTGTATCTGCAAAGAGTATTACAAAGCACCCACATTCTGTGGAGAAGCGCTCATGGAATTACAGCTCATGGAACAACTATGGGGAAAGATGATGTCTTTATACATCCCAAAGATATTCTTGCAAATTAACCATTTGCTTTTCCAAATGAACTATAAAACTTGGGAGGGAGGTTGGGGGTCAGGAGGGGAAAACTGGGAGAAAGCGAGAGAAGGGGTGACACCATTCAAAAAGAAATATACTTGGGGCTGGGAGTTTGGCCTAGTGGTAGAGTGCTTGCCTAGCATGTACGAACCCAAGTTCGATTCCTCAGTACCACATACATAGAAAAAGCCGAAAGTGGTGCTTTGGCTCAAGTGGTAGAACTTTAGCCTTGAGAAAGCCCAAGTATAGTGCTCAGGCACTGAGTTCAAGCCCCAGGACTGGCAAAAAAAGAAATATATTAATTACCTGGCTTATGTAACCAAAATCGCTCTGTACATCACCTTTACAATATCATTAAAAAATAAAGGGTATCTTAGAAAGTACCTGCTATAGGAAATGGATAATAGTCTAAAATATTAAGATGATGTACTACTGTACTACTCTCCCAAGTGTTTTCTAGTTGTCAGGGGAACAGAAGGAGCTGAAATAAGATAAGAACAAAGACAATTCAGACCAACAGTTTTGGGGCGTGTGTGTGTGTGTGTGTGTGTGTGTGTGTGTGTGTGTGTGTGTCTGTGTCTGTGTGTGTGTCTGTGTCTGTGTGTGCGTGCGTGCGTTTTTCTGTGTGATTATTTTTTTAAAATGTAGACAATGAATGTGAAGAAGGGAGAAGAATGCAGTCAAGAATTCATTATACATACCACAAATTTGAGAAATGAAAGGAAAGGGATGGATAGAAAAAGAATGAGATTATTAAAGGGAGTGACACAGATCAAGATGCATTGTCTTTATATACTGCTTTGTTAAATGACACTTCCTTTGTACAACTACTTCAAGATTATTTTATTTATTTATTTATTTTAAATTTTATTTATTTTTTGCCAGTCCTGGGCTTGAAGTCAAGACCTGAGCACTGTCCTTGGACTTTCTCAAGGCTAGAGCTCTACTACTTGAGCCTCAGCACCACTTCTGGCTTTTTTTTTTCCTGTGTATGTGGTACCAAGGAATTGAACCCTGGTCTTCATGCATGCTAGGCAAGCACTCTACCACTAGGCCAAACTCCCGTCCCTTCAGGATAATTTTAAAAAGCAAAGAAAAAATGGAGTTGAATCACAGGGCTAAAATTAAGACTTTGGGATTATGTTCGAATGTTGAAGCAGTTATCCATCTGTACTACGTAGTTAACCATACAGACTTTTTCAAAGAATATTTTTTACTGTATTACGAAGGTAACCATGATAGATAATGGTATGTCCTCATTGCTATTTTTATTTGGGAGCTATAACATACATTCCTTTGGGAAATTCATCTGCTAAAAACAAAAATGAAACAGGCCATGTAACAGCCTACCTTCTATAAAATTGGCAGCTTTTTTTTGCCACCCTCTCTGCATTCCACATCCACCTCTGCAGTATGGCAAATATCCTTATGCATTCATTGGCTGTGTTGGAGAAAGAAGCATCTGGTAACTCTGTACAAACTTCCTCTAAAAGAAGTAGCTTCCCTTCAGGAAATGCCTGGAAATATTGAAGCCTCAGGAAGACAATTGCATTATAATCACAGTGATATTCCATCCTTCAGGAAAATTGTCAGAAAGTTTCCATTAATACCTCTTATAATAGAAGTCCTTATTAAGAATTCTTGCTCCAGGAAATCTTTTTTAAAAGGAGCAGATAACTAACTCTAACCCTTGCTTCTAATTGCTCTTCTCTCTGTTTATTTAAATTCGCCTGTATTTTGTAATTGTTTTTATCCAATAAATATCTCCTGCCACAAATAATTTGTGAAATATGCATCTAAACATGACCATTATGCAAGTTCCTGTAGCTATGTATGGCTCATACATAGGTAGATAGAAGTTGAACTAGGGTGAAAGGTTTACCAGTAACTGAGTGTTATTACACTTTAAAAACAAAATCAGAACAAAACCCTCAGGATATTGGCTCATACATAATGATATCCTCACAAACTTGGGGAATTCTCTTCAATAAGAAACCCAATGCCTGAAGGATTATGTGTTTCTGATTTGGTAGCAATACCTCTGGACCTGTGCATAGTACTGAATAGATTATATGTTACTTCTGAATCCATAAAAATATAGTTTAAATCAAGAAATTGGCTTCATTTAGGAAAACTGGTATTGATTAAAACTTGATGCAGGAAAGCTAGTGAAATTCTCTTAATGAGCCCTTCTCATAATTATTTGAGTTTGGTCAGACACTTCTTCATCTGGTTGCTTGAGCTGGTGGTGCATCCAGCTTGCTTTCAAGTGCCTGTAATCTATGAAAACTTCAGACACTTTCATGACTAAAACACAAACCAGAAATATGATTTCTTAAAAATTTGCTCAGTTAGAATTCCACTGTTATTCCATGAGTTATTTCTAGCAACACTTAAAAATTAAATTTAGAAAAGAACCACTTTAACAATCTAACTAAAAGCAATGGAACATTCTCTTCTATCTTTTTTTCTGGAAATATTCTTAACATCTATATGGACACCAGGCAATTAACTTTCAGTACTTGATTATGTAGGTGACATGACTTATTCACAACTGCTACAGTTTCTCCCAGAACACTGTGACATTCCAAAGTCAAGCTAAAATGTGGGGAGAGAGCTCAGTGTCTGGGCCATATTGGAAATGGAGGCAAAAGAATAATTTAGCTATACTGGATCTATCTTTAGTTGAAATTGTGAGATTCTGTTTAGCACGGATTGCTTGCAATAATTGGAATTAGTTTAAATGTTACACTAACACACTAACAATCAGGTTAGCCTCTTAAAATTTTGCACTCAAAATAATGATCTCACTTTCCTTGCATTAGACTAATGATTTTGATAAACATGTGAAGAGTAAATTCTATTTGCCCACCATACCACACAAACACCAAAATGTCTCTCTTGTCATACATCACACGTCTACTAACCTAGGTTTGGCACAGACATCCATTCACAAAATCATGAACACATTGCTAACTGGATTGGAAACTTCTCATCTATAGCTGTCAACTTTTCTGAAATAATATTTTTCTTCAATCTCAAGCTTGTAATCTTAGCGACTTGAGAGGCTGAGTTCTGAGAACCATGGTTCAAAGCCGGCTTTGGCAAGAAAATCTGTGAAAATTCTTATTTCCAAATTGTCCAGCAAAAAGCCAAAAGTAGAGTTGGTAGATGCCAACTTTGATCGAAAAATCTGAAGAACAGAATCTAGGCTCTGTGTTCAAACCCTATTACTGACACAGAAGGAAGTAAAGCTATTGTATTTTTTTCAATAATTTAACACATAAGCCTTGCATATTTTAACACTTCTGAAACTAGGATCTGTTTTTATAATAAATAGCATCTTATAATTTCTTTTTTCTTTTTTTCCCCTGATATAGGGTTTGAACTCAGGACCTTGTGCTTTCTTGCTCTGACACTTTGTCACTTGAGCCATGCCTCTAGCCCAGCTTTTAGCTAATTAATTTGGACATTGATTCCCACTTACTTTTCTGCCTCAACTGGCCTTGAACCACAATTTTCAGGATCTTTGTCTCCTGAAGAGCTAGTATCATGAGCTACCAGTGGTCAGCTTTCCATTTTGCTTACTGAAGTGCAGCCTTCACTATACCACCTACTATCAGAGTACTGCTTATTTTTGTTCTACACTGAGCACATTTTATGTATTGACAGTACTGTATATCCCAGTGGCTTTTATATTTTTGAAAATCCTTCTTGGTCACTTAGGAAATTACATATAATTTCTAAATAAATATGAATTATAAGCATGCATTATCAAATTGCAGCTCATGTAAAAACAAGAGTGGTAAATCAGTTGCAAGAAAGCCAGTACCTTTTTAAAAAATTGAAATGACATTAATACACATACATTTAATTGGGATTACTTTGAATCCCTCTTACAGAATTCTAATAACAGGTGGGAAACTCAGCTGTGGTTATACTCTATGCAGAGAGAGCATCAAATGTCTTTTTAATGTGTCTTATTATCACTCACAGACATTGGCTAAGCACATGGGGTGTGACGATGGAAATACAGTGAGGAAAGGAGTCCTTAGGCCATACTGGATGGAAGTAGGCTTCTGTCAGGAGGCCTAAAATAGCTTAAGCACAGGTCAGGAAATCCAAATCATGGTTAGGTTGAAGCCAATGGTGTAGACTTGGAAATATTGCTGAGAGAAACCTAAAGGTTGGAGCAAGGGCGAACATGGACGCATTAAACATATTTTTGGCATTATTTTCTCAAATGACAATGAGTTTGTTGGAATGTAAACCCATCAAGAGTTAAAGTTTGAGTTTCCTTTAGGTGTATATTATGCCTCATGGATATAGGAAGAGGATAGCTTATTGCAATTAAAGAAAGTTGAAGTATATACTTTGCTTTATGAGAAATCACATTTTATCAAGGAATGGAAAGTGCTTACTGATGTTTACAAATGCAAAGCAGCTTGGATTTCATTGCAAAAATATGCTGTGTAAACAACTCTTGTATTTGATATGCTGTGTTTTGTGTGCCTGATGAATGCAAGCAATTGTGAAGGAAGGTCTTAGAGTGAGGTGTGGGTGTGGGAGATCAGAGAGGAAGATGGTGCCTTGGGAGATCGGAGGAAAACTGGAATTGGAGTGTGTGTGGGAAAGTATGGAAAGAAAGTGGAATGTCGAGGGGTGGCTTTGAAGGTGGGTGCAGAGACTGAAAAGGTGATTCCTTGAAAACTCACAGGAATTAGCTGTAAATTAGTGGCAGATGTGTAATCTGACTTCTTTTTTAATTGTAATTAATAGAAGAGTTACAGTTATATTCGCCAGATAGAAGGTGCATTACTTCACAAACATTTTTTACACCTGCCCTATCCAACATGACAGCTGCCAGGCATGACAGACAACTTCAAAGGTGGTTGGCTAGAAGTGAGATGGGCTCTGTGTATACAGTACATGAGAGATTTTTAGAAACAGTGTGATAATTAAAATAAGTCTAAAGTACCTCATTTTTAATTTGAGCTACTTGGTAGGCTGAGAGCTGAGGATCGTGGTTCAAAGCCAGCTGGGGCAGGAAAGTCCTTCAGACTCATCTCCAATTACTCATCAAAAAGCCAGAAGCAGCAATGTAACTCAAGTGATAGAGTGCTAGCCTTGAGCAAAAGAAGCTCAAGAACAGTGCCCATACCTTGAATTCAAGTCCCAGGAGTAATGCGCACGAGTGCGCACGCGCACACACACACACACACACACACACACACACACACACACACACACACACACACACACACACAGCTTTATATGGCGTATATAAAAATAGTCATTGAAATGACTATTGTTTAGAGCTATCTAATTTACTTATTTTATTTTTGTCAATCATGGGGGGCTTGAATTCTGGGCCTGGGCATTGCCCCTGAGCTCTTCAGCTCATGGCTACCACCCTAACCCTTGAGCCACAGTGCCAGTTCCACTTTTCCAGTGGTTAATGGGAGATAAAAGTCTCATGGACTTTAGTGCCCCATCTGGCTCTGAACCGCGATCCTCAGATCTCAGCCTCATGAGTAGCTAGAATTACAGGTGTGAGCCATTACGCCTCGCTAGAGCTATCTAATTTATGTTGGATATTTTTGGATACTTTTCTTCTTGTTTTGATTTTATTAATATATTATTAATATTTATTTCACCTGTTCCCGTTCACTTTTAAAATACAGCTATTAGGAACTCTTACTCCTCTGTGATCAGCCTTCCTTCATAGCTGGCATTTTGCTCTTGTTGCACAACGCTCTTCTAAATGCTGTATGCAAAAAAAAAAAGCATGGTAAAGGCGATTTCCTCCCCTTGTGTTTATTAATATTTCTGTAACTTCTAATCATATGACCTCATTTAACTTACCACATTAACTTTTTTTGGATACTGAACTGACTTGCCCAATATTTTGACCTCTACTGTGAGTTATTCTCCTGGTTATTCTCCTGAAAACCACAGAGAAAGCAAGCCTCACACAACTCACCAGGGTGGGTTCTAGGACTGGGTTTTCCTTTGCCCCTCTTGCATGGCCTGCTATTTTTCACCACCACCACCACCACCAACAACAACAAAAACAACAACATGTCATCCAGCAGCTAAAGAAAAACCCAAAAAGAGAAGGTGAAATGAGACAAAACATGAAGTAATGAAAGTAGGCCCAAATGATAGAAATCTCCAAGCACCTGCACGCTAATGTGTGAGCCATGAGGCTATTTACTCACCAGAGATTTGCAGCCCCTAATAGAACTGAAGAATAGGAGCATGGTTGAGTCCATGTAGCATAGCTGAATATTACAGTCTGATGTTCTCCTTCTCAGTAACTGAAGCTTCGCTTTTTCTGTATGATTTACCACTAGTTTCCACTTCCCTAGTTTCAGTTGTTTTTGAAATTCTACAACTGTCCCTGTATTCATCAAAACGAAGTCGCTGATGAAAAGTGCAGCTATGCTGTGTGCCTAGAGTTATTTGGGCCAATTTTTCTTCTCAAAATAATTTAAATAAGTGCACTATTGCTTTCCTATTTTGTGGTATATGGATTGAACCCAGAACCACTTGCAAGTATTTAACCACTGAACTACCATCCTCAGCTTTAGTTCATTTGTTTTGTTAAAATGAGCGTATCGCCTTCTTAACTATTCATACCATAGTGACACATCCAAGAGATAAATAGCTGAGAAGATAATACGGTTGGTGTTTTAAATTAAAGTTATATTAACTGATAAACAGAAGCATTAAAACTGTACATATGCCAGGAGCGTGGCCTAGTGGTAGAGTGCTTGCCTGGCATGCCTGAAAACCTAGGTTCAATTCTTCAGTACCACATACATAGAAAAAGCAGGAAGTGGTGCTGTGTAGAGCTCTAGCCTTGAGAAAACCCAAGGATAGTGCTCAAGCCTTAAGTTCAAGGCCCAGGACTGGCAAAAATAAATAAATAAAATAAAATTGTACATATTGATGGATTAACATAGTTTTAGTACATATATACA
Source organism: Megascapheus bottae (assembly GCF_031878675.1). NCBI lineage: Eukaryota > Metazoa > Chordata > Mammalia > Rodentia > Geomyidae > Megascapheus > Megascapheus bottae. The sequence goes on along the minus strand of NC_143512.1, from coordinate 16,377,660 downwards.
TTATATATATACACATATATAGGTGAAATATGTCTTCTAAAATACTCACCATTTCTTTATGATGAAAACTAAAAAAATCTTTTCTTCCAGGTTTTTGAGATTTATTGTTGCTTTCTGGAGTCACCTTGCACATCAGTACACCAGAACTTCCTTGTATCTAACTGTACCAGGGCCTGTCCTGTTGATCAGCCTTTCCAGTTGGAACTGGGTACCCACTGGTCAGCGTCCACTCTCTTACTGCTCTCTGGTTGAGCCATCATCCTGCTTTCAAATTCCATGGGATGGCTTCCATGCTCCATGTATGAATGGCATCACTGGGTCCTTCTCTTCCCATGCCTCTTTATCTTCCCAAAATGATCTCCAGATCCGTCTTTCCCTACTGTTAGAAATGATAACATTTATTCCTTTATATATCTGAGTAGTATTCTATCATATGAATGTATCATGTTTTCTTTATCCACCCATCAGTTGTTGGGCACTGGGTTGTTTCCCTTTCTTGGTTATTCCGAAAAGTGCTATAGTACTGTGAAGCTGAGGAAATCCATTTGACATAGTGGTTTTTCTTCTTTTGGTTATATGCCCACTAACAGGCATACAAATTCTAATTTTATGTTTATGAGGAGCCTCTGTACTGATTTCCATAATGACTGCATTAATGTAGTCCCAGCTGTAAGTGTGTACCAGAAGTCTCTTTCCTCTGTCTTTGCCAGTCCTTGTTCTTTAGTCATTTTTTAAAAAATTATTTTATTGTAAAAGGTGATGTACAGAGATGTTACAGTGGAATACTTAAGGTAATGAGTACATTCCTTGTAAAATGTTGTAACCCCCTCCCTCTTTCCCTTCCCTTACCCCCCCACAAGTTGTAATATTCATTTCCAATATATTGTCTTATGAGTATTGCTGTGTCGCATTAGTTCACCTTTTGTCCTTTGTCTCGGTATTTTGTTATTCCCTTCCCTTGCCCAAGTCAGATAAATGTATATATAAGACAATTTTTATGTGACTGAGCTGATAGCTTTTTGTGATTTGGGTTTGCATGGTCCTGAGTATTAGACATATTTTTAAACGTCAGTTGGCCATTAGCCAGTTATGTTGCTCATTTCTATGTTGCACTATTTGGTTTTTGCTATTAGTTTTTGGAGTTCCTTATAGGTTTTGATGTGAATCCCTTGTCAGAGGGATTAATGTCATGTTGTCACAGCATTTTTCTGATACATATTTTGACATGCAAAAGTGTTTAGGCTGGATATAATCCTGTTTACCTCTGTTTCTTGTGTTTTGAAGATCTTGTCCAGATTAAAAGCTCCTTGCTCATTTTCAAGCATTTTTTTCTAGTAGTTGCATATCTAGTAGTTAATGTTCAATTCATTTCAAGTCAGTTTTCATAACTGGGGAAATGTAGGGACAAGCTTAATTCTCCTGCATGTGGACGTCTAATTTCGCCAGAACAGTTCACTGAGAAGACTGTCCTTGCTCCAATGTGTATTTTTGGCAGTTTTTATTTTTTTAAATCACTTGGCTGCAGATGTATGGGTGACTTTCCAGCTCTGAATCCTGTCCCATTGTTCTGTGTGTGTGCATTTATGCCAATGTAGGCAGGTCTTTCCTTCTTTCTCTCCTTTCTTCCCTCCCTCCCTCCCTCCCTCCCTCCCTCCCTCCCCCCTCCCTCCCTCCTCCCCTCTCTCCCTTCCTCTCTCTCCTTTCTTTCCTTCTTTCCTTCTTCCCTTCTTCCCTTCTCTTTCCCTGACCCCTCTCTCTGTCTCTCTGTCTCTTTCTCTTCTCTATTTCTTTCTTCCTTTTTTTTCTGCTGGGTGCTGGGGCTTGAATTCAAAGCCTTACACTGTCCCTTAGCTATCTTGCTGAGCACTGGTGGTCTACAACTTGAGAAACTCCTCTTCTGGAAATTTTATTGGCTAATTGGAGATGACACCTTGCACACTTTACTACCTGAATGGACTCTACAACAGGACGTGGGCTCAGCCTCCTGAGTGGCTAGGATTATGGGAATGAGTCCTTGGCACCCTCAGCCAATGCTGTGATTCTTAAGGTTTGTCATGTATTTTAAAGACAGAGAAGTGCTTCCTGCTTGGCTGATGTGTTTGAATTCTATATAAGATTGGATATATATTTTTTTTCTAATTTGAAGTTTGGTTTATTCTCCAATTTCTAGTTCTTTGCCAATAATGGTGTTTGAGCTTGGCATCCTACACTGAGTTTTTTGTACTTATTGGGGGTCTTTTGCTGTCAGATATAGCACTAGTTTATTTGAGTTACTTTTGCTTTCTGCTGTTAATCAACTTTTTTATTTTAGAAAATCTTTTTAAAAATTTTTATTGTCAGGGTAATGTGTAGAGGGGTTATAGTTACATTTGCCAGATAGTAGGTACATTACTTCTGACACATTGATACCCCTTCTTATGTTTTTGTCCCTGTTTCCCTCCCCCCACCTTCTTCTAATCATCTTGTTTTCCCCCCTTCCCTTTCCTATTTCAAATAAACAAATAAATGTATATATAATATTACCAGGTTACAAAGTCAGATACAGTAACAATTTGAGATTAACCGAACGACACAAAAAGAGAAGAAAAATGACATAGTACTTTCAGAACAGCAATCACACAAGATATATCTCTTGTTTCCATATCCTAGAGACACCACATGAACTCTACAACTTGGAGGGGGAAGGGAGTCCGGGGAAGGGAAAGTGGGAGAAGAATGAGGGAGGGGATAATGATGTACAAAGAAATGTACTCATTACTTCGTGTATGCAACTTGATGCTAAGAACTAAATTTTAAAAATGAATATGAATAGGAATTAACCATTAATTTTGATGAAAATAAAACCTTGAGTAACAAAGTGGATTAAAAACCTCTCTGTGTGTTCATAAACTCAGTGACCATAATTTGCTTTTTATTCATCATTCGTAAAATTTGTAACATGCTACTTGCACTTTACACTGATCTATAATTAGAGTCTGTGCACTGAATGTTTTTTTTTGTTTTTGGTCGTGGTGCTTGGACTTGTGGCCTAGGTGCTGTTCCTGAGCTCTTCAACTCAAGGCTAGTACCCTGTGCCTTGAGCCACAGCCACACTTCCAGTTTTTTAGTGGTTAATTGGTGATATGAGTCTCATGGTCTTTACTTCTCAGGCTGGTTTTGAACCTCGATCCTCAGATCTCAGCTTCCTGAGTAGCTAGGATTATAGATGTGAGCCACCATGCCCCACTTGGAAATAGTTTTAGTAGGTTTGAAAGTCAACATTTTTTTTGATTGTCCCCAATCACAAGTCTTCTGTAAAGAGTGTGGCTCATTTGTAGACATATAGACTACCAACATGAATGACTTCTATATGTCTCTTGCAACAGCTCTCCAAAATTGAAAAGATTATCTACTGAGAAATAGCAACAAAAATAAAATTAAGTAAGACTTTTTCAGAGATTACTCAACGCATACTTTATGCAATGGTTAACGTAGAGTAAATCAAACAGTCCCACTGAATATGAACACATGCATGTTTTATACTTCAAATGATAGGAATACACATCACTTCCGGGGCAATAGCCTCTTTTCATGGGTGTTGGTGAAACTCAGACTGGACAGACCAGAGGAACAGAGTCTTGATGATCTAATTGCGAACTTTGTCGTGGATTGGAATACCCATTGGGTTATTTCAGTCCACAAAATCATTCATTTTCCCTTTGAATGGGTTATGAGATGCAGCAAGGTAAGAAGATGAATTTTTCTTGTCAAATGTCATCCTGACAGGTTTAGCTGGGTCTAGAATGGAATAAAATGAACAAACGAATTGAGCTTTCCCAATTCACAGTACTGTTCCATTCTGACAAAACGAATTCCTAACACCTTCCTTCAATCATTATACTGAGAATCCAGGTTTTCCTAAACTTTACAACTTACCTGCATATGAATTTGATTTTATTTACAGATTTAGATTCATTTTTAGAACTGGATTGGAGTATAAGTCATTGCAATTTTCACCTGTTCATTGTATCATTATTCTCTTTATAGCTCACTTGCAGAAAAATTAAATTGGGTTGATTTTTCATAGGAGAGGTGTTTTTTTATTCTTTAAAGGGCACTTATTCTGAAGAGCTTTTGATGTGATTATTCAATTGGCATTTGAATTATGTGAGGATGCTTACTGAAGGGTACTCTTAAATGGTAAAATCCTGGAATCCTTAAACTTTTAAACTCCTATTGGTTTTGTGCTAAAAGAAAAATCATAAATAATGTATAGACCATATTCTCTCAGTATCCAAGTTATTTGGTTTTGAATTAAACATTTTGGAAATAGACAAACTCTTTAGATCCCAGAGTTCCCTTATAAATATATGAAAGCTATTTCTTTTAAATGTACCTTACTTGTTAATAAAATATAGATGTATCTTAGTTTTGAAAAGCCTAGGGCTTAAAATCCAATAAATAGAATATGAGAGAGGAGGTAATAAGACTTATGAAAGAATGTTTTCTTTTATAAAAGACTTTGTCTTTTTTTTGCCTTTCCTGGGCTTGAGCTTAGGACCTGAGCACTTGGACTTTCTCAAGGCTAGAGTTCTAACACTTGGGTCTCACCACCACTTCTGGCTTTTTTACATGTATGTGGTACCATGGAATCAAACCCAGGTCTTTGTGCATACTAGGCAAGCACTCTACTGCTAGGCCACACTCCCGGCCCCATGTCAATGTTTCCTTTTACAATACCAGTTTCTTTTGGTTATCATTGTCCATTTATAATTATTTATATACATCCCACAAAGTTTACTGATAAAATTTATAACTTAATATTGTGTGCAATGTTCCTTGATAAAACCAATCCAAATGAGAGCAAATGTTCCTGAAATTGTTTATCCTTATTATCAGCGCTTTTTCTCTAGCTGCTGAACTCATTAGAGATGCTTCTCTGATATTAAAATGAAACCACATCATTTAATTGAAAGGAAAATGAAATTGAAATGTAGTAATTTCAAGGTAGAGACTGTTTAATGTTAGGTTGAAAATATGATCATTAAAATGTAATTCATCTTCCATTTGCATGAGTTTTATATGTATAATGGCTACTTTTGTTTTATTGATTGATTCTTATATACCGTTAACATATAATGGCATAACGTAGGCACCAGAGACTATGATTCGTGCTTGAGATACGATGAATAAGGCTTGGTTCTTGGAGATGAACATCTTAGAACCACATGAGTTCAGAAAAGCAAATGCATACCAAAGAACTGCTAGCTCAGGGCAACCTGGGAGTGACAAGCTAACAATTCCAGGGGGTTATAACGAGACTATTGTGTTACCAATAAGCATCCACACCAAATCAAATCCTGCCTGGATGGTCATCTGGTCAAATCATTTTTTCCAGAGCTAAGGGCTATAGGAGAGGAAAGTATTTAACCTGGGTCCTAGGTGGATGAGAGTGGATGGCAGAGAAAGCTGCATGACCAAAATAATTTGTCTTCCATGTCTGTTGTCAACACGCCACTTCCCCCCACCCCCCACGTCTCTTCCTTTGATGGGTCTTGAACTCTCAGGCTGGAGTGTTGTCTCTGAGCATTTTTGCTTAAGGATAGCACTCTACTACTTGAGCCACAGATCCAGTTCTGCTTGGTTTGTTGTTGTTGTTGTTATTTATTTATTTATTTTTTTCAGTAGTTTATTGGAGATAACGTCTCACAGACTTTACTGTCTGGTCTGGCTTAGAACCATGATCCTCAGCCTCCTGAGTAGCTAGTGGATCTGTGCCACCAGAGCCCAGCATCAGATACTCTTGGACAAAATCTATACGTGTTTCTCATTGCATTTGATTATTCCACAAAGTCTTACGGCAGCAGAATCTCCAGCCATATTAAAGAGTGAGGTTTGGGCAGACCTGGTTCTGAGCCATTTATTGCCTGGTTCATCTTGGCATTTAGTCCTCTGAATGGACAGAGGCTTAGGTTTTTAGCATAATCCCCTTGAGTTGTGTTTTCCAAGTCTGGTTTGTAGTAAAGGTGACCATTATTACCAACATGACTTCCATCAAGTCTTTCAAATATTTGTGTTTTTTAAGTGAGTTGGAAATAAATGTGAATTTTATGTGAGTCTCAGGACTTAGAATTTAATTGATCTCTAGTAGCAGTGGTAGTGTCAGGGTCATTTCTAGATGGAAGCATGGACTAGGTATGTGGTTGTGCTCATGCTTTAACCTGAAAGGTAATATAAGTGTGCCAACTTACAAATGCTGAAGGATGAGCCAATGCCAGGATTTGTGGCTCCCTGAAATCCTGTGTTGATTTATTTGCCCCTGGATATACTCCTAGGAGCGGTCTTATAGGATCTTATATTTTTAGCTTTGTGAGGAATGTCCATATTGATTTATTTTCATAGTGATCTGCAATAGTTACCATTCCTGCAAACAATATATGAAGGTTCCTTTTCCTTCCATTCACAACCCTCCTCCTGCCCCCTTCTGCATCTTTATCAGCATCTGTTGCTTGTTTCCTTGGAGATACCCATTCTAGAGTGAGATAAAATCATACTGTAGTTCTGATTTGCATTTTCTTTAGGGATTCATCCTGAACAACTTTTCTTTGGTTTTACTGTTTTGTTCCACCTCCCCAAATCCATTCTAAATATTCTGGTTATTTCCTTGAAAAAAAGTGGGTTATTATATAATAAAATATTTCCGAATATAGGCTTTTGCCTAGTGTCCTCAAGGCCCTGAGTTCAATCCTGGGTAATATGAAAGAGGAGAAAAATGTTTCTGTGTAAATATAATTGTAATAGATGTAAAAGATATCATACTATATTGGGCCGGGAGTTTGGCCTAGTGGTTGAGTGCTTGCCTAGCATATACGAAGACCAGGGTTCGATTCCTCGGTTCCACATACATAGAAAAAAGCCAGAAGTGGTGCTGAGGCTCAAGTGGTAGAGCTCTAGCCTTGAGAAAGTCCAAGGACAGTGCTCAGGCCCTGAGCTCAAGCCCAGGACTGACAAAAAAAAAAAAAAGATATCATACAATGAGTGAGATGCTAAGGGATTTCCAGAGTTCTGTAAGGTTTGAAGTTTTTAAAGGCCTGAATGTTAACGCAGGCAAAAGACAATTTACAAATGGCATTAGATATCAGGTTCAGAAATTTGGATTTTAGCCATTGGCAATAGAGGATTATTGAAGGATTTTGAAAAGAGAATGAAAAAGTAAGGCTGAGGCTTACTTTGACGGCAGTGTAAAGGATGGTTTGGAGCAGTGCATATATAAATGCCAAGCCTGTGGTTAGTGCAGCGGTAGCTGGAATTAGTTCCTGTCCTTCCATAGCCCTTGCCTCTACAGAATAAAACATAAAACGGCATTAGGATTAGGAATACATTATGACATACCTTCAAAGAATATTCTAGTGGATTTTTAAAAGTTTATTGTAAAGGTGATGAACAGGGGGGTTACAGATACAAATGTAAGGTAATGAATACATTTCTTTTTAAACACTGTTACCTCCTCCCTCATTTTCTCTCCCCTCCTCCACAAATTGTAAAGTTCATTTGTAGCATTCTAAAAAAAAATTGCTATTCCTGGGGCTTGAACTCAGGGCTTGTGCATTGTCCTTGAGCTTGCTCAAGGCTAGAACTCTACCACTTAGGGCACAGCACCACTTCTGGCCTTTTCTATATATGTGGTACCGAGGAATCGAACCCAGGGATTCGTGCATGCGAGTCAAGCACTCTACCGCTGGGCCACACACCTGGCCCTCTTGTAGATGATTTAAACTGTTATTATAAAGGAATATACAGGCTGGTCACAGTTACATAAGTCAGGTAGTGAATGCAATTTCTTTTTGGACAGTCACTCCTTCCCTTGCTCTCTCCCAGCTAGAGAATTGTCTTTGAGAAAAGTACTAGTTGACAAATGAGTTTAAATGTGTATATTTTAGAGCTTATGTGACATTTATGTTCACTTGAAATCTTTGTCTAGTTTCTGGGCTATAAGTGTGACAAAGTTGTGTTATTACAACTATGCAAATAATTCTCACAGACATAGGACAAATCTCACACATGATCATTCTAAAAAATGTTGGATACTGCAAATTTAAATAGCTGATTTATGTTCAGCAAATACGTTGGTAAAGAATCTGATGTCATTAATCTTACTGTAGTCAGCACATTCCTGGATGAATATGAAAAGCCTCAAATTCCTCTTCCAACAATTCCCCCCATCCACATGTAAGGGCATGTCGCATCTATTTAGCTGGTATAAGTACGTTCAAGGCAAAAAGAAAATACATATTGTGCTAGTTCCTCTTCCTCAGATTTCCTGAAATTGGCTGCTGGCCTGGGCTGCCTTGCACCCTGTGCCAGTCTCCACCTACAGAGAAGCTTTGCTGAGATAGAGGGCTGGTATTAGTACAGCATGCCTATATGCTTCCTTTCTGCAAAGAATGCTCTTCCTATAGAAAGCTGTAAATGGCAAACAGTACACTCAAAAACAAAAAAAGGAAACAACGAAATACAAAATAACCACCCCAAACTCTCTTGTTTCCTTATTGTGGAGATTGTTCCCGTTAGCATCATTTTCCACGGTTATATGTACATAGCTGTACATATAACTTCCACTGGAACTATCCTAGATGTATACTGATTATTACAAATAATGGAAGCCATTTCTTTTGTCTTTGGATTTTTCTCTTCTGGTTTATTCCTCCTAGTGTGGTCACTCTTTCTGATTTCCACAGCCTTTGTCTGGTATATGAGTTTATCTGACCTGGGGAAGGGAAGGGGAATCTCGAAGTGGTGGAACAAAAGGTGACCAATGCAACAGTGACCCTCACTAGGGAAATGAACTTTATGACTTGAGGGAGAGGAGAATGGGGTGGGCAGTGAAAAAGGGAGAAAATGAGGAAGGAGGTAACACTGCTTTAAAAGCAATATACTCATTACCTTACTTATATAACTATAATCCCTCTATATATCACTGTTTCAATTTTTTTTAAAAAGCTGTAACTGGGTAAATGGTTACATCATCATTCTTGGAGAGAAACAGGGCTTAAGAGAGAATAAAAGGTCTTAGGGCCTGAATCCAGAATGTTGTGAACAGTTTGTAACTTTCCACAGATATCCAGGGAGAACAAAGTTACTGTCACAGCCTTTGTTCACAAGGCACAGACGTCACTTACAACAAAGTTGAAGAATTCTCTGCTTCACTCAGGGAGTTTCTGAATGCTAACAACCACAAGTATTATATCAGAACATATTTGCTGTCTTTGGTTTCATTCCAGTAGAAAATCAATATGGATAATTTGTCAGTAGTCTCAATCTTCTGGAGCAGTGAAGTAGGTCATTTTGCTGCTGTTTGGCTTTGATTTTTTAAATTTTATTTTAGTGTTTTTAGCTGCCAGTTCTCTTAGTGTATGTAAAAAAATCAGATTAAAATCAGTGTTGTTTTTTAGAGAAGTCAAGGAGCTAAAATATGTGATAATTTTTTATGCTTAAAATATCAATCTTTTGCTGTATAATGGTGGCTCATTCCTGGAATCCTAGCTACTCAGGAGGCTGAGGTCTGAGTATCGTGGTTCAGAGCCAGCCTGGGCAAGAAATTCTGGAAGACTCTTATCTCCAGTTAATCACCAGAAAAGCTGGAAGTACAGCTATAGCTCAACTGGTAGAGCACTAGACTTGAGCAAAAGTAGCTCAGGGACAGTGCCTAGGCCCTGAGTTCAAGCCCCAGGACTGGAAAAAAATGATAGATAGGTAGATCGATTAGATAGATTAGATAGATAGAATTCTTAAATACTTTGGTTTTCTGGTGGCAATTAGAAATCTCAGGACACAAATGGATGATATTCTTTTATGTATTTTATGAAAGAGACAAGAATGAATCTCAAGGTAAGATGATAAAATAGATGACATATTTGATCTCCACATGGTTTTTCTTTTTTAAGACACCGTTTCCCAATAAATGTTTTGTTATCTTATTTATTATGTGACCAGCTGTGAAATCTTCCACACTTTATTTGAAATGTACATGGACTTGAGTGAGCTTTTGCCTAGAATTCAAGGAAAAAAAACTGTTGAGTACAAATTGATAAGTCAAAAGAAAGATTACTGTTTTACACAATAACTGGCAACTTCTTCTAGAACTAGTTTTTCAACTAATTAGGGATAGACAGCTCTTTTAATTGTATGTTGGACTTGGCTGGTATAGCTAAATGAATATTGATTCATCCAGATAAATTTGAAATATAGGCATTGAAGAGGACCAGGTCTCTTATTAGTAAGCCATTGTCAGTGTGATTAGCTTAGTGTTCACTTGGAATTCTAACATCACATGAAGAAAGAAAGATGAAGAAAATTAAAATTCACTCAAGTCATCTACATGACTGGTACAGTACTGAAGCCTTCTACATAAACCAGCTCCTTAGTCCCCAGGAGAGTTCGTCTAAGTGAAGAGTCTGAGCTCTATTTTGGGGGATAGAAAGAAACTTTAAACTTCAATTCTATTTTCTTTTCCTGTTAGACTTAAGCTCACTGATTCCACACCCCCACCCCCGCGCACCCCGAGTGCGTAGGAGGGGCTAAATAAATGTTAGCTCAGAAAGAAGTGATTTTTCTATCTGGTAATGTTTGAGCCAATTTTACCAAATGAGTTCTACATGCTACAGCTTCCTGAAGAAGGCAGGTCAGCAATCTAGCATTAAGGGACATAACAAGCTCCTAGATATCATTTTGTTTGGCTCATTAGGCAATAATTTGATGTCATTTCTCATTAGGGCAGGAAACAGAATATATCACTCCATCTTATCCATTAAAGATTATATTTTAGAACAACTCAAATTATTTCATGACCCTAAGCCAGCATTATTAATAATTAAGAGGAAATTGACATTCTTCCAAGGGATTTCCAATCATTTCTAATCACATTAAAGCCATGGCTTATGACCTAATACTTTAATCCTCCCCCTCTCCCCCAGCTTCCCTTGGCCATTACCTCTCCACAGTTAAAGGGCAGGAGATGTCATTATTTCCCCAGGGAAACAGGATTAGCCTTTCCTGCTGCCAGCCCTTGGGGTTCCAATTCAGAGTACTTACTTAGTGATCACCACTGTCCTGCTATTTAAGCAGACCTTTGCCCAGGAGGCTCAGTCTGACATTTGGAAGCACACTTTGGAGTTGCATCCTGTTTCCTTCTCTTTTTCTTTGATGATTAGGCCATCCAAGATACCTTTTCCTTTGAATCCTGAAACTCTTCCTCCAGCTCTGGGAACTAGACCTTTGAGCTTTGGAGTTAGTTAAATGGAGTTTCCAACCAGGCACTGCACACACCTGTAATCCTAGCCACTTGGGAGGTTGAGATGAGGGAGGGGGAGAATAGGTCTAGGGTAACTCTGGAAAGAAGCATTTGTGAGGTGTCTTCTCAACCCAAAGCTAGGATTAGTGGTGTGTATCTGTGATCCTAGCTTCAAGAGGAAACTTAGATGTGGAAGGTCATGATTCCAAGCCAAACTCAAATAGAAAAAAATCTGAAATATTTCAGTGGAAGAAGCTAGGTATGGTAGTTTGAGTCTATCATCACCGTGCTAGCAAGAATCCTAAAATCGGTGGATCATGGTCCAAGCATTGACCTGAGCAAGAAATGAGACTTGATCTCAAAAATAAAGCATAAGCAAGGGATAGAGGTGTGGTTTAGTGATAGAATGTCTACCTAACAAGTGCCGGACCCCAAGTTCAAACTCTAGTACTATCACTAAAACGATTTCTTATGCTAAATTATGGTTACACAATTACAAGAAAAGAAAAGGATAGGAGCCATTGTGTCTCAATGTTTCATTAATATTGATAGATTACTGATAATATGAATCTATGAATTATCAAGATTAAGCATAGCAACAGTATAATGTATTTCTGTGTTACTTATTTTTTTTCTGTAAAAACTGAGTGAGAACAAAAGTCGAACAAAAAAGAGAAGTGTTTTGCCTACACACTAAAAACTAAGATTTTTTTTTTAAATTCTGTTTTGTTTTGAGAATAAAAAGTATAAAAGAATTCACTTTGAAAATTTTAGGTATTGTAAGGTTCTCTCTTTTGCTTTTGACTCAAAAGTCAAATGTAGGAAAATCATTAAACAGATTCTTCACATAAGGAAACTTTGCCCAAAAGACTCAAGCATTGAAGGAAGCACAGGCATCCTTCTTCAAAACGCAGATATCAGCAAGATATTGTCTGCCATCACATTTAATTTTCAAAAGTACTCTGAAACTATTTCCCCAGGAACTTAATGGGAGGAAGAGGCCTGAGAATCTGGAGATAGGCCCATTTAGGGTCCAGACGACAACAACAACAAAAAGAAAGTAAAATTTCAGTTATGTAATGGTAGGTCTATTTAGCAGCCCCTTGGAGTTAATTTATCCTAAGCACATAAGAACTGTAAAATCATGGGAAAGCCTGGTTGCATTAAGAAAGAATATAAGTCTGGCTTATATTACAAATGAGTGAACAGACATATTAAAACTACCTTGTGAAATGGTAAAAAATTCAACACATAGCCTAACAACTAAGAATAGTGAAGAAAGGGGTGTGTGGGGGAGGGGTGGACAAGAATGCTGAAAAGAGTGACATTGTTCAAGATGCACTACATTCATAAACGGCTTTGTCAAAGGACAAGTCCTTTGCACAACTACCTAAAGGTAATGAAAAAATATTCTTAAACCATGGGGAAAATGGCCCCTATTGGCTTCTAATCCTTATAGTTTCTTAATACTGAAAGATGTTGCTGTATGTCCGTAACAAGCCTCAGTCACAGCTGGCAGAGACAAAATCTTTTCCTTGCCTAGATGAGCCATCTGGTAGAGCTATCAGCCACATGTATCTTTTCAAAGCAGCAGAAGTAGTAGATTTCAAGGCTTGTGATCCAAAATGGGTTAGTCATTTTATTCTAAATCATGTCTTCTTGATCATCTATTCATCAGGAAAATTGAGGGAGGGCATGGTGTTTTGGTCTAATATAATTATATATGACATGTCTCAAATTCTTTTTTCTCTAGAAACAATAACAGATGCTGTTGCTGCTTTTTTGTTAATCTCTCTCAATTACAAGTTTTCTGAGCATCTGTAATCAACTCTTAGTAAATGCATAAGGACTTTAACATATTTTCCTCCTTTGCAACAATAATATGATTTTGAACTCAATAAGGTCATTAAGAATTAAGATTGTGGGGAAGGATTTCTGCTCTGGTAGTGATGAAGTAACAGGTGGTCCATTTGTCCTTCTTTTGTAAACAACCTGCCCATAATGCATGAGAGAGTTGTTTCCAGGCATTGGACAATGGGCAATACAGGGCTTAGTCTGAGAGAAGAGATGTGCTGTGCTCAGTTTGGCTCTCCTAGTAGGAATGGTGTATGTGGAGACCTTCAGAGACTAAGGTGGAGTATCTGTAAAGGACTGAGCCATTAGTGACCAGTCGAGTATAATGGAAAGACATCCAAACTCTGGGCAAACCATAATGGTGGGGGAGGCAGTTATGGCTAATCACCTAAGATCAGAAAGATCAGGCCACCACATAATAACATCAGAACATAAATACATATAGCTTAACAAATAAAAATTAAAGTTGTTGAATCAAAAACACGTTTTTGTCAGTTTAACCACCTGTGCTTAAAAAGATCAGCTCTGTTTTAAAAGAAAGCAACATAACCCAGACTCTCAAATGGGTATTATTTTAAAATGTATATCATCCAGTAAGAAAAATATACTGAGCTTTTAAAGAAGCAGGAAACCGTGACCTATAATCCAGAAGGGGAAATGCCATCATCAAAATAGATGACCCAGATACTGAAATGAGCAGATAAAAACACTACTCTTGCAAATACATGGAATATTATAGAGTTAGGGGCATTTGAACAGACATATAGAATGTATCTGCACAGAAATGGAAACTGCATGACAAAGAATTGAACTGAAATTCTAAGAATTGAGCTGAAAAGTGTATGGATAAAAATGAACAGGCTTAAGAATGGATTAAAAATCGGAGAAGAAAGTACCTGGGGATCTGAAGATAAATGCAGAGAAACTTTCCAGTCTTCTAGTGAAGAGCAACTGGTAAAAAGAATCAAAGCCCCAACGCTTCAAATGACATGAACACTAGTCACACATGGAACCTGAGTTGCAGAGGGAGAGGAGAGGAATAATTGGATAGATTTTGTTAATTTTTAAAATTTTTCCCCTAATAGAGAACCATTCCTCAGATTCAGTGAGGAACATGAGGCTTCAAAAAGCCATTGCTGGACACTGGTGACTCATGCCTGCACCCAGCTATTTTGACATCTGAGAATTGCAGTCATGAGACTTTTATCTCCAACTGACTAGCACAGAAGCTTGAAGTGGAACTGTGGCTAAAGTAGTAGAACACCATCCTTGAACAACAAGCTAAGAGACAGTGTCCATGCCCTGCAATCAAGCTCTGAGACCAGAACCCAGGAAGAAAAAGAAAAAAGTGGGGAGGAGCGTGATAAACACAAAGAAAACCAAACCTGGATACATTCACAGCCTGAAGAAATCCATGATAGACAGACTTAAAAGCAGCCAAAGAAAAAGTATAAGACATATGTATGGGGAAAATGAAGTGAATTTCAACTAAGATTCCCATAAAAGAAAAAAAAAAGCATGGAGAGCAGTAGACAATGGGGAACAAAAGCTTTAAAAATAGTTTCAGTTTTCTGGGGGGATAGTGGGGATAACCTGAGTTCAGAATTCTACATCTAGTGAAAATATGCCTCAAAATGAGAATAGATGCATTTAACAATAAATGACAGAGATTTGTGGCTCACACTTGTAGTAGTCTTAGGTACTCAGGGAAGGTAGAGACAGGTTGTATTACAGTTTGATGTCCACCTGAAAGTAAAGTCAACAAAATCACATCTCAGAAAATAAGCTGGGCATCATGACACATACTTGTAATTCCAGCTATGCAGGAAGCTATGGACGTAAGTAAATTATATGATCATTATAGCCCAAACAATAGGCTAATAGGGGAAGTGGCAAGTGGAATTAATTTTTAAAAAATCTTTTATTTCATAGTATGAGTAGAATATACTATGTATACTATAATTTTGAGATCAGGCACTAGCAAAATAAAACAGAAGATGTATCTTAAAGGGCAACAGGAGTGATAAAACTGAAAAATGCCAGAATATTTAATTAATCCCAAAGGATGGCTAGGAAAGCAGAAAAGAGAGAACCAGAATAAATATATAAAAATATGGAATGATTAAATCTATCATAAATTAATACTAAATATAAAGATTATAATTAAAATGCTGATTGATACATTGAACCAAAAAGTTCAAAATTGAGCTTATATGTTATCTAGAAGACATAAACTTTAGATAGAACTTATAACATCTTCTCTCCTGCTTCTTGGGTCTTTGTTCTCAGACTGAAACTAAAATCATCATTTCCTGTGGGTCTGGACCTCTTGGAGAGCTTCATCCTTTGAACTAATTCTTCAGAATGAATGAATTCATAAATAATAAATAATAAATGCATTGTGTGTATATGTGTAACATCATCTGTTTTGTTGAAGAATGCTGACTGGAATCCAAGTAGAATACCACTGAGCAATACATGTGAATTATTACTGATCCATATAACATTATTTTCAAATATTACATTGAACAAAGAAAGTCCAATCAAATTGCATATGCTGCATGGTTCCACTCAAATAAATTTCTTGAAGTCAAATCTAAATCTTAATTACAGACACTAGAACATATTCTTATTGGCCTGGGAGACTTCAGTCTGATGATGCACTTGATATCACACATTACAAAATCAGTGTGCTTGTTCCTTCTTTTTCCAGTCCTGGGCTTGAACTCAGGGCCTGAGCACTGTCCTTGGGCTTTCTCAAGGCTAGAGCTCTACCACTTGAGCCTCATGAACCACTTCTGGCTTTTTTCCCTGTATGTGGTACCAAGGAATTGAACCCGGGACTTTGTGTATGCTAGGCAAGCACTCTACACTAGGCCAAACTCCCAGCCCCAATGTGCTTGTTTCTTAAATCAAAATATTTCCCTCAGAAGGAAGCTTTGTAAGCCTATGAGAAAGTTAGAATTAAATTTAGGGAAAAGTGTCACATATATTATCATGAAATTTTTTTGAAATAATTCTCAGTAGCAGTATCTGGGCATAATTTTCAGTGAAAAGAATGAATGTTGAGGACTGGTGCCCCACATTTTACATTACTTTTAAGTTTTGACAAATATACAAAACTATGTAAAATATTGCTTATCAGTATTACTAAGCTTAAGTGAAGATGTGGAACTTGATGGATGCAGAGTACAGTGGATAGTATGAAACTGGAGGGAACTGCACTGAGCTTGCAGGATAAAAGAGTGGGAAAAAATGGCCAGGGCTATTAGCTTACTGTATTATGACATGAAATGGTTGATCTAGAATTCAGTTTTGTTTGTGCTGTATGCAAAGCCATATACTTACTCAGAGAAAGGAAAAGCAAATCAAACTGTTCACAGGAAAAATGACTAACAAAAACCAATGGCTAAAACCAGTGTCCTTGAATATGCCACACAAGCCACTGAATATTCTGAAGTAAGAGCACAGATAAGCCGGGAGTTTGCCCTAGTGGTAGAGTGCTTGCCTAGCATGCACGAATACCCGGGTTCGATTCCTGGGTACCACATACACAGAAAAAGTGGTGCTGAGGCTCAAGTGGTAGAGTGCTAGCCTTGAGAAAGTCCAAGGACAGTGCTCAGGCCCTGAGCTCAAGCCCAGGACTGGCAAAAAAAAAAAAAGCACAGATACTAGTGTTTAGACTCTTCATTCCACATTGTTTGTTGTTAAATTGTTTCATGATTAAGAATGACTACTTAAGCCATCCTGATAATTTGAGGATACTTTTGCTTTGTTTTGGAGTAGCCAAAATGCACCATTTTGAGTCCAAAGTTTTTAAGCTTTGACTTTATGTTAAAACAGGACCTTTATTAAAAATTTTAAATAGGAGTCCCAAGTCATTTATAAGAAGCCAGTATTTGTTGAGATCTAAGCATTAGGACCAAAGTCATCACAACAGATATACACAATGATAGACAGGCAACCACGGTTTTGGAGAACCTGGATCCACTCAAAGGTCCTGGTCCATTGTTCCCAACGATGATGTGCATTGAGGTAAGCAGGTGCCATGGAAAGGCAGTGAACAGGGTGCAGTTCAGAAATTACAGCTGGTGAGCCAGGGAGTTCAAACCTCAAGGCAGGTACAGAATCTCAGGAGGAAGCCATTTAGACTGACAATGTTGGGGGAAAAAATGATGAAAATCCGTCACTGGAAATGAGATGAGATTGCTTTATAGACTAACTTTTGATTTCTGTGTTCCTTCCTGTGATTCTGCTTTCCCACCTAAGATGAGTCAATGTAAAGGCTCTCATCAGTCTTCTTTAGTTCATCTAATCTAAAACTGAATGAAAAGAATAAGCTTGTTAATAGCAAGTCAGTTATGCAGGAGAAATACAATGGAATATAGAGTTGCACACACAGTTTTCAGCTTTGATTGACAGCATTTCTAATGATTGCTTTGCTTTTAGGAAGACCTTTTCTACATACATCTGATGATAAAAAAAAACATTTTGAAAATCAAACGCAAAGCCCAGCAAAATTAAATGTTTTGAAAGGTTTCATAATTGTGTTCTTGAGTCAAGAGCCTTTAGAACTAGAAAAAGATAACAAAATTTTTTGCTTTTATTTCTGTAGGACTGTCATGAAAAAAGGTGAAACTCTAATAACTCCTGAGATCAAATAAGCTTAGCAATGACAGCAGCTGAAGCCAAAACATAGAATAACCAAGTACCTGAGGGGTAATACGTTATAGGAGAGTCTGTGTCTGAAATTCTCTTGCATTTCTGGAGAGTGAATTGTAAATGCTGGCATTTGAAGTCAAGCTCTGTTACTTGGATACAAATGTCCCACTGGGTCCTTCCAGAGAAAGCCAGTCTCTGAGGGATACCTACCCTTAGTGGGCTGACAAACTTCCGGCTAAATTGTCTTGATGTTGTGAAACCATATGCGAATTCCTTAAAATGGAGATATGAATCCAGACTTTGAGTACCTATTTTCATTTGGGATTAGATTGATCTCTACTAAGGTACATTTGGGTGTCTATCTCTCAGAGAGTGTGTGGGAAGTTATGTCAAAATGTCAAGACTTAATTTGGCGAGCAAAGAAGAAGAAAGTAATAGAACAATGAGAGTGAGATTAAGGTGGGAGGAGCACACGTCAAGACAGAGTTGACAACAATTTTTGAGTTATTCTTTTTCTATTGGGCATGAAAAGGTTGAAAAGATACTGTAGAATAAAGACACCCTTCATATACTAAGTAGTATATGTGTATGTGATGCATATATATTATATAGAGAGAATAATATGGATATGTTACTGTTTACACATTTTAGAAACTAATTCCAGTTTGGACTATTTTCATTCTGTTGGTTGTGAACCACCATTATTGGAGGGTTTTTTTGGTCTTTTTTTGTCTCTCATATGGTTTTTTTTTTTTTGGCGGGGGGGGGAAGGGTTGTGGAGCTTAGACTTGGCCTGGGTGCTGTCCTTGAGCTCGTCAGCTCAAGGCTACCCCCATACCCCTTGAGCCACAGCCCCACTTCCAACTTTCTAATGGTTAATTGGAGATAAGAGTCTCACGAACTTTAGTGTCCAGGTTGGCTTTGAACCAGGATCTCTCAGATTTCAATCTCCTGAGTAGCTAGTATTATAGGCATAAGCCACTGTGCCCAGCTCTCTCATATGTATTTTTAAAACATAACCACTCATATTAGATAAGGCTCAGACTCAAAATTTCTTTTCCCCACCTATTATGAATAAAAAAACCCATTGTGAAAGTACAAGTCAGTTTCAGATGTTGAGAGTCTATACATTTCTTTTGTCATCACAATCATAATAGAAAATTCACTAAAATAGTTTCTATACTTCTTGTTTTTCTCATTACATTTTTTGCCACAGATGAATACATCTGAGTAGTGACTCATTATCAGTTGAATACTCTCATAAATGTAATATATTCTAAGTGATTATCTCCTTGTTTCTCTTGGGTTTCAGGCAGTTTTATGATGATCATGTCTTTAAGCTGTTTTGAAATGAGAGGCAACCCTGTATGATATGTTTTGTCTGTATTAATAAGAAACTGTTAATGTCTCTTATGTCAAAATAATTTATCGTTATATAAGCATAAACCTACTTAGGTTACTGTTTTCTTAATAATTATATAATTATATTTATTACACATTTATGTAATTATGATAAAGTTATCCAATTAATATTCATTGTAAAAAAGAATACATATCAATGTTCATTATAGAAATTTGCTTGAACCAATAAAATTTTGTTACTGAAGAAAATCTCATTTTAGTTATTTCTTTTACAAGATATCAGTTGGTTCTGTTACTAGGAACCATAGGAGGGACGGTCATTGTCCAAGTAGGTTCCAAGACTAAAGCATTGCCAAAAATCATGAAAGATCTGAGAGAGTAGCTCAAAGGCTATAGAGCTTGCCTAACAAGGACAAAGCTCTGAATTCAAACTCCAGGAATGCCGGAGCCAGCTGGCAGCGAACCGAGATTCCTGATTTAGGGGGTGAGGACTTGGAAAAGAAGACAAGAAAAAGATGGGGTTGGGAAGTCTACAGTTCAAGTCAGCAGACCAAGACTGTAGCCTAAGGCTGTGAACTTAAGACTGTAGCCCCGTTTATTTTTTTTAGCTCCAATCTTATATAGTATTCTTAAAATCAGGAAACTGTCAGGGATTATATTCATACAAAACGGTATTCAAGTCTCAGATAAGTTAAATAAGAAGCGATTGACATAGCCCAAAGTCATCATGGTAACAGTTCATCTCCTTGTGTACTTAGTTCTAATCAGTAGTGCAGGTCCAAGGGTCAGTCTGACCCCACACTCAGCCCCCAACATCCCCCCCCCCGTCTTTATTTTAAAAGAAGCGAATCCTCCTGTCTCTTAGGTTGGGTGGATCGCTGACTCTGCCTTACCCGTCATGGGGAACTTCAGATCAAGCTGAAGGCCCTGTCTTAAGTTGGTCAGAGCAGCATTCCCTCATACCCGTCTCTGGCTGCGATTCCTCTCAGGGGAAACTCATTCATTTGGAGAGCTTGACTTTATGGAGTTGACCTGCAAGGTTTAGTAATGAATTTTGCAAGATAGGTAACACAAGGTAGGCAAATTAATCAGAGCCGCCAGGTCATAGAATAGTTTGTAAGCATGCCTTACTAATGCCCATGCCTTTCATAACTGGGCAGGAACTTGTCAGTCATCTGTAGTAGTGAGTAGTTTACAATCCTAACCACCCTCCTGTATTTGCTCAAAGTTCTGAGCAAATTTTGATTTGACACCAGCCACAAATTAACGAGAAAAGTTTGTGGACCTAAGGCTGTGTCCCTATTGATCTGTATATAGGCCGACATAGGAAACTGAGGCATTGTTAGAGTCACAGAGATTAAGTTTCCCAGACAATCAAGAAAATGACTTTGCAAATGGGTGCTAAGTAAGCTACACTGTTGTAACCAGAGAAAAGGTTTGTGCAGTTGTTAAATGTTTTATATGATCTCCAGTTTGGAGTAACATATTGCTCCTGAAATGTAATCTGGCAACCCTTTGGTAAAATAGGCTAAGCTTTTAGGGTCCCTAGCTAAGTATAAAGACAACATCCCTGAGTCAGCTTGATGAAGTTACAGAAGATAGATCTTCACTCATCAACCCCCTTAAGATGAAGGGACCAGAGTGATTTTTGGAAAGTGAGACAGGATAAGTTAGAGACATGGCAAACAGTAGTAACAGATGTGCAATAGTGGAGACTGCACTTGTGGGGAATGGCCACAGGTTCAGATCTTCTATACCTGTCTAGAAAATCCTAGCCTCATTCAAAGGAAATCTAGTTACTAAAAGTTATCACCCTGCTATTGCTTTTGAATTTCAGCCCTGTACTGTCCTAAAAACTAATGCGGTGCCAGCCTGCAAAAAAGAGTGTGCTCAGGTAAAACAACCAGGAAATCATTGGGAGAATTCACCAAAGTCAGGCCTTAGGTTAAGCTTCTTTAACCAGTCTGTGCCAAAATTTGCAGGTGACCCAACAGCTGTGACATTCCATTGGAGCTGCTGGGAGACAAGGTTGCTGCTACACATATTGTCCTGCCTGACTTTACTGCCCTATAGCTGATTCACAGATTGCTTTGAAAACCTTGGTGGCAGGACATTCTATCTGTGCTAAGTTCAAAGCCCACTAGGTTTTTGCAGCCATCATGGTGCCTCTGACTGGGTTAAGGAATTTTCCATCCAGTGCTGAACAGCCTAGAGGTTACTGTTTTCTTTTAACTTAATTTTCCTGGCCTTTAATAAAAGGTACTTATAGTATATTTCTGTCTAAAGATTTGAAGCTATTTAAAAAAAACTTTGCCAAAATGATTTATGTATTAAAAGTATTGAAGAGTTGATTTAACAAAGTGAGACAATTAAAGAACAGATGTTTAGCCTTTTGAGGCACTGCCACACTGCTTTCCATAGTGGTTGAACGAGTTTGTACTCCCACCAACAGTGTAGTAGGGATCCCTCCTGGCCACATCCCCTCCAGCATCTGTTATTATTCGTTTTCCTGATCCTGGCCATTCTAACTGGAGTGAGGTGGAATCTTAGAGTTGTTTTGATTTGCATTTCTTTTATGACAAGAGATGTTGAGCATTTCTTCATGTGTCTATAGGCCATTTTTGTTTCTTCTTCAGAGAAGACTCTCTAAGTCTTTGGCCCATTTTTTAATGGGATGGTTGTTACTTTGGAGATTAGTTTTGGAGTGATTCAATTTTTTGAGTTGTTGATATATTTTAGATATGAGGCCTTTGTCCGTTGTTTGGTTGGTGAAGATCTTCTCCCACTCTGTAGGCTTCCTAATTAATTTACTAGCTATGTCCTTTGCCATACAAAAGCTGTGCAGTTTAATGCAGTTCCACTTATCCAGCCTTTCTCTGATTTGTTGTGATTCTTGGTCCTTATATGACCCAGCAATTCCACTACTTGGCATTTACCCAACCATCCAGGAACAAGGGCATACCAAATCCACTAGCACAACAATGTTCATTGCAGCACTATTCACCATAGCAAAGATATGGAACCAACCTAGATGTCCTTCAGTTGATGAGTGGATCAACAAGTTGTGGTATTTGTACACAATGGAATTCTATGCTGCTGTCAGAAAGAATGACATTGCCCCATTTGTTAGCAATGGAAAGACTTAGAAAAAATCCTATTAAGTGAAGTAAGCCAGACTCAAAGGAACTTAGGCTCAATGGTTTCCCTCATTCGTCATAATCAGTAGAAACCTTGGGCTCTACTAGCAGAGATCTGCAATAGAGCAAAATCTTGATACATAAGGCCATATAGTATGAAGCTAATTGAAAGGACCTCCAGGATATTGAAACAAAAGCCATATAACGAATGATTGTTGTCCTTAATGTACTATGTTGTCTCTCATCTCCTTTGCTGTCCCTTGGTTATCTCATATTGTTATAGTATCTCACTTTGTTACCTGATATATTGAATTTATTTGTATTTGGTTATTTGAAATTTGATAGGGTAGGGGGGAAAACCAAGATGGGTGGGGGGTGTGGGGGGGGGAGGGAAATGGGTACCAAGACATGTGAAAGGGTATCAATGTATGTGAATTAATGCACCTTCTATCTGGCAAATATCATGTAACCCTTTTACTAATTACAATAAAAAAATTAAAAAAAAAGAAAGAGTAGGCTAATGCTTTCCTAACCATTCATCTTCTCAGAAGGTGGATACCCTTAGACTTCAGCTACTGAAAGTGAATATATTCACAATGGTATTTCCTCAGGGAGGATCCTGATCACATGAGTGTGGATTTCCGAGTGCCATTATACAACTAAGGTGAGTTCAGGCCTAACTCACTAAGTCCCACTCAGTGAAACCTTCAGTAAACTTCAGTAGCAGTTAGGTGCTGGTGGCCTACAGAATCAGTCAATGAACTCGGACCCTCCCACTTTTGTATCTCAATTCACAAGGATGAAAAGGATATTTGATATGATTTAGGACATGGTTTAAGCTTAAACTGTGATTATTCATCAGATAAATATATGCTGCTGTATTCGTATAAGTCTTATTGCTAGACTCCCACTTCCACCCATGAGTTTCTCTGGGGAGGGAGGGGGTGTTAATTCCAAGATGGTGCCTAAAGGATGGGAAGTTTCTTAGGTATCTCATGGCCTCCACAGGAATGACGGTGTCCCTCAGAAAGACTGCCTTGTGTCCCTCACCCTAGGCACAGGCCCTGCAAGTCTCATCGTTGTCATGTGACATCGGTGACACCAGGCTATTTTTCACTTTGGTTCTTCTATTTCAGAGCAGCTTCGGAAAAGTCAAGAGCTCTCTCGGGTAATTGTTCCTTCAGGATTGCAATAAACATGACTAAAACAAACAAACAAAAAAAGAACAGATGTTATAGAGCTTTTTAAAAATCTTAGTACTAATATTAGCTTTCCAAATGATAACTTTTTCAAATGAGAATTAGAGTTTTAGCTTTCTTCAGTGTTTGCAAATCATCCTGTTTTATTTTGCTCTTGTTATTTTTCTTTCACTCGTTAAAATGTTTCATCAGTTATGCTGACTGAAGATAGAATGGGATAAATATGTTAGATCATTTTGGTATTTTGGTTATAAATCTTACCTTTTAGCAATAGATATTTCCTGGAAAAATATTTTTTGCTTTAGTTTCATCAATATCTGACTTATTTTACATCACATTTCACCTTTTTATTACATAGCTTGGTGGATCCTGACAAGTATATATATGTGTGAAAACCACAATTAAGACATGCAACACTGCCCTAATCTGAGAGGAAAAAAATCCTCCATACACAGTCAATACCTCCCAAACACGTGAACCCTAAAAACTCTAACACACTTTTCTGTCCTTTAATTTTGTCTCTGCAAGAATATTACATAAGTGGAGGATTGCCTTTGGACGAGTATCTTTTACTCAGGCAAGGCTGTTGTGTCAGACATTTAGCCAACTTATGGATACACTGCAGTTCATGCCTTTGCATTACTGGCTAGAATCCACTGTGTGGATGTATTATAGATTGTTAATAATGTATTATTATGGCTTATTAATTTGTTCCACAGTTAAGGGATATTGGATCTGTTTCTCGTTTTCAATAAATAGTAATGAGGTTGCTATGATATTCCTGTACAAGTTTGTAAAAGAATACTATTTCCATGTCATTTAACTAAAAGCCTATTAGTGAGAAGAAACAGGTTATAACTAGACCTCTTTTCCAAAGTGCCTGTTCCATCTTTCATTCTTTTGTCATTTTTACATTTTCTTTTGTGAAGTATATGTTGAAATGTTACTTAGAGTTGAAAATAATAACTAAGCATTCTTATGGCATACATGATGTTTAGACATCCTGGTGTCATTAATTGTACCGTTGTGCTACATTTAATTAAAATTTAATTAAATTTTATCTTTTTTTTCTGGAGTGGACACTGAAAACCCTAGTGATTTTTCAAGTATGCAAGTATGTTACATTTTCTGAGCAATATTTCTCAGATTTCTCTGGTAATAACCATTCTACCTTCTGTTTCTATTTCTTTGCCCATATTTTAATAAGGACATTCCTTTCTTGCTACTGAGATGTTTGGGTTTCTTGTATTTTGTGGATGCTCACTTCTTTTCAGAACATATTTTCTTCCATTCCATTTTTTGAGCATATGGTTATCTAGTTATTTCCACATTATTTACTGGAAAAACTTTTTCTCTACCAAATTGCCTTTTTACCTTGGTTATATACTTGTGAAACTATTTCTGGATCCCATTGCTCTTGTCTTAAATCTATTTTTTTCCAATACCACTTTTTTTTTACTATTGTAGCTTTATAATAAGCTTATAGATCAAGTGCTCTATGGGAGATCCATAAATATGGAGAGAATGTGCATTCAGCTCTTTTTATTTAGGCCTCTCTATGTATTAATGCTTTTAACTTACTTGATGTCATTCATGTCTCATATCTTTGCTGAGAGTTGGTTTTATGTTTCCATGGATGACTGAGTGTAGTGAAGTCTCCCAGCATATTAATAGATTTGTTTATTTTTAATTTAAACAATTCTCTGTAAGTAGCTGTACAAAGGAGGTGCCATCTAGCAAGGCAGTTTATGAATACAATGCATCTTGATCCATATCACCCCCTTCAGCCCACCCCCTTCCACTGCGTTTTGTAGTTTTGTGGAGTATACAGTGAAATCCTGACTGCGCTTTTCCCAGTGCCCTCCCTCATTTACTTACCCCTCCCCTTGGTCCTACCCCTTCTCTTGTATGTGCTTCTTTTCTGGTGCTGATTTCTTTGGGCTTTAGCCTAGTCTTTAAAATATATATATATATATATATATATATATATATATTCACACACTGTTTGAGCTCTCTATAGAGTTTCTTAAACTTCACTTAATTCATTTGTAACATACTACCCAAAATATTTACTAAAAGATTTATAGGTACATCCTGTCTGCAACAAGTGAAGGAAAAAAATGCAACCTTTGTTTTCCCGAGTCTGGATGACTTTACTTAATATAATTTTCCAAGTTTGTCCATTTCCATAGGAAGTATATAATATCATTCTTTCTAATAGATGGATAAAATTCCATTGTGTACATATCCCATTTTCATAATCCATTCGTCCAGTGAGGGGCATCTGAGCTGATTTCATATCTTGGCTATAGCGAGTAGTGCTTCAATGAATATGATCATACTGATGGCTTTCCTGTGACATTTTTTGTGTTCTATTGGGTAAGTCCCCAGGGGTGGAATTGCTGGATCATTGGGTATCTCTATTTTTGAGGAACCCTCATACTGCGTCCCAGAGTAGTTGAACAAACTTACATTCCCACCAGCAGTAGTGTATCAGAGTTCCCTTTTGGCCAGATCTTTACCAGCATTTGTTATTATGTGTTTCTAACTGGCTTGGGGTGGAATCTCATTTCCTTTATGGCTACAGATGTTGAGCATTTTTTCATGTGTCTATTGCCATTTTTGCTTCTTCTGAGACATTTCTCTCTCTCTTTTAAGTAATTAGTCTATTAATTGTGTTGTTTCTTTGAGGGTTTTTTGAGGTGTGACTTCGTTGAGCTCTAAGTATATTCTAGGTATTAAGCCCTTGTCTGCTTGTCTGATGTATAGGTGCTAAAAATCATGTCCCAGTCTGTGGGCTTTCTATTTGGCTCATCAGCTAAGTGCTTCACCTTGCAGAAACTTTTTAGTTTTATAAACTCCCATTTATCAAGTCTTTCTTTGATTTGTTGTGTTTCTGCGTCTTAGAAATTTTTGATTTGTGCCCAGGAGCCCAAATATTTGTCCTACCCCTTTCTGAAATAGTTTTTATAGTTTCAATTCTTCCACTGAGGTCCTTAATATTTCAGTTCTATCAGTGTTGTTTTTTGTGTGTGTTTTGGATCCTGTTGTTGTTAAGGGCATATATGTTTAAAATCATTATTAGTTTAGAGAATCGTCCCTTTCAAACTTATCAATTTTCTGTATGTATTTTGTTTGATATTGATATAGCAATTTCTCCTTTCTTCTTGTCAAGATTTTCATAGTATCTTATTGATTATTTTATTGTGCTTTGTTTCTTGTTTGTTTTTTGTTGTTTGTTTGCTTGCTTGTTTGGGGGTGATAGGGCTTGAACTCAGGGCCTAGCCACTGTTCCTGAGCTTTTGTGCTGAAGGCTAGTTCTCTATCACTCTGAGCTACACAGTTCTACTGCTGGCTTATGGTTCATTGGAGTTAAGAGTCTCACAGACTTTCCTGCTTGGGCTGGCTTCAAATTGCAATCCTTGGTTCTCAGTTTCCTGAGTAGCTAGGATTACAGGTGTGAGCCACCAGTGCCCAGCTCGCTTTACTTATTAAAGCTATTTATGCTTTTGTTCTTAAAACATTTTATACAGTATATGCTTACTTATGGACCTAATATAATTTTCTTTAATTTCTAATTGGCATTCTATAAGATTTACATTGAATATAATTAATATGATTGGAATATAACTGATCAGTAGTGTTAGCTCTTTTATTTGTTAAAGCTCTTATTTTTATTCCTCTAAGTTTAATTTTGATTTACAGCATTTTAACTTCTTCATTTGATTTTTCTTTTAAAGAATTTATTATTGTCGGTTATACAATATACATCTGTATTTAATCAAGATCTATTAAAATAATATCATATACCTAACCTCTAGTATAAAAACTTAATAGTGGTTTTAGCATTTTATTCCCTTTTCATGCTATTTAGTCATATATTTTACTTCTATAAACAATGTATTATATTTTCTTTAGATATTTATCTTTTATAGCAATTAAAATGATAAAAATGATTTGGG
Organism: Megascapheus bottae; assembly: GCF_031878675.1. Taxonomy (NCBI): domain Eukaryota; kingdom Metazoa; phylum Chordata; class Mammalia; order Rodentia; family Geomyidae; genus Megascapheus; species Megascapheus bottae. Next base: position 16,350,215 of record NC_143512.1, on the reverse strand, counting down.
GGAATTGTAAAAATGTATTATTTTTAAGGAGTTGTACAAGAGAGTTAGAATTCCACATTAAATTTTGTTTTTAACTTTACTTACATCATTTCTAGAATCTCTTTTAGCATAGTATTTTCCCCTTATTTCTTTATGCGTATGTTGTCTCCTAAAGATTTTAAAATGTAACAATTTTTTCTTAGCCATTAAAAAATACAACACACCAGACCTGATTTCTTAGGGCTCTGTTAAATTTTTATTAGGTTTGGGTAGCAAGGAACATGCTTGATTTTTAAATTCTTTGTACTCACATAGAGCTGTAGGACCATAGGACTGAACAAATCGCAGGTGGTCCTTAGCCTGGTTTTCAAAGTCTAAAGGATTTGCTTTTAACTGACGCTATTTTAAGATATTCCCAGAAGTTCTTTTTCTGAAGTTGAAACTTAAATTTTAAATTGGTTCTTTTTCTGTTGCCTTGGTCTCTTTCTTACTTGCTTTATGTATGAGCCGAGGTCATTCAAACTGCACTATTCTACTTTCTAATGCATCCCTGTTTTGTAATTTTAATCACAGATTAAAAATAGCCATGAGTCCTAATAACAAAAAACAAAACATTCATTTTTTTTATGGTTAAAAATAAGAGGGAAGGGATGGTGAGTCTCCAGCTCTTTTGCAATGTATAGTAAGTACTGACTGATCAAACACTAATAAGAGTGCTAAATTTGCCCTCTCTCTTAAGACACATGGCTTATTTTACTCCAGATATATACCACATACCTTTAGTGAACTCTAGAATTCTGAATGTCAATGAACATTCTCCATAATTTGTGTTTACCTCGAGTTCATTTCATTGAGTGCCTCTTGATTGAACTGGGCAGGAAGAATCGAGTAGGCCTGCGAAACCTACCATTTTCTGAGCATATTATATTGAGTTGTTTGCCATTTAGTAGAAGATGAGCACTTGTGAGTTATGTGGGTAATTGCAAAAGTCACTATTGGCACTATTGTCAAGCTATTTTTTCCCTGTTAATTCCTGTCCAAAGCATAACATTTTCTTTTTCTTTTTCCCCCTCAAGGGGTGCTACATCCATTGTGTACAGATGCAAACAGAAGGGGACCCAGAAGCCTTATGCTCTCAAAGTGTTAAAGAAAACAGTAAGTTTATTTCCTTATATAATAGTATCTCTGAGGGAGCGGTGGCCTGAGAGGTAAGGATCCTTACAGGAGCTGCTGTGTGTGGCTGACTGCTTTGAGTCTCAACTATGAGCACATATCTTAAATAACTTGTTGTCTGATGGCCTATACAAGCCACTGAATCTTGGACTGGATATGACTTGTGGGACACATGTTCTATATCATATTTAAACATATGAATATTAGAATCTCATTTTACTATACTGGAGAAGTAATACTATACTATTTAAAAGAAGCAGAAATCAAACAGAAATATCTCTTTGTGAAACAAGTCACACGCTTCTGATTTTTCTATGTTCCCAGAAGTAAGCATTTCCGTAACTAATCCTGCTGGTGTAAAAATGTTAAAGTAGTGTTTTTGTTTGGGGGACACTTCCGTTGCCCTAAACTCATGGGTGAGCTGGAAGAGGCCAAAATGTCTTATCCTTCTGATGAGTGACAAACTTAAATGTAGAGCCTGTGCGATGCTCATGACCTTTTCTGGGCCTTATGTCCTTAGGTACTTTTCACTCATAAGAACCACAAAGGCACAGGATACTCTTATAGGACACTATTCTTTTTTTCAAATTTAATGTGAATAAGAATATGAAGTACATATTGATGAAAACCAAGTTTTAATGGAAGCTTAAGAGAGAAGTGTCCTATATTTGATGTCAAATACCTTTCTTAGGCCAAACAAGTCCAACCCATGTCACCTTCCCCCTCTAGACACTTAATATCAAAAACTGTTTATTCCCTAGGGGAATTTCAGAACTGCCCCTGGGGAATTTTAGAATTTCATAGAACAAAGAGGGAAAAGTATAGTGGCACAGGCTTTTTAGTCCAGTGGAAATTGAATGACATTTTGAAACAATCTGTTGGAATTTTAAAAAAATAACAAAAATAGTTAAACCAAAGTAGATACTAATTGAAATGTCAACTCTCTAAGCTGAATATTTGGTCTGGTATACTCAGCTGTTTAACTTATTCCAAAATACATCAGTTTCTTATAGTCATAAAATTTATTTGAGCTGAAGATTATAAAAATGTTATGAAATATAATTTTCTATAAAGTTCATTTCCTTTCAAAAAGAATCAGTGGTACCAGGGCTTGAACTCAGAGACTCATCATTTGTAGGAAACTTGAATCACTCTCCCAGCTCTGTTCTTTTATTTACTTTTCCAAAAATGGACTCACTCACATTTATGTTTTGGTGGGCTTAGACTTTGATTGTTCTTTTTACATTCCCTATCAAAGCTGGGGTGACAAGCATGTGTCGCCATGCAAACTTTTATTGGTTGAGATAAGGGATGAATAAGATTATAGTCATGAGCCATCACACCAGCCTAAATACATGCTTTAGAAGAAAAAATGCTTTAGCAGGAATCTTGAGCAAGATTATTTTTAGACTTGATTGTGTCTTTTTTTGTAGAATAAAAACACTATCAGTAAATTTTTGTGAGTAGTATTCTTTTTCTAAGGTTATACATAATTTTATTTATACATTTAAGTTATATAATTTATATAAATTATGCATAAGTTAATTATACATAATTTTAAAAATAACTGTGCATAATTACTATAAGTACAAACATAGGTCAAGCTCATGATTTTTTATTTATATATTTTTAAATGTTTTTCATTAATTTTTTATTGTAATTAATAGAAGGGTTACACTGTATTTGCCAGATAGAAGGTGCATTACTTCACAGTCATTGCTGCCCCTGTGAGCAGTATTCTTTTCACATGCCTGGGGATCCTTTAAAAAGAACTAGACATATGAAAGTCTAGGAAAAAAGCATTCAGAAATTACTTGTGAAATGCTCAAGAACCCCACAGGCAAAATTGGCTTAGAGAATATTGGTCTATGTTTTAGAAATCTTGGAAACTAAAGCTAGGTAAAGATAGTTTGTGGGTTCTTAACTCATATTCATTGGGAAACTACAAAATTACAAACCTACTACCACCATTCACACACACACCACAGGCCCTCTGGCTTTTCTTCTGCACTTTGGTTGTTAAATGCCTTTCTCCTTAGACAGGCAGGAGAACAATGTGGTTGGGAACGTAGTGTCAAATGGAGCTATAAGGCAGATGTTGTCAAACATAGTTACTGCAGGAAGTGGGAAAATCCCCTGGGGGAGCCCCAGTTCCAAATGTGATTTAGAATCCCCATGTGCAGAGATATGTAAAGGAGAGAAAGAGCAGGCCAGACCTCAAAGCACAAATTGCCTCTAGTGTTTAATTCTGCAGAGGTCCCTGAGATGGAAATTTCCTTGTGTAAATGAAATAAGTGCATACTAAGGCACTATTTAGAGAGGGAAAGTGATTCTTGGGGAAATACTTTCTTGGAGAATTTAACAAAAATCTGGTGCCTGAGGATAAAAGAAGGGTTTCAAAAAGCTTGAATTACTGATGTAATCTACCTATTAAATTGAACTACATAAAATTGCCTCTATATAAAACCATTTCTCACCTATAAAATGGCAATTTTATTTGATTTATTTAATAGCCAGATCCTCTTTTTATAACAAGACCCAAATATAAGAAATCTGAATCCTAACCTGATCCTGCCTATATCTATTTGTCTGTCTGTCTTTCCATCCATCTGTCTGCCCTTCCATGTAACATCTGTCTAATTTTGTGCCCTAATTTCCTAGGAGTCATAAAACAAGCTTCTAGTAATTGGTGCCTTAATACAATAGCAATTTATTGTCTCACAGTTCAGAGACATTGCCCCCTGATTACTCTGTAGAAGGATCTGTTCTGTGTTCTCTGCCTCTCACTTAGGTTCTGTTGAGAGAGGGAATTTCCAGATGTTCAGATGACTTGTAGATTGTCATTCTGATCTCTTATCTCCACAGTCTCATGGCCATCGTTTCCTTTCATGGTCCTTCAGTTCAATTGTGTCTATGTAGTTTTTTGTAGCATTTGCATATGTATAGTTCAGTCTGTGTCTAGATGGTTTTTCAGCATTTGCACATGTATGAACTTTCCATAATGAAAGCTTAGGAGAGAAACATATTTTGACACTGAAAGAATTAGAAGAATTTGCAGTCTCTTAGTATTATGATAAACATTGTTGAATCTCATAGATGAAATGAATTGCTAAAACAGTAGAAATAGTTGTTGAATAATATTTTTAAATTCTTTCTTTTAATTGTAAAACATAGTGGGAACCCGGGAGTATGGCCTAGCAAGTAGAGTGCTTGGCCTAGCATGCATGAAGACCCGGGTTTGATTCCTTGGTACCACATACACAGAAAAAGCTGGAAATGGGGCTGTGGCTCAAGTGGTAGAGCGCTAGCCTTGAGAAAACTCAAGGACAAAGCCCAAGCCCTGAGTGCAAGGCCAAGGACTGGTAAAAAAAAATAGTGGGGAACAATTCTAAGATTCCATCTCACTCCAGTTAGAATGGCCATGATCAAGAAATCTAATAACAACAGATGCTGGCAGGGATGTGGCCAGGAGGGATCACTACTACACTGTTGGTGGGAGTCCAAACTTGTTCAACTACTATAGAAAGCAGTATGGCAGTTCCTCAAAAGACTAAACATAGAGCTCCCCTATGACCCAGCAATTCCACTACTAGGCATTTACCCAATCATCCAGAAACAAGGATATGCTAAATCTACTAGCACAACGATGTTCATTGCAGCAAAGATATGGAACCAACATAGATGCCCCTCAGTTGATGAGTGGATCAACAAGATGTGGTATTTATACACAATGGAATTCTATGCTGCTGTCAGAAAGAATGACATCGCCCCATTTGTAAGGAAATGGAAGGACTTAGAAAAAATCATATTAAGCGAAGTAAGCCAGACTCAAAGGAACTTAGGCTCAGTGGTTTCCCTCATTTGTCATAATCAATAGAAACCTTGGGCTCTCCTAGCAGAGTTTCACAATAGAACAAAACCTAAACACATGAGGCCATATAGTATGACATTAAATGAAAGGACCTCCAGGATATATAGAAACAAAAGCCATATAATGAGTGATTGTTGTCCTTAATGTACTATGTTATCTCTCTTCTCTTTTGCTGTCCCTTGGTTATCTCATATTGTTACAGTATTTCACCTTGTTATCTGATATATTTTATATATGCATTTTTGGTTATTTGAAATCAGATAGGGAAGCAGGGAAAACAAGATGTGGGGCGGGGGTAGGGGTAGGGAAATGGGGACCAAGATATGAGAAAGGGTATCAATGTTTGTGAAGTAATGAACCTTCTATCTGGTGAATATAATGTAACCCTTCTATTAATTACAATAAAAAAAAGAAAAAAATGTATGGGGAAAAATAAATAAAAAATAGTGGGGTTATAGTAATATAGGTCAGGTAATTAGTACCTTTCTTTTTGAAGTGTCAACTTGTCCTTTATTTTGTCCCAGATTTTTTTCCCCTCCTGACCTCTCCCCCACTACAAATTGTATAATTCATTTCCAACATAGTGTCTAGAAAGCCTCACTGCTGAATTATTCACCCTTTGTCCCACTATTTCTATGCTAACCTTTGCTCTCCCCCAAACAGAAAACCTTACATGCAAGACATAGGGTACATAAATCAAAAACAGAAACAAAGGAAAGAGAAAAAACTTTAAAAAAAAGCAACAAATATTGTACTGAATTGAAAATCCTGGACTTCCCTGTAATAAGAGCCATTGTCTTATTATGTCACTTTGATAGTATTAAAAGTAGAGAAATAGACTGTTAGTTGTTTATTTGTTTTTTTTTTCCCATTTGACATTAGAAATTCTTTTGGCAGCAGAGTTGTCTAATCAGTAGGTGAACCATTCATCCCCCTTCTGCATGGGGTAGGGTGTAGGAACAGCCAGCTTTCTGTTTTGGTTTTTGGCATTACTGGAGTTTGAACTCAGAGCCTTTCATTTGCATATCTCAGTGTGGTTCTTGTGCTTTTGGTTTTGCCTTCAGGCAACCTTCTTTCTGTGCGCACACGCACGCACGCACACACGCACACACACATACACACAAAGCAAAACAAAAACCCCTCTTATTCTGAGTTCTGCCCACACAATGAAGACCACCTTCTGCAAATCCGTCACTTTTAGTCCCAACTTTCATGTAACTGCTTTGTACATTTGTTCTGAATTAGATATTTATTTTCTTTGTGTCGCCATAGTACACATTTTTTTGCCAGTCCTGGGGCTTGAACTCAGGGCCTGAGCACTGTCCTTGGACTTTCTCAAGGCTAGACCTCTACCACTTAGGCCATAGAACCATTTCCAGCATTTTCCTATGTATGTGGTACCAAGGAATTGAACCCGGGTCTTCATGCATGATAGGCAAGCACTCTTCCACTAAGCCAAACTCCCAGCCTGTACACATTTTTTTAAAATTGTATTTTATTGTCCAGATAATGTATAGAGGGGCTACAGTTACATTCATCAGGTAGTGGGTACATTACTTCTCAAACCTTTACACCCTTTCTCATGTTTTTGTCCTTTTCCTCCCCTTCCCCCTCTCAGTCATCTTGTTTTCCCCCTTTCCCTTCCCTATTTCAAATAACGAAAAAAGTATAATACAGTATACCAGGTAACAAAGTCAGATACAGTAACCACATGGAATTAACCATAAGTGGAAAAAAAAGAGAAAAGAAATAGCTTCACATAGTACATTAAGAACAACAATAACAAAGATAAACCTCTTATTTCCATAGCCTAGAGTTCATTTCATTTAGTCTCATACTGTATGACCATAAATAAATAGGTTTTAAGATATGAGCCTCTACTAGGAGAATTCTTGGTGTAGTACATAATTTTTTCAGAACAGTTTTGCTGTGCTTTGAACATGTCATGCTGCCACAGAGCAATGCACTTAAAAAAAAAGTCATAGAATTTCTTCCTTCCAATGGGAAATACCTGCTAAGTATTATATTAAATATTTCTAAGTCTTAAAACTGCAAGCTTGCCAATTATTGGTGACTCATAAATGTAATTCTAGCCTTTCAGGAGGCTGAGACCTCAGCAGCTTGGTTCCAAGCCAGGCAGAACAGAAGAGTCTTTGAGATTCCATCTTCAATTAAGCAGCGAAATGTTGAACTGGCAGTGTGGTAAAAGTGGTAGAATCTGGTTGTAAGCAAGAACTTGAGCTCAAGCACCAGCACCCACCTCCACACCCCCTCCACTTATCACTAATTTTGAGGTTGCGTATCTAAAACATGATCTGACCCCAGGACTGTCTAATTTTATGTCTAACAGGAAAATGTAACTATGCTCATAATGAAAGACAATGTCTAGAATATGAGCAATTATTCTGACCTATTTTCTGCTACCATTTGACTTTTTATAGTTGTACATTTTAGTGTAAGAAACCAGCTTAACACCTGGCAGCCCTTGGAGGAAAGAATTTGCATAAAATTTAAAGTTTTCATACTAAGCAAGATGTCCCTAGATTGTAATTAATCTCTTAGTCAGTTTGGGTTGCTGTAATAGAATATTATAACAAGATAGATTACATAATGGAAAAATATTTCTGCAGTTTTGGAAGATAGGCACCAGCAAAGGTAGTGTTTGATAAGTTCTCACTTTCTGGCTACACAGAAGGCCAGCTTGTGTATCCATATCCACACAGCCAATACCACAGTGGAGAGAGGAAGCAAGCCCTCCACTTGCCTCCTCCTACAAAGAAACAAATCACAAGAGTTTCATGTTCACAGTCTAATTATTCCTCAAAGGTTTATCTCCTAGTAATAGCACATCTTATTTGAGAGGAGATACAAAGATTCAGTTAATAACAATCAACCAATTTACCAAGTCTTGGCAGTTCTGCTGATATAAGAATATGAGCCATGACAGTGGGAAATCATTACATACACCTTCATGTTGTTGCCAGCATCTACTATTTATTGAACATATGAAGTATGCCAGAGTCTGGACCAGGGTCTCAATTTCAAAGTGACAAAAGTAAAGGCAAATGATGTCATCAAGCGTGTGTGCATAGATTTTCTTTTTTTAAAATAAATATTTTGTAATCTCTCATAATAAAATGGCACAAAATATGAAAGATAAGCATTTGTACTACCAAAATTAAGAATACAAATAATATTTTATATTCTCCAGAATTTGGAAAGTGGATCCATCATTAGATAATGTGGATGGAGGTGAAGAATTTACACTAAGTTTCTGCAAGGGTCTCTTGTTCTTCTTTTGCACTGCCTCCTGCAAGAAACTTTTTCCCTGTGATGAGGGAGTGTGTTGTATAAGGCAAATGCTCGGGAGAATGGTGCTCACAAAACCTGAATATCAGGAAGGCTAATCACCACATTGCACTGAGTACTTGCTATATACCAGGAACTTCTTACGCATGACGCTATTGTGATTAAAATTTGCTGCCTATATAAATGAATAACCTCTTCATTTTTTTCATCATGCCTCTATATTTAGGCTTAGTTTCCAAGAATCAAAATAGCTAACTGATTACAATAACAGATATTAAACACAGAGCCATGATTCAGGTTTGTGTGGCTTCATAACTTTCAGTTTTATTTAGTGGAAACAATGTAAATGTGATAGATGAGATGAAGAATAAGGGAGGAAAATCAGAGAAATGTTTAAAATAAAAATTTAATGAAGTTTCTGGACACAAAAATAAAAACATTTTATAAAAACAATAGAGCAACATTGATACATAAGACCATATAGTATGATGCTAATTGAAAGGAACTCTAGGATATAGAAACAAAAGCCATATAATGAATGATTGTTGTCCTTAAGGTACTATGTTATCTCTCAGCTCTTTTGCTGTCCCTTGGTTATCTCATACTGCTACAGTGTCTCACTTTGTTATCTGATATATTGGATATATTTATATTTGGTTATTTGAAATTGGATAGGGAAGGGGGGAAAACAAGATGAGGGGTGGGGGTGGGGGGAAGAAAATGGGGACCAAGACATGTGAAAGGGTATCAATGTGCATTAATTAATGCACCATCTATCTGGCAAATATCATGTAACCCTTCTATTAATTACAATAAAAAAATCTTAAAAAAAACAACAACAAAAAAACCACAAAATATTATTAGCCGAGCCCCAGTAGCTCACTCTTTTAATCCTAGCTACTCAGGAGGCTGGGATCTGATGAATGCAGTTCAAAACGAGCCTGGGCACAAAAGTTCATGACACTCTTATTTCCAATTGACCACTAGAAAACCAGAAGTGGTGCTGTGGCTCAAGGGGTAGGGTGGTACCCTTGAGCTGAAGAGCTCAGGGACAATGCCCAGGCCTAGAGTTCAAGCCCCATGTCTGAAAACAACCAAAAGAAAAAAGAAAAAGAAAAGGGAAAAACAACATTATTGCATAAAACAAACTACATACATTCTCATATGCTTAAAATAAATTATCTAAAAAAGGCAAGGCAAGAAAGCAATGTTTGAGCCAGTCACTGCTGGCTGAAGACTAGCTACTCGAGTGTTTCTAAGTGTCACTGTGGCTCAAGAGGAAGAGTGCTTGTCTTGAACAAAAGAAGCTCAGGGACAGAGACCAGGCCCAGAGGTCAAGTTCCAGACCTGTAGATAATTAATTAATTAAAAAAATAATGTGTGACAACAGCACAAAAAAGGTTAATAAATTTAACTTAGAAAATCAAAGACTTCACACTCAAAATACTAAAGCGTTGATTGAAAGGAGACACAAATAAATAGAAATGTCTATCATGAGTTTGTAGAATAGAATAATTAAGTAATATGTTCCTATTACCAAAACTGAGCTATAGGTATGTAGTCTATTCAAATATTCCAACAAAACATTTCACAAAATTAGGTAAAATATCCCTAAAGTTCCTGTGAAACTACAGAAGCCCTCAGACAGCCAAACCTATCTTGAACAAAAAGAACACAGCAGCAGGCATCACAAGACCGGATTTCAAAAATCTACCACAAAAACTATAGAAATCAAAATGCCACCATTATGTTAAGATAAATACAAAGACCATTTGAATGTGCTAGAGAGCCCCAAAATAAATCCACACATTTATGACCAGTTGATTTTAACAAACACTCAATGTCTGTCTCTCCAATAAGTCTCTTCAAAAAAGTAGTATTGAGAAAACTAGATTTCCACATGCAGAAGAATAAATCTTTATCTCATACCACAAGCTACAAATATCAGCTAAGCATAAATTAAGCATTTATAAATGCACAACTTCATACCATAAAATTCTTCACAGAAAACAAGAGAAAAGTCCATGACATTAAGTCTGACAATGTTATTTTTTCTATGACAGCAAACATGTTAACAATGAAATCAAAGACAATTGGAAACAAGTTGCTTTAGAAAGTTTGTGAACATAACCACATGCAGTATGACACCTGTAGTTCCAGCTACTCAGGAAGCTGAAGCAGATGTATCTCCTGAACTTAGATTTCAGAGCTTCAGAATCTGGGTAACATAGTGAGACCTTAGTGTCTTGAAAACGATTACATACAGCAAAGGCAATAATAGACAAAATAAAGACAACTAATGAAAAAAATCATATTAAGTGAAGTAAGCCAGACTCAATGGAACATAGGCTCAATGGCTACCCTCATTTGTCATAATCTGTAGAAACCTTGGGCTCTACTAGCAGAGATTTACAATAGAGCAAAACCTAGATACATAAGGCCATATAGTATGATGCTAAAAGAAAGGACCTCCAAGATATAGAAACAAAAGCCATATAATAAGTTATTGTTGTCCTTAATGTACTATGTTATCTCTCATCTCTTTTGCTGTCCCTTGGTTTTCTCATATTGTTACAGTATTTAACCTTGTTAGCTGATATATTGGTTATTTGAAATTGGATAGGGAAGGGGGGAAAACAAGATGAGGGGTGGGGGTTGGGGGAGGGAAATGGACCAAGGCATGAGAAAGGGTATCAATATATGTGAAGTAATGCACCTTCTAGCTGGTGAATATAATGTAACCCTCTATTAATTACAATAAAAATTTTTTTTTAAAGAAATGGAAGAAGAAAGGGTAAACTAATGCAGCAATGAAAAAAAAGACAACTAATGGAATGAGCCAAATTTTTTGTAGACCATAAAAATGAGGGATCAATATGTGAAATGTATAGGGATCTCAAACAACTCAATGGCAAGAAAACAAATGACTAGATTGAAACATGGGAACAGGCTGGAAGAAATATTTTTCCAAAGCTGATTGACAAGTGGCCAACAGATACATATATATGAAAAGTTGCCCACCCTCACTAATCACTAGGGACGTCTAAGTCTCAACCACAGTGATATGTCTTTTACCTTGCCCCTGTTAAGACAGCTGTTGTAATGCCAGTGGTGATATTGATCTAAATTCATTGTAGTCATATCCTACTTTGTGAAATGGCAACTCCTTTGTGCAACATCTTAAAGATAAAAATAAAGTTTAAAAAAGTGTTAAAAATATCAAGTACTATTAAAATGTAGAAATGTTTACAAATTTCAGTATGTCAGTATATATAGTAAATATGTGAAATATAATGCAATAGAAACAAAGCAAACTCTGCCTTTTGCAAGATACATAGAAGGATCCAAAAGAACATTATGCTAAGTGTAACCAGCCAGGCACGGAAAGATTTCACCTTCATGTGGAATCTAGAACACTGAAATTTGCACAAATAACAGAGAAGAAGGCAACAGTAGGAGAAATAGAAAACACAAGATACAAACTTGAAGCTGAAAGATGCATGCACTGGAGGAGTTCTGACATACAGTCAGGAGACTATATATAGTTCATAGTAATATTTGATCACCTAGAATTTTTTATATCCATAGATTTTTAAATATTCTTATCACTAAATAAAAGTTTTTATGTGATGTCATGGGTATGTTAATTGCCTGATTTTCGTAAGCATTTTCTCTATATGTATTTGCACATAAATGTACATAAATGTCATAATGACGTGTTTTATACTTTATAGACATACAATTATTAACTAATTTACTTCTATAAAATCTAGAGAAAGAATAATCATATAATTTACAAAGTATTTAAGACTCCCGTGGACGAACAAAAGAAAAGTTCATTGCCACTTATTAAGAACCACCCAACTCTCTAGGGAAAGCCTGTGTCCTTTGTCACATTTCCCAACTGTATGAAGCTAGGCATTGATGTGGAACTTTTTCTTTTTTGTCTCTTTCTACCTAAATTTGAGAACTAAAAATCTGACCATGAGCCATGCATTTTCTAATTGTAATGATGTATGTAAGAGAGATGGATGCTTTATAACCTTAGTTAGAGATATGCTTCTATGAAGCACTGCTAATAAACACACTTGTGCTCTGGAAGTGCAGGCAAGGTCACCTTGGTCAAGATGAAGAGGTGAGTAATAAATCACCAGCTCAAATAGACTTTTGGGGCCCAGTTGAAGTCTCAGAGCACATTAAGGAAAGTAGCTTGTAGATAACAAGCCGTGTCAAGTGAAGTGTAACTTCTTCAAGCCTCTGTCAGATTTTCATAGGGACTATTAGGCCAGGTTTCCTGGAATAAGAGCCAAGGATATTTCTATACAGGGTGTGACAAGTATACTTCAAATAGAGGAAAAGGTATCAGGGTGGAATGTTAAAATCTTGGCATGATTTGTATGCTTTATTATTCAAGAGTCTACTTGGAAGTCTGAACACTCTTGCAGAGACTTGTTATGGCTTCTGGGATTTTTTCCTTTCTTCTTTTTTCCCTTTCTTTCCTTCTTTATTTTTTTCTGTCCTTTTTTCTTTCAATATAAATTTGCTAGAAGCTAAGTATCAGTGGCTCATACCTGTGATCCTAGCTCTCCAGAATGCAGAGATCTAGAGGATTATGGCATGAGGCCAGTCTGGTTAGAAAAGTTTTCTAGATGTCATCTCCAAAACAATTGGCAAAAAGCAGAACTAGAGGTGCAATTTAAATGGTAGGGCACCAGCCCAGCAAGTATTGGCCCTTAATTCATACCTCAGTACTGACCAACATTTCTGAAATGTGTCCTAATTCATGCTTTTTCATCTTTTCCTATATTGAGCACTTTTAGGTATTTTGGTGTGTTTGTGTGTGTGTACCATAATCCAGAGAAAAATTGATATATTGTGTGTGAGTGTGTGTGTGTGTGTGTGTGTGAGAGAGAGAGAGAGAGAGAGAGAGAGAGAGAGAGAGAGAGAGAGAGAGAGAGAGAGAGAGAGAGAGATAGCAGAGAGACAGAGGGAGGGAGAGCAGTTACTTCAGCTCCTAAGTGATCTTGACCATTGAGATGGAGTCTCTGGAGCGGCCCAAAGAAGGTGTGTCATCTGCTAAAGCAGAGACCATCTCAGAGGAAACAGCTTCTCAAAGAGCTAAGTGGGAAACGCTTTGTAACCAAAGAGCCCATGACAGTAGGGAGATTGAGAAGAGCCAGGCTCAGGCAAGAGGAGCTCAGGAGCAGCAGGAGAGCTGGAGGAGCCCCACACTCAGCCTCAAGGCACATGAGACACTCGTATCTTATGGGCACACAGAACAGCTATATCTTTGTATTCACAGAAACAAAATACTTTCAAAAGTGGTAAGTTTTCTTTTCCTCTAAATCATCAATATCAATGGTAGCCAAAGCTTCATCCATCCAGACAGCATAACAAGTTAAAAAAAATAGGAAACCCAAAGTTGCTAAAAAAGAGGAAAGGAATGAGTTTGTGCCAGAGGACATTCATTTAAAAGACACAAATAGTTTTCATAATTGAATTCACTTTGATTTTTTTAAGTTAGACACCATCAAACAGCCATGTGGTCCTCCAGTAGTTTTGACGGTTCAGATTGTAAGTAATAGGAGCTGTTGTAAATGATAAAGCACTACACATCTGCCTCTTGCACAAGGGGTTGCAAAAATTTCCTTGCTGGGAGTGAGGCCTGATGCATCCGAAGTACACAAGAGTGTGAATCCCCAAATTAGACCTTTTCCTATTTATGCCATCCAGGTCCTGATAGGGCAAAGAGCCAAGCAAGTCAGCAAGGATCTTGGTCTAGATTTGGAACAGAAACTAAATGCTGGCTCCTTTCCAAGCTGATAAAGAATAATTCAACTTTTATTCACACAGCTATAGAGAAGCCCGTTACAATATCTAAATCACACTGTAAAACAAAAGGGGATACTGTTTTCTAAGTGAAAAGAATTTAAGAACGTATTTCCAAAATCAGACAAAAAAATAAACCCTTAGTTTAGCAATTCTCCTCATGCACTATTCACTGCTGTGGTTTGGACATGTCGAAGTCTCTTGGTACTTTATGTCGTGTAAGTTGTAGAGGAGGAGAGACCTGTAAGAAATGATTAGAACAAGGGAGTACCACCCTCCAAAGAGATTAATATGGTCATCACAGGACCAGGTTTCTTTCCTTGAGTTTTCTTGAGCATGTTGTAAAGCAGGGCCACCTTGCCTCTACACACACCAAGAAGCATACTGCCCATTTCTCTACAAGATTGTGTGACACAGTCCATGGGCCCTGACCAGGACATTGGAACCAAGCTGTTTTGACCTTCTGACCAGAAAGATAGTGAGCCAAATAAATCCCTGCTTCATCAGTAATCCTGTCTTTGGTGATCTGTGGCAGAAATATTAAATGGACAAAGTGCACCCATTTCTTGGTGTGAGTCCCCAACTCTGACTTAATGGTAGATGGGAGGTGCTATATCCACAGGCTGCTTGTGCCAGGCTCTCATTTCCTGTGTAGTCAGAGTTTGCCACAGGGTAAGTTCACTTAGTGTTATTCACACTTGAAGTCATATATATATATATATATATATATGAAACAAAATGAAGTAGTGCTGTTTTATGACTTCTTGATAGTTTTTAAAGCATTTTTGAAGGTGTTATTATGGCAATGTAAAAGTCAGTAAAAGGGAGACCAGGCTACTTATACACAGTGGAATTCTATGCTGCCATCAAAAAGAATGACATCGCCCCATTTGTAAGGAAATGGAAAGACTTGGAAAAATTCATATGAAGTGAAGTAAGCCAGACCCAAAGGAACACAGGCTCAATGGTTTCCCTCATTTGTAATAATTAGTACATATTAGGACTCTCTTAGCAGAGGATTGCAGTAGCACAAAGCCTAGATACATAAGGTTATATAGGATGAGACTAAAGGAAAGGATCTCTAAGATATGGAAACAAGAGCTTTATCTTGTGTGATTGTTGTTCTTAATGTACTATGTTATTTCTTTTCTCTTTTGTTGCCCTCTGGTTAATCTCATATTGTTACTATATTTGACTTAGTTACCTGGCATATTGTATATATGTTTATTTGAAATAGGAAAGGGAAGGGGAAAAACATGATGATTGGGAGGAAGGAAAATGACAAAAGCATGACAAGGGATATCTATGTGTGAGAAGTAATGCACCTACTATCTGGTGAATGTAACTGTAACCCCTCTGTACATTACCCCGACAATGAAAATACAAATTAAAAAAAGGAGAGAGACCAACATGGCGGTTAATGGTTTAGAAACCATAATAATATTTATGTGGGGTCTAGAGATTCTGCCTATTCAACTCTGGTTACCTGAAAAACATTCTAAGGTTGGGCGTGACTCCCGTGGAATAGCCCTTGTCTAGCCAGTGCACATTCACATTCGAGTTCAACACCACTACTGCCAACACAGACATTCTTTACTCCATCATTGTCAATAATGAAAAAGTCAAACCAGTCTTTGGTAGCTCATATTTGTAAGTCCCAAGGGGTCTTGGCAGGAAAGTCCCGAGATTCTTTATCTCCAGTTAATCACCAAAGAGCCTGAAGTGGCATATGTGGTAGAGTGCTAGCCTTGAGCAAAATCTTAAGGGACAGTGCCCAGCCCTGAATTCAAGCCCCATTCCTTGCACAAGGGGGAAAACAAAGTCCTGTAGATATAAATTGTCAGGATAAGAGCTCACTAGACAATTTTAAACTCATCTATATAGCAGTCTTATGTTAAATGAGGACTTACTTTTATTTTGATCCAGCAACCTTTTGCATTCAGTCACCTGCTCCCATTTCTTAGTCATCCATCCAATAAATTGCTATATGTTAAAAAATTCTGAAGAACCCAATATGTAAAAAAATAATTATCCTTTCTGTAAGAGATCTCTGGTGAAAGGAAAACATCCAAGACAGTAAATAAATGATAATATAGAATTTTTACAAATGCTATAAAGAAAATTAAATGATATCGTTTGTGGCATATACGTTTGCATAGTTACATGTTTTTTTGGGGGGACAAGTTCTGTATGTAGCTCAGGCTGGCCTTGAACTCACCATCTTCCTGTCTCAGCTTCCCCAGTAGTGGGGATTACAAGCATGTATCACAATGGCTGCCTTGTCACTGCTTTTGATGGATAAGGCCAACAAAGGCCTCTGAGTGAACTGAGTGAAGAAGAAAATAGAGTGGAAAAGGAAGTAACAAGTGCAGAGGCTTTCTAGGATGGTCCAAAGATGTGCAGCTTTACCAGTAGGAAGATTACATCACATCAGCAGGGCAAGTCATGCCATACTGAGGTTTATAGTACATAGTAAAGAGTTCATAAGCATTCTGAGCACAGTGCTTCACCAAAGGGCATTTAAACGGATGTGATTTACACTTTAAAGTCATCATTCTGGCTCCTTTGTGCTGGAGAATTGATTTTAAGGGTTAGAATCAAAGCAAGGAGAGAAGTAAAGAAGAACTACTGACGTACTGAAGCCTTTCAAAGTGTACAGAAGCCCAACTCAGAATGATGACAGCATGTAAACAATTTTATTTCCTCCACTCCCAGAGGAAGAGGGAAGAATGAATGCAAAGACAGCCTCATAGAGGCTTTTTTTTTTTTAATGGAGGACAATACATACACTTTGGAAGCAAGAGGCGCTGAAGCCTGGGGAAAAGAACTTTTGTATAGATGAGATATATTTGATCAGAATTGCTCCCAATTTCAAGAGTGATACAGACAAAAAAGCAGAAAGAGGAATTGTATGTACCTATACTACATATACCGCTTCAACCCCTCTCTCCTTCCCTCCCTCTTCCTCCCTTTTGAATCTCACTATTTCTAGTGAGATTTCACATCATCCTGTATCTTTTGTATGAACTGTTCAGTTTATTATCTTTCCTAGGAGTATTAAACCTGCTTTATTCACTGTCAAATAAAAGATTGTTCCATGTTTCTGACATCTGTAAACAGAAGAGTATATTAAGAATCTAAGACAGGAGGAGTGGGCTTGATTTGGGGAGCTGCCTCACAGCGTTTGCTGGAGGATGAACTGATCTTACAGAAGCTTCATGTTCTGAAATACAGGTGTCTTTTTATTTCTGTTTTTCACAAATATTCTTGTGCTGCCTAAACTTTCTTCCAATCCTTAGCTTCCTCTGACACTGGAAGTCATTTTTTCTTATATGGTTATATAAGATAACCAGGAGAAATACTGTAACAATATGAGATAACCAAGGGACAGCAAAAGAGATGAGAGATAACATAGTACATTAAGGACAACAATCACTCATTGTATAGCTTTTGTTTCTATATCCTGGGGGTCCTTTCATTTAGAGTCATACTATAAGGCCTTGTGTAGCTAGTTTTTGTTCTATTGTAAATTTCTGCTAGGAGAGCCCAAGGTTTCTACTGATTAGGACAAATGAGGGAAACCATTGAGCCTATGTTCCTTTGAGTCTGGCTTACTTCACTTAATATGATTTTTTTCTAAGTCTTTCCATTTCCTTACAAATGGGGCAATGTCATTCTTTCTGACAGCAGCATAGAATTCCATTGTGTATAAATACCACATCTTGTTGATCCACTCATCAACTGAAGGGCATAGGGTTGGTTCCATATCTTTGCTATGGTAAATAGTGATTTTAATCTTCTTTTTTTTTCCAGTCCTGGGCCTGGCTCAAGGCCAGCATTCTACTACTTGAGCCACAGCACCACTTCTTTTTTATTCTATTTATGTGGTATTGAGGAATTGAACCCAGGCTTCATGCATGCTAGGCAAGCACTCTACCACTAAGGCACATTCCCAGCCACTGCCTTTTATTTTTTAAGATCCTTTTTTGGTCTTCTTGATGTCTTGGAATTCAGAGAGTAGGAAGAAGCTGGTAACATAATCACCAAAAAAACATTGATTTTTAGAGTTTTGAAAGCCAAGATTATTTGATTGAATTTAGCTTTCTGTGAGAGTTAAGTATAATAGCTAGTATTGCTTTTGCTTAATACCAGCTTCTTTTTGTATAAACCCACCATGGTCACTGCTTTTACTGTCCCCCTCTCCCACTAAACTCTCCCCTCCTCACAGTGTAGCCACACCTTCTATGCCTCCTCTTCATTAATCACAAGCTCACAGTGACATGGCTGGGGGAAGAAGGGTCACAATGGAAAATGGTCAAATGTGAAGCAGAAGGAGCTCAAAGATGGCTGGTGAACTGGAATATTTTTTTATTTTAATTTTTTTATAATTTTTTATTGTAATTAATAAAAGGGTTACATGATACTTGCCAGATAGTAGGTGCATTAATTCACATACATTGATACCCTTTCACATGTCTTGGTACCCATCACCCTCCCTCCCACCCACCACCCACCCCCCGTCTTGGTTTTCCCCCCTTCCCTATCAAATTTCAAATAACCAGATACAAATAAATTCAATATATCAGATAACAAAGTGAGATACTGTAACAATATGAGATACCCAAGAGACAGCAAAGGAGATGAAAGATAACATAGTACATTAAGGACAACAATCATTCATTATATGGCTTTTGTTTCAGTATCCTGGAGGTCCTCTCAATTAGCTTCATACTATATGGCCTTATATATCAAGGTTTTGCTCTATTGCAGATCTCTGCTAGTAGAGCCCAAGGTTTCTACTGGTTATGACAAATGAGGGAAAATGAGGAATATTTTTTTTAAGAAGAAAAAAAAAGGATGTCAGATGAGTTCAGGACAATGGACAGGGACAGACTTTATGGGATTTTTCCCTCCCTAAAGCTGCTCTATTCCAGTTTTCCTTGTCCAGGTAAAGGATAGTTATTCTAATTCTCAGGCTTGTAATTTTGTACCATCCTTCTCTTCCTCTTATACTCTATGACCAGTCCATCTGTTACTTCTGATATATTTCCCTTTGAAAAGATCCATCCTTCCATTAGCATTTAGATCATTTCCATGACCTCTCTCTGCTTTGAATTTCCTCACCTCTGTAAATGTAGGAATGTCTTTTCAAAAGTCAAGTATAATCCTGTAATTCCTCTCCCCAAAGATTTTCAATTGTGTCTGGCCTAGCCTGGTAAAACACGAAGTGCTTATTACATGGTGGTCTACTTCTCTGGAGTCACTTCTGTGGCTGTGTTGGCCTCTTTGTTGTCACTCTGGTGATAAACTCTACCCCATAGCCTTTCTATTTCTCTGCCTGGAATGCTCTTCTTGAAGATCCATGTAGATATGCCTCATGGTCCTTCATCAGAGAGCGCTTCCCTGACCATCCACCTTCAAAAGCTTCAGAGAACTTCTCTCAAGATCCTTTCCTTCATCATTGTCTCGTTTGCCCTATTTCCTTTCTACCTCATATTCATCAGCTCTGGACCAGTGTGGTGTGGTGTGGTGTGTGTGTGTGTGTGTGTGTGTGTGTGTGTGTGTGTGTGTGTGTGTTTGCTTATATTCTGTATCTAGGGGTACATTAGGTCAGAAGTCAGTATCTTTTGTTCACTCTGGTAACTGCATGCCCAGTCATAATAGGTACTAAAAAAAGGTTGATAAACCAAATAAGAATACAGTAGACAAAAATAGTTGATGATTAGTTGATCAATGTGCTCCTGAGAACAAATGGTGTTCGGTTGGATGGATTAGACCTTCTCAGTGATTTGAAAGCAAAGACATGAGAAGAAAATAAAAGGAGGGTGTTCTGCCTGGGTGCTGGGGCCTCTCACCTGTATTCCTAGCTACTGATCTGCGCATTGCAGTTTGAAGCTAGCTGAGACAGGAAAGCCTATGAGACTCATGTCCAATGAACACCCCCAAACTCCAGAAACAGAGCTCTAGCTCAAGTGCTGGCATCAAGCAAAGGAATTCAGGAATAGCACGAAGGCCATGACTTCAAACCCTAGGATAGGCACGAAACAGAGAGAAAAATGTACTATATCCTTTTGCAGATTAGAGTGCTAAGAACCCCTAAAACTGTGTTATAAGTTAAAAATGGGGCCAACTAATTTGGTAGAACATTATTGTATTCTAGCCCTTGAGTTCAGGCACAAACATGGAGTAAGAATGGAATTTAGTCAAGCTGAGGGTCTTTCATGAAAGGTACAACATCATGAGAGAAGGCAGCGAAGTTGGGGTATATACAGAGCAGGATGTATGCTGTGAGACCATAGACACTACGTGAAGAGAGAGCTTAGAGAAGAGGTAGAAATCTAGTATGTCATGTTCACATTGACAGGTCAACCAGGAGAATGAGTTGCCAGGGTGAATTAGAGAGAGGTAGAAACTGAATAAGTGATAAACATAGTGAGAAGCAGGAAGTGGGAGCAATTTATCACCTAAGAATTGATGGAATAAAAAATGAAGACAGGGCCTGGTGCAATGGCTCACACCTGTAATCCTAGCTAATGAGGAGGCTGAGATCTGAGGATTGAGGTTCAAAGCCAGTTCGGGCACTAAAGACTGGGAGACTCTTATCTCCAATGAATCATTAGAAAATGGGAAGTGGAGGGGCTGGGAGTTTGGCCTAGTGATAGAGTGCTTGCCTAGCATGCACAAAGACCCGGGTTCAATTCCTCGGTACCACATACATAGAAAAAAGCTGGAAGGGGTGCTAAGGCTCAAGTGGTAGAGCTCTAGCCTTCAGAAAGTCCAAGGACAGTGCTCAGGCCCTGAGCTCAAGCCCAGGACTGGCAAAAAAAAAAAAGAAAATGGGAAGTGGAAACAAGATGATTGGGAGGGGATGGGGGAGGGAAATGGGGACAAAAACATGAGAAGGGTATCAAGGTCTGAGAAGTAATGCACCTACTATCTGGTGAATGTAACTGTAACCCCTCTATACATTACCTCAGCAATAAAAAATAAAATGAAAAAATGGAAGTGGGGCTGTGGCTTAAGGGGTAGGGTGGTAGCCTTGAGCTGAGGATCTCAGGGACAGCATCCAGGCCCAGAGTTCAAGTGCCATGACCCACAAAAAAAAAAAAAAAAAAAAAACCGAAGACAGGAATGGTTGAAATACAGACATGCATACTAAGTATTGAAGTACAGAAGTGGTGACAGGAAGACAGGAAGATGACATAAAAAGGGGGGGGGAGTTGAAGGGTAGTATCAACTGTTGGCAAACATTTTTAAGAAGATGGGAGATTTTGAAGGAGGAGAAGAGAATTTACTCAGAAAAAAAAGAAAGAAGAGAACTTCCTCAGATACAGCAGTAGGGAACAGGAGACCATCTATTCTGCTTGCAGGCCCTGAGGCCTGTTTCTTGAAAAGCATGAGCTAGTGACCGAGGGTCAGATTTCTCCCTCCCTCCCTTCCTTCCTTCCTTTCTTCTTTTGTTTTTCTTAGGGTTTCAGCTCTGGGCTAGGACACTATCCCTGAGCTCTTCAGCACAAGGCTAGCCCTCTATACTTGAGCCACAGCACCACTTCTGGTTTTCTGGTGGTTAATTGGAGGTAAGAATCTCACAGACTTTCCTTTCATGACTGGACTGGCTGAACTATGATTCTCAGATCTCAGTCTCTTGAGTAGCTAGGACTATAGGCATGAACCACCATGCTCAGCAGGGGGTCAGATTTCTGTTCAAATAAGTAGAAAATGATGGCTAGGCTTGGATAGACTTTTATAGCTTGGAGGCAAGTTTCCATATTTGTATGGCCACAGACTGAGGTTTTGGGTTTTTTTTCATGTTCAAATTGCTTTTTAGATCCTTGTGGACTAGAACTATCATTCTTGACTTTAACAAAACTCCAGTCATCAAGTCTTTTCACCAAACATGCAAGTGGCAGAAAACAGGATGCTAAATTAGACAAAATCTGTGCAACAGAAACACTGTGAAGGCTTAACACAGACATTTGTCTACTTATCTGCCGGGGCCGGCCGGCAGCAAACCAGGGTTCGCAGATTGGGGTTCCTGAAATAGGGGGCAAGGACTAGGAAAAAATAGAAGAGAGACAGACATACTTTTACTACTTCCAGTGGCAGTTATGACTGCTCAAGATTCTTGATAGTTATTTGAGATCCAGGTACCAGTGGCTCATGCCTATAATCCCAGCTACTCAGAATGCTGAGATCTGAGGATTGTGGTTCAATGACAGAGTATGCAGGAAAGTCTTACCTCCCATTAACCACTAAAACATTGGAAGGAGAGTTGTGGCTCAAGTGGTAGAGCACTAGCCTTGATAGTAGAAGCTAAAATATACTCTTAGGCTCTGAATCCAAGCCCCAATAACCAGCACACACTCCAAAAAAGTGTTTCATCAAAACATCTTAGGTTACTAATTTTCAGAGTACAAATGAAGTTGTTTAATAGTCAGAATTTGAGTTCTAAGTCTAGTGATATAAAGGGCTCTGCTACAAATTAATAAGTATATAATAGGATCTCTAAGAGCAGCAAAGTCTATCATCTTTTGCTCTCATAATTTCAGAGAAAAAGGAAAAGACCATTTTGATTATTTGAATTTTTGGAGCAGATCTTCTAGAATGCTGTCATTGTGTCTGGGAATACAATACTCTTGTCAGGGTAGGCATGTGGCAGCTCTGCATGCAGAAAGTAGGTGAAGTGTTAGCTCCATTGGACTTGAGACAGTCACTTCCATAAATGAAGCAAAAAGGAAGGGGAGTTTGAGATGAACTGGTGCCATAGCAGTCATAGTGAATATGCTGACTTTGGATATGCAATTTTTTAATTTAAATTTTATTATAAAGGTGCTATACAGAGGGGTTAGAGTTACATAAGTCAGGTAATGAATGTATTTCTTTTTGAACAGTGCCACTCCCTCCCTCATTTTGTCCCACTTCTTCCTGTCTGGATCCCACCAGCTTGTAAAGTTGATTTTCAACAGAGTGTCCAGTGAATATCTCTGCTGAATTGGTTCGCCATTTGTCTCACCATTTCTGTGATTCCCTTTCCTCTCCCCACACCAGATAAACTTACCTACAAGGCAAAGGAACAGAAATAAAAACCGGAGAAGTGACTCTGTGGCTCAAGGGGTAGGGTGGTAGCCTTGAGCTGAAGAGCTCAGGGACAGTGCCCAAGCCCAGAGTTCAAGTCCCATGATCCTCCAAAAAACAGAAAAGAAAGAAGAAAAAGAAATAAAAATGATGAACAGTGACAAAAGTGAATAAACCAAAGGAAGAAAAGAAATAACTGAAAATAGAATAATAAAAGACCTCTTATTTCTGTTTCTTAGAGCTCATTTCAGTAAGCATCATTTTATATCTAGAATATGTGTATAAATACACAACTTAATGGAGGTAAAAAGAAAAGGAGGATGGAAACATAAGAGAAAAGCTTAGTAGGCATGGTGGCGCCTCCCTGTAATCCCAGCGCTCAGCAGGGCTGTGATTACAGCCTAAGCTGCATAGGGCGGTCCTTTCAAGAAAGGAAGGAGGGCAAGAGCATGGCCTGGTGGTAGAGTGCTTGCCTAGCATGCGCAAAGTCCCAGGCTCAATTCTTTGGTACAACATACATAGAAAAAGTCAAAAGTGGTTCTGTGGTTCAAGTGGTAGAACTCTAGCCTTGAGAAAGCCCAAGGACAGTGCTCAGGACCTGAGTTTGAGTCCTGGGTCTGGCAAAAAACAAAAACAAAACAAACAAACAACAAAAAAAACAGGAAGGAGAGCAGAGCCAGGCACCTGTGGCTTATGTCTATAATCTTAGCTACTCAGAAGGCTGAGAGTAGGGAAGAGAAGATAGGATAAAGGAAGGAGAAAAGGAAGGCGAGAGGGAGGGAAGGAAGGAAAGAAGGAAGAAAGGAAGGAAGGAAAAAAGAAAGGATATCTGATTTTTTACAGGTGGCCTAATGCTATTCTTGATCTCTGCTGTATTAAAAATGTTCCCAAGAAGGAGCTGTGTTTCAGTTTAAACTCTTATTTGCCTTGCAGGTGGACAAAAAAATCGTAAGAACTGAAATAGGAGTTCTTCTTCGCCTCTCACATCCAAACATTGTAAGTGTTTTTGACCTATCATTTCAAATATTTTCCAAAGCTACAGCATGGGACTGTTGACATATCTGTTCAAGTTGATTAGGAGAAGAGAACTTCCATTGTGGAAGCTACTAAGGTCTGTTAATAAGCTCATCTCAATACTTTCAGCCTTTTGGGTGAATAATCTTACCAATTCATTCATTCGGTTCAAAATGGATGGATTAGCAGGAAACACTGTGTCCTTTTATGCATAAGAGGATGAAACTGAAGACTTTTATTTTGCTCTACTATAACACTGGCTATCTCCTCCTTTTGTATGGCTATCTTAGCAATATACTTTTTTCCAGAAAGCTCTGAATTAACTGGCTTGCTTTCCAGAGTCATTCCAGTCTTCTTAGAGTCTGTGCTTTACAAACAGTTGGGAGATAGACGCCAATCGGTGATATATTCAAATAGAGAAAATAAAATAAAATGTTCTCAGAAGTTCTGCTTTTAGTCAGTGTCCAGACAGTACCTCTAAGGGACATGTCTGCTGAAAATCCTTCCTGAACCAATGAAGTGAAAAAGTATGAAATCATATCCCCAGCCATAAATTGGTTTTAGTAATTAAGCTGTATACTTAATAAAACACCTTCATCATTTCTCTGAGAAAGCTGTATGGGAAGGGATGACCTGGCTCAAGGAAGAGTCCAACATATGAGCTAGGGATGCACTTAACAGTAAATCAGCAATTATTTTTCATATTAGACATCAAAGCAGGCAGTATTTAGCCTCAGTTGAGCACCTCAAAGATACAACACAGTAAGAAGACCTTCCCTCCCCCCCCACGTGTCCCCTCCCCCCAACACACAGCCATAGTACTGCCAGTCTTAGTGTGCTGATGTCATTTTCAAGCTAGCTTTTCATTTGTGATTTTCACAAATCCTCTGGTAGATATGCAGAAAAAAAGTTTGAAGGACCTTACCAGCTGAATAAAGTAAGGAAAAAGAATTTCTCAGAAAATCTGCTGCAACAGAATTGAAAACAGCTTGTCACCCACGACTTAAACTACATACTCTACCAGGGGCTGGGTGCCTTGCTTTCCTGAACAAAATCAAGATTCTGTGTGTAACAAAGGGGAAAGCATTGAATAAATAACCAACAAAATTACCACACTGGATCAGTATTTGTATATTTATCTAGCTCTTTTTTTTCTAAAGAGAAATCAATGTGGAATTTTCCTCAACGTGGAATATTAGCCCTGACCATTAGGTTCTCAGATAAATGTAGAAAAGAATATCCCAAATTGGTCATATTATCTAAATGTGTTGAAAACCCTAATGCTCACACAAATCTCTGCCATCACTCTTTGCCTATGAACCAGCAATATTTTAGCTGCAGAGAGCATTCTTGACCTACAGACTTTCACCTGGGCCTGCCCTACCTCAATCCCTCATTGTAGGTTCCTGGTTTTCAAGAAAGTTGCTTTCACTGTCTCTAACAATTGTGATGCTTTCATGTAGTTTAGGAAGTTTGGGATTCATTTTTGACTCTAGAGAAAGGCAGAAATTGGGATATATTGGTAAAATGTGGGAAATGTTTCTAAGGTAGTTATTTTTCAAGTGTGCAGAAAAAAATTCCAAAATGTCATAGGACCTTTGACAAATATGAGGTCATTGACAATCAACACCTACGATGGAGGGTCATGAGTATCTACCTAATACAAGAAGGGACTTTTATTATTAAGAGTGATCTGGCACATTACTATTAGTGTCATTTTAACCATTGTTTCAGATGTTTTCAAGAAAGATGAAAATAAGGACTCTATCATACTCATTTTTAATGTGTCTTTCCCCAGATAAAACTTAAAGAAATATTTGAAACCCCTACAGAAATCAGCTTGGTCCTGGAACTCGTCACAGGAGGAGAACTGTTTGACAGGTGAGTTGGATCTAGAAATTTAAGCAAGGAAATACTAAAGGAAAATCATAAAAAAAAGATGTGCATATACAATAACAGTATATCATTATACAAAAATCTCATAATATGTCATAATACTTAGTATAATAGTACATTTTATAATATAGAATGTATATAGCATGTAGTTTATATTGCATACACATAGTATACAAATGTGGATATTATATATACTATATATTAGTATATAGTATATATACTACACATACATATAATATGTATATACAACAATGCATAAAATATATAATCTAATATATGATGTATATAATATAACATATTATATAATATATATACTATATTGTATAACATATATAATATATGCTATGTGCTATAATAGTATAATATACAAATCATATAATCTCATATTTTGATAGAAAAATTCGTAAACCAGGTGCTGATGGCTAAGGTACTCAGGAGGCTGAGTTCTGGAGGATCTCAGTTCAAAGATAACTTGGGAAGCAATGTTTTGTGAGGTTATATCTTCAAAATAACCACCCAAAAAGCAAGATTAGAGATAAGGCCCAGCTGGTAGAGCATCAGCTAAGCAAGCAGTCAAGTGAATGTGTGAGTTCCTGAATTCAAGCCTCAATATTAATAAGAAAAAAAGAAAACTCTTGGAAGTTACTACTCTTCAAATGATTATTTTTAGTTCGTTTTCTTTAATAGTTTATATAGAGAGAAACCATGCCCTAAAGTAACACATGCTTTGGGCAGTTCTTGCCAGTTTTGCTTCTCTATTCATACTTGGTCCACTCAAGGCAGAGATTTGAGAGTGGGAAAGAGAACGCTGTGTTGAAACATTCCGGGTTGGTCATGAGATGGATATGAGATGGTTATGAGATGGATATGAAACAGTTTTCAACTATTTTCCCTCAGGGTGATTACTTGTTTCCTAGTGGGCTCTTGAGAAAATTTTTTTGTGCTCATCTGGAGAGTACACTGTGAATGAAACCAAATGGGTATACATTTGAAGCTAATATAAGAAGCTGATGTAAAGGTTTTGATTTAAAACTGAAGTCGCAGGGGCAGAGCATTGGGCTGGTGTTTAAAGGGGACACAGACGAGAGATTGAGTGCTTAGGTCATAGAAAGTGCTCCATAAATCTTTGCTGAGTGAGAGAGTAAGTGGCCAAAGGCTACAATGAATGGATTGTAAAAAGACAGACACCTAGAGGGGCTGATTTTGATTGTGCTGGGTGAGGAACATTTCCCCTTCCTGAATGGTCTGAATATTGAGTTGCCCTAAATTAAAGTACTGAACTGCTAACCTTAATATGATAGCATTTGAAAATATAGTCATTAGGAGATAGTTACAGAGACAGAGTCCTTAACTAATAGATTAGATGAGTTTATGTTGAGGCCCACAGAGACCTCTCATTCCTTCCTTCATATGAAGAAAATAGTGAAAAAGTCACCATGTATGACAAAGCCAGCTCTAACAAATATCAGATCTTCTGCTGTATGAACTGTGAACACTCCAGAACAACTTGCTTGTTGTTTAGAAGTCACTCAGCAGACAGGAGTTTGTTAAAGCTGCCTGACCAAACTAAGACACCTTCCTTCCCATTCTTATTTCACCCAGCTGAATTTTCTGCCTCCTCAAATGCTTCCTAAAATGATCATACTGTTTGCTTTTTATACTATCCAGTGAAGATCTGAATTTTTAAATGGAAAATATCTAATCCCAGGTTCATTTGGAATGACATATGTATCTTTTACAAACAGATGCCAAATTTTGCTTCTGCAGAAGATTAAGACTTCCTTAGAGGGGACAGGCATTAGAACTTCAGATTTTAGGGGTAATGAACTAACTAAAAGAAGTGGGCTTTAGTAGACTGCTGGTGGTAGTTGTTTGTTGAATAGTCAGACTCCCACTTCTCAATCCTGATTCTACCCCTCGAGGATGAATACCTTGACAAATTTATTTAACTTCTCTAAAATTTGGAACAAATTTCTAGCTGATGTGCAGGTACATACAAGCTTAACCCACTAAAATCTGCTTGAAGGAAAGATGATATTGTTTTAAACACCATCATATTCCATGAGTTTACATTCTTCTAGTTCCTCCTATTTGGAGATTGCCAGTATTTGTCTGTCCTGGCTCCTCTTTAACTGATGTTTTTATCATGATATATTCTCTATCTAGAAAAATTAAATGTTTGTTTATGGTTAGGGACTGCTAGCTTTGGAACTTCCTATTGGGTCTAAGAAGACCTTTCATATTTTCTCTTAATTATAATCTATGAAGAGAAGTTTTATGATGTTGTTTAATCTTAAATAATTGAAGGTAGGACTGCCCCACTGAAGCTATCATCTACCAGATATCCTCCATTTACACAATTGCCACTGTTTCTTGGAATTCATTTGGAATCAAGAGTGACTTTTCAAGCTTTCTTCCATAAAAATTAGAATTCAGCTCTAGAAAAAAATGAAAATCTAAATATGGTTGGAAATTCCTATCTGTAGAGCTCCATGAATGAAATATACAAATATAACAGAAGCCAAAGGCATGCCTGTTGTTATCCAAGCATTTAGAAAGCTGTGGCAGGAGAATCATCAGGAATGTGAGGCTAGTCCAGAGTATATAGTGAGTTACAGCCTGAGCTAACTGCAAGGTAGAAATCAAACCAACCAAACAAGCATAAAGAAGATTAAATAGAAGACATTAAAATATGGCAAAAAGCCAATAAAGCACTCAGGCACTGTATGAACTTTGATGTTTTTAGAAGACAGACTGTTCTCTGAATATTGCTTATATAACTTACATAGTGAAATGGACTTTGCTTCTCCATTAACTTACTTAACTCCAGTTACATTTAAATTCTATCAAGCTGAAAATATATCCTGCATTATTATCCAATCTAGTATTTTTCTCTTATAGGTTAAAATATTACAGAATGACCTCTGTTTTTGCTTTTATGAGGTCAAACTCACAGCTTCCTGAATAGCTAGGATTATAGGTGTGATTCATCAGCACTTTAATGGTTTAGTCTCAAAGCAAACAATTTCAAACTTTGTTCCCTTTTAGTGATAATAATGAAATTGCAAAAAAAAACCACAACAACACTTGAATTATAAGTCTTTTAGAGCACCAACCTGGGCAATGAAGTCCATGAGAATCCTACCTCCAGTGAACGAACCAAAAGCTGAAATTGAAGTTTTGGCTCAACTGGTAGACTTCAGCATGAATCCTCTAGGATGGGGTGCAGGCTCTGAGCTCAAGGAAAGTAACTATCAAGATATACTTTCTCAAAATAAAATATTTTATCAAAATGAATATAGCTGTATATTTAGTCTTCTATTAAATCAAAAGTATTTTTCCAGGGCTGGAAGTATGGCCTAGTGGTAGAGTACTTGCCTAGCATACACAAAGCCCTGGATTCGATTCCTTGGCACCATATACACAGAAAAAGCCTGAAGTGATGAAGTGGTTCAAGTGGAAGAATGCTAGCCTTGAGAAAGCCCAAGGACAGTGCTTAGGCCTGAAGTTCAAACCCTGGGACTCGCAAAAAAAAAACAAAAAACAAAAAAAAACCATTTTCCCCAATTTTTGCCTAACAACTGGACATTTTAGAAATTTCTTTGTCTTAACTTTCCTGTTTTCTTAATGTTTCTTCTAGCCAGTGACAAACCCTATACATAAAGGATTTTAGAACCTGAAAGGCTGAATGTCATGTCCTATCAAATGATTGATTTAATTTTGTCCTAGAATTGTTTAAAGTATGATAAAGATTAGTGTAATATAATGGTGTATTGGGCTGGTTCAAAGCCTCATTTCTTTTCTTTTTCATATATTTTTATTGTAATTAATGGAAGGGTTACATAATATTTGCCAGATAGATGGTGCATTAATTCCGATTCATTGATACCCTTTCACATGTCTTGGTCCCCATTTCCCTCTCCCCCACCCCGACCCCTCATCTTGTTTTCCCCTGTTCCTTATCCGATTTCAAATAACCAAATACAAATATATCCGATATATCAGGTAACAAAGTGAGATATTGTAACAATATGAGATAACCAAGGGACAGCAAAAGAGATGAGAGATAACATAGTACCATAAGAACAACAATCGTTCATTATATGGCTTATGTTTCTATATCCTAGAGATCCTTTCATTTAGCGTCCTACTATATGGCCTTTTGTATCAAGGTTTTGCACTATTGCAAATCTCTGCTAGGAGAGCCCAAGGTTTCTACTGATTAGGACAAATGAGGGAAACCATTGAGCCTAACTTCCTTTGAGTCTGGCTTACTTCACTTAATATGATTTTTTCTAAGTCTTTCCATTTCCTAACAAATGGGGCAATGTCATTCTTTCTGACAGCAGCATAGAATTCCATTGTGTACAAATACCACATCTTGTAGATCCACTCATCAACTGAGGGACATCTAGGTTGGTTCCATATCTTTGCTATGGTAAATAGTGCTGCAATGAACATTGTTGTGCTGGTAGATTTAGTATGTCTTTGTTTCTGGATGATTGGGTAAATGCCAAGTAATGGCATACTGCTTTCCATAGTGGTTGAACAAGTTTGCACTCCCACCAACAGTGTAGTAGTGATCCCTCCTGGCCACATCCCCTCCAGGATCTGTTGTTATTAGTTTTCTTGATCCTGGCCATTCTAACTGGAGTGAGGTGGAATCTTAGAGTTGTTTTGATTTGCATTTCTTTTATGACCAGAGATGTTGAGCATTTCTTCGTGTGTCTATAGGTCATTTTTGTTTCTTCTTCAGAGAAGACTCTCTTTAAGTCTTTGGCCCATCTTTTAATGGGATGGTTGTTACTTTAGAGACTAGTTTTGGATTGATTCAATTTTTTGAGCTGTTGATATATTTTAGATATGAGGCCTTTGTTGCATGGTTGGTGAAGATCTTCTCCCACTCTGTAGGCTTCCTAATTAGTTTACTAGCTATGTCCTTTGCCATACAAAAGCTCCGCAGTTTAATGCAGTTCCAGTTATCCAGCCTTTCTCTGGTTTGTTGTGATTCTTGGTCCTTATTAAGAAAGTTTCGACCTGTGCCAAGGAGGTCTAGTGTATCTCCTATTCCTTCCTGTAAAGTTTTCAGTGTGTCAGCTTTTACCTCCAGGTCTTTGATCCATTTGGAGTTAATTCTAGTGCAGGGTGACAAAGAAGGATCCAACTTTAGTTTTCTGCAGTTGCTTAATCAGTTCTGCCAGCACCACTTGTTGAAGAGGCTATCTTACTTCCATTCTATTTTTTTGGTTCCCTAGTCACAGATTAGGTGGCCATAGGTCTGTGGTTTAATATCTGGGTCTTCAGTTCTATCCCATTGGTCTTCAGGCCTGTTCTTGTGCCAGTACCAAGCTGTTTTGATAATTATTGCTCTGTAATAGAGTCTAAAGTTTGGTATTGAAATTCCTCCTGCACTGTTCTTTCTGCTAAGTGTTTTTGCTATACGGGGTCTTTTATTATTCCATATGAAATTTTGGATTGCCTCTTCTATTTCTTTAAAGAATGATATTGGGATATTGATGGGTATTGCATTGAATTTGTAGATAGCCCTTGGCAAGACTGTCATTTTCACGATATTGAGTCTTCCAATCCAGGAGCATGGGAGGTTTTTCCATTTCCTCAGATCTGCTTTAATTTCCTTTTTCAGGGTTTTAAAGTTTTCATCAAAAAGGTCCTTTACATTCTTAGTTAAGGTAATTCCTAGGTACTTTATTTTCTTTGAGGCTATTGTGAAAGGAGTTGCTTTCCTGATTGTTGCCTCATTCCTCTCAGTGTTGGCGTAGAGGAAGGAAGTTGATTTTTGAGGGTTAATTTTATACCCTGCTACCCTTCCAAAGTTTTGAATCAGCTCAAAGAGCTTGGGAGTAGAGTCTATAGGATTCTTTAAATACAGAATCATGTCATCTGCAAAGAGGGAAAGTTTTACTTCTTCTTTCCCTATTTGGAACCCCTTTATGCTTGCTTCTTTCCTTATTGCACTTGCTAGGAATTCTAATACTATGTTAAAGAGGAGTGGAGAGAGTGGGCATCCTTATTTCCTTCCTTACTTTAATGGGAAGGGCTTTAGCTTTCCGCCATTAAGTATAATGCTAGCTGTGGGTTTGTCATACACAGCCTTTATTATACTGAATGCTCCATGGATTC
Source organism: Megascapheus bottae (assembly GCF_031878675.1). Classification (NCBI taxonomy): domain Eukaryota; kingdom Metazoa; phylum Chordata; class Mammalia; order Rodentia; family Geomyidae; genus Megascapheus; species Megascapheus bottae. The sequence goes on along the minus strand of NC_143512.1, from coordinate 16,317,928 downwards.
CCAATTTCTCCAGAGCTTTTAACATAAATGAATGTTGGATCTTGTCAAATGCCTTTTCTGCATCTATTGAGACAATCCTGTGATTTTTGTCCTTGCTCCTGTTGATGTGTTGAATTATATTAATTGATTTGCATACGTTGAACCAGCTTTGCCTCCCTGTGATGAATCCTGTTTGATCACAGTGTTTAATTTTTTGGATGAGTTGTTGTAGGGGGATGGCCAGTAGTTTGTTGAGAAGGTTTGCATTGATGTTCACCAAAGAAATAAATCTATAGTTCTCTTTTTTGATGAATCTCTCTCTTGTTTGGGGATGAGGGTTATACTGGCTTCATAGAATGAGTTTGGTAAAGAGCCTTCATTTTCAATTTCGTTGAAGAGCTTGAGGAGTATTGGTGTGAGCTCTGCTTTGAAGACCTTATAGAATTCAGCTGTGAATCCATCTGGCCCTGGGCTTTTCTTAGGTGGAAGTTCTCTTATTGCCATTTCTATTTCAGTGCTTGAAATAGGCCTGTGTAGTTGGGTTAGTTGTTCTTGGTTCAGTGTGGGTATGTTAATATTGGCTAGGAATTCATCCATTTCTTCTAGATTCTCAAATTTGTTGGTGTAAAGGTTTGAGAAATATTCCCTCACGATACTCTGGATCTTGGTCATTTCTGTTGTGATAGTACCATTTTCGTCTGTGCTTTTGTTTATTTCGGTATGCTCCCTTCTTTTTTTGGTAAGATTTGTCAATTTTGTTAATTCTTTCAAAGAACCAACTCCTTATTTTGTTGATTCATTCTGTAGTTTTTTTGGATTCCAATTCATTTAATTCTGCTTTGATTTTAATAATTTGCTTCCTTCTAGTGGGATTAGGATTGGTTTGTTGCTCTTTTTCCAGGAGCTTAAGGTGACACATTAAATTGTTGGTTTGCGATTTTTCCAATTTGTTATTGTAGGTACTCAGAGCTATAAATTTTCCTCTGCGTACTGCCTTTGCCATGTCCCAAAGGAGCTGGTATTTTGTGTGCTCCTTTTTGTTAAATTTCATAAACTGTTGGATTTCTGTTCTGATCTCTTCGATGACCCATTGGTGATTCAACAACGTGTTGTTTAATCTCCATGAGTTACAGAGTTTTCGTTGTGTGTTCAGTTCCAATTTGATGCCCTTGTGGTCTGAGAGAGTGCAGGGAATTATTTCAGTGTTTCTGAATTTGTCCAGGTCTGTTTTATGGCCTAAAATGTGGTCTATTTTGGAAAATGTTCCATGTGCTGATGAGAAAAACGTATATTGTGTTGTTACTGGGTGGAATAATCTGCAGATGTCTGTTAGATTTATTTGGTCTATACAATTGTTCAATTCTAAGGTTTCTCTCTTGAGTTTTTGCCTGGTTGATCTGTCCAAAGGTGAGAGTAGTGTGTTAAAGTCACCAACAATCACTGTGCTTCGATCTATGTATGGTTTCAGTGAAAGTAAAGTTTGCTGGAAGAAGTTCGGAGCTCTGGGATTCAGTGTGTAGATATTTAGGATGGTTATGTCTTCCTGGAGGAAAGATCCCTTTAGTAGTATGTAGTAATCTTCTTTGTCTTTTCTCACTAATTTTAGTTTGAAATCTATTTTATCTGATATGAGGATGGCAACTCCAGCCTGTTTATGGGTTCCGTTAGTTTGATAGAGCTCATTCCAACCTCTCATTTTCAAAAGGTGTTTGTTTTTTTGGGTAAGATGTGTCTCTTGAAGACAGCAGAACGATGGATTTTGTTCATTGATCCAACTAGATAATCTATGCCATTTAATTGGAGAGTTAAGTCCATTGATATTGAGAGTCAGGATTGAGAAATATTTATTAATTCCTGCCATTTTTACAAGCTTTCATTAGGGCCTGTGTCTTGATAGTTTTTGTGGTACTTAGATGTTATGAGTTTTAGGTGCCATGTCTTTCTCTGTATTACCTTTGTGTTGGTTTTCCATGTGTAGAACAGCTTTGAGAATTTTCTGTAGTGTTGGTTTTGTTGCTACATAATGTTGAAGCTTTTCCGTGGAATGGAATGTTTTTGTTCCCTCAGTTATGAATGAGAGCTTAGCTGGGTACAGTATTCTTGGTTGGTAGTTATTTGACTTCAGGGCATGGTATATATCGTTCCAATCTCTTCTTGCTTGCATGGTCTCTGCTGAGAAATCTGGGTTTATTCTGATTGGTTTGCCTTTGTAGGTTATTGTTCTCTTCTCCCTGACTGCTTTTAGGATCCTATCTTTGGCCTCTATTGATCCAGTTCGGATTATAATGTGGCAGTGGGATGTCCTTTTCTGGTCAGGTCTTTTTGGGGTTCTAAAAGCTTCTTGTATCTGGATGGGCTTGTCCTTCTGGATATTTGGGAAGTTCTCTGAGATGATTCCCTGAAGTATATTTCCAATACCATTGACCTCTTTCTCTAGACCCTCCTCAATACCAATTAGCCTTAAATTAGGCTTCCTAATTGTATCTTGGACCTCCTGTAGCGTTTTCTCATATTTCCTAGATTTGAATTGACTCATGTTCTGTTCTTTTTCTAAAACAACTAAATTATCTTCAACCCTGGAAATTCTCTTGTCTGCATTGTCTAACCTGCTATCAAAGCTATCTACTTTATTCTTCATCTCCCTTGCTTCTAATTGCTCATTTTTGATGCCTTGCATCTCTTCTTTTAGATCATGTATGGATTTCCTTAGCTTCTTGATTTCCATTTGAGTGGTTAGCTCAGCAGCTTTATTCTCTTGGATATTTGTTGGAGTTTGGTCACCTTTTTGTTTGTGGATTCTATGAATTCGTCCATTTTTCTTCCTTTTTTTCCTCTCTGCCTGAGTTCTCTGTGGCCCTAAGGCTTACTTAGGATCAATTTCTGTTAGAGGACTGTCTCCTGCACTGCCAGTACATGAATCTTGGCAGGAGCTCAGGTACGTCTCACCCTGAACCGCTGCCATCTTCCGCCGAATCCTGCAAAGCTTCATTTCTTGAGTGCTCCTTATTTCAAGTCAAATTTCATTCTTTCAAGGTTGGGATTTTAAGTCTAGTGTTTTCCCAGGTCTTCTCTTCTCTGACATGCATGAGTGTTGACTTGAGTTCTCAGCTTCGTGAAAAGCAAGGAAGCTTTGTACTTCTCCATTGCTGCTTCACAATCAGTAAATGTATTTCTAGGGGAAACAGCACATCTCACAGCAGGTTTGTTTTGCTGGAATTTCTTCATTCCTGGATCTTTAGCTCGTTTTCCTTATTCTTGCCTGGAAGCTGAGAGCAAAAATTCATTCACTCGTGCTTTAAAATTTCTGGGTAGTATGATTTTTCTCTTTTAAAAAAGTCAATACATTGGGTAAAAGCAGGTTGGGTAATTCCTCTACAATACAGAAAAGGAGAATTGGTGAAGGTATGTGATCTCAGATTAGGCAGCCAGATTGCCATTTGGTCCAACACTTCCTTCTTCCCATGGCCTCACTTTCTTATAAGATCGGCAGCCCCTTTCATCATACCATGTGCAAGAGAATAAACTGGTGTTTATTTATGAAGAATACCAGATATAGTGAGAGTCACAGTGCAGGGCTCTATTTAGTTATTCAGTCTCTTCAGTGATTCTTCAAGTTTTCTGAAGTAGAATTTATCACAGGTATTTTTTCCGAGAGCATAAGCTAAAGAAGATATTGATACGTCAAAAGGTCATAGGCCAAACAGTCATGCCAAATGTCTTCATTTTCTGCATTTTCTAAGCCTTTGACATCTTTATAAAGTATAACTTGTCAGTAATCGAGGTGGTTATGTTATGTCATTATATTATGATGTTAAGGAACTTCACGTTTAGCCTGATAATCTGGCTGTTCTCCCAGAAGTGTTTACTTCGCAGAGTGGAGCATGTGATAAGAGGAGAAATACTTCAAATGTCACCAATTGGAAATGTATAATGAAATACCATATCACTCAGCAATATAAAAGACTTCTTTTGGTGCACATTACATACTTGAATCTCCAAAGCACTCTGTTAAGTACACTGTGTTCCATTTATATGGCAACACCAGAAGAGGAAAATTGGTAAGAAACACAAAGCAAAGCAGTGGCTTCCTTAGGCTGTGAATGGAAGGGAGTGTGTTGAGTTAGGACAGGTTCACATAGTTCATTCTTGCTAGGTTCTATTTTTCCTGTAAATCTCTGCTAGGAGAGCCCAAGGTTTCTACTGATTATGACAAATGAGGGAAACCATTGGGCCTATGTTCCTTTGAGTCTGGCTTACTTCACTTAATATGATTTTTTCTAAGTCTTTCCATTTCCTTACAAATGGGGCAATGTCATTCTTTTTGACAGCAGCGTAGAATTCCATTGTGTGTAAATACCACATCTTGTTGATCCATTCATCAACTAAGGAGCATCTGGACTGGTTCCATATCTTTGCTATGGGAAATTGTGCTGCAATGAACATCGTTGTGCTAGTGGATTTAGTATGTCCTTGTTTCTGGACAGTTGGGTAAATGCCTAGTAGTGGAATTGCTGGGTCATAGGGGAGCTCTATGTTTAGTCTTTTGAGGAACTGCCATACTGCTTTCCATAGTGGTTGAATGAGTTTGCACTCCCACCAGTAGTGTAGTAGTGATCCCTCCTGGCCACATCCCCTCCAGCATCTGTTGTTGTGGAATGATTTGCATTTCTTTTATGGCCGGAGATGTTGAGCATTTCTTCATGTGTCTCTAGGCCATTCTTATTTCTTCTTCAGAGAAGACTCTCTTTATGTTTTTGGCCCATCTTTTAATGGGATGGTTGTTTCTTTGGAGATAAGTTTTGGAGTGATTCAATTTTTTGAGCTGTTGATATATTTCAGATATTAGGCCTTTGTCCGTTGTATGGTTAGATCTTCCCACTCTGTAGGCTTTCTAGTTAATTTGCTAGCTAAGTCCTTTGCCATACAGAAGCTCTGCAGTTTAATGCAGTCCCACTTATCTAGATTTTCTCTGATTTGTTGTGTTTCTTGGTCCTTGTTAAGAAAGTTTCTACCTGTGCCAAGGAGACCTAGTGTATCTCCTATTCCTTCTTGTAAAGTTTTCAGAGTGTCAGCTTTTACCTCGAGGTCTTTGATCCATTTGGAGTTAATCCTGGTGCAGGGTGACAAAGAAGGATCCAACTTAATTTTCTGCAGGTGCTTAACCAGTTCTGCCAGCACCACTTGTTGAAGAGGATGTTTTTCTTCTATTCTATTGTTTTGGCTCCCCTATCAAAGATTAGGTGGCCATAGGTTTGTGAGTTCATATCTGGGTCCTCAGTTCTATTCCATTGGCCCTCAGGCCTGTTCTTGTGCCAATACAAAGCTGTTATGGTTACTATAGCTCTGTAATAGAGTCTAGAGTTTGGTATTGAAATTCCTCCTGTGCTGTTCTTTCTGCTAAGAATTGTTTTTGCTATACGGGGTCTTGTATTATTCCGTATGAAATTTTGGATTGCCTCTTCTATTTCTTTAAAGAATGGCATTGGGATATTGATGGGTATTGCATTGAATTTGTAGAAAGCTCTTGGCAAGATTGCCATTTTCATGATGTTAATTCTTCCAATCCAGGAGCATGGGAGGTTTTTCCATTTCCTCATATCTGCTTTAATTTCCTTTTTCATGATTTTAAAGTTTTCATCATAAAAGTCCTTCCCATTGTTAGTTAATTCCTAGGTACTTTATTTTCTTTGAGGCTATTGTAAAAGGAGTTGCTTTCCTAATTGCTGCCTCAGTCCTCTTGTTGTTAGCATATAGGAAGGCAGTTGATTTTTGAGGGTTAATTTTATATCCTGCTACCTTACCAGAGTTTCAAATTTGCTCAGGGAGCTTGGGAGTGGAGTCTATAGGGTTCTTTAAATACAGGATCATGTCATCTGCAAAGAGGGAAAGTTTTACTTCCTCTTTCCCTATTTGGATCCCCCTTTTTGCTTGCTTTTTGCCATATTGTTCTGGCTAGGAATTCTGAAAACTATATTTTCTTGGGAAGTACTAATGTATGGACTAGCTGGCCAGTTTCTACCACTTGAGCCACTCCCCTAGCTCCTTTTACTTTAATTATTTTTAGTGTAGCATTAAAGATAATTTTTAAAGTAGTGTTTATAAAGCCACAGAGCATGCTAGTGGTGGTTCACACCTATAATCCTAGCTACTCAGGGGACTGAGCTGTAGGAGCTTGCTTTGACCACAGCCTATGCAAACAGATTCAAGAGACCCTTATTTCAAACTGACCAGCAAAAAAGCTGGAAGTGATGGTATGGCTCAAGTGGTAGGGCACCAGTACTAAATGGAAAGTTTTCAAAATTTTAAGGGAGAAAGAAAGCCCTGATTTCAAACCCCTAACTCCAGTACCTGAACACACACACACACACACACGCACACACACACACACACACACACGACACTAGCAATGGAGTCAAGCTTTTTTTAAAGTGGTTTAAGGCCTAAAAATAAAATATAGATAAAAATTAATATTCAAAACATATCTCATAATCTATTTTGTATTTGCTGGAAACTGGCTTCAATTTTGCCTATGAGTGTGAAATGGCTTCTGGAAAGACAAGCATCTTTTGAACAAGTCTTTCATGACCATCAGAAAATTAGCAGGTGAAAGAAAGGACCTTCCGGCCCAGGGAGATATCCAAAGCGCAAGACTGCAGTGGAATGAATCTCAGTTTCCTTTTCAGATGTCAGGCTAGGCAGACAGCAAGTAATGGCTAGATGCCTGTAAGATGAATGGTTATGTAGACAATATGCTCTCCAGCAGATCAGGCTTTTCATTTACAGTCACAGAGAGTTAAAGTAGGGATGGTCTGGGTCCATTTTCAGGCCTCTTCCTCCCCTCCTTCTCTTCCTCTTTCTCTCCCTCCTTCCCTCTTTCCTTCCCTCCCTCCTTCCATTTTTATCTCTCTGTTTCCATCTATCTCTCTGTCTCTGTCTCTGCTCCCATCCCTACCCCCTCTCTCTCCCTCTTTCTCCCCTCTCTCCCTCCTCTGTCTTGAATTCAGGACTCAGGGCCTAGGCACTGTCCCCAAGCTTTTTTGTGCTCAAGGCTAGTGCTCTACCACTTGAGCCACACAGAACGGCTTTTGGCATTTTCTGAGTAGTTTATTAGAGATAAGAGTATCACGAACTTTTCTACCTGGGCTAGCTTTAAACCACAGTCCTTGGATCTGAGCCCCCTGAGTAGCTAGGATTATAGGCCTGAGCCATCAGCGGCCTCCTCTTTCTTGCCTGCTTCATGTTCCTAGTCAAGGCCCACACTCACCCCTGATGACCCCACACTGCACTCAGATATAATAGGTGCTAGTAGAAGCTTTGAAAATACTTTTAATGTCTGAATTTAACATCCTATGGAGGAACTCTTAGAGAAAGCATCAGAACACACATGCCATCAATGAAATAAGAAAAAGCAGTAAATGAAGTCTATAAAGGAGCGGTGGACTTACATAAGCACAACAGAATTCATTTTAATATGATTTTACATATCACAGCCTAATGATGATCTGTTAGCCACAAAGACTTGGTGCCTGAAAGTCATCTTATTTGGAGCTTGTGCCATCTGATATTTGGTGCTTCAGTACATGTTTTCATCAGCCCAGTGTCTTTTTTCACATAGGCCTACAGTCATCTAATCAGAGTCATTTGAGAAAAGGCTGTGATTTGTGGACAGAACAGTAGGCCTTCTAATCTATGTGCCAGGAAGTACGAGGGCCTCAGCCATGATCAGATTAGCGCTCTTCAGCTGCAGTGCCTGTGCTAACTGCTAGTGCATGGATATGGGCTCAATTCAATTTGCAGCAATTAGCATCACAGAAGCAAATATATAAGAGTCATGTATTAAAGCAGACTTGGAGAGAAATGGGCATTACGCTTTTTTTTCCATCAAGTAATTTTAAAATGGTGAGAAGTAATATAGACCTACCAGGGAGAAGAGGCATTCACAGATCAGCATAGCAAGCCCTGGAAGGGAAAAGGTCAATACTGGAGGAAGAAAGTCTGTCTGAGCAGGAAGAGCTTTCTGTCCAGTGCTTCCTTCCTGGTCTCCAGAGATCTGTTAGGAGTGCAGTCCCAGCACAGCCGTTGGTGAGTGCAATGAATCCCAGGCTTGTGTTTTAGCATGGAGCCTTCTAGTCTACCCACAGTGGAGTGCTGTGAGATTATTCCACACAGACAAATTTCATGTCCTTGGGTTTTTGATTGTGATCCTGAGGCTCAGGTTGCATTCTAACTACTTTCTTACTGTCTTGCAAAGCATGAAGATAAGATTAGTGAATTTTGAAGGAAACAAACGTAAATGAGTCACTAGTTTTACCATTTGAAGTATCCCATGATGACTGAATACTTTCAATGGTTCTGAATATCAATCACTAGCATATTCTTTTATATCAAGCTGTAAATTCATGATTAGCCAGAATTCAATTTCATTGTCAACTTTCAAAGGTGCCAGCTATTCATAAAGGGGTTGTTTGTGCCCCTTCATGAGAAATTCTATTTGGTTGAATTTTTTTATCTTTGTCACAGAGTATTTAAGACCTGTATTAATCTGCTTCTGGGGTCTCATTTGGAAACAATGTTAGGTCTGTTTTTCTCCTCGGGTTGTGGTCAAATTCAGTGCTTTCATTTCCTGTGAGAAGGAAACAGAGGCAAAGGAATTGGTTAGATGTCTGTGTTTTGAATTTTTTCTGATGTCAATCATTTGGCAGTTAGTATCAATGCCAGGTATTTCTTGACTGACTTCTGTGAGCAGGGCTTGCAGCTGGCTTGAGAGTGAGTCAGGCAATTGTCCAGGAAAAAGACTGAGAATGTTACCCCAATGTCCTGCTGATGACATTATACAAACCTAACTGCTGCCACTCCTGCAGCCTAAATGCAAAGGGGAAGAGAGCAAGATTGTTAGCCTTTTCTGGGTCACTAATAGACTCACTTAGCATCATAGTTCTGTTATAACTCTGGATTTGTAGCAAGTTCACTGATATTGAACTTTCTAGTTAATCTCAGGAGGCCTAGATGTCTGTGCTCATATATGACTGAAATCCTTCTCCCACCCTATAAGGCCTCCAGAAGAGATAACTGCCTTTTTGTGTAGCTCTGAACATAATAGTCGCTCTGTAATATTTATTGAATAATTGAGTGAGTGGATATATCTCTTGGAATGCATCCTGTCTGTTAATTAGATAAACTATTTTGTTATTAGAGCAAATCAGTGTCATTTCTAACCATCCTTCATATACCTTCAGTCTTTCCTCTCTCCTACTTAAAAGAGAATCTCCAGAAAATTCACTCCTCCATCCGTAGATACTTATACAGGCCATGTTTTAGAATGCAAACAAAGTTTTAGTCCATTAAGGCTGCTGCTATAAAACAAAATTCTTTAGAGCAAATGACTTATAGACAGCAGAAATTTGTTCCTTACAGTTCTGAGACCAAGATGCCTATGATCATGAGCCAGAAAATTTGATATGGGGGGGAGGGAGGCTGCTTTCTGAGAGAGATCTTGCTTTCATAAGATGCCTTCAAGGTGACATAGGGGGAGGTAGCACTCCTAGCCCTCACTCACTTCGAAGGGCACTAATTCTAATCATGAATGATCCACCCTTAGAAATTAATCACCTGCTTCAAATAGTCTAAATACTTTATGTGCATGTGTGAAAATGAAGACAGTGCAGTTTGCTGAGATTGGAGGAGGACAAGAAGGAGTGGTGGAGGAGTTGATCTGATCTAGGACTATTTGTATGTATATGTGGATTTGTCAGAGTGAAAACTTCTGTGCACCTTATCAATGCTGATAAAATTATGGGAAAAAATTGATCATCTGCCAAAGTCTCCATCTCCTAATAACTAACGTCATGAGTGATTGGTACGTTGATGGTAAGGTTTTAACATCTGAAGTGCGGAGCACACTAACATTTAGTCCATATCAAATACAAAAATCCTAAATGATCAAATGAGTCTCCTCTTCATGATAAATCAGTATAAAAGGGAATTCCAGTGAGTGAAGCACTGCTTTTCCAAAGGGTGCAGCTATCCAAAACAGTCATATACTTAATAGTTAATTAGAGCAATGCCATACAGCTATATAAGCTGACCCTTCTCAGCTCAAGAAGTGTCATTTGCACAGACTTAGACATGAACAGTGTGACCTAGAGAGTGCCACAAAGCAGTTCTAAAGCCCTAGTCTGGCTAAGCACCTATGGAAACATTTATATTTGTTTGGATTGTTTTGTTTGCTAAGCTGTGAAGTAAATGATTTTATTCTCTTCTAGGGAGAGTGAAAGGTTGCAAAGAAAATTACAGTTGGTCTTTCTTTTCCACCATCTTTGTAACAATTTCCCTCCTTTAATAAAGCCAATTACATTCCTGTATGCTGATTTCCACATCATGAAATCTACATTTAGTGCAATATGCAGAGAATTGTGCAAATGGTACTCAAACTGCTTGGCCTACTGTGTCATGCTGTAATCATCATTATTTGTCCTATTATACTTAACTGTTCAGTGTTCAGGAAGCACCTTTTTTTTTTTTGTTGGTCCTGGCTTGAACTCAGGGCCTGAGCACTGTCCTTGGACTTTCTCAAGGCTAGAGTTCTACCACTTGAGCCTCAGCATCACTTCCAGCTTTTTTTCTATGTATGTGGTACTAATTGAACCCAGGTCTTTGTGCATGGTAGGCAAGCACTCTTTCACTAGGCCAAACTCCTGGCCTAGGAAGTATATTTTAAGAATTATTTCAGTTGAAGTTTTGGTAAACAAACTACTTAAACCTAATGATGAATTGGAAAAAAAAATGTAGCCTTGTTCAAGATCAATTATAATCATCTTGAATATTACTCTCTAATTTCTAATTTTATTTGGTCTGAAGAATAATGAATGTCTAAAATATGAAAAGATTAGGAAGGTTATTCTATATTTTATTCCTTGAAGAGATGATGGGTCTGTTTCTTTGTAATGTTCTAACTTTATAAATAGGTGGTAACATAAAATATTTGGATTTCTTTCAACATCATAGTTTTTCTGGACCTTAATAATGATTATTATTGCATTTGAATGTATTTTTTAATTTTTTGTATCTGTTTATTTCTTTTTTAATTTTATTTTATTGTCAGGGTGATGTACAGAGGGGTTACAGTTATGTTCACAAGTTAGTGAGTACATCTTGAACATTGTTACCCCTTCCCATGTCTTACTTTACGTTCTAGTACATAGATTGGCAATGTTTTATAAGTTGTAAACTCAATTCTTAATACCAGCTACTTTGAGAATTTGCATCCTAGTACAATATTTAAAGGAAAAACAAAAACAAATGAAGATATTTTAATAACTAAATATATTCTATGTACTTCATTTGGATACTACTTCAAACAAGCAAAATTATAAATGCTTAAGACAATTGGAAATTTGAAACAGTGGGCTTATTGATATTAAGAAATTGCTACCATTTATATGTATGATATTTCCATTATGGTTATGATTTCAAATATCTCTTATCTTTTATACATACTTTCTTAAATAATAGGGACAATAAATAGATAATAAGGATTGGCCACGAATGAATAATTATTGAAACTATATGACAGGTTGCATTGGGGTATTCTATTGTATAACCTTTACTTGGCATATGTTTAAAATAACTCACAGTATAATGTTTTAAATGCGTGTGTTTCCTTTTCAAGGAGATAGACCATTTTAAGTCGAAGTGAAATAAATGTTTTTCATTTTCCCAAGTAAAGCTCAGAGGTTTACAATAGTAGTTTATAGAAATCTTTCCCCCGGTGTTATGATAGCCTGTTGCAATTGTTTAGATGTATCTTCTTTGACATTACTTAAATTCTTTCATCATCAACTCAACCAAATGTATGTGTCTGAGAAGCATGTCATATTTCTTTTAGGATTGTGGAGAAAGGATATTACAGTGAGCGAGATGCCGCGGATGCTGTTAAACAAATCCTGGAGGCAGTGGCTGTAAGTAAGGAACAACATTCCCCCACATGCTTAAGCATGCATGTGTCTTCCTTCACAGTATTTAACAAGTGCAGAGCTGTGTGCTGAGGCATCAGTTGTAACACAAAACTGTATTGAATACTTATGAAATAAAATTATATTTATAAATATTTTGCAATTTTATATACATTTATTGCACTCAACTTTGAAAGATGCAGCCTCCCAAAATAATGCTGTTTGTTTAAAATGCTTTCCAGTATGAGGCCCTATTAGACTCTGGTATCTTTCCTTGTTCCTTAGCTCTTTCTCTCACATTTATTGAGTTTCTCTATTACTATTGTCCCTTCTTAGTTTGGTAGGAAACTGGAGGAAAGTTGAATGAATAAATAGAAGCCTTTGAGCATAGAGCTTATTGATTTTTCCTTCAAGGTAAGAAATGAGTGAATTAGAAGGAAAATTGTGTGTTCATGTTATTTTTTCCAAGGAAGAAATGTAAATTAAAAGTGCGCACTGGAGAGCCGGGCACAGTGGCTCATGCATGTTATTTTTTCCAAGGAAGAAATATAAATTATAAGTGTGCACTGGAGAGCCAGGCACAATGGCTCATGCATGTTTTTTTTCCCAAGGAAGAAATATAAATTAAAATTGTGCACTGTAGAGCCGGACACAGTGGCTCATGCCAGTAATCCTAGTTACTCTGGAGGCTGAGATCTGAGAATTGGGGTTCAAAGCCAATCGGAGCACTAAAGATTATCTCCAATTAACTACTAGAAAATGGGAAATGGGGCTTGGTTCAAGTGTAAGGCCATAACCTTGAGCTGAAGAGCTCAGGGACAGCACCTAGGCCCAGAGTTCAAGCCCCATGGCCCACAAAAAGAAAAGTGTGCACTGGAATATGAATTAAATTGTATTGCATATACTGATGATGGAAATAAATGTATGAAAATTGATGAGTGCATAATTTTGAGAGGTTTGTTTGGATTTCAGGTAATATCTTGTCTGGATGAAACAGACTACATATATTACATATTCAGTGGTGTCTAGTACATGGGAATGGAGTTGCTGACTATAAAACCCAAGACAAATTATTCACTGAACAAACAGAACTGAGACCAATGAAAGATGTTTATCAGAATCAGTTCAAACAGAAAAAGCTGTAAAGTATGCCCAGAATTAAGATCTAGACTATTATTCAGAGTTAGTTATCTAATCATTATTAAGTACTTCAGAAATCAGCCAGGGTGCTGTAAGCATCCTGCTCATCTTACCCACAAGAAAGACAATCACAGGCGAGAAGTGTGGCCTAGTGATAGAGTGCTTGCCTAGAAGCACACAGCTCTGGGTTCAATTCCCTGATACGACATACACAGAAAAATCCAAAAGTGGTGTGTGCTGTGGCTCAAGTGGTAGAGTTCTCACCTTCAGAAAGTTCAAGTGCAATGACACAGGCATTAACAAGTAACTTAATGGTGTTTCAAGAAAGATTAGATGGGATACTATATGGAAATCATAGCAATGTTCCAGAAAGGGAAAAGAGGAGATCTAACTTCATTCACTTGAATATTTATTACATGTATTAAATCTATTTCAATATAGAGTAACTGATTACACATGGTCAGTTGTGAAAAAAGTTTTAAAGAAAAATGTGCTGAGAGTTTAGAAAGTCCACATCATTGAAACAGGTCAGCATGCTATGTGGGGTAGAGATGCTGCCATCTACCCAGTTGGATTGATGTTTTTTATGGTCCTAGTTCTATCATGTACTGATTTTTTTTTCTGTGCACACATTTTCCTGTTGCCCTGTGATACAGCTGGAAGGGAATGTGAGTAAGGGTATGTGTGGCCACCATATGCTTTTTACCTTCTTATACTGGCTAGATATTATTTCAGTGTAGAGTCATATTTCATCTGGGTGCTAATAACAGAATGCGCCATGGGGATGGGGTTGCTGTGGGTATATGGAGGGATGTGAAGAACCCAGCCAATCAGGTAGGCAGCAGTCAGGACTCTTTCCTTGGCCCCTTGCTGAGTTTTCCCTCATCTCTCCTCCAACCAAATTCCATCAGACTCAATTGACCTGTGATCAATTGAATGTCCCTGCGTTAAGGTAATACAGTGAAAACTCAACTAAGATTTTTTTCCTCAAATACCACAAAAAGAAATACCACTTAATTCCTACTGAGTGGCTCCACTAACAGCCAGACATCCTCCTCCAGGCCAGCCACACTAAGAATAGGCTAAGAGTGTACAGGGTAAAAGAGTATACATGGTGAGCTCAGGTGGGGTGGAAAGGGTAATTGCTGGGGACAGGGCAGTTATTTCTCTAAGTAAAGCCAATGTACTGAGAGGCATACTTCTTAATACTGTCTGGCTGGCTACTTTGAAATATCACTAGATTTTAAATTATTTTATTGTGGGGATAATGTATAGATACCCCTTCTCATGTTTTTCTTCCCATTTCCCTCTCCTCACTCCTTCCCAATCATCTTGTTTCCCCCCTTCCCTTCCCTATTTCAAATAAACAAATAAATGCATATACAATATACCAGGAAACAAAATCTGATACAGTAAAAACACTAGATTTTTTTTCGTATCAATTTCCATTCCTGCATTTCCTCTGTATCCTAAATATACTTTCTGAATGCTAGTCAATTGTTTGCTGTGAAAGCATGACTTCCCCCTTTGGAGATAATTTATTTGAGGCAGAAACCCTATTTGTTTGTCTTGGATGCATTAACTTCTTGATAGCCATTGTTAGGCATGCTTCACTTCCCTCATTTCTTGACTTTGTACTTCAAACTGTTTTACAGTAGTTGTATATGTTTTGTCTCCAATTCATTGATCGAGTGCCTAGAACTCTTACAATGCTCCCTCAGTCATTTTTATCTACCATGTAATAATTGTTAAAATTCTAGAGTGTATCCCTCTACACATCCTCAAACATTAGTGATCCCATCAACAGATCTTGACGACTTACCTCCAAATTGTAACTTTAATTGGACTGCTTTTCTTCATTTTTACTAAACCCTAATACAGGACTCCATTGTCCCATTTGGCTGGAGCATCTTCTTTTTTGCCCATATATTTATTTATTGTAATTAATAGAAGGGTTACATTATATTCACTAGATAGAAGGTGCATTACTTCACAAACATTGATACCCTTTCTCATGTCTTGGTCCCCATTTCCCTCCCCCCATGCCCGCCCCTCATCTTGATTTCCCCCTTTCCCTATCCCATTTCAAATAACCAAAATAAGCGTATATACAAATATCAGATAACAAGGTGACATACTGTAACACTATGAGATAACCAAGGGACAACAAAAGAGATGAGAGATAACATAGTACATCAAGGACAACAATCACTCATTACATGGCTTTTGTTTCTATATCCTGGAGGTCCTTACATTTAGCATCATACTATATGGCCTCATGTATCTTGGTTTTGTTCTGTTGTAAATCTCTGCTACGAGAGCCCAAGGTTTCTACTGATTATGACAAATGAGGGAAACCATTAAGCCTATGTTCCTTTGAGCCTGGCTTACTTCACTTAATATGATTTTTTCTAAGTCTTTCCATTTCCTTACAAATGGGGCAATGTCATTCTTTCTGACAGCAACATAGAATTCCATTGTGTACAAATACCACAACTTGTTGATCCACTCATCAACTGAGGGGCATCTGGGTTGGTTCCATATCTTTGCTATGGTAAATAGTGCTGCAGTGAACATCATTGTGCTAGTGGATTTAGTATGTCCTTGTTTCTGAATGGTTGGGTAAATGCCAAGTAGTGGAATTGCTGGGTCATAGGGGAGCTCTATGTTTAGTCTTTTGAGGAACTGCCATACTGCTTTCCATAGTGGTTGAATGAGTTTGCACTCCCACAGTAGTGTAGTAGTGATCCCTCCTGGCCACATCCCCTCCAGCATCTGTTGTTATTAGATTTCTTGATCCTGGCCATTCTAACTGGTGTGAGGTGGAATCTTAGAGTTGTTTTGGTTTGCATTTCTTTTATGGCCAGAGATGTCGAGCATTTCTTCATGTGTCTCTAGGCCATTCTTATTTCTTCTTCAGAGAAGACTCCCTTTAAGTCTTTGGCCCATCTTTTAATGGGATGGTTGTTTCTTTGGAGATAAGTTTTGGAGTGATTCAATTTTTTGAGCTGTTGATATATTTCAGATATTAGGCCTTTGTCCGTTGTATGGCTAGTGAAGATCTTCTCCCACTCTGTAGATTTTCTAGTTAATTTGTTAGCTGTCCTTTGCCATACAGAAGCTCTGCAGTCTAATGCAGTCCCACTTATCCAGACTTTCTCTGATTTGTTGGCTGGAGCATCTTCTAAGTGCTCACCCTACTTCTGCCATTCCCTCACTTCTTCTGGAATTTTATTTAAATTATAAATCAATTATTTCATGTCTATGTTTATAACCACCAGTGACATCCCACCAAAGAAAAAAAGGCAAAATTCCTTCACAGAACCTGTAATACCTTACCTATCTCTGGTTCCCTCCAACCATCTCAATTTCACTGCATATAGTTTCCTCAGTTTCCTTTCCTGGACTTGAGCCACATGGGCCTTGAGGACTCTACGTTATTTCCATTCTTGGGATACTTGCTTTTTTCTGTGCCTGGGATGCTCTTTCATCATGTCCTCTGAGGCTTCCTTCTTCTTTCAGAGCTCTGCATGGCCTTCCATGACTCCCCTATCTAAAGCCATGCCTAGCACTGCCTCTCCAAACTAAGTTCACTGCCATGCACACTTAAATCACTTGGAATTTTATCTTATTTTCTCTGACTGCAGAAAACTATCATCTAATTCCAAAAAAGTAAGAGACTTGTCTTTTTTCACGCTTTTATTCCCATTGACTAAGAAAATATCTGCTTGTAATAGGTGCTCTGTAAATATTTACTGATCATGTAAACGAGAACATATAATGCTCATCCAAAGAGAGCCAACATTCTACTCTTAATTTCTAGATACACATGTGCTGAATCACTTTACTGTCATAAGTCTTATTTCTTTTGAAACAAAATAATGTATCTTGCTTTCGTGTATGATGTTTTCCTATTCCCTCATTATCATTCCATTTGATTCCTGTCAACCGTATCTCCCATTGCTCAGCATCTTTCTTTTGGTTGCTTTCATCCACTTAGATCAGTTCTTGCTCTTTTGGTTATATAGTGAGTATATTCCAATACTTGAATATATTCCAGTGTTTCCAATATCCCAATACTTACACCCTAGACAGATGATAGAAGAAAATGTTCAGCAAATGAACAGTGGATGCTCTCGGAATTCTCTGCTTATTGGGATTACAGCAATTAAGAAAAAGGAGTTTGGAGAGGCAATGCTAGGCATGGCTTTAGATAGAAGAGTCATGGAAGGCCATTTGAGGCAGATGACAGTTCCGCAGAGCCCTGAAAGAAGAAAGTAAGCCTCAGGTGGTGTAAGGGTGCCCTACATAGAGTTGTCACACATAAAGCAGAGAGTCTGGGGGCCAGGAGTTTGGCCTAGTAGTAGAGTGCTTGCATAGCATGCAAAAAACCCCAGGTTCGATTCCTCAGCACCATATATACATAGAAAAAGTGAGAAATGATGCTGTGGCTCAAGTGGTAGACCTCTAGCTTTGAGAAAGCTTAGTGCTTAGGCCCTGAGTTCAAGGCCCAGGACTGGCAAAAAGAAAAAAAGAACAGAGAGTTTGGAGTTTCTGGAACTCTATTTTAGGTTTCCAAGGATAGATTAATTATATATATATATGTGTGTGTATGCATATATAATATATATGTATATTTATATAGCATGTATTATATATACATCTACATATATATATGTATATAATTTTACCTCCTCTCAGGCCTTTAGGAACTAGACTACCACATTCAAGTCAAATACTTCATGAGACAAGCTTTTTATAAAAGCCATAGTTTCTCTTCTTGCTGTAACTAGGAATTCACATAAAGAAAGAAAAATTTTCAATCAACTCCCCCAGTGTTTCACAGGTAGAAAGCAAAGCAATTTGAAACTTGTAAGCAGTGGCTGGTATTTACAAAATAGTTCACTATTAACTATGGAGCTATAGATAGCTTTTTAAAAAAATGGGAAAGTTGAGAACTGAAAGCAATTGGTGATGTAGCTTATATTCTCTCCAGATCACAGTTACAAGATGTTTAAGCTGGGGATGGGAAGCAGAAAGCAAGGAACAAAAGTAGAAAACATAAAGATTGAAAAGTTGGGGGATAATAGGTTTCCGATGGCATTATATTCCTTATGTAACTTGTCTTAGTGGAGTTCTTCCCTCAGTACCCCTGATCTATCCTGACTCTTTCCCGCATGAGTTTTGCAGTAGTCCCTGACTGTAAACTTCCTGCTTTGTTTTGGGAGCCTTTAGTAGCATCTGTGCCTGTTTTAAGAGTAAATGTGAAAGATATGTCACCCTTTTCGATTTGGATTTATTCAGTTGGCCTTTGAAAGCACACTTTTAAGTTTTCTTAACTATTAGATCTTCGTGAAATCATTCCTGTTGTTCAAATCAATGTAAATCCTTTGGAAGGTTCACTGTGTCCTAGCACAATTCCAACTTTAAGTCTGTTTAACACTGACCTGTAGGGAGGAATAAAGGACGCTCTGTCTTCCCTGACATCTCTTATTGCCGCTGCCACCTTCTGCTCTTTCCTCCCTACCACTCATAGCCTGCTGTGCCACTTTTTCCAAAATGTCACTGCTTCCTTATTTTCCTACAACTGGTACATTTTCTATTTCTAACCACAGGACTTCACAGGGATGACTTCAATGCCTGAAAAAGAAATATAAACATTTAGAATATAATACTTAGCTCTTTTTGAAATGCCATTACTGGGGCTTGAACTCAAGGCCTGAGCATTGTTCCTGAGCATTTTTTGCTCATGATTGGTGCTCTACCATTTGAGCTATAAATCCATTTCTGGCTCTTTGCAATTAATTGGAGATCAGATTCCAACAGACTTTTCCTGCCTGGGCTGGCTTGGAACCATGATCCTCAGATCTCAGCGTCCTGAATAGGTAGAATTATAGGTGTGAGCCCAGGGCACCCAGCTATTACTGAAGTTTCAAAGGCCTCTAGGGATGACTGAGGAAATATTAAATCTGCCTGTTGATACAGAACATGGTGTTTTGGTTAGAATTGTGTTCAGTGTTGGGATGGTGTTGAAGAACTGCAGATAGCAGTCCTGAACCTATTAACACTAGAAAACAACACAATATGTGAGCATCAAAGAAAAACAGGGAATAGGAGCACGATAAAGATGTCGTAAAAGATGAAACAGTCTAACAATCTTTTGGGTAACAATAAAATTGCTTTTATCTGTAATTCCTAATAGTCAGAAGGTGTAGCTTATTCAAGAATAAAATGGTAAAGCTTAGAAAGTAAAGATTGGAAAGCCAAGGCATTGTAGAGGTCCCAGTAGCAGGAACCAGCCACCCTCAGACTGAGAAACAAAATGAAAAGATTGTAGGAACCCTATCTTGGTAGGCTGGAGGTGGTGCTCTGTTTTCCTAGGCTGAAGGATCATTTATTTGGTGCTCAAAGGAATTACAGTGAAGCTGGATCTTCAGTCTCTAAGGATGCTGACCAACCAGTTAAAGAGGGTGTAGCTGAAAAGGGGCATTGAGACCTGCTTTATGAGCACTGAAAATACTGCAAAAGGGAATTGACTGTTACCAATAAAGCAGTCTCAGACAACAAATAGGAAGGAGCATGGTCTCTCCTTTCCTCCAACCTCCCTCCCTCTCTCCCACTCTCCTTTACAGCAAACCAGAACCAGCTAGTAAAGAAAAAAGGGTAGTTTCGATTCAAACTTCAGCATATAAAATGGACTATAGGATAAATTTTAAGGAGACAGTGACTTAATAAGTATAAAGAACATTTTAAAAACACACATAAATTCTTATTTTCTACATGTATTAATATGGTCTTGAAAAAAATGAGTCTTTAACATGTATGAAATGATTATGGAGGTTAATGAAACCAAAGCTAGAGAGGCAACACTAAAATAAATACTGTCTGTATTTATTACTGAGCACTGTGCTCCATAACATTTATACATGCAGGGAGCATTAGATAAGTCAACATTATACATATTACTATATATACATTATATATGTCAAACAATATAAATATATAATTATGCTACATAATATATACATAATATACAATTATGATAATAATTATATATTCCTTGTTGGGTAATAATTATATATGTATCTACATATATGCATTTATACATATCCTTGTTGGGAGAGCTCTTTTAGAAAGATGGAAGACACTTGAACTTCTTTTCCAAGCTTTCTAGTAGCCAGGGCAAAGACAGGACCATTCTGGCCCAATGCATTTTTAGCAAAATCTGTCCTAAGTTCTGGGAAAAATTTCCCATTAATAGAAGAGACTCAGGGGAATATAGGTTACTTCTCTTTTCTTCACTGTTGAGACTGAATATGATGCTACAGATGACTTTTTCTGCCTTGAAATTATGAAGAAAAACATTATTTGTGTTAAAGCAAAAGGAAGACAAAGACTACACTACAGGAATTTTCTTCCTGTTTAATGTCTCAGACAATCATACCAGCACTTCAATATTTCTTCACTTTAAGTGCTATCTCCTGTTACTTGAAAGAGTAAGACACTGGACTCTTTCTTGCTAAACTTCTGCATATACTTTTTAACAATTTTCCATCCATCTCATCATAGCACAAAGGAACTATTCCTAAAAATACTCTGGCTCTATAAATTTCCAGGAATTGAGTTTCCCTGAATATCAAACACATACTCAACACAATCCTGAATCAGGATTGAGTATGATTCAAAAGAACAATGAGGTTGAAAGTTATTGGAAATAAGCTTTGTCCTGATATTCTCTTTTTGATTCTCTGAATATTATCCCTACTTCTAGTCTTACTGTCAGTGAAACAGTTCTGAGAGTTCAGTTAACTGCAAAGCAAAAATAGTCATATTTTTCCACATTCAAAATATGCTACTTCCATGGTATTTGCACTTTTCTGGGAAGATTACTTTTTCTCTGTTGCTAAAATTTAAACACTGACTTCTGGAAGATAGATTTCAATGAATGCTTAGTTCAAAACGCTAACATCATAATTTTACTAGCCTAAAGCAAACCTATATTTTACTGAAATATATTTCACTAAAAATTATATATTTTACTAAAAATGAGAAAGTACAATAACCAGAAAGGAAATAACAAACATTTCTTCCTCTTTTTTGCCAGTCCTGGCTTGAACTCAGGGCCTGAGCACTATCCTTGGGCATTCTCAAGGCTAGAGTTCTACCACTTGAGCCACAGCACCACTTTGGATTTTTCTGTGTATGTGGTATGGAGGAATAGAACCCAGGTATTTGTGCATGCTAGGCAGGCACTCTACCACTAGGTCAAACTCCCAGCCTCAGAAATAAGAAACATTTCTATCAGGGTTCTGATATTTGGCTTTATACACATAACACAGTTGATTAGTGGCTCAAGTGAAACACAGATATTTCATCAGAAAGAAAATTTAGAGCAGAAAAATAATCTACATTCTGAAATTAAAAGCCCAATGTTGGGAAAACTGGAGATAAAAATGATTCCTAGTGTGGGAAAGGAAGAATTTTTCTTTTTAAATATTTCTCCATTTTCTATTGAAAATGATATATCAAAGTGATATAACAAAACTTACCAGACCCTGTCTTTGTAGCCTTTTTTTTTCTTGATTCTCCAGTGGTTCTGGGGATTGAACTGAAAGTAAGCACTTCACCACTTAAACCATGCCATCACCTCCATCTTTTACCTTTTGATTTCCAGAACCGTCATGATGAATGAGACAGCATGTTGCTGGGACTTTTTCAATTGTATACAAAATACTATGTTGATTATTACATTCTAGATAACTTGTGTTGTTATATTGGATGATGTCAGCAACTCTGTTCAGCCATTACTGATTCCTTGACTTGAGTTAGACTCATGGCTAGGCATCTGGAATGGAGGAAGCTTACTAATGCATTGAACAGAAGATGCTTAGACACGTAGCTCTTCAGAGCACCAAGTGACCCAAAAGCATCAGAGAAGAAGAAAGCTATCTGATATATTTAGTGAAAGTAAACTGAATTGAGGTTCAAAAGAAAAATGATTATTATGTAGTCAGTGTGAAAGAAAGCAAATTCTAGAAGTGCTTCTGTTCTCTCACAGGTTTTCAGGGAATTCGAGTTAAAGCAGTCTTGCTAAAAAGCGAAGTTATTAGTAAGATATGGGCATAAGAGATAGCCAGAGAACCTGTAGTGAGAAGCTTGCATGACTTGACAAAGCGGTTCCTATGACTCCATTAATGAGGAGGCCTGGGGATAAGTCTTTGGCTGGCAAACCATCATCCCAAAGGCAGCATGAGGCCTAAAAGAAGTAAGGCTGATCAAGACATTCCCTAAGTGTACAGTTAAGAGCTGAAAAGCATTCCCTCCACCCTCCAAAAAAGGGGTGTGAATAAAATGTACTCAGAATTCCAAAAGTTCAGAAGTCCCTCGGCTCATCATTGTTGATAATTAGGGGTGTTCCACCTGTTAAGCCTGGGATATAATAATAATAATAATAATAATAATAATAATAACAATAATAATAATAATAAATCCATAACAGCAAACAAGCAGATAACGGAAACTGGATGATAAATCCGTTTCCCATCAAACTTTCTCACCTCTCTTAACACTTTACAGTGCAATTGTCTGCTCCGTACCTCTCTGTTCACTTTGTCTCTGAGGCTATTTTCTGTTTTGTCTAGTCTTCAATAACCTCTTTTCGAATTTTGTTTCTCTCTCCTCTTTTTTAAGTGCTCTTCTGCTGCTGCTGCTGCTTAGAAGGCCTTAGCAATCAAGAGAGGATACTAAACTAATAGTATATCTTTCTTGGATTGAAAGCTTCAAGATTGATTCTGGGTGTCTTCACTTCTTTCAGCAACCCTTTAGAATGTCATAAATATGAGTGGCTCTGTAGTTGTAACTTCACTCTTGCATAGTGGCCTTGGGTTATGGGCTATATAATACTGTCCTCAGCTATTATTTTGGGTTTAAGTTGATCAGAGAATATGACTTACACAATTACCAATTGGAAATAATTTCAAGTAAAGATAGAAAATATTGTCTAGTTAATAGTGGCAGCATGAAAGAGAAGGAAAGAAGCATTGAATGCACATATCTGCACTTTGTCTTTCTGACGTCAGGAAAAAGTATATATTACTTGTTCTTCTTTGGATGGTTTATAGTGATTAGCAAAAAAAAACACAAATAAGAAAGACAGGAAAGTTATAAGGAAATCAGATTTTAGCATTAGACATCTTAAATTTTCTTTGCCCAAGCAATTTGGTTTAAGAAAAGAAATTGTCATAATATCTTTGTGTTGCTGTGACCTTGAATGTACTAGGCAAGAAAGAGCTCCACTAAGCTATAACTCCATCCCAACAATATATTTAAAATTCAAAACTATACCATACTTGATCACTTTACATTTTCTTTTATTCCCCTGATTCTGTTTTGCACATCTGAGTGTTCTGTTACTATTGACACCGAATGCTCTGAAAAGATGAGCTTCTGGGCTAAGATTTTTACCACCCATTGTGGGTCCCTCAGAGGTAGCCTTCTCTTTACATCTATAGAGAGAATTTGTGTACAGCTGCCTCTTTCTGCCTGCTGACAGCCATGATGGAAGGGCACTCAGCTGGCACTCACTTTTTAGAAAGAATTACTATGGCAAATATCAAAGTCTCATTATTTGAAGGTGAACAGTAATCGATTTCTTTATATGTGCGTTTCTCCTGAACGACGGTGAAAGTAACTAAGGTTAAACCCTATTTATTTTTATGTTGCTCTTTCACTGATTATTTATTGAAAGATGGGGAGACATGAAACTTATTTGCCAAAAAAAATCTGTAGGATTCAATCTTGACAGATTGAAATATTGTTTTAGATGATGCAAAATCTACTATTTTTTGTCTCTAATCGTAAAAATGAAATTTTATTTTGGGAATAGATAATTCAGGCATGATACTGAAAATCAACAAATGTCTGTAATAATCAGATAGAAAAGGAGAGTTTTTAACCAGTATCATAATATTCTGTTGATAAAGGAAATTTGATTTCATTTTTATTATTAATAGTCTCACTTTCTAGGTGTAAGTAGAATTGTATAAAATGAAGGTACTGACCTTTCCAGGTAAGAAAAAAAAACTATACATTATTGGTACTTTTTTTAGCTCTTGATATTGGTACTTTTTTCTTCCATATTTTTGTCATGTTTTATGAAAACAAAAAAATAATTTTCAAAAGTTATAATACTTATGGAGCTGAACAAGTTTTCTAAGTTGATGATGAACAAGTCACGAGTAAATATACAACTTGAAATATAAACAAAGCTTTTCTTAAGCACTTAATACAAACAAGGAAGCTTTGAAACAACAAATGTCACAAAAAATAAAATTTAAATTTAAATAATAAAATTCAGAATCAAACTTGTACGTAACTGAGTAACTTCCTGGTCCGTTTCTTGGATTCTGAAATTAGGCACTCCTGAGCAAATAAATGTCTTATCTGTTCTTCTCTCCTCTGTAAGAAGTTCTGGCACTAAATGTATGCATTTGTCTTTAGTTTTGTCTCTTTCTATTCCTGAGATTATTAACTCAAAATCTGAACAAGGTCTTTTCTCCTGAATCCATGGGTATATGGTACCCACCATATTATATGTCTGTCTCCTGGTATTAGGTGAGTCATCTCCAGATTAGAGTGGCAATTTGCTCACTTGCTTTTGCCATCCTCCCCCCACCTCCTTCATGTGCTCCTTCATACTTAGTGCATGGTTTCACATAATTCATATGTGTCTACTTGGCTGCACTTATTTACCAAAACTTGTCCAGGGCCCAGCATTTTTAGTGCCATAAGTAAGTAATTTAATACTGGTCTTAAATGCATAGTTTCTAAAAGACAATAGCACTCTAAATACATTGAATAATTTTAGGAACTATTAGACAGCATTATTTTCAAAAGTGATAATGTCTACTTAACCGTATGAGAGCATTTCACATGGAGCATAATGATTTTTCAGATGTAAATAAATAGATATGGCATAGTCCCTTACACTTTGGGAAAGATCTAACTTCATAAAACTTGACATGATAGATACAGGGGCAAGTCCATAATGAAAACATTGTTTTCCACAGCTACACTTTGCAGTGTACTTAAGCATCTATGCATAGTACATGCTATGTTCTAACCATGTGTACAATTTATGCGTTTGCAAGTTCCCTTGCATTGGGGCTCCAGTCCAGAACTACAGCATCTAAATGTTGGATTATCTTCCTCATCAAATTGCTGTAATAAAATTTAGCCACACTGAAGATTTGATGCTCTGTATTCCACACACAGAATTCTCGAAATCCCATCTTATAAGTTCAGTATCACTGAGAGGGAGTCTCGTCACATACCGATTCACCACATTCTGATCTCCTGAGTGCCAATGGCCCACTTGGTATAGGGAGTAAATTGCCTGCTTTATTCTAACAAAGAGACTGAAAGTGGAGAGAATCCTGAAGGAGTATATAATTGGAACACATAAGATGAATACTTCTTCAAAATTTTGTCAGCTTAAAGTAGTTGTACAAAGGAGTTGCCATTTAACAGAGCAGTTTATGAGTACAATATACCTTGATCAGTGTCACTCCTTTCAACATTCTCACCCATTCCTTCCTTTTCTCTGCCTCCTCCTTCCCTCACTCTTCTTAATTCTGTAAGATATACACCATATTCTTGTCTGCTTTCCTCTTCTCCTCCTCATTCTTTCATCCCTTTCTTCTTGACCACTCCCTTCCCCTTCGTAGTAGTGACTTCCTGGAGTTTTATTTTGCTAAAATTTCGTTTTGACTTTCTAAGGGATTGCACCATGTGAATCTACCATATTTCAATGAATATATTTGTATACACTTGCATACCACCTAATGTATTTACATAAGATTTGTAGATAAATCTGACTTTTACATATAAGAGAAAATATAGATCCTTTGTCTTTCTGGGCCTGACTTACCTCACTTAACATGATTTTTTTTCCAAGTCTTTGCATTTCTTTACAAAT
The DNA here is from genome assembly GCF_031878675.1 of Megascapheus bottae. Taxonomy (NCBI): domain Eukaryota; kingdom Metazoa; phylum Chordata; class Mammalia; order Rodentia; family Geomyidae; genus Megascapheus; species Megascapheus bottae. The sequence continues at coordinate 16,291,882 of NC_143512.1, read as the reverse complement.
GGTACAATATCATTCTTCCTAATGGATGAATAATACATATATATATATATATATCACATTTGCTTGATCCATTCATCCATGGAAGAGCATCTGAGCTGATTCCAGTCCTTGGCGGTGGTGAGATAGACTGGATAACAACAATCTCAGCCATCATTACTTTATGTTATCAGGTTATCATCTATGAAATGAACTTTGGCTGAAGGTTTTACCTCACTTCTTCACACGTAAAAGGCTATTAGCTTCTATGCAGATGCGTTTCATAGATGAAGAAACTGAGGTGCAGCAAGGTTACCATCCTTCAACTACCTTGTCCTTCTATAGATTAGGTTGGGCCAAAAGCCATAAACACAGATAAATACACGGAGGCTTCAGAAAGGTAGGAATTCAGGGGTTAAGACCAAGGGAGGTATAAATTAAAAAGTCCCACTTAAAAAAAAAAGTTTCAGGTGCATTGCAATAATAGGTGCCTGTGTATATTCTTCTTCACTTCTTTTTACCCCCAGATTCAGTTCTAGGAAGTTACTGGGTGGCATAATGAATGAGAAGCACTTTACATTCTATAATTAAAAGTCAAATCTGTCTCAAATTCAACATATGTGCAATCGATTCTTTTGGGTCAGGAGTGGGTGACAAATACTAATAATTCCAGTGATGTTATTATTCTGGAATAGCTAACTCTGTAATTTGGGACGATGGAAAAATCAAAAGTTGAACATCTCTGAGTCATTAGTATGTTAAATATTTATAAAAAAAGTCAACTTGCATTCAGCTAGTGTATTTCTTCACAAGTATTTGCCCCATTATACCAATATTGTGATGTCATGAAATACAGCACCATCTTTTAAGATCCAGAAAAATATTTGGTAGCATTGACAACCTTTGCTTCTGGCCAAGATGAAGTGAAAGGGAATTTATTTCCTCCTTCCTTTGGAAACAAAATACCAGACCCCCCCAAAAAAACCATAAAAAATGGGTTTTTCAGTTATTGGATATCAGGCAGCCTAGGGTAGCAAACCTCGAGGATAGGAATAAATACCAGCCTAGAATCACCTGAAGTGTGTTTCCAGGCTGCAGTGGGGGAGAGAAAAATCAAGAGGGTCTCAGCACTCCCCCTGCATTTATTCCCCTCCTCAGATCTCAGCAGAGTGTAGATTAGATTAGCACAGAAATGAGACACAGTTGCCCAAGGCCTGGAGCAGCCACAGTTTACATTAGCCATGTGTGTAGTTCAGGTATGGATAGGAAGTGACTGTGTTCTTAATAGGAGTGGGAAAATATAACAAAGCTTACAAACAAGGCCCAACCTTTCAAAACTATTAAATAATATTAAAAATAGCAAAATATTAAGGAATGTTAAAAAATTAAGTAATATTACTTAACTGCACCAGAATGAAGCTTTAAAAATCATAAAGTATCTACATTTATATTAATATCACATCCAAGAGGATAAAATTCACCATGTCAAAATTCAAAAGCTTCTGAAGAAGAAGCAAGAAAAAAGTTTCACCAGTAAAAATAGACATATAATGAAAACATTAGAAATGAAACTAAAGTTATTAGAAGTATATTCCACGTATTCAAGGAGTTAGAAGAAAACTGAAAATGTTAAATAGATTTATACAAAATGTTTTATTAGCATCAATTAGTTTTATAAAAATGGATATTTTGACATATCCATATATTCATAAAATGGAACTTGATTAGACTCACCCATTCCTTTATCATCTTCAGCAAAATATTAGCAAAATAAGGTAGGTTCAGAAGGACAAAGGTTACATTTTCTCTAATATGGATGCCAGATTTAAAATATAAATACATATTTCAATATAAATATTATAAATTGTATACAATTTATATTTTATTTATTTTATTATTTTTGTATTTTAATATATTTGCATTGTTTACATATTTTTGAATTTTATATAACTTAGATGTTTTAAACATATATAAGGTATATATTATTTTATATAATTTATGCTTTAATATAAGACATACATTTTATATAAATATATCCATATATAAACACACATAGATCATACACAGACACATATATGACATATTTGTAATTGTGGGCCTGTTTAGAGGCTTAATAGGAGGGGAAAAAACAGAATGTTAGATGATAAACTAAACCAAGATACATTACATTTGTGAATGAAGATGGTCAAATGAGACTCACTAAAAGTTGTGTAATGAGATAAAGATGGGGAAAATGGATGATTAAGCAGGGGGTATCAGTTTTATTTATAGAGATATTTGTGTGAGTGTGTGTGTGTGTGTGTGTGTGTGCTCGCGTGCGCATACACACATGCACATATATTAGTCCTAGGCTTTGAACTCAGGCCAGAGCACTATTCCTGAGCCTTCATGTTCAAAGCTAGCACTCTGTCACTTGAGCCACAGCTCCATTTTTGAATTTTTGGTAGCTAATTGGAGATAAGAATATCATGAACTTTCTTGTCCCAATTGACTTCAAATCATGATCCCCAGTTCACAGCTTTCTGATTAGCTAGGATTACAAGTATGCATGAGCCACTGACACTTGGGTAGAAGATTTTTTTTGCCAGTCCAGGGGCTAGAACTCAGGGCCTGAATGCTGTCCTTGAGCTTTCCCAAGGTTAGAACTCCACCAGTTGAGCTACAGAACTATTTCCAACTTTTTTCTATGTATGTGTGCCAAGGAATCAAATCCAGGTCTTCATGCATGCTAGAAAAGTACTCTACCATTAGGCCAAACTCCTGGGCCCTAGAAGATATTTTTTAAAAGATTGAAATCAAATATCTAGAGATGAAAATCTTTATGTAACTATCACATTCAAGATGAAAAATATATTATGCAGAATTAACAACATATTAGATAGGAGAAACAAAAGCCTACTGACCTTGAAGACAGCATCCAAAATCTATCCCAGTTGAGACACTGAGAAAGAAAACAGAAAATGAACAGACATCACGAAACTATGGAAACATCTTAATATATACAGTTAGAGTCAGTGAAGAATGATGGGATGTAAAATTATTTTTAAAGAAATAATTTTTCCATAATTTTCCAAGGCAAGCGTCTTTACAAATCTCATCATAACTGACATAAAGAGAAGGATGTAGGAACATTATATTCTGTCTTTTAACTGAAAACAAAGAAAAACAACAAAAATAGAAATAGAAAAAGAGACATATGTGAGGAACAGAGATAGGATGACAGCAGATCTCTCATCTGAAATGCTGCAGAGATGGTAGAATGCCACCATCAAGGCACTGGGAGAAAGATACAGAGACCTGAAATCCTAAACACAATGAAATGGTTTTCAGAAATTCAGAGAAATCATACCTTCCTCAGATAAACAAACCTGATTACCACTCCTCGTGAGTGGACAGATCTACAATGCCAGAGTGAATTTGTGCATCGCTAGATAGAACTGATTAATATGTGTCATATTTCAACTCTATGTGTGCTACTCAAAAGCAGATAGTGGTAGTGCCTTAACCAAGAATAACAGAAGCCATATTCCCCAAGGTCCTCAAACACAGCCACATAAGTTTATGAACGGAGATGGACATGGAACCTCTGTCCGGATCAATGTTGTCCCAGCTTACATGATCCTATCAATTTGTTGTTTAATAAACCCATTTATTAAGTGTAAATATGCTACAACTCCTCAGTATTCATTGGTATTAACCTAAAGGTTTAATTCATTTAATTCAACTTTAGTCATTCATTTTCTTCTTTTCATACATACGACATTTCATGTCATACTACATATCAGTCCCCATGTTTTGATCCATGTGACAAAAGAAAATAAGACAAACCCTGCTCTCCAGGGATGAATTTTTTTGCTTTGATTAGAAACACACAAGTAACTATGGTGATATCAGAATCATGCCCAGGGATAGGAAGCATGTGCTCTGGAAGGCAGAGGGGAATATTTATTTGGCTGTGGAGTTGGAAGAAGATTTAATACAGAATATTGTATTCATCTGGGTTGAATGTTCTCTGATTGTTATTGCTGTTTACAAACGAACCCCACCCCTCACCCTCACCATTTTATCATACTTAAACATTCTTTGGGTCAAAGCTTCAGACAGGGCCTTGTGGAAATGGTGGCTCTCTCTAATATCTAGAGCTGGAGCTGAGGAGAATCACGTGTTTGGGGGTTTGATGACAGGAAGAAGGATGAATCTAGAGTGGTCTCCTCTCATGAATGTGGTATAAATGTGCCTCAAAGGGATGGTCACATGTGGCTTATTGAGCCAGGTTGCCTGTCACAACAGCCCCATTTGGCTTTTCCATTGTGCTTCACAATGGCCTTAAGACAAAGAATCTACACTGTAGTTCAGGGACCCCTAAATTAAGTAACAAGCATGGTCAAGGCTACACAGACTTACAATCATAACCCAGAGGTCACATGGCTTCCATTGTGCCACTCTCTGAGTTATTAGCAATTTACAGTACACACACACACACACACACACACACACACACACAGGTTCAAGGGAAAGAGAATTCGATTCCAACACTATGTGAAAGAGGAGTGGCCAATTCTGGAAGAGTGTGGAAGTAGGAAATACTGTTTCCAGAATCTCATGAAAATAAAGTTTGGCCCAGGAAAGATGGTCTGCCTGGGAGTGATCTGTCGGGATGTGTGCAGCTTGACCCACGCTGTCACTCGCACCTGTGCCTGGAGGTGGCGCAGTCGCAAATTGGGTGTGCATAGTGAAGGACCTTTTCTCACTAACAAAAATTAGACTTGAGTTTGTAGATAATAAGATTTCATCTTAAAGGGACTTGCTTCTGTTTTGAAATCAAGGCTTAGCTTAAGTTCATGTATGACTGAGGAAGATTAAGTATGCAAGTATGTAAGGTAGTGAAAACAAATGCAATCATGCCCATAGAGACACAAAGGAGAAAGTGAACAGTAGCAACAGAAATACCAAAAAAAAGTAAAATTTAAAAATAAATCAATGTGAGTGGAATTATGGCTGACTGGCTGGAAGGATGCTTAAGGCAAAAAGGCCTTTGGGACCCAGAACCTGGCTCCTTTGCCTGATCTGGATACCTCTCGTGATGGAAAGCAATGTGGATCAAGGCTTTCTACAGATTTTCATCAGGTCACTGGAGATTGCTTTTTTTAAATCTATTCTACAAATGATCTTCAAACCAGTAGAAAGTAGCGGTTAAGGTCAATGGAAATGGCAGATCCTGAAAACTGATAAAATGGCATATTTACTTTTAAGTTCTTTAAATTCATGTATATTGTTTCTAATTTTTCCTCGATAGTGAAAACTTAATTTATGCTGCTTCATTTTTCTTCCCAATAGGAAAACTAGCCAGAACATTGTTTTTCTCCCTGTAATGACTGCTTCTTCTTTATCCTGTTGGAGTTTTAGAAATTCAGCCTTCCTTCTACCAACTCCTGAGACATTATCAATTAACCACACACAGCTCATCGAACACAGCATAGCTGTAATTAAACTAAATTACTATGTAGTAGCTTTCATTGCACAAAGACAGTTTTGTTAGGACCATACAGAGAATTTAATTACATGTCTAGACACCCCTTGAATTCAGAGCAGCCATATTTTCTTTGTCTCTTTCAAAGACAATATGAGTTTGTTGTGGTTGCATTTTTTAAAAAAAAATTAGATGATGAAATATATTTGGGGTTTCCTCTTTTTACTTTTCAGTAATACATTATATCTTAATGCATGCTTAATTAAGGAATCACGTATACATTTTTAGGTAGAGGTTTTGGGGCTGGTTGCAGGGAAAGAAGATTGACAGTACTGAGGTTTGAATTCAGTGCCTTGTAACTTGCTAGGCAAGAATCCTGTTACATCTACATGCATTTTTTGCTTTAGGTTACTTTGTACTTTCCTTTCCTTTCTGATAAAGTTTTACATTTTTGCCTGGGCTAGCCTGGGACCATGATTCTCCTATATATCCCTCTCATATAGCTTAGATTGCAGGTGCACACCACTATCTTTAGCTTATTTGTTGAGGTGACATTTCACAGACTGGCGTTCTATTGCAGTATAAAAATGAATTGAAAAGCAAGTAGAAATGGACTAGAGGTGCAGTTCAGTGATGATTTGCCTAGCATGCACAAGACTGCTGGTTCAATCCCCAAAGTAGAGGCAGAATGAGACAAGCACACACAAACTTACTTGATTTAAATACACATTCATCTCTTTTTTGTGTGTGTGCCAGTACTGGGGTTTGAACTCATAGCCTGAGCATTTTTGTTCAAGGTCAGTGCTCTGCCATTTGAGCCACAGCTGCTCCATTTGTAGTTTTTTGTTGATTAATTGCCCTAGCTGACTTAGAACTACAGTCCTCAGATCTCAGCCCTCTGATCAGCTAGGATTACAAGCCATTGGTTCTGGCGTGAAATCCCTTTATCACTGAGTTTTTAAGCAATGAACAGAAAGGGGAAAACACTAATTCTAGAACAAATATTTTCTTACCTACATACATAATGCTTCAGAAAAGAGCACATTTTCCAACTCTTCAAATAATTTCGTTTTTAATAAATTGATTGTCATGGTGATGTATAGATGGGTTACAGTTACATTCGTAAGGTATTGAGTACATTACTTCTTGAACATTGTTACCCCTTCCCCTGTTTTTCTGTCACTTTCTGTCCCTCCTCAAATGATTTCTTAAAGTGACATCTTAGGAAGAGCATGAGAGAGCGGTGCTAACGTACAAATAGCTACCACTTCTGGAGTAATATATTAACTCACCACATGCTGCTGATGCCCACCTGCCATCTCCTTTTCTCACTGCAACCCAGAGTGAGTGCCACATTGAGCAATGAAAATCAGAGGAGGACATGTTGTCTAAGTCAGATGGTTGGTTCTTGGTATACTTGGCTCTATTGTCCCTGTTTCTCATGAAATTGTTCTTTTAAAGTTATTTCCAAAATTACATGAATATTAGTGCTCATTTCTTATGTCAATTTTTGATTGGAACTGAGGGTGTAGTATTGGAACACAATTTTCTCCTTAAAGTTTGCACTGATTTGTGCATACCTCCCTATTTGTGCTTCTAATTTCCGTGTGTGTGTGTGTGTGTGTGTGTGTGTGTGTGTGTGTGTGTGTGTGTGTGTGTGTGATGGAGCTTGAATTCGGCCTGGGTTCTGTTCTTGAACATTTCAGCTCAAGGCTACCACCCTACCTCTGGACTTGGTTGTCCCTGATCTCTTCAGCTCAATACTACCACCCTACCCTTCAGCCAAGCCCCACTTCCCATTTTCTAGAGGTTAATTGGAGATAAGAGTTTCAGGTCCTTTTTTACCTGGGCTGGCTTTGAACCTTGATCCTCAGATGTCAGCCTCCTGAGTAGCTAGGATTATAGGCGTGAGCCACTGCACCCAGCTTCTAATTTCTTTATTAAGGGTTTCCACTTGTTTGGATAAGCTTTAGTGCATAGGTACTTCTACACAGATTTGTTATTTTTGACTCAACTAAATTATTAGACTAATGTCAATCTCTTAAATTCTTTAATTGTTAAGAGTTTTCTTTCTCAAAATGGTTATTTTTGTTTTTATTCTAATTCCTCACTTTTCTTTTGCTTAGTTTATCGGTGATTGTCTCATTTTATCATAGCCTGTTTGTATGTCTGTTTTCTGGAGTTATTTTATCTATGTTGATTTCTCATGATTTAAATAATATACATAATCAGCAATATCCTCATAGTTTTTAATAACTATTTCTTTATTAGCTGTATTAAATAATATTCAGTATTAGATAATGCCACATTTTTCCATGCACATTTCCCCTTGGCCATATATTTTTGTGTGGGGGGTCGGGGGCTTGAGGGTTTTATGGTCAGTTGAAGGGCTTGAACTCAGGGCCTGGGTACTATCCCTGAGCTCTTTTGCTCAAGGCTAGTGTTCTACCACTTTGAGCCACAGCACTACTTCTGATCATATAGTTTGGTTTTGGTTTTGGTTTTGCCAGTCCTGGGGCTTGAACTCAGGGCCTGAGCACTGTCCTTGGGCTTTCTCAAAGCAAAATTTCTACACTTAAGCCACAGCACTACTTCTGGCTTTTTTTCTGTATATTTGGTACCAAGGAATCAAACCCAGGTCTTTGTGCATGCTAGGCAAGCACTCTATCACCAGGCCAAACTCCCAGCCCTTGATCATATAGTTTTGAGGGGACAAAATTTGTTCCCATTTATTCTTCATGCACAGTGATCTTCAAGTGGTGAGATTAGAGGTATATGTTCAGTGACTTTAGAGTTATATGTTTTAAAGTCTAGTTTGAAAATAAAAAGACAAATGTTTACTATTCCACTTATAAACTTTTTTATATGTCTTCAAGTGCTGTAAAACAGATGGTTTCAAAGTGTAGTCTGATAACACAGACCTCTCATTAAGTCCATAATATCAAAGCTATTTTAGTATACATGGAGCCATGTTTTCCTCATTTGTAAAGTATGGTAAGATTTTGTAAGTCAGTCTCTGTGATTTTTCACATAGATACAGAAGCCAGAAGTCAATGAAATTTGCAAAGCTATGAAACATCATTCTACTCAGTCATTTTTATCTCAGGAAAATAATTCTTTTTATTCAAATATGTTGTATATGTTAGTTTCACTTGCTTATTACTGTTTTAAAGTTTCTTAGCAAGCACTTTTTATTTCATATGTCACAGTTACACACATCTAACTGTTCAAAGAGTAATTAAGAACTATTCCCTGTTT